>NW_028121456.1:130000-730000 GCF_965183815.1 Platalea leucorodia
GCGCCTTGACGATGCCGGCAAGGCAGCGGAGGCCCCACGGCCACGGTTCCTGGGACAGCGACGGCCGCGCGCGCCCCGCCGCCACCCGGGGGTGGGCGGCGGACGCGGGGCCCTGCGTGCGGGCGGGAGGGCAGCGTCGGCTGAGAGCCGCCCCGACGGCCTGAACACCGGCAGAGCCGGCCCGACCGTGGAGCCTCTCCGACGCGCCCGAGGCGCCTTGACGATGCCGGCAAGGCAGCGGAGGCCCCACGGCCACGGTTCCTGGGACAGCGACGGCCGCGCGCGCCCCGCCGCCACCCGGGGGTGGGCGGCGGACGCGGGGCCCTGCGTGCGGGCGGGAGGGCAGCGTCGGCTGAGAGCCGCCCCGACGGCCTTAACACCGGCAGAGCCGGCCCGACCGTGGAGCCTCTCCGACGCGCCCGAGGCGCCTTGACGATGCCGGCAAGGCAGCGGAGGCCCCACGGCCACGGTTCCTGGGACAGCGACGGCCGCGCGCGCCCCGCCGCCACCCGGGGGTGGGCGGCGGACGCGGGGCCCTGCGTGCGGGCGGGAGGGCAGCGTCGGCTGAGAGCCGCCCCGACGGCCTTAACACCGGCAGAGCCGGCCCGACCGTGGAGCCTCTCCGACGCGCCCGAGGCGCCTTGACGATGCCGGCAAGGCAGCGGAGGCCCCACGGCCACGGTTCCTGGGACAGCGACGGCCGCGCGCGCCCCGCCGCCACCCGGGGGTGGGCGGCGGACGCGGGGCCCTGCGTGCGGGCGGGAGGGCAGCGTCGGCTGAGAGCCGCCCCGACGGCCTTAACACCGGCAGAGCCGGCCCGACCGTGGAGCCTCTCCGACGCGCCCGAGGCGCCTTGACGATGCCGGCAAGGCAGCGGAGGCCCCACGGCCACGGTTCCTGGGACAGCGACGGCCGCGCGCGCCCCGCCGCCACCCGGGGGTGGGCGGCGGACGCGGGGCCCTGCGTGCGGGCGGGAGGGCAGCGTCGGCTGAGAGCCGCCCCGACGGCCTTAACACCGGCAGAGCCGGCCCGACCGTGGAGCCTCTCCGACGCGCCCGAGGCGCCTTGACGATGCCGGCAAGGCAGCGGAGGCCCCACGGCCACGGTTCCTGGGACAGCGACGGCCGCGCGCGCGCCCCGCCGCCACCCGGGGGTGGGCGGCAGACGCGGGGCTCTGCGTGCGGGCGAGCGGGCAACGTCCGCGAGAGGTGCTCCGACGGCCTGAACACCGGCAGAGCCGGCCCGCCGCGGAGCCTCTCCGACGTGCCTGGGGACGCCTCAGCGGGCGCTGCCTGGGGGTCTGGATCGGTAATAACGGGGGAGCGGGAGGTGCCGCCGGCCACCCGCTCCAGACGATTCCCTTCACTGAGGTCAACGGGACCGGGGGAAAGCTGCGGCTAGCTCAAGTCCCCCGGTCTTCCAGCGTTCGAGAGTGCTGGCGACCGCCGCCGGCCGCCAGTCTTTGCCCATCCCGCAGGGAACCGCTTCCCCCGGGGAAAAAAAAAAAAACAAACGACGCCAGGAAGGCTTGACAGCCCCGGCCGTCTGCGTTCGGCTGCCGGCCACCGCGACCGGTCCGCCGCTCTCGGCCCGCTTCGCGGGCCCCGGCTTAGGGCCGGCGGAAAAAAAAGGGCGAGGCGCCGCCACCTCGCCCGTGCTACGCAGTCCCTTCACCGAGCCCTCCGGCGCTCCGAGAAGCCAGGGCAAGCCAGACACCACGGGCCGCCCACGTATGGCTCGTGCCGGCAAAAGGAGGGCGAGGCGCCGCCGCCTCCGCCCGCGCCGTCCTCGGGCTCTCGGGGGCCGGGGAAAGCCGCGGCAGGCTCGAAACCCCCGGCCGTCTGCGTTCGGCTGCCGGCCACCGCGACCGGCCGCCGCTCTCTGCGCCCGCTTCGCGGGCCCCGGCTTAGGGCCGGCAGAAAAAAAAGGGCGAGGCGCCGCCACCTCGCCCGTGCTACGCAGTCCCTTCACCGAGCCCTCCGGCGCTCCGAGAAGCCAGGGCAAGCCAGACACCACGGGCCGCCCACGTATGGCTCGTGCCGGCAAAAGGAGGGCGAGGCGCCGCCGCCTCCGCCCGCGCCGTCCTCGGGCTCTCGGGGGCCGGGGAAAGCCGCGGCAGGCTCGAAACCCCCGGCCGTCTGCGTTCGGCTGCCGGCCACCGCGACCGGCCGCCGCTCTCTGCGCCCGCTTCGCGGGCCCCGGCTTAGGGCCGGAGAAAAAGGGCGAGGTGCCGCCAGCCTCGCCCATGCCACACCACTGGGCCCTCCGGAGCCGGGGCAAGCCGCGGCAGGCTCGAAACCCCCGGTCGTCTGCTTCCGCCATATGCCGGCAGTAAGCTCGCATCATCATCGGGCCCCGTGCGGGACCGGGGAGGAGAAAGCGCCGCAGAGGCTGGACCCCCTTCCCCGGCCTTGCGCGTTCGAGTGCCGGCGACCACCGCCGGCCGCCGGTCTTTGCCCTTGATCCCCGCGGAGGGGTCTGCCGTTCCCTCTCGTGCCGCTCTGCCAACGGCCGCTCGCTAGCCCTGCTCCGGAGACGAGTCACCGCTCGCTCCTATAGTATGGACCGGTACGTCGCCGCCCCCAGAAAGATCCAAGACGGCCGTCTCCGCCCACCGGGGAGGCGCGCCAGCGACGCCGACTTTTACGATGACGTAACTGGAGGCAGCACAGAGCAGCGACCCCTTCGGCAGCTCCGAGGAAGCGGAGGGGACAACAGGTCTACCGCTCAGCCCCGGAAATGCGACTAAGTCCCGCCGGAGCCGGGTAGACCTGGCCGCCCTGTCCGACGGACGCTCCGGCAGCGACAGGCCGGGGTCGCCGGCCGCCGCTGGCGGCCGACCCGGGCTCCCGGAGCCGGGTAGACCTGGCAGCCGCCGCACGCGCGCCGGAGCCGGGTAGACCTGACAGCCGCCGACCCGGTCTCCGGAGCCGGGTAGACCTGGAAGCCGCCGCACGCGCGCCGGAGCCGGGTAGACCTGACAGCCGCTGCCTGCGCCGGAGCCGGGTAGACCTGGCAGCCGCTGCCGGCGCCGGAGCCGGGTAGACCTGGCAGCCGCCGCCGGCGCCGGAGCCGGGTAGACCTGGCGGCCGCCGCCGGCGCCGGAGCCGGGTAGACCTGACAGCCGCCGCCGGCGCCGGAGCCGGGTAGACCTGACGGCCACTGCCGGCGCCGGAGCCGGGTAGGCCTGCGGGCCGCTGCCGGCACCGGAGCCGGGTAGACCTGACAGCCGCCGAACCGGTCTCCGGAGCCGGGTAGACCTGACAGCCGCCGCCGGCGCCGGAGCCGGGTAGACCTGCGGGCCGCCGCCGGCGCCGGAGCCGGGTAGACCTGACGGCCACTGCCGGCGCCGGAGCCGGGT
Source organism: Platalea leucorodia (assembly GCF_965183815.1). Taxonomy (NCBI): domain Eukaryota; kingdom Metazoa; phylum Chordata; class Aves; order Pelecaniformes; family Threskiornithidae; genus Platalea; species Platalea leucorodia. The sequence goes on from NW_028121456.1 coordinate 133,362, forward strand.
AGGCCTGCGGGCCGCTGCCGGCACCGGAGCCGGGTAGACCTGACAGCCGCCGACCCGGTCTCCGGAGCCGGGTAGACCTGGAAGCCGCCGCACGCGCGCCGGAGCCGGGTAGACCTGGCAGCCGCCGCCGGCGCCGGAGCCGGGTAGACCTGGCGGCCGCCGCCGGCGCCGGAGCCGGGTAGACCTGACGGCCACTGCCGGCGCCGGAGCCGGGTAGACCTGGCAGCCGCCGCGCGCGCGCGCCGGAGCCGGGTAGACCTGGCGGCCGCCGCCGGCGCCGGAGCCGGGTAGGCCTGCGGGCCGCTGCCGGCGCCGGAGCCGGGTAGACCTGTCGGCCGCTGAGCGCGCGCCGCAGCAGGGTAGACCTGTGGGCCGCTGCGCGCGCCGGAGCCGGGTAGACCTGGCCTAACTGCCCGGTGGCCGGGGTAGACCTGGCCTCCCTGCCCGGTGTTTGGGGTAGACCTGATCTCCCTGCCCGCGGGCCGGGGTAGACCTGGCCGCCCTTCCCGTGGCTGGGGTAGACCTGGCCTCCCTGCCCGTGGGCCCGGGTAGACCTGGCCTCCCTGCCCGTGGCAGGGGTAGACCTGGTCTCCCTGCCCGTGGGCCCGGGAAGACCTGGCCTCCCTGCCCGTGGCCGGTGTAGACCTGACCTCCCTGCCCAGTTGCCTGGGTAGACCTGGCCTCCCTGCCCGTGGCCGGGGTAGACCAGGCCTCCCTGTTTTTCTGTTTGTGTTTCGGTTTTGTTTTGCTTTTGTCGTGGGCGGGGTTTTAATTTTTGTTTTTTAATTCCCTTTTAATATAAAAGTATAAAGATTACTGTTTTATAATAAGTTAACATTTTCCTGTGACCTATTTTATTGAACTCGTTCTGTATTAATTTATTCCTCGGAGTATTAATTCATGTAATTATCGTCATTATTGATATAAATATTTAAGTATTTTCGTTTTATTAATTAATTAAGTATTTAATTAATTATTTAATTATTACATATTAGCTTCATTATATATTACTATATATTGGTAATTAATTTATTACTATAAATAATTTTAATCATTAAGTTAAAATTTAAGAATAATTTATAATTTAATTTCGTAATTAGTTTATAAATTTACTCCATTTAGTATTAAATAATTAAAATTAACAAATATTAAATAACATTTAATTAAATTTATTAATTTATTATTAAACATTGCTATTAAATATTATTATTATATATTCACCATTATTAAATATTAATTAAAATTTATGAATCATTAAATAATATTTAATTTATTTGATTTATTACTTTATTATTATTAATTGATTTTTTTACAGTTCCGATTTCAGTGTTTATTAATTTATTAATTAGGAAAGCCTTAAAAGTTATCCTTAATTGCAGTATGAAAGAGAATCACTTTCTCGCATTTATCGTGATGGAATTCTATGGATCATTTGGAATCGTAAAATAATTCAGTATGAGTAAATGTTATTCGTCATAGCAGCATTAGGATCAGCACTAACGCTATTAAAAACCTCGTTTTTTCGCTTGTCATTCTAAAAGGATTAAACGTTATTAAATAGGACGACTATCACGAATAATAATTTATTTATTGCTTTCAAATGACTTACCTTATGCACGATTAGTCTTTTATTCGTTACCAATTCATCGTTTACAAAACTATTGAGTATTAGCATGAAGAATATCAAAAGCAAGTAATGCTATTGCTAATAACACGTCGTGAGTTTATAATTACAAGCTGATGACGATGATACTACTACTACCGCCACCGCCACCGATAACAAGAATAACAATAGCACTAAATAACGTTTGTGATGATCTTTTCCGAGTAACAGTAAGTCCTCAACGCCAGTAACGTCGCTATTACTACTAACCGTGCTCAGGGTACGGTAGAATTTTTATTTTACCGCTAGAGAATTATATTTGGTATGACTTATGTATATGTAACACTTTCTTGTATAAATCCACGACAAGCCACAACGTGTGCGCGCACGACTTCGGCGGGATGACGCCCCGTGCTGCCCAGCGCTGAATAAACATACCTACTTTACAACCTTACGGGTTGTGGAGTCTGTTTCTGCACATCACCTGTGCCTGGCCTCATGAGTCGCCCAGTCTCCCAGTGCCTTGGAGCAGCAGGGTAGCGAGTGGGCATGGCCCCGGGGCTGGAGAGGGGTGAGGGTGCCCAGGTGCCAGCCCAGCTGCCCGCATGATGCGCCCGTTGTTTTGCGGGGGGAAAAGCACTATGCCCAGCTGGTGGCCTGGCTGCGGGAGGATAAGCAGGAGAATGAGGTAGGGCCGAAAGGGCTGGGGGAGAGCAGGTGAGTGCCCACGGGCCCTGGGGCGGGGGGGTGGGAGGAGGGCGGCAGCGGGCTCAGGCACTCGGACCCTTCCTTCTCCCAGGTGCTGCGTCAAGAAATGAAGAAACTTGAAGAGGCACTGGAGGAGGAGGAGGAGGCGTGGTGAGTTGGGCCCCTGGCCCCACACGGCTGTCTCTGCAGCACCGGGAGCGAGGGGGCTGCCAGTGGTGGTGCTAGGCAATGGGGTGGGGGGAATACGCAGCCCAAGGTGTGACAGGGAAGCCCAGTCCCTGCCTGGGGTGCTGAATGTTTGGAAGGGGACCGCCCGCGTGGCCCCCCTGGAGGTCTAGAACTCCTCCAAGCAAGCCCTGTTGCCTGCACCAGCATCAGAGGAAGAAGGAAGCAGAGGCGCCGGGGACTGTGCTGCCAGAGGTGGGGGAAGCATAGCGGGTAAGGGGGAGAGCCTGTGCCAGCCCCTGCCCCGGCCAGCGTGGGTCTCCCTGGGGAGAGGGGTCCACGGAGGTGCCAGCCACGCAGGGGCTATACTCCTGCGCGAGGCGGAGGCCAGGGGCACCGTGCAACTCCAGCTGTCCTGACTGCGCAGCAGTGCTTGACAAGCGTCCTCGCTCTGCCTCGACCTGTAGCAAAGGGACACGCTGGCGAGAAGACGCGGCTTGGTTTATTGGCTGCAGTGAGGGTCCCCACTGGGTCCCCTGGGGTCCGGTCCCGGGCAGTGGGTGGGATGGGCCAGACACCTGCTGCAGCCAACGGGGCTCGCAAGTCCAGGCTGCTGGGGAGCTGCTGGCCGGCTGTGGGCTTTGCAGCGGGGAAGTGCTCGGCATCGGTTTTCCCTGGGCCGGGCTGTTTGCCGGGCTTGCGGAGTATCGTGTCCCACCCTGCGCGAGGGAGCAATGAGAGACGGCTGGGGAGGCAGCCCGTGGGGCTCTCGGAACGGCCCCGTAGGCATCCCGTAGGCAAGACGGGCTTGGGATGCATCCAGCCTGCCCTGTCTCCCATCCCTTTTGTGCCCCACAGGACACTCGGCCTGCTCTTGGTCGGCGGCTTCGCTCTGGCTGCTGCGGTGCTCTACGCCTCCTGCTACGACCCCAAACTCTTCTGCCGCCTGCTGTTGCATGTGCTGCCTGGGGAGACCTACCGCAACCTGGCATATGCCCTGGGAAAGATGGTGCTCAGGGAGGGGCTGCTGCCTTTTTGGCAGCCTGCCCCTCCCCCCAATAAAACCTTTTCTACCTCACCTCCACGGGCTCAGGCGTGTTTGCTGGGGCACAGGGAGAGGGTCTTGCCCCACGTGCCGGTCCCCGCAGCCCCTCGAGGGCAGGCCCAGCCCCGGCTGCTAGGCACTGGGTGCCGCCACTCTGCCTGTCGCAAGCCAGCTCCCCGCGTGCCAGCCTCACCTGCCCTCCCTCCCTCCCTCCATCCCCAGAGTATTTATGGCGCTGAATAATCAGGTGGATCCACCGTCTTCTCAGGCCACGGTAGTTTTTTCACTCCGCCATTGGAGTCTGGCAACCCTTGAGCAACGTGCAGGCCAACTCCTTCGGGTGTTGGGGGTGGCAAATGTCTTTGTTCCAGAATTGAGTCGGCGGTCGCGATCTCCCCTCACCACATTTACCTTTCACCCAGGTTCTGCAGTTTTATCAAACTGCACGCTTCTCTGGCCACTTGCCTGTGTTTGGCGCCAAGATGGTCCCTTTTATCGCTCCCTTTGCTCTTCTTCAAGGCTAGAGCCCTTCATTTCCCACAGTTGCTTACTTCTCCAAACGCTTTCGTATCTTTTAAAACACCCCCCCCCCCCAATTCCTTTCCCGAGGCACAAGTGGTTTGTACTTTTGCTAATTGGAAAATTGCTCTTTCTGCAAGACATCCCCATCCTCCCGACCACTCTGCTATAGGCCACTTTGTGGTCTCAGGGAACCATATTCTGGATCCACTCGGGCATCTCCCATCAACGAGGATACACAGATGCTCTCCCAGCACACTGGGCTCCTCTCACCTCTTCTGGGCTCTCTGCGTCGTCCTTTCCTCGTCTCCAGACATGGGTTTTGATCTTCAGCTAGATCTCCACTCCTTGTAAAATTGCCCCGTTTCAAGGAAATCAACAAGATGACCACATTCTCCTGATCCTTGTCTCTCACGGGAACTTTGGTCTCACAACCAATACAGAAAATGGCAGTGTGATCACAAAAACATCAAGGCTTGCCCCACAGGTAGGTGGGATGAGATTCCCTGGTGTTCTGCAGGGAAGCACAGCACAAAGAAAACCTGGTGAGGTTTAAGCATTAGCAACTTTATTGGGCTTTACTGGGCTTTTGCTGCCTTCTGCAGGCCTCTCGGCTGTTAACATGCCAAACTCCCCAGCCCCCTGGGTACTGAGGTGGCTCGTTTTGGCTTGGACTAGAGTATCAGTTAACACCTGCGCTGCCGAACCCTCATAGACCTGAGCGCACTCCTCACAGCTCCGTACCGCTGTCCCCTGTGGGAAGTGAGGCTCAGGGTGAGCAGTGCTGCACAGATATGTGCTGCAAGGCAGTGCAATGGGAATACAGATACGAGACTGGTGGGGGAAAGGTCGAGTATCGACACTGGGAAACGGGATGCCAGTTCAGTGTCTGCGTGACAAGATCCTGGGGCGCAAAAAGAAGGGGGTCCCGCCCTTCCCCCCAGGGCTGTCAGCTCTCTGGTGGTGAGCACTGGAAAAGGTTAGAAAACATGCTGAGAGCACCAGTCCAAAGGATAAGCAATGCAGAGAGCTCTAACTGCACATTTTCACCTGCCTGCCTTAAACAAAACAGGCTTGGGATCCCCACTGCTCACTTCACCTCGGAATAGTCCCAGTCCTCCTCTGAAAGCTACTGTGTGTCTTGCTGACAACAGATACAAACCACACAGGGAGCAACCAGAGCTAAATGCTGCACTTTCCTTGGTGAAGCTTCCTTCGAAAAACTGTAGCTAAAAAAAAAAACAAAACCCCAAACCAAATGAAGACACCTTCTACTGCAAGAACCAGGAAGAAAAAAAGCCCTGACAGGTTGACTGGAACTTCCCAGCTGTGGTAAAAACATCTGCCCTCGCTACCCCCATTCCCAAAAGCCAGTAGCACAGCTTGGGTTCGGGGAAAGGAACGTATCAGACCTCGGGGCCGAGAGAGGGGCACAAGCGTCTGCCAAGGGAGCTGCATCCAACCAGGAGTGCTCCCCACTGGCTTCTCTGACAACAAAGCCCCGCTGCGTGCTCCCACCAGGAGGGAGAAACAACTCCATGTCTGGAAATCCCCATTTATCAAAGGCTGTCAGCACAGATGGGCTTGTCCATGAGCACCAGACCCACATGAAGGCCTGGGGACAGCAAAGGCCCCCGGCCTGTCCCCACCACAGCATGCCTGCTCCAAAGCCTGGAGCCACCTGGAGAGAGGAGGCCACTCTGCCTTCCCCTGGCCTGCGGACATCAAACACCGACCCCCAGCTGTCAGGGCTGGGGCTGGCGACCCTCGGTGCAGAGCAGGGACCGCTCTGACCCTGGTGGTGGGGCTGTCCCTGGGCTGAGCGCTCGGGCCCAGGGCTGGTGAAATGGGCCATGGCAGGGCCCATGGGCAGTGAGGCCTCCAGGTCCCTCCCCCCAGGCCCATCCACACTGGGAGATACCTGCTCCTGCTCCTGCTCCTGCTCCTGCTCCTGCAGCTCCCCCGGCCCCGGCCCTGCTCCCCCCGGGCCCCGGCTGCCCCCGGCCCGGCTCTCGCCCCTTTCTCCTCAGGCCCCTGGGCCTCGGCCCCCTCCGGCCCCGCCCCACCCGGCTGTGACTGACAGGCTGCCTCCGGCTCCGCTGATTGGCTCAGCCGTGGCCAATGGCGCGGCTGTTGCCGGGCGGGCTCAGGCAGCCCGGGCCTCTCCTCCCAGCGCCGCCCTGCGCCCGCTGCCCCCGCAGCGCAGCGGCTCCTCAGCCCGCCGGGACACGGGGCCTGCGGAGAGACGGCCTCCAGAAGGGCCATGGCGGCGGGAGCTGCTCTCTCAGCAGCGCAGGGGGGTGTGTGCACAGCTCTGCCGTCCCTCGGTCCGCTCGGGGGGTCTGGGCCTGCGCAGGGAGGGAGGGGAGGGAAAGGGGGGAAGGGCAGGGAAGGGGAAGGAAGGGGAGCTGCCCTGGATTTGCTCTGGATCATCAAGTCTTTCCCAAACTGCGGCTCTGTCTGCGCTGGCAGCCACAGCCCTGGGCAGGAGGAGCTGCGTGGCGGGAGCCGCTGGCGTGGGCCAGGCCGGCAGCTGGCAGGAGACGGGGCTCTGCCCCCAGTCCCACCGCCCGTGCTGAGCCCAGCACCCAGGGCCTCCCTCAGGCCTCGCTTCCCCCGGGCGGTGAGGAGGAGAGACGCCCTGTGCTGGCGGGGCCCAGGGCCTCCTCCTGCGGCCAGAAGGAAGGACAGAGCCCGTCACTCTCCCCACAGGGGCTGACCACTGTCCTTGGCTTCTCTCCCTGGGGCTCCCCAGTGCCGGCAATCCCCTCAGAGTTTCAGGGCCAAGCAATTACTGGCGTGCCAGGGGCTCCTGGGGCTCAGGGAAGCTTTGGGCATCTCGGAAGCCGAGTCACAGCTGCCCCTTTGCTTCTGCAGATGCAGTTGTTTGCTACCCTCTTAGTGGTCAAAACTGTTTCTCTCCATGGCACATGGACAGGACAGAATCCCCTTCCCTGTTAGTCTGGAGGACTTCAGGGAAATGAGGAAGTCACAGCATGCACACAGATATGAGGACAGTGAAAAGGAGCCGTGCCAAGGTTCTTCTGCCCTTTCAGATCTGAACTCAGACATTTGTGTGCATCCCAGCACCAAAGTCAGTTTTTTTTTTCCTCCAAGGTGCACAGCTTTTCAGCAGCAAAAGTCAGTTAGGCTCAGCTGACCTTCGGAATAACTCAGCTCTTTTCTTTTTTAATTGTTTGCCTACGCTTTCCCGATTTTCCAGCAATTTCTTTCTCCCCCCCCCCCCCCGCTTTTCTCCCCTCCTCCTGCTTTTCTTCCTCCTCCTCCTGTTCTTTTGCCTCCTTTTCTTCCTCCTCCTGTTCTTCCTCCTCCTGTTCTCATTTCTCCTCCTCCTCCTTTTCTTTCTCCTCCTTTTTTCCTTCCTTTTCATCCTTTTCTTTATTCTCCTCCTCCTCCTTATCCTGTTCTTCCTCCTCTTCCTCTGCCTCCTTTCCTCTCTTCCTCATGTTCTTCCTCCTTCTCTTCCTCCTCCTGTTCTTCCCATTCTTCCTCCTCTTCCTTCTCTTCCCATTCTTCTTCCTCCTTCACCTCCGCTGCCTTCTCCTGTTTGTCTTCCCCTTGTTCCTCCCCCTGTTCTTCCTCCTCCTCTTTTCCTTCCTTCTTTTCCTCTTTATGTTCCTCCTCATACTCCTCATCTTCCTGCCCTTATTCTTCCTGTTCTTCTTGATCTTTCTTACGTTCTTCATCCTGTTCTTCCTACGGTTCTTCCTCCTTCTCCTGTTCTTTTTCTTTCTCTTGCTTTTTGTCTTCATCTAGTTCTTCCTCCTCCTCTTCTTCCCCTTCCTCATTCTCCTTCTCTTTCTCCTCCTCCTCCTCATACGCCTCTGCATGTTTATCCTCTGCATGTTCATCCTCCCCATGTTCACCCTCCCCCTGTTATTCTTGGTCTTCATAGTCCTTCTCCTTATACCCCTCCTTCTCCTCTTCCTCCAACTCATCCTCCTCCTATTTTGTTCTGTTTTTCTTCCTCCTCTTCCTTTTATTCCGTTACTCTGTTATTCTGTTTACCCTTCTGTTCTTTATCCTCCTCCTCCTGTTCTTTATCCTCCTCCTCCTCCTGTTCTTTCTGTTCTTTTTCCACCTTCTCCTCTTCTTCTACTTCCTCCTCTTCCTTCTCTTTCTCCTTCCTTCTCCTCCTCCTCTTCTTCACCCTCTTCCTCCTCCTCCTCCTCTTCATCTTCTCCTACCTCATATTCCTCTTTTTCTTTCTCCTCCTCCTCATCCTGTTCTTCCTTCTCCTCCTACTCTTCTTCATTTTCTTCCTCTTATTCCTCCTCCTCCTCTCTTCATTCTCTTTCCTCTCATCCCCCTGCCCCTCTCCTCCTTTTTTTCCTTCTCCATCTTCTCCTCCTCCTCTTCCTTGTCTTATTCCTGTTCCTTTTCCTATTTATTCTCCTCCTGTTCCTCCTCCACCTCTTCTTCTCCTCCTCTTGCTCATTTCTCATCGTTTTCCTCCTCATCCTCTTCCTTTTCATCTTTGTCCTATTTTTTCCTCCTCTTTATCCTCATCTTCCTTCTTGTGTTCCTCCTTCTGCTCCTCCTCCTCCTACTTCACCTTTTCCTCCAGCATCTCCTCATCCATTTCCTTTTGTTTCTCCTCATTCTTCTCTTGCAATTTCTCCTTGACAATTATATGAGATTCAACAAGGCTCAGTGCTGGCTCCTGCGCTTGGGTCACAACAACCCCATGCAATGCTACAGGCTTGGGGAAGAGTGGCAGGAAAGCTGCCTGGCAGAAAAGGACCTGGGGGTATTGGTCAACAGCCGACTGAATCTGAGCCAGCAGTGTGCCCAGGTGGCCAAGAAGGCCAGTAGCATCTCGGCTTGTATCAGAAATAGTGTGGCCAGCAGGACTAGGACAGTGATCGTCCCCCTGTACTCAGCACTGGTGAGGCCGCAGCTTGAATCCTGTGTTCAGTTTTGGGGCCCTCACTCCAAGAGGACATTGAGGTGCTGGAGCGTGGCCAGAGCAGGGCAACGAAGCTGGTGAAGGGCCTAGAGCACAAGTCCTGTGAGGACCGGCTGAGGGAACTGGGGTTGTTTATCTTGGAGAAAAGGAGGCTGAGGGGAGACCTTATTGCTCTCTACAACTGCCTGAACGGAGGTTGTAGTGAGGTGGGAGGTCAGTCTCTTTTCCCATGTAACAAGTGATAGGACGAGAGGAAATGGCCTCAAGTTGGGCCAGGGGAGCTTTAGATCAGATATTAGGAAAAATTTGTTCACCAAAAGGGCTGTCAAGCATTAGAACAGGCAGCCCAGGGAAGTGGTTGAGTCCCCATCCCTAGACATATTTAAAAGAAATGTAGAGGTGGCGATTAGGGACCTGGTTTAGCGGTGGACTTGTCTAGTGCTAGGTTTATGGTTGGACTTAATGATCTTAAGGGCTTGGCCAACCTAAATGATTCTGATTCCGTCACACGTCTTGAACACAGAGTGCAATGCGCAGTGTTCACATCATACACGCAGAGTGCATGCATGTGATCAGAGGATAGAACGCCTCTCCTATGAAGAAAGGCTGAGAGAGTTGGGGTTGTTCAGCCTGGAGAAGAGAAGGCTCTGGGGATACCTTATTGAGGCCTTCGAATACTTATAGGCGGCTTATAAGAAAGATGGGGACAAACTTTTTAGTAGGGCCTGGTGCAATAGGACAAAGGGAAATGGTTTTAAACTAAACGAGGGTAGATTTAGACTAGATACAAGGAAGAAATGTTTTTCAATGAGGGTGGTGAAACACTGGAACAGGTTTCCTAGAGAGGTGGTAGATGCCCCACCCCTGGAAACCTTCAGAGTCAGGCAGGACAAGGCTCTGAGCAACCTGATCGAGTTGAAGGTGGCCCTGCTCATTGCAGGGGGGGTTGGACTAGATGACCTTTAAAGGTCCCTTGCAACCCAAACTATTCTATGATTCTATGATATGCATACTGGCCGGTGTGCACACACACACACAGACATAGCATGCGCATACGTACACAAAGCATACACACACAGGTAGTGCATGCACACCCTACAGTATGCGTGCATGTGGAAAGCACCCACCCCCACACCCCGCATGCCTGCACACAGTGTGCGCCCAGCCATCTGCCCACATGCATCCTCACAGCATACAGCCAGTGATGCATGCACATGTAGAACGCACCTCAGATCTGTTTCCCTTTTTCCAGTCCCCAGGGACTTCACCTGACTGCCATGACTTTTCAAACGTAATGGAGAATGGCTTGGCGACTACAGCAGCCAGTTCCCCCAGGACTCTGTGATGCATCTCGTCAGGTCCCATAGCCTTATGTATGGTCAGGTTCTTCAGGTGGTCACGAACCTGAGCTTCTCTTACAGTGGGAGGGACTTTGCTCCCCCAGTCCCCATCTTGCAGTCCATCTACTTGAGAGATGTGGGAAGAGAGGTTGCCAGTGAAGACTGAGGCAAAGAAGTTGTTGAGTACCTCAGCCTTCTCCTCGTCCGTTGCTAGCAGTTTGCCAGTCTTGTTCATTGGCGGGGTACACTTGCTTTGACATCCAACTACTGCAGTGTGTGGTCCTCCACAGGCTGCAGTGTGGACATCTGCTCCACCGTGGTCCTCCAGGTGGAGGACACCTGGACACAGGGGGACCACCTGCGTCACCATGGTCTTCACCATGGGCTGCAGGGGAATCTCTGCTCTGGCGCCTAGAGCACCTCCTCCCCCTCCTTCTTCACTGGCCTTGGTGTCTGCAGAGTTGTTTCTCACACTTTCTCACTGCTCTCCCTACAGCTGCTGCGCAGAGTTTTTTACCTCTTCTTAAATATGTTATCACCAACGTCGCTGATTGGGTGTGATATGACCAGAGGTGGGTCTGTCTTGGAGCTGACTGAAACTGGCTCTGCCTGACATAGGGTCAGCTTCTGGTGTCTTCTCACAGAAGCCACCCCTGCAGCCCTCCCGCTCCCTTACAAAAACCTTGCCACTTAAACCCAACACAAGGTTCAGAGAAAAGCTATGAGAACAATTGAAAGACGGTAAAAAGAGGCCTAATGATGAGCGACTCAGTCTGGTTAACTTCTCAGGGAGAAGGTAAAACATCAGAGAACAGGAACTTGGTATAAAAGGAGGCTTCAGCATAGCAAGAAATATTTAACAGACTCTAGTTGATGTTAGGTAAACTCAAACAAAAGATAAAGTGGTGGGTTTTTTTTAACCAGTAAGTGAAATTACTATTGAGGCAACTTGCGAAAGTATGGATTCATATACCAGGGACTTCTTTTTAACATGGATTTAGTACTGTATTAAGTAACACTCTAGTTTAAGTAATTCATCTGGCCTATGTTATACAAGAGTTCACAGTGTCTTCTGCCTTCATATTTTAGGAGCATAATGTTGATCATCTGAGCTACCTTGCAGAGAAGTCCTGTCATGAAGTGTGATTTGTAAAGGCAGGCCGTTTGATCTGAAGACTTTAAATTGTGCTGAATTACCACTTCCCTTGCTAGTTTAATTTTTACTCTGCTGAGCTATTCTTAGCGGCCATTGCCAAATTCTGTGCGGTAGAGTTAGGACTGCATTAAAATGTGGTGTATTTCTGTACTCTGTGATTCTTATTTTTCCCAAGGACCTTAAGGTTGATAAACTCCTATGTTCTGGAGAGACATGGAGTATGACAGGCAAGATCTGGAGGATTTAGTCATAAAAGCAGCGGTGTTTTTCAATAAGCCATGGCAAGTTCTCTCATGACAGCTGCCGCATTGTTTGGGAAGTTAATTTAGGGACATTCAATAGGTCGTGGTCACCGGCACCTCTTTTTTCCTTGTAAGTGAGGGTTCTGAAATGGCACGTTAAAAGAACCGGGCAATTTCAGCAGCTCAGTGAAACTACCCAAAATGAATGCAAATGTGGTCTGATGAGTACTTGTCTGTATTTTGGGCAGTTTAAGAAGCCACTAACCTGCAAGTCTGATACAGTATCCAGTCAGAAAGTAATTTCAATGCAAAGCAAACACCAAGGAAAGTGGCTTATTCGGCTTTAGGTGGAGTGGCATGCTTCAGTCTAGCTGACAGAAGTATAACTACATCTGGTGGTTCTTAGTTGAAGCTGTGTAAACTTATACCACAAATAAGGCACAAATATTAGCCTATAAATCCAGAAAGAGGAGGGGGGAGGTCTCTACCTGAGACACACACACAGAAAAAGGCATTAAGAGGTTGATGACTGTTCAGGTATGCTTCATGATAGCTAGTTTACAAGATACTTAATGAATTGGGAGCTGTCTCAGGCTAACTGACTTACCCTTCATCATTTTAGAATGACTCGTGCCCCTGGAAAGAGCAGAGTTAGACTACCTGTAAAAGGAGATGGAACATTTCCTATGGCAGGCACCGAGCTATTTAGCACTGTGTCAGAAATCAAGCTGTTTCAAGACGTTTAGATTTTGTTTCCCGTTGTCATCTCTAGTGACAAAGTACCCTACGTTGTTATCACTCTTTCCACTTTTGACTAGCTTTGTCTTACTGTCCTTCTTAAGTCGTGTCTACTGATGACTTCTCTTTTGCTCATGTGTTTATAGCAATGTTCAGTGTCAGCACAACTCATAGCTAAGCCTAGCTAAGAAAAGGTCCTAGTTTTGCATCATCTCTTAGCCCTGGAATGTTTCAGATTAGTCAGGTGAAACCTAATTTGTGACCCTGAGTAGATGGACTGGGCTTTGCGTCCCGGGTTTAAGTTGTGGGGAAAACAGAACTTGGAAAGGTGTGTCATTCTAAGCTTGTTTTGTGTGTCTTACAGAGTCCTGGGACACAGCTGGACAGGGGACATTCCAGAGCATGCATGCACCCTATTACCATAAGGCTCCTGCTTGTACCATGGTGAGGGCAGTGCCTTAGCTGTGATCTGATGGAATTTTGGCTAACAACAGTCCCAGCTGACACTTGGCCTGTATGTTAATTTTTATGATTACGCTGCCTTATATTTCTTGTTTCTTCCAGTGGCTTGAAAAACTTTCCTTTATTCTTTCTTCTCTCACCAGATAAAACCAGTGTAGTTGGGTATGTTTAACTCTCTTCTGTTGTTCCTGATAGCACTCTTACTATATTCCCTGGCTGTGCCATCTTCTAAATTTCCTTCCTTTTGTCACTGCATTTCCAGTAAGGTGGTACGTACAACTGAACGTACTTATTTAGAAGCAGTCCTGTCAGAGGTGATGCGAGGGAGCGGGCATTCCTTTCTTGTTCTGCGATGTGACTATTGCATTATGTAGGACAAAACTGTTCTGACATGTTCGGCAGGGGTACTACAGAAGACATTCTTCTCTGGTCTTCTGCCCCTTCTATTTTCCTCTACTTTGCGCTTCCCATTTCTTAGCTCAAATAAGTCTTGTTTCCTGACTCCTAACCTGCTTAGGTCTCTTGGTTTGTACTGTTACTCCAACTTTCCACTATTTCTCATCACTTGTGAGCAACAGTCACGTTCATTGGTATTTTAATTGTTAAAATAGAGAAGCCTTACATCTGACCCTACTTAGCAGAACAGATCTTTCCCAGTGCTTGTTCACTGTCCTGGGTGATAGCGTGTTTATCACAGTACAAAATAAGAATGTAAAGGAAAATGAGGGACTCTTTCTTGCATCATGCAAAGAAACAGGCTAGCTGCATGTTTCAAGGCTTGCTGGATATTCTCCTTTTTCTCTTTCATCCTTTCTAACACAGGCAAGTTTCCTTTGCTGATGTCTTCCTGGGAAAATTCTGGATTCTGGACTTGTGTTTGGTGCAGTGGGTTGACCAGGAGCTGTCCTGCTCTTGGTCCCATGATAGCTGGTTCTTTTTTGGAAGGTGTTTGATGTGCAGCAGCAAGTCACCTACAAGAACTTCAACAGCTGGTACAAGGAGCTGAGAGAGTTCTGCTGTCCTGGTTTCAGCTGGGATAGAGTTAATTTTCTTCTTAGTAGCTGGTATAGTGCTGTGTTTTGGATTTAGGATGAGAATAATGTCGATAACACACTGATGTTTTAGTTGTTGCTAAGCAGTGCTCACACCAGTCAAGGACTTTTCAGCTTCCCATGCTCTGCCCGGTGCACAAGAAGCTGGGAGGGGGCACAGCCAGGACAGCTGACCCAGACTGGCCAAAGGGCTATTCCATACCATATGACGTCATGCTCAGTATATAAGCTGGGGCGAGCTGGCCAGGGGGGAAGCAATCGCTGCTTGGGAACGGGCTGGGCATTGTTGGTGGGTGGTGAGCAATTGTGTCGTATATCACTTGCTTTGTATATTATTATTGTATTATATTATTATTATTATTATTATTACTACTACTACTATTCTATTTCATTTTACTTCAATTATTAAACTGTTCTTATCTCAACCCATGAGTTTTTCTGACTTTCACCCTTCCAATTTTCTCCCCCACCCCACCGGGGGGGAGTGAGCGAGCGGCTGTGTGGTGCATAGTTGCTGGCTGGGGTTAAACCACGACATCTGCCCAGAGACTCCTTGCATTGTGGTGGCCAACAAAATTAATGGTGAGTATATCTTCTTTTTTCAACCTCTCAGGATTGGGATGTGATTCTCGTCTGACCTGGCTGAGAAAGAATGTCATTCCTCTGTTAGGTCCAGATGAGTTCTTGAGTATTAGTCCTTCAGGGCTGTCTTTTACCAAACGAAACTGACCTTGCATGCTGTCTTACAGGCTCTTGTCCTTGCTTTACTAGCAATTAAAAATACAAATTTGATCCATTTGAAGTTTGTGATCAAGTGACGTCCTTCCAATTCTGTCCTTAACACGCTGCCCATTTCATCCAGCAAGAACCCAAAAGCTGATTGGAGCAGTACCTAGTCAAAAATCACAGGCTGTCTTGCTGGAAAAAGAGCATAACCTATTATGTGCCTTCCCCTGATACAGTCAGTAACTGCTTTTGTCTTGCCAATTCAGCCTGCAGGTTTCCGTGGGACTTCTCTGTGCTTAAGTGCCTAAATATACCTGCTGGCAAAATTGTTCACTTTCCTCCACAGCTGACTGGATGATTCCCTCCTCTTAGGAATGCCAGGTAGGCATTCGTTATTGCTGTCCTTTGGGTTGTGATCTGTCTCCTGCATCCTGTGAGAGTGCATAACACATCAGCTTTCTGCTCAGCATCAGTGAGAGAACGCACACCCTTAGGACCACCGTCTCCTGCTGTTCTCTATCAAGTACAGTGTCAGGCATGGGCTTCCTTGCTGATGTTCATGGTAGAAATCACCGCAGCTATGAATAGGTGTCTGCACCTGAATAAGGTGTCTGGGCTCCCACTGTTGTGTACGGAAGTTCAACTGGTTCAGTGGTGTGGTTTAGGGCATGATTGATCTTTTACTTAATAAAAGCCTTTCCTGTAGGATGTGTCAAGCCAGCCTTGAACCCCCTGATTGCCTGGACTGTACAGGAAGTCTGAGGCAAAGGGACTTGGTGTTGACAGCCATATTGTAGACAGGACCTCTGTGTAGATGAATCCTGCTCTTAGTGTTCTGTGTGTGAGTGGGCACTGCTCCAAGAGCGTCCTCTGCCTTGCCTTCGTTTGCTGTATTCCACCCGGACTAGGAAACGATCGGCCCACAGCTCTTAAGACAGGCCCAGTCTGCAGAACAGCTGATCCAGCTTCCTGCAAAGAGATGGGGAGCGGCTGCCTGGGCAGTGCTCGCTGGCAAGCATTTGGAGTCTGAACTACTTCAGCTGTTGCTTCTATGAGAAAAGGTGGATCATGTGGAGTCCTCCTTCTGTGCTGGCATACAGGCTGTCTATCAAAACTTTGAGCTGTTACTGCTGTGTCAGCACGTCCTGTAAATATGCAGTAGATTTGTTCCAAAACCGAAATACAGCCTCTGACCTACTGAGGTTGGAGTAGGTGGACCTAACTGCCTGTTAAGTAAAAATATGTAAGAGTTGAGTCATTTGCACACTGTGAGCATGCCCTTGACTCACAGGAATACAGGTAACACGGCAGAAGGGCAGTGGGGAGCTCTGGTTAAAAAGGCCAAACTGGAGGGAGAGGCATGATGAGTGCTGGCAATGGTGTCTGGGTCTATGTGGACACACAGCAAAATTCCTAGGGATGTGCCTGGAAAACATTCATAGTTGCCACACAGCAATGAACTGATATGTTCTAAGCTGCAAAGCATTCTTCATGTAGAGCACATTGGAATCCATCTATAGTTTAGTCAAGTACCATGGATAAACCAATAAGAACTCTTTTCTTGTTGTGCCTTCTTGTCAACAGGTTGCTGATGCTGTTGCTTTTAAAACCCTGTAGCTTTTGGGGAGGACTCTCCTAGCCTTGTACTACAGCGAGGAGGCCTTGACAGCTAAATCGAGCTCTGGTCGCCATCTGTTCCACCACTCCTGCATATGTTGGCATTCTGCCTACAGCAATGTCTCACTGGCCACTTCTCCTTTTTTTGCCCCCAGCAGATATGAAGGGGACCCAGAAAAGCTTCACGTTTGCCCGGAAGTTCAGTTTGCCCTTTTACTTTGTGTCTGCTGCAGATGGCACCAATGTAGTGAAGGTAAAAGACAGCTATTTGGCTCAGCATCCATGAGACCCCTCTACAGTCCAAGGACATGGAGACTGCTGTAGGCACAGAGAGCAGAAAATGGGCTAGTACATCTGTTCAGCTACTTGTGAGGTCCTGGTAGCTATAGATAGTTGCAGAGTTTTTTTTTTTTTTCTTGGGGTGTGGGAACAGTTTCCATATGTTACAGAAACCCAGTGGCCCTTCCTTTGAGTGACAAGCATTCTCTTTCTCATCAGCTCTTCAATGATGCTATCAAGCTGGCAGTTGCTTACAAACAGAATTCAGGAGATTTCATGGACAAGGTCATGCGAGAACTGGAGGTAAGAAAGGCTGTACATACTGCACTCCTCCTAAGTGATTAGCAGCTCTGCTCTTTTTTCCTTCAGGGAAAGCAGAGCCTGTGGCAAAGGGTGAAACTTTGCCGGCATGGAAAAATTTGTCTTATGCTGGTGATACCATGGGGTTTGCGTGCTGCTCATGTCTCGGTTGGAAGGGGTGAGGTGGTGACCCTCTGAGGAGCCCACGCTGCCCTAGACTGAATTTGAAAGAACCACAGCAAAGCGTAGCTGTTGCTCTCATGCTTCTCAGCAGTTCCTTGTCCTGCTCCTTTCCAGAGCTTTGACCTGCAGAAGAAGAGTAAGAATTTGTCAGATCAAGAGGAGAGCTGCCCTGAAGAGAAGCGCCCATCTGCCTAAGCAGACCTGAGTCTGTTTTTTTCCCTTTGGTCTAGAATTCTGGGGCTAGTTAGAGCTGGCCTTCACAGAGGAAAGTGATTTTTCTGATGCCCTGAGAGCTCTGGTGATGGGCAGCTGGGCCTCTCCCCTTCTTGTGGGAGGCTGTCCGGGCATGACCTCCCTTGACTCGGCCCTAGCCACTGCACATCACGGTCAAGGAAAGGGTGAGAGTATCCACATGGTTGCTAGTTACTGCACGCCTCTACAAGGCGAAGCTTGCCAGGAGAGCTAAGCCACTCTTGGACCTGCAGGGAAGGGTGCTGCCCAGATACTTGAATGGTACCTACTGGAGAAAACCAACACTAAAGAATTTTTTTTTATAAAGCTTTGAGCTTGCATCCTTCCTGCACTTTTGTTATAAGGCAGTCCAGTTACTGTACAGTGCAAGTCCACCTGCCAGCCCTCCCCATTGCTTTCACAACCTAGCCCATGCTGCCTCTCTGTCTACCCCTGTGATGTCTGCTGCAGAGTTTCTTTGGGTTTCCTTCCCCATTCTGTGATGGAGCAGCCAGATCCAGTAGCCTTCTGAACATGGGGGATTTCTCCTTTCAGGTTCGCTAGAGCTGAATCAGGTGGACTCTCACACCCAGGAGACTTGTCCTGTCCCAGCCGGATGGATGTGGCTGCTGCTGTTCCATGCATGTGTTCAAGAGACTTACGCTGCATTCCGAAGAGCCAGGTACACAAACACGCACACAGACTTACACAGTTAATGTGAACAGCAAAACAGATTGACATAGACAGAGCAGTGCCTTTACCAGCCCCCATGTAGACGTAACCACCACTTACATAAACATGAACACAGTCCAGCCCTTTTCTGCCTTCCCAGATGATCAGGATTGGATGTTTACTCGTGAAACAGAAACACACTTTCACTCCCTAGATTCATAAGCACAGCACATTCATAGATTCCTCAAATAACAGTATGGAAATTAAGTCCACGTAACACCTGTGGCTGGATGTCAAGCTCCTTACCCAGTCATTGGTGCAAACCTTGGGCCTTTCTAGATCTGTGTCTCCTGGGTCATGAGCAAGTCCAGTTTCGAGTTCACTGGTGCATTGTACATACACACACAGGGATCCCACCAGTAGCCGGCCTAAGACACTTCATGTTTCCAACGGCTGTCGCCGAGACCGCTAGCTCCCTATGACCTGCGTTCCCTTCTTCCACTGCACCCTCACCCTCCTCTCTGCCCAGGCACGGTTTCAGGCCTTTTCAGTGCCTCTTTCCCTTTGTGCCCTCCTGTCTACCTGCAGCCTCATTTTGCAGGTGCCGGGCATGGAAGTCCTTTCCTTGCACAGGAGACTGAATTGGACTGAGGCATGGTTAGCTGTGGAAATTGGCAACTTTATTTCAAGAACTATGTCAGCTTCATCATTTGTGGTCACTCAGAGGAGCGTAGGCAGGACGGAGCAGGCCTTTGACACTGAGGCTGCCTTTGGATCAGCAGGCATTGCCCCAGAAGGAAATGGTCCACTGCAGCCTACACTGGATCCTCTTTATCCTGCTGCTCAAGCCTTTTTTCCCCTCAGGACCTGCAAGAGCTCCTGCAACAGATTAAAGAATTCCACCAGCTTCTGGCGTGGAAATGGGCAGGGTGTAAACCTGCCCGCCTGTGTTGGTATTTGCGTTGGCCTCTGAACGGGGGTTGAGGTGAAGGCTGGCTGTGGCGTTGGCGTGGCCGTGACTGCTGGGCGCAGTCCCATCTGTACCAGGATCCAGTTGTAAAAGTGCTGAGTGGAGGTGTAGACTCCAGGCTGTTTTGCTCTCGCACAGCCTTTCCCCCAGCTGGTCACTCCAACAAGCCAGAAGTAGTCGGCGTTGTTATCTTTGCACACGAGAGGACCACCGCTGTCACCCTGCAGCGGAGGAGAGAGGATTAAGGTGGTGTTGGGGAGCCACTGTCAGCACTCTGACTGGCTCCTTCTCTCTCATAGCACCTGCCAGAGCTGTGTTCACTGCACAGAACGGCTCTGCTCGGGTGCTGGAGCCTACAGAACCTTGTCTGGGAGGGGGCTGTGGGCCTGTAAGGTGGGGCTCTTTCTCATCTCTGTGCAGTGATCCTGGATGTGTGGAAGACAGATGTTCCAGGATTGGTGTCGGGACCTGTGGGTCTGCCAAGAACACTGGATGGGCTTTCTGGGCAGAGCCCCAGGCCTCTGGGACAAGGGGGGCACTGGGCAAGGATCTGCAGATGTGGAAGGGGAGGTGAGCCCCAACAGTTGTGGGGACCCAGCGGTGGGAGGGTGACTTGCCAGGCAAAGCCCATGCCGGGGTATGTTCGGGCGGTTGTGACAGGGCTGCCTGTGCTGCCGGGGGTTGACTTGTAGCACGCCCCTACCTGGCAGGTGTCGATGCCACCCTGTGGATAGCCAGCACACAAGTTGTGGGTGTGGATGGCCCCTCTGTACCACCGGCTGCTGTTACAGAGGTTGACATCAATGAGGCGGACCTTGGCCTCCTGCAGGACATCCGTTGATCCTCCAGCTGTGAGCACAGAAAGGAATTAACACCCAGCAGCTCGCTGCCAGTTCTCCCCTCGCTGGGTGAACCCCTTCCCTAGGGCTTGCCTTTGCATCCTGAAGGCATTGTACTGGTGTTTCCCCTCTGCCCTGCTTTGGGGAATGGCTGCGGCCCATCTCTCTATAGGCAGATGTCCCTGCAGCCTGACTCTGGCTTTCGCCTCTGCTCTCAGGAAGCCCAGCCCGTCTCCCCAGTGTGCCAAGCTTGCACTCAGGACACGAGCACTTTTTGGGAACTCACATCTTGCGGTCGTGGAACCCCAACCACTGATGTAGCAGGTTTTCAGCTGTGACACTCTCAGCGAGGCGTCGGGCACACAGGCAAGCTGTATGTAGGGGCTGCACTGGACAGGCTGGTCCAGTTCCAGCAAGGCAATGTCGTTCCTCTCCGAGATATTACTGTAGTGTTTGTGAACCAGGAGCCGCTTAATATTGTGCACTTGGGCCTCAGGGCCCAGCTGAGTCAGCTGGGTGGCCCCGATCACCACACGCCACGTGGTGATGTGCCTGGAAGGCAGATGGAGAGAGGGGTCAGAGGGACCGGAGCCATGTGCTGCAGCAGCCCAGCAGTTCCCTGCCTTCTGCTTCACAGAGGAGAGAGGCAGTGCTACGGAGTGCGCGACTGCCCTCGCATGCCTTAGGCACGAGGAATGTCAAGCTTGGAGGCTGCTAGGAAGCAGTGGCACAAGCCCAGCCTTCTCCTGAGCAGTCTCTCAGCCGGGCTCTGCAGTGCCCAGGCACTGGGCGTACTGCAGGGAAACATGATGGGAGTAGCACGTGGTACTGCAGACAGGGTACCTGCCAGTGTTGTGGGGATGTGCTCGTTCCCTGGTCCTCCTTACCTGGCCTTGATGAAGCAGTGGGCTGCTGTGAGGACCCACTGTGGGCTGATGAGGGAGCCTCCGCAGATATGCCCTGTGCCTATTCCCCAGGGATCCTGGATGCTGACGATCCAGGGCCACGCCCCTGGCTGGGCATCTGTGCCACCCACGACGCGTGACATGCCATAGTGAGCAGCCATGGGCCGGAGCCCGCAGGTCCCTCTGTAACCAGAAACTCATTACTGTCCTGCTCGATGGCTTGCTGCTGTTCAGGCTGAAGGTCAGGCGTCTTCCCTCCCCACAAGCCATAGCATGGACAGCAGGGCCAGGGAACCCCATGGGGCGTGCGTCCGTCCGCCCCTGTTTCTGCTTTAGCCCCATGCTAAAGGGGCAGCCTGGGTGCTGGCCAGGAACTGAGGCTCCCACATGGGGTTCAGGAAGCTTTGGCGTGGCCACGGGGGACAAGTGGGCACCCTCCAGTGAACCCCATAAGGGTTGCCCAGGCTCCCTCCCAGAGCCTTGGGCCACTTACCCACAGCTGTCCCGTGTGCCATGTGCAGGCCAGCACACGGCCAGCAGGATGAGGAGGGGGAGCAAATTCATTGCTGGGAGCGGCACGTGGCAGCTGCAAGAACGGAGGGCTCATCACCACTGGTGCAATGCCCGCAGTACTCACGTTGCCCGCGGTGCCCTTGGCCCCGGGGCTGATGTCACAGAATCACTGGTTCCGGGCGCTGGGCACAGTGGCCTCTCAGGGGAGGGGAGCAACATGGGGGGTTCCAAACAGGAGGGGAGGCAGGAGCTGGGATTGGACACCCCCAACAGACCCCTGCTGAATGCTCTGCTTGCGGGATGAGGTGTGACGGATGCGCTCGACCCCTTGACCAGACTGGCGGTGGTTTGGTGCAGGCTCTGGAAGAGGTAAAGGCCTGAGCCATAGCCAGGCTGTGAACTCCTCTAGTTTCAATCTTTTCTTTGAAAACCCACAAAGGAGCAGAGCGATGCAGTGATCATTGATGCGTATGAGCTTGGAACACTGATCATGCGAATAGCACATGAACAGCGGGTGGCTTTTCCAAGACTCCTTTATCAAGGAACAAAGTCATTAATATTACAATTATTTCCCAAAAATCATTAACATATTTCCCCTCCCACCAGAGCATGTGCTGTTTAATTCTAGGGATTCTTTCAGGGGTCCTTGGTGGTCATTATCCTTAAATTCAAGCTCAAATTCAAGCTCAAATTCTTGTTGACCTCGTTGATTTTTTGCACCTAATCATGCTGATTTGGCTGTTTCCTGTTGTTAAGAACACAGCTGACACTCCCCAATGTTCAGGGAGTTTTTATGTTTTATGTTCAGACTCCCCATTATCTTTGTTCTGAGCTCACTCTTCCATTCAGAGATTCCTTCTTATCTTACAGGCCTCTCCTCTGTCCTGGGTTTCTGCAGGCATGCTGATTAACCTTCTTCCTGGCTCTGCTCTGTCCTTGGTAGCTGTCAATCGTTGGTGATTAACTTCTAAGCAGTCCTTGATGATTAATGTTTTGAAGTAGTCCTTGGTGATTAGCTTCTTTTCTGAATCCCACATGTAACAGGATCCTAAATCAGGATTCGCGACATCCCCTCAAAGAAGGACTAACCAGTTCTCCCAGAGAAACTTTTGGAGATTTCTGCTGGCCAAATCCCAGAGTTTCTCAAGGTCCCCCTGGAGTGAAGCTCTGTTGTGCCAGCTGTTAATGTGTGCATACAGATGGCTCACCTGACTTGTGGTGCCTCTCATAAGAAGACAGCATGAGGAACTGCAGGACCGAGTGAAACTTTGTGGCTCCTGAGAGGCAAAGGGACTGTCTCTTAGCACAGAGTGAGGAGAGCCAGTCTGTCCATCAGTCCTGTTCTCAGCTGCCCTGTGCTGGCACCTCTTTGAGCTGGAAGACGACCACACTCAGATGTTCCCCTGAAAAGAACCTGGACACTGCTGAGAGCAGAGGAACCCAGTTTCAAAGATCTCCAGGCTCCCCATCCCGTCTCATCGTACCTGAGGACAATCTCAGCTCTCCCCTCCCAGCCAGGGACACACAGAGCTCATTGCAGCTGGCCACCTACAGCCGTCTAGCAGCATTGCCATGGCCTTAGCACTGAGGTGTCTTCTCCGTGGGCCTCCTAGATATCACAGAGATGCTATGGGAGAGCTGTGCCCTTCTGGAGAGCAGCCTGAAGCCCAGAAGCACCCCCAAGTGAATTAGTCGAAAGACGGGGTGTCCTGAATGGGGGGGGGGATGTCACCTCATTCCAGCCCTACACTCTGCGGTGCCCAGAGACTCCAGGTAAGGTGGAGACAAAGGCAGTCGGGATAAGAGGGGAAACACGGAGGAATGCTCCTGCCAATGCAGGCAGGACAGGGAAGACAGATGGGCACAAGGGAGTTTCTCCTCATCAGAGGTTGGGCTGCTGAGGAGGTAACTCAGCCTGGTACCCCATGGCAGTAACGGCAGAGGCTTTGGTGGGTGGGAGAGGAGACCAGGGGCTTGCTCTGTGGCAGGCGTCTGCACTGCAGGGGATGGCAGGGAGGTGCCTGAATCTTGTCTTTTAGGACAAGAGGAAATGGCCTCAAGTTGCACCAGGGCAGACGTAGCTTGGATATTAGGAAAAACTTCACTAAAAGAGTAGTCGGTCACTGGAACAGGCTGCCCAGGGAAGTGGCTGAGTCCCCATCCCTGGAGGTATTTAAAAGACGGGTAGACGTGGTGCTTAGGGACATGGTTTAGTGGTGGACTTGGCAGTGCTGGGTTAACGGTTGGACCTGATGATCTTAAGGGTCTTTTCCAGCCTTAACAATTCTATGATTCTATGAATCCCCTCTCCCAAGGTGTTTCTGGTGGCACTTCCCCCTCCCTTCCTGCCCACATCTCCGCTGCCGGGAGCTGTTTCTCTGCCCCCATGTCTCCTCCCTGTCAGTGCTCACAGACCCCATCCCACCCGCTGTGTGCTCAGCTCTGCCCTGCAGACACCTCCCGGCAGCAGGGCACTGCCCAGGGGCATCTCTGTGTGTGCAGGGCCTGAGGAGCAGCTCAGACAAGTCCTAATGAGAGCTGCGGTCTCAGTGCCTTCTGCAAAATGCAGCCACTGCCAACCCAGAAATCCAAGAGGAGAAAACACAAAGCACCGACTCCTTCCCTTTCATTTAAGCCCCACCTTGACATTCCTCTTCAAAACTGCCCTCGGAAATGTCCTGGGGATGGTGTGGAGCTGTCAGCAGCCCTGGCCCACGTAGTACCCTCTCGACAGCAGGAGGACCCTGCCCTGGCAGGGGTTGCTCCTTCCACCCACAGCTTCTCCCCAACGCGCTGCAGGGAGCTCCCTGGGCAGGCTGAGGTCTGAGCCTGGCAAGCGGCAGAGTCCCTGCCCCAGCACACAGCCCCCTGGGGTGCAGGGACCCTACTTGGAAGAACAGTCCTGGGCACCCCTGCCTGCACTCCCAGCTTCACAGCCCTGCAGCTGTGCCCAGGAGAAGGCAGCCATCATGTCCCATCGCTCTGACGATGCAGCAGGGAAGCCTTGCTCAGCAGCACGTTTTCCTACAAACTGGATAAACTCTGAGGGTTGTTCCAACAGGTGCTTTGGATGGACCAGAGTTTGGAGACCCCTCCAGGATATTTCATGTCCACTGCCCTGCAGCCAGAGTCTTACCATGTTGTTGTGGTTTAACCCCAGCCAGCAACTAAGCACCACGCAGCTGCTCGCTCACTCCCTGCTGGTGGGATGGGGGAGAGAATCAGAAGAGTGAAAGTGAGAAAACTCATGGGTTGAGATAAAGACAGTTTAATAGGTAAAGCAAAAGCCGCGTGCACAAGCAAAGCAAAGCAAAGCAAGGCATTCATTCACTACTTCCCATCGGCAGGCAGGTGTTCAGCCATCCTCAGGAAAGCGGGGCTCCATCACACTTAACGGTTACTTGGGAAGACAAACGCCATCATGCCAAACATCCCCCCCTTCCTTCTTCTTCCCCCAGCTTATATACTGAGCATGATGTCATATGGTATGGAATAGCCCCTTGGGCAGTCTGTGTCAGCTGTCCTAGCTATGCTCCCTCCCAGCTTCTTAGGCACCTGGCAGAGCATGAGAAGCTGAAAAGTCCTTGACTGGTGTAAACTCTGCTCAGCAAGAACCAAAACATCAGTGTGTTATCAACATTATTCTCATCCTAAATCCAAAACACAGCACTCTACCAGCTACTAAGAAGAAAACTAACTCTATCCCACCTGAAACCAGGACACATGTAACGACCCATGAAGATTTCTCCCACGCTGAGAGCTCAGCTGTCCTCCCACTAACCTCTCTCTGCCTCGCTCCTCTCCCCTCGGTGCCTGCAGGCAGTGCCCTCAGCCCTGCTGCACTCTGCAGGGGAGCTGCTCCTGGGCAGAGCTGTCTCTCGCAAGCACTGCCCGCTTGCTATGAGCTCCCTCCATTCCAGGAGCCTGGCCAGCTCAGCAGCAGAGGCCCGGCCCAAGGGGTCACTTTCTCTCCCCCTTCTGGGCTCCCTGGAGCTGTCCCAGGGGCTCCAGGGCTGACAGCTCCTGAAAGGCAGCAGAGTTACCCCTGGGGAATGGACTTTTTAGCTGACTGCAGTAATCACCAATTGTCCCTCTCTAAAGAGTGGAGAGAGACCGATTCCAAAAGCGTGGTTTGTTCTACCAGGGCATGGATGTCTAGGAGAGGTATAAATGTTCCCCTCTGGACACTGCTAGTCTTGACCCATAACAAAAAGGACACACAGGCAGTGACAGGGAGGTGTTGGTTGGACCCTGTGCCAGGCAAGGGATTCAGATGAAGCAATGCAGGTATCTCATCCCCAGCTGGAAGCCCTCGGGAGGAAGCGGGATGCAGCTCCCCCCATGCACCCCACAGACCCACAGTGTTAAGGGATGTCAAGACCGGCCACCACTTCTAGTTGTTCCAGACCAGGACCCCTCTTGCCGTGCCGCTGGAGCCCAGTACTGACCAGTACCACCCAGTACAGTCCTGCCTGGCTGCTGGAGCCCAGTACAGTGCCCGGGGACCTGGAGTCT
Organism: Platalea leucorodia; assembly: GCF_965183815.1. NCBI lineage: Eukaryota > Metazoa > Chordata > Aves > Pelecaniformes > Threskiornithidae > Platalea > Platalea leucorodia. The sequence continues at coordinate 159,072 of NW_028121456.1, forward strand.
TTGCCCAGGCTGAGGGGTGCAGCTGCCACTTTTCGCTTGCAGGTGTAACTTGTAGCAAAGCTGAGCACGCATGCCAGAAATGCGCACACACACACAGATGCGGAGGACACTGACGTAGCCCATCACACAGACTGCCGCAGATGAGGCGCTGCTGTCAACAGCACCCACATGCAGGACCCACATAAAACACAGCCAAGTCCCCTCCTCCTCTTGGGCTGGCAGAGACAGGAGGGCATTAGTGCAGGCACACACACGACGCTACTTTCACAAGCACACGCATGTTCATGGATCCCCTGAGTACTGGCACAGCCCCTCTGTATCCCCGGTACCCCTGCCCGGATCCTGGCCCTCTGACCCAACCCACCGCTCCCTTGCTCACTGACTGGTCCATCTTGGTGCTCCCTGCAAACACAGAGCGCTCACACGTTTGTCCCGTAGGCTCCTCACACTCACCCATCTCCCCAGGTGCCAGCACGGACCCTCTGCCCGCCTGATACCCCAGCCCAGACCCGAGGCTCCCCTAGTCACCAGCTGGTCTAGCCTGAAGTTTGCTGGTGAAAGCGCACGCGCACCCCATGCACACCAGGTTTGGGGAAGATACACACACTCCCAGAGCCTCTCACTCGCCTCACTCATGCCGGCCCCCCCAGTAGGTGGTTTTCAGGGCACACACTGTTCCTGCCCCAGTGCCTGGTGGCTGAGACCCCCACTCACTCCACTAGCTGCACTGGGACCCACGCCAGTAGCTGGCACCACAAGCCAGGGGTGCCTACACCCCCTGGTTGACTCCAGTAGCTGGCACCCAGCCCACCCACACCACCCCCCCCAGTAGCTGGCACATAGTCCTTTCAGTTCACATACACACAGGATAGAGTGTGAGATTATGCAGAGAGATCGTTAAGAAAAGATTTAAGAAGATACAAGAAGACAGGACAGACGTCATCTGTGTCCCGCTACCAATCGCTTGTCTCCGGGGAGACTCTGGCGTCATCAGGTTGTCTGTCATCTGAAACTTCTTCAACAAGATTGGAGGGGACGAATCCTCCTGCACCGTCGGTCAGCTCTCCCACATACCAACCCTCTTCATCCACGTCTCCAAAGACGTAAACGTCCTGTCCGGCAACTAGAGGAAGCTCTTGTTCAGGCCGCTCGTTGGGACCATCAAAAGGATCATAGCTGTATCAAGCTATGAATGCTCAAAGCTCTGCTCGTTGTTTTCTCATAGCCTCCAGGAGGATGGACTCCTTGTCTGCTACCAGGTTAGCCTGGGACGGCTTGGAAATGATACGGTTGGATCTTTCTCTTTCCAGCCATTCAAGTTCCTGAGATAGCTGCTGGCATTGTTTGTTTAGCTTCGGATACCGATCATTCAGTTCAATCACCTAGGCTCAAAACAGTTGCAGGGTTTCTTTGTGTTCCCTGTGGACTTCTGTCTGAGCCCTCTGCAAACGCTTGCCTTCCTCTTCTTTCCTCTGGAGCGCTAACTTTGTCTCCTCATCTTCCTTCCCCAGCTGTTGACTTCTTTCTGCCATTTTCTGCCTCTTCCAGCTGGGTTTGAAGACGGACGTTCGTTTGGATGGCAGAATCTCGCTCCTCTGCCACTCGCGCTGGTGGGTCTCGTGAGCTAGACATCCCAAGCAGCAGTACCTCAGTAAAACCCCTCTGAACCCTTTCTTACCCTTTGCCTTACCTCAGCAAAGCAAGCTGTAGCTCTCACCTGCAGCTTAACTGAGCAGGAATCCAGCCGTGGCAAGAGGTTCTTCGCCAGACGGGGGGAGACAAGCCCAGCGCGGAGCAGGACGCTGCGCAGGGGACACAAGAGAGGGACACACAGTTACCCAGGAAGGCCACAAGCCGGGTCTCCAAAATACACTTGTGCCGATGCAGACACTATTCTTTAGCTGAGGACGGCTTCCCAGGCACGCTGGAAGGGTCCCAGCAGCCATTTCCCTGCACACAGCTCTGCAGGAGGCGGCCAGATGCATCCCTGGGGCTCTTACCTGCTCAGGAGACGCACCCCCTCAGGGTGAGCCAGGGGGGCTTCCAGGCGAGCCCACGCTGCCTGATTCATGAGCAGCCGCATCCATTTCTGCGCCATGCATTTGCCTAGCACCAACTCTATAGCTGAAAGGAAAATCCTGGCAGAAGCAACAAAACACAAAATAAACAAAACAAATCAAAATAACAACACCACCACAAACCCAACGAAATCCCAAGTCACAGCAGGTTAGGGCAAGACTCTTCTTTAGCAGAGCTAAATACCCCTCAAATGATGGTTCATAGCCTTCAAGACTGCAGCTGACGACGTTGACGTTGTCGTCATGCCCCAAACCCACTGAAGCAGAAGAAAACCCATGCCCCTAGACTGACTCCATGCTAGATACTGACCAAGGCAACACCTATTACCTCTTCCCACCAGCATTTTGCAAAGAATGATGCCAGTGCCCGTGAGAGTCACTGCTCCCAGCGGGGGTCCACTGAGGGAGTGCAATGCTATTGTGCATGCAAGGGTATGCAGCCGTCTGCAGTATGAGCTGCATAAGGCCTTCCTGCCTGGGAGCGGGAGTTTCCCCATGAAGGAACAGAAGTAAAACCAACCACGATGAGGGGTTTCCACATCTAGGAAGCGGGGCAGGTGAAGCACTCCCTCAGCCCCACAAAGGCACATGCCATGGTGAGGGGAACTGAAACCAGCCCCTCCATCTGCCCCTTCGGCTCCTTACCTGCACGGCTTCTCCTCAAGCATCTGGCCCTCCAGGAACAGTTGTCTCCAGCTGCTCCTGGGGGAAAGCAGCCTCTCCACACCCAGCGTTTCACTGGCCCACCTCAGGAGGCTGCGAAGGAGGTGGGGAAGCAGTTGCCTGAGCTCCTCCGTGCTCCTCAGGGCAAGCACCACCTCGGAGATGGCACGGGTGATCTGCAGAGAAACATGACCAAGAACCACCTGTTTAGGCAAGGCCTTTTCCCACCAGCCTGGTTCCCCCGCCTGCCTGGGGCGGGGAGTTACTGTCCGCAATTGTCACGTCTGTGAGAGCCTTGTGGCTCAGGAGCACAAAACTCTCCTGGCTCCCCACACTCCTTGAGGCCGGCCCAGCACAGCACCCTGGGAGTCTCCACGGGCATCCGCAAAGGGCACCCGACTCCCTCGCGCCCAAGCATGAGTTAGAAAGCAGATGCAAAGCTGCAGAAATGTGTCTGCCATTAAACGTACCGTCAGAGTCTCTAGAGCAGTCTGATGGTTGTGCCGCTCACAAGCGGAGGAGTCAGTCCCCAGGCGGTTGTTTCCTGCTCTGTTTAGTTTCTCCACTAAGCACCTCAGGATCTGAATCCCAAAGGTGCTTCTCCCCAGGCTCCTCCACAGCTCCACTGTGTCACTGCAAGGGAATGGACGTTCACCCCTGAGCCCGTATCCTCGCACTCCTGCAGTGCCCTCAAACCTCCTCCCCTGCAATGGGGCTTACAACACCCCACTCACAGCAGAGACACAAGCACGCAGTCTTGCAACGCTCAAGACTGCTCAGGCAGACAAAAAGACCTGCTTCTTAACCGGACCCCCCAGTGCAAACAAGCTGTGGGGTCTCTGTTTGACTGCAGTGGGGGGAAGCGGGTAGTGCACGTACCTGTCCATGGGCAGACCCTTCTGGAAGAGACTGCTGATCAGGGGCTCCCGGTGAAAGCGGGCAAGGAGAAACACCGCACGGAGCAGGAAGGGCCAGTGAGTGCTCTGCTGCATGTAGGCGCAAAGGGTGTTCAGGATTTTTGGCACCTGAATGGAAGAAGAGGAGAAAGAAGGGCTCAGTGCATCCTTTACCCCCTCCTGCGGGGCCCAGACACAGTCATTCAGCACATGAGCCATGCCTGCTCCCTTGACACAAAGTCCAGATCTAGCTCGAAACCTCACCCCTTCCACCCTGCCTGACCCTGGCTCACATCTGGAGCCGAGCCTGCTCTTGGCAACTGTGCGCACGCACACACACGTGCACACGCACGCATGCACGCACTCACGCACAGAGCCTCAGTCACTGCACATGACTGGGCCCAGCTGTACGAGCAGCTGCAGGCCCCGTGTGCACACAGAGGACACCGACACATTTCACACCCAACACTTGAATAACTCTCCCCATCTGTCTGTAGCGATGCAAGAGCAAGACCAAACACGCTCTTCGAGACCCTGAGGATGCCTTGGACGGCCTCTGCAAGGGCACGTGACTCCTTCCAGAGGAACCCAGTTCTCCAGGAACACTCTTCCTTGCCTCTGCCCTCCTTTTCCAAAGCGCCAACGCCTTCCCCACACAGAGGACCTTCCCCTGAAGGGAGGGGTGTTTGTTTGAGCCTTTCACAGCTAGAAGCTGTGGTCATGATAAGGACAAAGAGGCAGCCAGGTCCCGCGGCCTGTGGAAGATCCCAGCTTCTCCCATGGCTGCCTACCTCTGGCCTGTGGTGCAGACACAACCTGCTCTGTGCCTGGGGAAGCAACAAGGGGTGACCCCACCGCCCACGGATGCGGTGCTCCCACTGCATGAAGCGGCCATGGGCTCTGCAGGGACGGTACAGGGACACCCTGCCCTGGCTGTAACAGCAGCGGCCTAACAGCTGGGTGAGCTTTAGCTCAGCTGGGCGCGATCCTGTGGGCTGCCACCCATGGTTGCCGTCACTGTGACCAACCTCTGTCAGCAGCAGACAGCCACGGAGTTAGTCTGGGCCGAGCGAGCTGCTGGTGGCCCTAGAGCCCAAGTGGAACACAGCAGAGCACGAGCGGAGCAGGAGAACAGGAGCCTTGAAAGGGCAGGCACAGCACGAGGCTAGAGGCTCCCAGGCTACAAACGGGCAGCAACTGGTGGCTAAAGGAAGGGCACCTCGCAGGCTGGGTAACACCACAGTCGGGGAAAGCAATGAGAGCAATGAACAAGTATCCAACCTGGATAAACCCAGGGTGCCCAGCAAAGCTCAGAGTAGAGGGAATTTGGGACCAGTGAAGAAAGAGCAGGGTGAAGTGGGTCCCAGGGCAGGGAGGACTGACAGTGACCCCAGAGGAAGGGGAGGAACGGCAAGGTTGGTGCCTCCCGGTGCCTCCCTCATGGGAAGGACCTGGATCAACAGGAGACTTTGGACAAGAAGTGCCCACATCCTTGTCACCAGCTGGAGCAGACGCCAGCAGCAGGTGCTAACGCATGACTCAGGCCATCAGGAGCCCCTCAGCTCGGCACACAGGCAGTGTTTCTTGAGCCCATGCCAACAGCACAGGGTGTAGTGCAACAGCCAACAGGAGAAAAGACAAAGTCAAATGGAAAAAAAAGGTCTCCTTTACCTCCTGGAGTATTTCCTTTCTGCATTCCACCAGGAAGACGAACACTCACTTCCACACTGCTCTTGCATGTGTGGGTGTGACAGGCAGCAAGCTGTCCAGGACAGCAGTCAGAAAGTCAGTAGCCTGTGCTGGAGGGATGCATTTGCAAACAGCCTGGAGAGAAGTCAGGAACAGGAGAGACCATGTCACAGCTCTGCTCCAGCAATTTGGAAAGGAAACTTGACGGGGCTGTTAGTTTGGCAGTCATGGAGGGGGCAATCACTTGACCCTCCTGCAGTGCTGTAAACAGCATACAGTGCTGTTTACACCTGATGCAGCTAACCGATTTGGAAGTGTCTCCCCCCTGTTGGTTGCTTATATACCAAATTTGTATTCTGACAAGAGAACACACACACACGTGCACGCGCACACACACATCACGGTATCTGCTCCAGCGTGCCGAAAGGACAGTCTTGTTTCAAAGCCTCCTGCTACTCGCTAAGAGCAGCCATCCTGGACAGCTCACTCTGGAGACAGCGAGAGGCTCTGCAGGGGAGCAGGGAGATGTGCAGGAGCCCAGGAGCTGGGCCCCCACCCTGCTGTTTTGGGGCCAGTTACCTTTGCTATTTTGGTAGAGGTCTCCACCAGAGCCTTTGTGTCTGGGCTGTTCAGCTCCTCACAAAGGCACCTGATCTCATCTGCCTGAGGCAGCACCTTCGTGGTCTTGGCTGGAACAAACACCAGGAGAAAAGAGGAGTCACGGCTACAGAAACCCAACCTCCGGCCCCAGACACCAATAAAGGAGAACCCAAGTGGTGGCAGTGAAGGCCACAGGGAAACCCAGGGCCCTCCTGAGCTCGATGCAGCAGGATTTCCCGAGCCCAATAAATGGCTGACAAATCCAGGGCTGCAAAGAGCCCTCTTCCTCCTTGAACCGTTTGCTGGGGCTTCAGGGTTTCAGCAGCCTCCGCTCCCAGCAGCTGCGTCCCCTATTCCTGCACAGGCCACCATCGTCTCTGGGAGGCAGGAAACCTCCCCGTGACTTCCTCAGCACCGGCAGACCCTGCTGCCTGAAGAGGAAAGGGACCGAACACAACCCTTTGCAGCATGCTCCAGGCCTACAGCTCAGATCCCTCCTCCTTGCCCAGTTTGCTCTGGGCAGCAAATTGGTTTCCTCTCTTGTGCTCAGCAGGAGATTTCTTCCCTGGCAGGGATGAGTTTGGAGACTGCCTGGGTAGCTGCCTCTCTCTCCGGGCTCAAGGCAGGGAGCGAGGGGGAAGGCACCCTCTGATATGTCAGGGACCTCATCCGAGCGAGTTGTCTGATCACCCTCTATCTCTCCTGGAACGTGGAGGGGGACAGTCCCCAGCATTGGTGACAAGGCCCTGCTCTCAGAGACCAGTGGGGGATGGCCCTGACCACCCAACCTCACACATGCTCCAGGGAGGTGGGACTCAGCGACCCTCTCCCAGGGATCCTCCCTGAGACGGCCGGGGAAGCAGAGGCCTAACAGGGTAGGGGCACAAAGCCAGCCGAGCACGTTGCCTCCCCCTTCCCTCCCGGGGATGGGGCCTGGCCCTACAGGACCCTGGTGGTGCCAGGCCAGGAAGGGAGGGAGGATCAGGCTGAGCAAGGCTGGGAAACACCTGCTGTCCTCACCTTCCATTTGGAGAAGGTAGCCAAGGCAGACCCATGCCCTCTGCTGGGACGAGGCCAGGCAGTCGCTGGTCAGAGTCCCCAACAGTCCCACTAGGGAGCCGAACTGCTTGCAAGGACGTCCTCTCTGCAGGGGAGAGCAGCAGAAAAAGGGTCGCAGGCAGCCCCAGCACCCGCTCCCCTCTATCGCCCATCCCGCTCCCTGAGCAGCGACTGGGCAGAGGGGCAGGCAGAAGGGCTGCCCCATAATCCCAGGAGCCCCAAAACCCAGCACCCGGTTGGGCAGGGCTCCCTTCCAGGACCATGAATGGTGGGAAGGGGGCACCAGGGCACACGGCGGGTCCCTACTCACCATGAGCTCAAATCGCTCCTTGCAAGCTCCCAGCACACGGGCGCAAAGCCACAGGGCTCTCTCCCGCTCCCATTCTTTGGCTGAGGTGAGCCAGCCCTTCAGGACCTGAGGCAGGGTGCATCTCTCTCACAACAGCTTCCCTGCCGGCATCTCCCTGCTCTGACCTTCCCCCAGGCTGCTCTCGCCCAGCTCAGGGCTGCCCCTTGGCTTTCCCTCCAGCAGGGCCCACTTCTCTGCTTGTCTTGAGGCTGCAGTGGCTGGGCACTCCCATCCCCCAGCTCAGACCCTAGCCCCAGCAAGACACACAGCCTCAGAGCGAGGAGCCAAAGCCCCGCTTTCCCATAGGAAAGGTATCCACCTGCTGTCACCCTACAGGGCCTCAGTTCTCTGCCCCTGCGACACTCTCCCTGTTGCCCCATGGGTACTCACATGGACCATGTCGTCAAAGCAGGCAGAGGCCTCCTCTGCCTCCAGAAGGGTTTCTATGAGATGGCCCAGGTCTTCCATGCCTCTCCTGTGCAGAAGCTGAAAGCAAGAAAGGAGAGCTGAGGTTCTGCATCACGGGGGCTGCCAGGGCGCACTGAGGTGGGATCCGGACCCAGAGGTGGGCAGGCGCTGGCCGGTGGGTACCTGCATGTTCACAGCTGCCCTCACTGTCTTCCTTCCCTTGTTCATCTGCTCCTTGGAAGGATAGGAGAAGACGCTCCGGCAGCACACCGCCAGCAGGTTGCGATTTTCCTCCCTGCTCAGAGGTGGCCTCAGCTTGCTAGCCAGAGGAAAAAGGAAGAGAAAACAGAAAGGGGATTTACCAGCCCTCTCCAGAGTGGCTTAAACCACAACTGGGTTCCTCCTAAGCGAGGGCCCCGTATCCAACGCCCCCAGCCCATGCCAGCGAGCACTGCCTTCAGCTCCAGCAACTCCTGCCTCCTCCCAGGCAGCAGGCAAACCCCCGCCCCCAGGTTAAGGGGGCTCCTGGGGGCTCCCTTCCTTTGGGAGGCACCCAAAATGGGGAACACCCTCCCACTCCACAGCCCAGCAGCTCCCAGCCCCATGCTCAAGGCCACTGGGGCTGCCCCAGCCAGCTGGGATGGGGCACACTGGCAGTCCCCAGAGCCCAGGGAACAGACCTCACCTCAACTCCTCCAGGGCCTGAAGCACTCCATACACCAGGGAGTCCCAGGGCTCCCCCTTTATCCAGTCCTGCAAGTCCCAGAGAGAGAAGCGCAGAGTTGGCAGAGAGCAGGGACACGGGACAGCCCTCCCACCTCCCCTGGGGACAGGCTCTGCTGCCAGGCCTGGGCAGACACTGCCCCGTCACCCCCACGGACCCCCAAAGGCACCGCAGGAGGGACCCTGCTCCCCAGACACAGCCACCCAGCACCAGCACTCAAGGGCCCCACCAGCTTGGGACACAGCTCCAGGAACTCTCATGAAGCCAAGAGACCATCGTGCCTCTGAGGAAACCAGTCTGATGGCACAGCCAAAAACTCCCCCGTGTGACTGCCACAGCTACGGGCACTCACCAGCAGGGTCCGCGTTGCCTCTTGCTTTAAGGAGAGCTCAAAGCTGCTGCAGTCTCCCACAGCCTGGATGGCACAGCTGACCTGAGTGATGCTCTGCACCAGGGCGAGCTTGAGCTGCGAGTCCTGAGGCCAAAGAGAGCAAAGCACCCCTTGAACTCTTTCTTTGAAGGGCTGAGAGGTGGAAGAGGAGCATAGGCAGGGGAAACCCATGGTGGGGTTGCATCTGGATGTTGAGGACAAACCCTTCCTTGGGAGATCTTTAGAAAGAGACCCTCCATCTCAGTACACCCCAGCCCCAAGGGGCCGGAGCTGGGACACCCAGGCATCCCTGCCCTGCGCGTCCCATGCTCCTACCCTCTGTTTAGCTCTGGAGAGCTGTAGGATGCTGCCCATGATTTCTTTGTCCACACGGGTGAGCAGCTGCTCCTTGGGGGCATGCAGCACAATGCCGCTGTAGGTGCGCATGAGAGCAGCACGAACGGCCTGGGCTCTCTCCATCTTCTGCTCCCACTGTACCTGTGTCGACAGAGACGCCCCGAGATGTCAGCCACGGGTCTCCTGTGGGCTCCTGCGGCAGGCGCTGCCCCGCACCCTCACCAGCTCCTTGTTTCCTTGGGCACCTCCCAGCAGCTCCCCAAGCCGCTCCTCGAGCTGTGAGCTCGAGGACCGGGAGCTGTTCCCATCCCACAGCTTGGGTTCTCGCATGGGGATGGGAAGGAGGTGCAGCCAGCATCACACACACTGCTGGCTGTTTTACCACTTAACTGAGTGGTCGGGGAGCTGTCTGGAACCTTTCTGTGGAACATAGCCTATCACAGTCCTGCTCAGAGACGCGCAGCCTGTGTGAGTCTGTGGTGCGGGTGAGCCCAGTCTGCTCACCTCCCCAGGCCAGGCTGCACCGCTCTCTCTGCAGGGCCCTGCCCTGCCCAGAAAGGCTTCCCCACAGCCCCCAGCTGGGGAGCAGAGCCAGCGAGACCTCACCAGCATCCTGCTCCCAGACCTCAGCTTTGAGGAAGGAGCAGAGTGTCACACCGTGCCCACCCCATCTTGTCGCCAGCTCCTGCTGAAGTGAAGCTGGGGCAACGTGGCTGCAAGCAAGCAACGGCTGCAGCTGCCCCAGCTGGGTGGCTCTGATCCACCAGGTGTCAAACCCCATCCTTTCCAAGGACACCTCAGGGGCCCCAATGCCAGGATGTCCCCTCTGAAACACAGCTCTCAGGTAGCTCTTACAAGAGGGCTAATCTAAAGGCAGCTGCCATGGTTTGGCTGCTGCAGGCGTAGAAGTGGAAATAAGGCCAAAAAAGGAAAGGCAAACAGCAAAACCCTGGATCGATCCCTTTACCTTCCAGCCTGTGGAAGTCTGATAGAACCAGTCTCTGGTGAAAGCAGCAGAGAACATAGTCACCGTGTCCAAGACCAGGCGGAAGTGGCTCTCGGCAGCGTGGGACACAACAGAAATCATTCCCTGTCACCACAGAGAAACAGAGAGTCGGCTCCAGCCCAGGCACTCGGCAGTGGCCAACAATGGCCAGGCAGGACGTGGCAGCAAGGGGGAAACGACAGCAGCGGGGAAATCGAGGAGATCTGGAGCAGGGCCAGAAGCAGCCCTCTCTCTCCCCCAGGAACAGGCAGGGGATGCTCAGGACAGGGACATCACCTCACCTGGGCCTCACCTGGGACCCGACCGCCCCTGGGAGCAGGCAAGACTGGCTGTGGTGCCAGGCTGTAGCCAGCCCCTGGGGCAAGCCAGGGGGAAGCACCTTTTGGGGGCGAGGGAAGGGGAAGGCGTGAAAACCGCCTGTGTGGGCAGAGCACCGGCACAAGCCCCAGCCCCGGTGCGGGGCAGGAGACACACCTTCTCCCAGGAGCCGGAGGGAGAGCTGCCCAGCTGCTGGCTCAGCTCCTGGCTCAGGCCCACGATCCAGGCCTCGTCCTCAATGGGCTCCAGCGATGCTCGCAGGAACTGGGGGTGAACAGGAGAGGAAGCGAGTGTTCCCCTGCCTTTGCCAGGGCCCTTTCCACACTCGCATGTTCTGGGACGCTGCTGGGGGAGAGCTGCTGGGAACAGCAGTCTCTTCCCCCACCCCACCCAGCCCTCTTTTCACCAGCCTCCCTCTTCTCCTAACACCTCAGGCGAGACCCCCCGGCACGCCAGACATAGAGGAGGAGGCAGTGCTAAGGTGCGTGCCACAGCATTAGAGGGCATTAGCCATCAGCCGTGGCACGTGTGCAGAGAGCAGCGGGCAGGCACCTACTGCGGAGCGAGGCGCAGGGTGCTCAGGAGGTGCCCCCACCTCCTGGTGCCTACACAGGCAGCCCCGAGCTCCCTCCCACAACCTTCTCTGCTCCCTCTTCTCCCCCTCTGTTTGTGACACTCCCCCAAGCATGCTGTACCTTAAGCACACGGTGCTCCCACTCTGCAGAGGCCAGGGAGCTCTCGGTTCTTCCTAGAAAGCAAGAGGAAACAAAAGCTCTTACTGCTGTTTAAGCTCACACCAAAGACAGGTCTCCTCTGCGGTCAGACCTCCCAGAAGTCCCAGGCCATCAGGCTAGAAAGGGCCTACAAGCACCTACGTCAAAGCCCTTGCGAGGCCAAAGACGTGGGGGGGATGCCAGGGGCATTTGTCAGAGGCACTGATTCAATCTGGGGAAGGATGCACTGACCGCAGCTGATCCCCACTGCTTGACTGCAGCTCCCAGAACAACTCCGACCACTGAGTCACAGCAGACACCAGCAACACACATTTACTTCTTAATGACCCACCGCTTTCTGCCCCTTAGCAGCCCTTCTGCCAGGCTATTGCCAAGAACAGCTGCTGCAAACCTGGCCTGGCCTGGACTGGGGACTTGGTCCTCCAAAGCCAGGGGCTGCACCCCCTCCAGGAGCACCAGTCCTGTCCCTCCCCCAAACGCTCTCCTGGGCAGAACATGGGGGTGCCAACAAGACCTGCCGTCCAAGGGGACATCAATGGCCCCATCCATCCCCTGGGCTGAATCGACACCAGGGGACGGCTGCCGCCAGCCTCAGTGCTGGCTCCCTGGAAGGGGAAAGGCAGCAGAGCAAGTGCTGGGGAACTGGGGACAGTTCTCCTCTGTCACGCTGGGAAGCTGCATTTTCCTGCCCCCCCTCCCTCCCCTCCAGCCTCTCCCTCCCCACCCACACTTTACCTTCCAGGTACAGCAGCAGGAGGGAGATCTCGGTCGCCCACGCCGCCCCCAAGGCTCTGTGGATCCTGCCGTGGAGGGCCTGCAGCAGCTGCAAGGCAGCAACTGCGCATTCGCCGCTCGTGTAAGGAGCCGCCGCCACCACCTAGGCAAGGGCAGGAGAGAAGGGTCGCTCCTGCTGCCAGAGCCACAGCTTCTCCCAGGAGGGAGGGAGCTCAGTGCTGCTCGGATAGCAGCGGGCAGCCGATGGCTTCACCCGGGGTGCTGCCGGCCCTGAGAAAGGAGAGGGATCCCCGATGGGCTCAGGCAGGCTCGGGCACGCTGCCTCCTCCTTGGGGGCTCCCGGCACTGGCCTCAACTGCATCTCTGTCCCGGGCTCTCCCACCACCCCTGGCTGGAAAAGCTCTTTCCCCAGGGCCCCACTACTCACCAGCAGCTGAGCCAACAGGGCCTGGGGAGCTGGCAGCCGGGCTGTGGGGAGAAAGGAAGGCTGGGTGAGCTGACGAGCCCCCACCGTGCCCTGCCCCTCACACCTCCCGTGCCCCGCACAGGGCTGAGGGCTGAGAGCAGCTGTGCTGCCACAGCACTGGCCTGGGGGAGGGCTTGCCAGGACTGCCCAGCATGAGATGAAGGCAGCTCCAGCATGGCCAGGAATGAGCCCTGGCTCACCAGGAGAGTGCTGCGAGCAGGAGAGCCAGGCCTCTGCACCAGGCAAGGGGCAATGCAGAGCAGAGCCCCTGGTGCCCAGCAGCAGAGCCTGGCTCTGCCCTTTGGTTTTCCTGGGCTCCTGCTCAGGGCTGGTGGGGCACAGGGAGACACGGACTGGCCCAGCCCCCGGCCAAACCCAGCAGCACTCACTGGGGCTCCTACCTTGCTCCTGGGAGTCCATGGCATCCAGCTCCTCCTCTTCTTCCTTGCATCTTGCTCTCTCCCGTCTCTCAACTAGGGCTCGGAGGCAGCGGGAGAGCGGGATCAGCATGCCGCTGTACTGGGCTGGCACCACGTACTGCAGCAGCCTTGGCCACGGGAGCTGCAGAGAAGAACCAGGCATTTACCCACATTGGCATTTCCACTCTGCTCAAAGACAAAAAGGATGGTCTGCATTTCCCTGAGCCTTGTGCGCTTCAGCACACATGTGAGGAGAGGTTCAGGCCATAGGGGAGCACGAAGAAAAATGTCCTGGAAGCAAGAAGTAGCCACAGCAGCAGGGCAGAAGCAACTTACTTTGGCCATCCCTCTCAGAGAGACATCCAGCGAACCTAGGATGTCCACGCACAGGGCTCGAAGAGCTCCATCCTCCTGTGCTTCCCAGGCAAAATGGCCTCCTGCCACCTGTAAGACAGAGTTGGCAAAACCCCCGTTACTCTCAGCTCCCGATCGATGAGGCTCAGGCACGACTCACCAGTGCTCCTGTGCCAGCCTCCCAGCAGCACTGACCTCCTGAAGGAGGACAAGGACAGCCGGACACAGCTTGAGGACCAGGTCCCACACCCTGGGAAGGACTGGGAAGCCTGGGAGCAGAGCGCGCCGATGCTTGTCTGCACAGTCCCCCAAGGCCCAAATGCTGCTGTCGTGACGCCAAAGCAGAGGTAAGGAATGTGCCCTTCAGCACGGCTGTGCTCGGTGCCAGCCCTGGCAGCAGCACGCCCAGCCCGACAGATGCAGAGGAGCATCCAGAAGCTCTTTCCTTCATCCTGCTCCCAAAGCAGAGACTCCCCAAGCCTCAGAGCAAATTGACGCACATGGATCTCCCAGCTAGAGGGATGCTCCAGCCAGAGGGAAGATCCCTGGCAAGTCAGCGGGAGGCTTGGCCATCCCCAGCTTTCATCTCCTGGGTGCCCAGCTGGAAATGCTCACTGAAGGGACAGCCAAACGGCCTGTCCCCTTGCCAGAAGGGATGTGGGCCCCCAAAGTGCTATCGCATGGGCAGGGTGTGCTTTGGAGGGCCAGAGCCTGAGAACACCACAGAAAGCTCCTCTAGCCAGGCCCACCTCTCCGCACTGGCTGTGTTTTGCTGATTGTCCATGAGTGTTTAGGGATGGAGGATGTCCTGTCCCTACAAGCCCCTCCCTTTGCAAGGCGGCTTTGCGGAAGGCGCCTGTGGGCACAGCTCAGCCCGGGGGGTGTGCAGGCAGCCCCGCAGTCCCAGGCGGCACGCCCAGGTGCAAACCCGTATCATCCACTGACATCTCTACCAACACCAGCACAGACGCCCATGAAGAACAGCCATTTGGAGACCACTCCGACAGCAGTGCCAGTGCTGATGGCCCTGCTGCACGGAGCTCTCCATGGCCAAGGATGCCTGCAGGAGCTTTCAGCACAGTCCAGGCACGAGTCAAAGCCCTGCGTGTCCTGCTCTGCCCTTACCAGTCTGCCCAAGGTCTGGCTGAACTCGGCGAAGATGTGCCCCACCACATCCCATGCCCAGCAGCTCTGGGAGCCAGAGCTGAGCAGCTCCCTGATGAACTCCAGAACTGCCCTCCGCACCTGCCAGGGGAGAGCATGTTTACAATCTGCCTGTTCAGAACCCAAAGGGAAGCTGCCTTTGCTTGGGGGCAGCCTTTGTGGATCGCGGAGAGATGACAAATGCACGGCAGAAGCTTTTGCTCCTGCTGTCAGGACTGGGCTGGACGGGCATTTGCCCCACAGAGCACAGCGACCCCCCCACTCCACTCTGCCAGCTCTCCCCGGGGAGAAGCCATCACCTACCACTAGGCACCCCAGCTCTGCCCCGAGGGAAAGGGTTTCTCTGCCTCCCCTGGCAGCACCGTCCCTTCCCAAACCAGCTCACCTGGGCACTGGGGTTGTTGCACACCGACTGCACAGCCTCCACCACCTGCGGCAGCTTCTCTCTCATCGCAGGTGCTGGAAGAGATACAGAGAGGTGTGTGTTGAGGCAGAAGGGATCCCTTGAAGCTTGCAAGTTTGTCGCACACCAATGGGACAGAAAAGCGAGGCCTGACTCTGACTTCACAGGAGGCAGTGGCGTAGCCAGAGCAACTCTGTTTCTAGAGTCACAGCTATTTTATAGGGTCTGAAAGCTATGGTAATATGGGAACGCAGAGGATGAGAGAAACGACATGGGTACAAGCAGCTCCCGTGCACACCAGCCCACCCGCCCACCCACCAGCCTGCCCGTGTTGCTGAGCTTGGAGCATCGTCCCTGGTGTGACGCCATTTCTAACTGCCGGGGGAGAGCTCAAGCCCCGTCGCAGGGCGTCAGCTCGGCTGGGGGACCCACTCTTTGCAGCTCCTTTTGGGTGCACGTGCACCACTTTCAGCCCGTTCCTGCTCTCAGCCCAGCAGCCCCAACCCCTGCCTTGTGTCCCTGCTCCACGGCACTGACCGTCAGAGTGAGCCAGCACTCCCAGGAGGCCCAGGGATGCCACGCGATCAGCCTCACTCCCACCACTCAGCTGGGAGCGTAGAAACATGACTGTCTCCTCGGGGCACATTCGTGCTGCAGGGAGGAAATCGCATGCTGCATTAGCAGGCAGCTGCCCCCAACCGCCAAGGACAGGGAGAGAGCTGTCACAGTGCGGCGGGGCATCGCCCAGTCTGCTCTCCTTACCCTGCAGCACAATGCAGTGGGACAGCATGGCCTTATGGGCCGGGCCAGGCTCCTTGGTCACATCAGAGAGCTGTGGGAACAAGGTCCATTTTAGAGAAAGTCGCATCAGTGTTGAGAGGGACTGAAAAGAAACGGTGCTCTCTGCTCTCCTCTCCCTGGACACTCTGGGCACGGGACCCACAGCCAAAACCCAGCCCACCCCACGGTGGCCTCAGGCACACACAGAGGCTGAAGCAGCCCAGGAGCTGAGGCTGAGCAGCGTCAAAAGGCTGCTCTTAGGTTGCCGGCACTCCAGAGTCCTCCTGCAACTTGGCCGAGAGGGAAATTGCTGTGGAAATCAGGCTGGCCCTTGGGCCTGTTCCAAACAGCCAGGATCAGGCCTCCTGCAGCCTTAAGATGGCACCTGGATCACAAATCCTGGCGTGCTCCTGGCCCGCAGGAAGGTCCTGGTGGAGGGACACCCTGCCCTGCCCTGCCCTGCCAGCTGGCAGGTCTTTCCCCTCCACGGCAATCAGAGGTGCAGGCCCCAGGCCGGCAGCAGGGCGCAGGCTCCCCTTACCTGGCGGTGCACAGCAGTGCTGATGGCAAGAGCCATGCCCTGTGGGACTGGGGTCTGAACTCCCTCCAGCACCTCCAGGACATAGATGAGGCTCTACAAGAGAATCGGGGAGGAAGAAGAGGCTAAAGCCACCTAAAGGCACTTTTGGGAAAGGAGAAACCCAGCACCTCTGGGAAAAGGGGAGCTCCCAGGGAAAACCCCAAACCCTCCTGCACGGGGCTTCTTGTTTGCCCTCCCCTCAGAGCAGCATCGGGGGGGGTCTCTTTCCTCCAAACAGAGCCCGGTGTCGACAACCCCATTTCCTGGCACTTCCCACTCATCGGGCCTTGCCCCTCACTGGACGGGACTGGACATGGCCCTGGGCATTAGGGAGAAGCTCTTCCCACACGCAGAGCCCCAGGGAGGTGCCAATGCCTCCCTTCCTGAGAAGATGAGCCCCTGGGACTCGTGCCTCCGTCCTGGCCCCCTCTGGCTTGCTCTTTTCCTGCCCAACAAGCCCAGGAAGCCTCAGGCCTCCTCTGCTCTCCCTGTTCCTTCTCTGAGGGCTTCCCAGCTCCTCCTGGCACCCCACAGCTCCCCAGCGCCCTGTGGCACTCACACAGACCCACCCCAGCAGCCACGCTGGGCCCTGCGCAACACCTCACCTTGGTGACCCGGGAGGCGTCTCGGACCTCCTGATATTGGTGCAGGAGCCAGAGAAGCTGCTCCCAGGCATGCTCTCGGTGCTGCTCTGCATGCAGAAGGACCCCCATCATGGCAGCCACCGCCCCGAGGACAGCCTGCTTGTCCTGAAGAGGGAAGGGAGAGGCTCTGCTTGGAGGCCTGAAGGTCTGCCTAGCTCTCACCATCCCCTGGACACCAGTCTGCCTTTCCCACTGGGAGAAGTTTCCCTTTCCCTTCTGCCCTGCAGGAGAAGGGCTCACCCCAGAGGAGAGAGAGCATTTCCCCACGCTGGTACCCCAGCCCTTCCTGCAGAAAGGCCCCACGACTCAGCTGCTTCCCGACAGCAAGCCCCCCTCCCCTTGCCCCTCTGCTCGCACCCCACTGGGCACAGACGGACGCACTGACGTGGACATCCCTGCTGTGGCCCCAGGCATGGAAAGCAGCAATTCTCACCTCTTCTTCCTTGCAGTCCAGCCAATTTACCACCGCATAGCGGAAGACCGGGTAAATGGCTTCACAGAACTGTGCTACCCCCTTGCGAGGGAAGGGGCATTGCTCCCAGTTGCCAAAGTACGTATTGACTCCTTTCGACCATTGCTCCAGAACTGCACCAGGAGAAGAGAAAAGAAAAGGGAGTATGTGAGAGTCTGCAGCTGGGACGGTACCTTGCACCCTCACCCAAGCCTGCTTTAAGGACAGTCCCAGGCTCGGCAGGGCTTGGCCCAGGACCACATCTGGATCCGAGGGCAATCTCTGCTCTTGAGGTGTCTGGATTCAAACACCCCGCTGTTTCTCTCCTCCTCCCCACCGCACCTTCTCCTCCTCAAAGGCTTGTTCCCCTCCAGCATTTCTCACTTCAGCTTCTTCCCTTCCCTTCCCTTCCCTTCCCTTCCCTTCCCTTCCCTTCCCTTCCCTTCCCTTCCCTTCCCTTCCCTTCCCTTCCCTTCCCTTCCCTTCCCTTCCCACATACATGCCCTTTCAGAGCAGGGATTTTAATCCCAGAGGAAAGCAGGGGAACAGAAACTGTGGGAAGGGACCCAGGAGTTCCTCTGTGCAGCACCATTGTGTCCGGCCTGTGCAAACCTCCCAGGCTTCCCCTGCTCCTTCTACACACTCACAGCAGTTTGGGATCACCAAGGCCCAACCTCGCTGCGGGCTGACACCCATCATGCTCTCTCTGAGATCCCATGGAGGCATCGAAAGCCACCCCAGCCCCTGCCCCTGGGACCCTGGCCAAGGAGCCCACACTCACCACTGCAGACGGTGCGCAGGATCCGGCTGCTCCCCACCCGGCTCAGCATGGTGCACAGGACGAGCAGCGTCATTCCCACAAAGGGGATGCACCGCAGGGCTGCAGAGAAGGCAGGGACAGAGGGACCGAGAGGGTCAGTGAGACATGGGAGACTGGGGTCCACCCCTGGCAGGGCTGGGGCTGCTGGGCCATG
Source organism: Platalea leucorodia (assembly GCF_965183815.1). NCBI lineage: Eukaryota > Metazoa > Chordata > Aves > Pelecaniformes > Threskiornithidae > Platalea > Platalea leucorodia. Next base: position 177,293 of record NW_028121456.1, read on the forward strand.
CAGGACATGCCAGAGGGCATGGGGAGGGCTGCCTTCCCCAAGGGGGACACAGGGAAGTCCTTTGGGGAAAAGGGCAGGATAGTGGGGGACAGAGACCCTGCGGGTTTGTCCCCAACAGGTTCCTACCCTTCAGGAACTGGGATCGGGCTGGTAAGGCAGAACTGCCAGCCAGTCCTGGCAAGGAACAAGGAGGCACAGCAACTCCATAGCCCCCCAGTTCAACACAGAGCGTTTAGGAAGGGGGAGGATCCTTTCTCCCCGTTATCACAGACCCCTACCCAACCAGGAGGTCGAGGGTGCCGTACCATAGCTGCAGGCCATTTTGCCCAGGGTGAGGAGCACAATCTCATCAGGGACCTTCCCCACGGCCTTCAGGTGGCTCTGGAGCTCGGACATGACAAAGTGGAAGTGGGAGCGGGCCAGAGCCACCAGGATGTCGCTAGCAGCCGTCTTCACATCACTTGTCACACCCTGAAAAAGCGTCACAGGTTAAACACTCCTGAGAAAAAGGCTGAGGCACTCGGACAGGCTGAATGACCCCGTCTCTTGTGCGAGACCCCTCGGGGCAGCTGTGCTTGGGGTGGGGCAGCTGCTGCCTCTTGTACCCCAGGGTAGGTGAGCAGCCCCCTGGCGAGACCAGGGAGGCTTTTCCCCAGCACAGCCCTGTGCCACTGGCCCCTCTCCCTCTCCATGGAGATGCCAGGAACAAACTGTCGCAGACTCGAGACCCCCCTGGGTCCTCTCCGTGGGGCTGGTGGGCGACCATGGCTCTTCCTCAAGGCAGGAGAAAGAACCTTGAGCTTGAACCCAGTTCTCGCTCAGTTAGAAACAGCCCCGAGTCTGCTTCTCTGCACAGCTCTCTGCGTCCCCTTTCCAAATTCCCTGTAATGACGAGTCCCCAGAGCCTCTCCCTTAGGACCTCCGTTGGGTCTGAATAACCAAGGAACACCTCTGTCTTTCCACAAAAAACAGGGGTGGAGGCAGGCTGCTCTGGTGGCCTTGAAAGAGAACAAGCTCACCTGGGCTGCTCGCATGTCACTGGACGCCTCTGCTATCAGGCGGTTCACGACACCGCTCGTCAAACAGCCGTCGTCTCCCTGCAAGACGCTCTCCAGCTCCCGGTATGTCTCCACTCGGTCACCCTGGGGACAGACCACAAAGGGGAGTGATGGGACTGGCTTTGCCCTCGTTCCCAGGGAGCGCAAGAGAGACCTGCTGCCCCCCAAATCATCTGTGTGACACGGGCACGAGGTACAGGCTGCAGGCATTGGTCCGGACAGCCACGGGGAACAGCAAGATCTTCCGCGGCGCCTCTGACACTAGCAGAGAGCCAGACACGGAGATCAACTACATCAGGGTAAAAGGCCATGCGGGAGCCTAGGAGGTCACTCCTGAGGACGGGGGACGGCGGAGGTCAGAGGGAAAGTGCCAGGCAAGGAAGGGTGTGACTGTGCACTCAACTCCTGCCTAGATTTTGGCTAACCCAGCTCATGCTAAGGCCTCACGTATGCTGTGAGCAGCGCCATTAGGTCAAAGTGAGAGCACCACGTAGGCAGGACAAGTGGCCAGAAAGAGCTAAAGGGCCATGATACAGCTCTTATCACTGCAGATTGCTGTCTGCGGCAGCCATTATCTTCTGTCTGGCAGTTTCCTCAGAATCCACTCACTTACAGAAATGGCATAGACCAAACCTCCGAGCTGGAGGGTATAAAACATCAGCTTACTGAAAAAGCTTTTGAAGTGGATCCAACAGCAGCTCAACTGCTGAGGCTTTCGTGCTTCCCGCTGTGATACAGGGGATGCCTGCACCATGACGGAGGAGGAAGAATGAGCCCTCTCACCATCGGCTAGGTAACTAATTCTTTTTTTGCTCGTAGCTGCATGATATTGAGAGTTACGGATTTTGTAAGTTATGAAACCTTATGGCATGACTGGTGAAGAAGTGAATTCACGTCATAGACTAGTCTGGACAAAGGAGGATTGAATGCCTGTTTGTTGTGTTTGTTTACTGCAGCTCACAAAATAAAGTTTAAATCACAAAGTATGTTGTCCTGTAAATTTGAGAGATCCAAATGGACCGTGACAAAGGGGAAGGCGTGGGAACGAGACCATGCCCCGAGGAGGGGAAGCCACGAGCAGCCTGCACCTTGGGGCATAGCGTTGCTCCTTGCACCGGCAGGAGCCCCGACGCTGGGACAGCTCCCGAACCAAAGCTAAGGAAGGGCCTTGAGCACTTCGGCAAAGGCGCTGGAGAGATGCTGGGATTTATGCCAGAGGCTTTGCATTGCCCAGGAGAGCGCTGCAAGCTCCTGGGGAAAGGAGCAGGGGGCGGTGGCAGTAGTCCAGCTTGAGCGGCAGGATTGGAACTTGGGGACACCACGGCACCCGGGGAAGCCAGAGGCATGGAGGGGAGCCCTCAGCCCCCCCGTCTCACCTCATTGTCTTGCAGCCACTTTAGCAGAGAAGTCCCGACGGCCGCAAAGGTAGTGACAGCCGCAGGGACACTCCCCGTTGCCCTGTCTCTGTCCTCAGAATGTGCAGGTCTGGACTGGGACACGACGCATGGGCACAGAGCTGGAAGAAAAGAAACTGTTTTGCTGGCTGCAGGGCTTCAAACCAGTGAGGCGTGAGGATCTTCCCAGCCTCCCCCAGCACTAGCAGCCTGTGCTGGACTGTACTGGCAAGAGGGCAGTCAGTGGGATGAGGGGAGGGAGTCTTCCCTTCACTAAGGCAGTGGGAAGACCACCTTGGGGGACTGGGCCCATTCTGGGCTCCCCAGTGACAGAACAGCAGCAACGCGCTGGGCAGGGGATGGACATGGGGCTCTGCAAATAGAGGCCAGGAGGGCCTCTGCATTTTCTTGCCCTGGTTATCTCCAAAGCAGAGGCTCCTGCCTGTGTCCATGTGTGCCCTCCCCTATGTCACCTCCAAGAACTTTTGCTCCCATTCTCCAGCCAGGACCGAAGTGGGCAGAAACTGGAGACCTCCAGACCCAACTGCGTCATGAAAAGACAAAGGAGACTCGTATTCTAATGCAATATCCTTTTGCTGTTTGCTGGACTGTAGATGAGCATGGGAAAGCTGACCTTCCGAGAAGGTTTCTCAGCTCAAATCCAGGTGAAAGCATGACCAGAACTGCCATCTCTACCAGAGTAGGAAACGCACACATACCCAAGCCCTTCATGCTACTAGGCAGGCATAGGATTGCATGTGGGTTCAGAAAGAAATTCCCATACAGTCCTCGGGTCTTTATGAAAGGGTGGATATGTGCACTTCTGTTGTTTTCTTGGGTGTGGGGCGGTGTGTGGGGGGGGTGTTACCCCTTAAGTCAGGACGCAGGTGAATCGAGACAACTTGCTGTTATTTGACTGTAGTTTTCCATGCTGGATTGTCAGACTCTGCCTAAAGAAGAAGGGAGTGGGTAAGGCTGGTGCTGCACCCCGCAAGACAGGTTGGTCTGCAGATGACAGTTTTGGAGCTTGTGAGTAACAGGAGGACAAACTGGCCTATGATTTGATACTGCGTGGGCCACAGCTTGTCAGGAGTTTTCTGTGTTTAGGCTGGCCTTCTAGGCAAGCTGTGGTTTGCCTTCTGGGCAGCACAATGTAGGTGATGTGTCTGTGCAGCCTCTTCAGCTTTTTGGAGATGGCCCCAGGGGGCACATGAAACAACTGCTTCTTTGCAGGACTATCCTTTCAGAGTATTTTCATCAGTCTGCTTTGGTGTGTGAATCTGGGGAGAACAGCAGTCTCTGTAGCGGACCTTTCCCCCTGCATGGAGAAATACCACCCCACGATCACAGCATGTGATATGTCACAACACCCATACCGTGCTGAGGATGCTTGCGGTTTTGGGCATAGACTGACCCTGATCAGGAGGGTGACCAGTTAACCAATCACTAGAACCAAAAGGCATGCAATCCTTAGACTACACAAGTGGGATTCTTGTCTTGCTGCAGGCTGCCCGGAGCAGGTACAGGGCTTCTGACTGGGACCCGCAGGCATCCCCAGCTCATTAACAGCTGCACCTTCTATTCCCTCCTTCACCCTTTTATCCTGATGCTCTGCTTGCCTGTCTTTTGTCTGGTACTTTTTCCTTTGTTGTCTCACTGGTTTAACACTCGGACAACTAGTTTTCTCCTTTCCTGGTCTGCCATCTCCAACAGTTTCTCACTTTGTCACACTGTTAGTTTAACTTTGAGCCAGGTTTGGTGAAGACAGTGGGGAACGAGAGTTTCTGTAAGCAATGAGACAACAGACACCGTCAAAAAGAAGTCTATCCTCTCCACGGCCCACCTTGGAAATCTCTAGAAATCTCTAGAGGCACAAATAAGGAGCAGCTTAGATGGCCTTCAACTCGGTCAACCTTGGTTGGAATGCCAATGAGATCCATATGTTTAGGGAAGCCTTGTCTGAACGACACCTCAAGCTCTCTGTCTCTTAGGCAATAGATGAGGCCAGTGAAGAAAGATGTTAAGACAGTGTAGAAAACAGAGCATATTTTGTTTCAGTTTCCTACTCTGAGAGCATCTGCTAAGCAACACGCAACGTTAAAGTCTGCTTACAATTGTAACACCAAACAGCCATCAGATGAGAGGAGCAGGCGTAAACATCTTTTTGCTTCCTGGTGCTGAAAGACATTTTCAAAGTGGAGGGAAGGATGTAACTGTAAGATGCCAGAAACTGTAGAAATGTGTAGAGAGGACCTGTGGAGAACCGGCAGTGCTGCCAGTGTAGTATCAGCACAGGATGATGATGAAGGATTACCACGAGATGACATAAGAATTGGTAAATTTTGTTAGCAACACAAGAAGTTAGTAAGTGATAGGATCACTCGGTTAGGGTACTAACATCACATTTTTTTTCATATCCAGCTCTCAGCTTAAAGTCAAAAGTGGCATTTCCAACAATGCTGCAGTGGAGAAGTTTCCATATTGCTAAATGCCAACCATACCTCCAACCCCTGCCGGGAGAGAACATTCCCCACAGGCCAGAAAACTGAAGTTGCAAAATTCTTCTGTGCGGTCCCCGCAGAAATGGGCTCCTGCCCATTCTGAAAGCTGGGAGAGGGAACAGGCCGTCAAGTGGGAGAGGTGGCCCAGAAGATGTCCATGGAGGACCGGAGATGGTAGTCAGCCAGCACCAGCATAACAATGAGGGGTTCTCGATCATGGTCACGAACCAGACCAAGAAGAAAACCAGCAAGACCGGAATCTCCGTTTCTGGGAGGTTCCAAATCCTAAAAGGGTAAACTCTGTGGAAGAAGTTTCATTTTCTTGTTCTTCCTTTCTGCATGAGCTCTTCCTATTTGGTGAGAGGAAAAGAAGAGCTGAAGTGACAAAATTATGATTTCTGTTAAGCTTGAGTAAATTTTACACTTTTAACTTTGCTGAGGGGGAGAGGCAGGGCTCTGGAGTGCACTGAAAGGAAAGGGACATCCTGGGGGCATGCCGGGGTGTCTGAACATGGGGCTCTGGGACACACCAGAGGGAAACAGGGAAGTCCTGAGGGGACATGAGGGCAAACGGGGACCTTGAGGCACCTGAATCGGGGTTAGGAAGCAAAGGTGCAAGGCAGCAGACTTCTACCCACACAACTAATGCTCACGCACATGAACCGTCGTCTTCATTTGAAAGTGTTTACAGGACCGTGCTTTTTTTTAATTTCATATTTAAATTTCTGTTACTCAGTGAAAGAATTAGCAGTAGTCTTCTTTCCTCTGAATGCAGAATACCAGTGCCTAGAGTGGTGTAAAGTGGTGTGGTTTAGTCCTGCTCATCCTAACTTGCACAGCTCCGAGGCTTCGACACATGCATGCGCTCAGCAATTCACCAAGAGCAGAAAAAAGGGGCTTGAGATTCAGGAAAAGTAGTTGGAGAGTTAGGACAAAAGCCTAGAGAGAGCCTGGAGCTGTAGGCTCGGCAGGGGAAAGGCAGGGATTTCCTCACTGTGCAAGGATACCAGCTCGCAGCTGATGCTTCAGAAAAAAGGTTGCTAGGACGAGGAGGGGAAAAAGAAGAGGAAGAGGAAAAGGAACAGTAGGACAAACAGGAGGAAAAGGCAGAGCAAGAGGAGGAGGAAAAATGGTAACAGGAGGAGAAGAAGGATGAGAATAAAGGAAGAAACAAGAGGAGGAAGAGGAGGAGAAGGAGTCTAGAGGGATAGGATGAATATGAGGTAGAGGAACGGTAGAAGGAGGAGCCGGGAAAAAAAGGAGCACAAATAGAATGAGGAAAGGACAGAGGAGGAGAAGCAGAAGCAGGAGCAGAAAGAAAAGGAGGAGGAGGAGAAAGAAAAGGTGGATGATGAACAGAAGTAACAGGAAGAGAACAGTAAAAACAGTAGTAGGAGGAAGAAAAGGTGGAAAAGAAGGAGGAGAAAAAGAGAGGGAATAACAGGAGGAGAGGAAATAGTATGAGGCACAGGAGAACGAAAAGGATGAGAAGAAGAAGGCTGAACAGGAGGCAGTGGAAGATAAGGACAAAGAGGAGGAAAAGGAGAAAGAGGGGGAGGAAGATGAAAAGGAAAAAGTAGAGAAAGAGTAACAGAAGAATGAGTGGAAGAGAAGGAGGAAGAGGCGAAGGAAGAGGAGGAGAAGGTGGCTGAGGAGGAGAAAGGATAAACAGAGGAGGAGGAACAAGAGGAGGAACAGAAGGAGAAAAGAGGAGGAAGAGGAAGGAAGAGAAGGAAGAGGAGGAGGAGCAAGAGGAGGAGGAGAATTAAAAGGAGAAAGATGACAGGAAGAATGGGAAGATGATAAGGAGGAGCAGGAGGAAAAAGAGGAGGAGATGGAAAAGGAAGACAAAGCAAAGGAGGATGAACATGAAGGAGGAATAGGAGCAACAAGAGGAGGAGGAGAGGAAAAGGAGGAAGAGGAGTAAGAACAGAAGAACAAGAGGATAAAGAGGATGAAGGCCAGAAGGAGGAAGAGGAGGAGGAACAGCAGCAGGAGGAGGAGGAACGGAAGGAGGACAAGGAGGAACAGGAGGACAAGAGACACGAACAGGAAAAGGAGGAGGAGGAGGAAGAGGAGAAGGCAGAGGAGGCAGACGGAGAGGAGGAGGAAGAAAAGGAGAAACAGGAGGACAAGAAAGAGGAGGACTTGCCTACTGGGAACAGTAGTCAAAGGCCCAGGTCTTGTTGTCCCAGTCCTGCCAGTGAGGGGCAAGGGCGTGAGGAGAAGGGCACTAATAGGACAAGTCAGTAATTGGCTGCAGAACTGGTGTTGGTGATAGGGTTTTAGGTTCTGTGACCATGGGACCCTGTTTGCTGGACAGCCTCTGCTGGGGAGAGAGGATCCACCTCACTAAGCGGGGCAAAGCTGTTTTCGCCAACAGAATGGCTGACCCCGTAAGGATGGCTTTAAAGTGAGAAGGATGGGGAGGGAGAGAGCAACCAGCAGTCCTGAGAGGGAGCGACAGAGAGGACCACTGAGCAAAGGGCAGGGGGTGCTGTGACAGGAAGGGATCACCACATCCACAAAAGACGCTAAAGCAGGGTCACCTCCAGCACCTGCATGTAAGCATGGAAGTGCCTACAAGAGACCACTATGGAGAAATCCCCCAGGCCTTCTCTGAGAACTTAGCACGTGGGCAGGCCTCGTTAAAATGCCTGTACGCGAGTGCGTGCAGCATGGAGAATAAACATGAGGAGTGAGAGAGCTGTGTGGAGATCTGCAGGGCTATGATCTTGTTGGGATCATGGAGACGTGGTGGGGTGGCTCCCATGACTGAAGCATTACAATGGAGGGATACAGGCTCTTTAGGAAGGATAGGCTGGAAAGATGAGGAGGGGGAGCTGCCCTTTATGTGATAGAGCAGCTGGAGTACACGGAGCTCTGCCTGGGGATGGATGAGGAGCACACTGAGAGCTTATGGGTGAGGATTAAAGAGAGGACAGGTGAAGGTGACAGGTACAGTGGGTGTCTGACCTGACCAGGAAGAACAAGTGGATCGTGCCCTCTGCACACAGATAAGAGCAGCCTCAAGTTTGCAGGCTCTGGTCCTCACGGGGCGCTTCAACCACCCCGACAGCTGCTGGAAGGACAACACAGCAAGACATAAGCAATCCTGGAGGTTCCTGGCGTGCACTGATGAACATTTCTTCCTCCAAGTGACAGAGGAAACGAGGAGAGGTGCTCTGCTGGATCTCATCTTCACCAACAAGGAGGGGCTTGTTGGGGATGTGAAGGTTAAAGGCAGCCATAGCTGCAGTGACCATGAGATGGTGGAGCCGAGGATCCTGAGGGCAGGGAGGAGGGTGAAAAGCAAGCTCACAACCCTGGACTTCAGGACAGCAGACTCTGGCATCTTCAAAGATCTCCTTGGAAAAATCCTATGAGATAAGGCCCTGGAGGGAAGGGGGACAGGGTCACGAAAGCTGGTGAATATTCTCAGATCACCTCCTCCAAGCACAGGAGAGCTCCATCCTAACAAATATGAAGTCAGGCAAAAATGCCAGGAGGCCTGTGTGGATGAACAAGGGGCTGCTGGCCAAACTCTAATACAAAATCGAAGCTTACAGAGGGTGGAAACAAGGACAGGTAACCTGGGAGAAACAGGGAAACACTGTCTGAGCATCCAGGGATGAAGTCAGGAAAGCTAAAGCCCAAATGGAATTGAATCTGGCAAGGGATGTCAAAGACAGCAAGAAGAGCTGCTTAAGTACACAGGAGACAAAAAGCAGACTACGGAAAATGTGGGCCCATTGCTCAGTGACACAGGGGACCTGGCTACACAGGACATGGCAAAAGCTGAGGTACTGAATGCCACCTTTACCTCAGTCTTTACTAGCAAGACCAGCCTTCAGGAATCCCAGGTCCCAGTGACCAGGGGGAAAGGCGGAAGCAAGGAAGACAGACCCTTGGTGGAAGACAATCAGGTCAGGAAATAATTAAGCAAACTGGACACACATAAGTCCATGGGCCCTGATGGGATGCACCCACAAGTGCTGAGGAAACTGTCTGATGTCATGGTGTGGTCACTCTCTTTGATCTCTCATGGCAACTGGGAGAAGTGCCCGAAGCCTGCACTAAAGCAAATGTTACTCCTGTCTTCAAGAAGGGCGAGACAGAGGACGCAGGCAACTACAAGATGGTCAGCCCCACCTCAATCCCTGGGAAGCTAATGCAGCATCTAATCCTGAAAACCATTTCCAGGCACACAAACGACAAAAAAACCATCAGGAGTAGCCAGCATGGCTTCACCAAGGCGAGGTCATGCTTAAGCAACTTGATAAATGTTGTCGACAAAATGACTGCCGTGGTAGATGAGGGGAAAGCAGGGGGTATTGTCTACCTGGACTTCAGTAAGGCTGGAGAAATGGGCTGGCAGGAACCTCATGAAGTTACAACAAGGACAAGTGGTATGTCCTGCACCTGGGGAGGAACAACCCTCTGCACCAATATATGCTGGGGGCCACCCGGCTGGAAAGCAGCTTGGCAGAAAGGGCCCTGAGGGTCCTGGAGGACGCCAGGTTGACTGTGAGCCAGGAATGTGCCCTTCCTGCAAAAAAGGTGAATGGTATCCTGGGCTGCATTGGGCAAAGTGTTGCCAGCAGGTCAAGGGAGGTGATCCTTCCCCTCTCTCTACACAGCACTGGTCAGGCCACAGCCGGCATGCTGTGTCCAGTTCTGGGCTCCCCAGTACAAGAGAGGCATGGACATACTGTAGACAATCTAACAAAGGACCACAGAGATGATGAAGGGACTATGGCACCTCACGTATGAGGAAAGGCTGAGAGAGCTGGGACTGTTTAGCCTGGAGAAGAGAAGGTTCAGAGGGGGATCTTATGAATGTATTTACATTCCCGAAAGGAGAGTGCAAAATGGACGGAGCCAGGCTCTTTTCAGCGGTGCCCAGTGACAGAACAAGAGGCAATGGGCACAAGCTGAAACACAGGAGGTTGCCTCTGAACATCAGGAAACACTTTTTCACTGTGAGGGTGACTAAGCACTGGCACTGGCACAAGCTTCCCAGGGAAGTTGTGGGGTCTCCATCCTTAGAAATACTCAGCAGCTGTCTGGACATGGTCCTGGGAAACCGGCTCTAGTGGCCCTGGCTGAGCATGGAGGTTGGACCAGATGATCTCCAGAGGTCCTATCCAACCTCAACCATTCTGTGATTCTGAGGTAAATGAACAAGAGAATGAGGAGGAAGTGAAGGAACAATTGGAGGAAGGGGTATAAATTGCAATAGGGGTATAAAGAGCCAGGGTGAGGTAGAGAAAAAGAAAAAAAGAAGGGGAGGAGAAAGAGCAGGATGAGTAGGAACAGGAGGAACAAGAGGAAGAGGAGGTGGTGAGCAAGGGGAAAAAACCAACCAAGATTTTAAATAGGAGGAGAAAGAGCAACATAAAAGATAGGAACAGGAGAAGGAGAAACGAGAAGAGGAGGAACAGGGGACCACAAACAAGAGCAAGAGGAGGAACAGGAGGAGAAACCAGAAGATCTGGAGAAACAGGGAGAAGGGGAAAAGGAGAAAGAGGAGGAACAGGAGGAACAGGAGGAGGAAGAAATGGAGGAAGAGGAGGGGCAGGAAAAGAGGAGAAGGAGGAAAAGAAAGAGGAAAAGGAGGGACAAGAGGAACAGGAAGAACAGATAGAGGAGGTGTAAGAACAGGAGGAGGAGGAGAAAGAGAGGGAGAGGAGGAGGATGAAGAGGAGAAGGAGGAGGCAAGTGGAGGAGGAATAAAAGGAGAAATAACTTGAGGAACCAGTGGAAAAACAGGAAGAAAGGGATGAACAGAAGGAGGCAGAAGAGCAGAAGGAAAAACGAGATGTGAAGGAGGAGGGAAAAAGAGGAAGAGGAGAAGGAGGCAGAACAGAAGTACTAGGAAGAACAAGACAAGGCAGATGAAGAGGAACAAGACCATGAGGAGGATAAGGGACAAAAAGGCAGAGGAGGAAGAAGAACAGAAGGAGGAGAAGGAACACAAGGAGAAGGACAAAGAACAAGAGGGGGAAAAAGAGGAAGAGGAAGAACATGAAGAGGAGGAGGAAAAAGAAGAGGAGGAGGATCAGGCTGAACAAGAGGAGGAACAAAAGGAACAGGAGGGTGAGTTGGAGGAAGAAAAAGGAGGAAAGGGAATAAAAAGACAAGGAGGAGGAGAAGGAAAAGTAAGAGCATGAGGAGGAAAAAAAGGTGGAGAATGAGGAAAAACTGGAGGAAGAGAGAAAGAACAGGAAGAACAGTAGCAACAGGACAAGGAGTAGGAGGAGCAGGAGGAAGAGGAAAAGAAAGAAATAGAGGAGAAAGAGGAGGGGGCAGGAAAAATAGGAAGAACGGGAGAAGGAGGAAGAACAGGAGGAGGAGGAGGGGGAAAAGAGGGAGGAACAGGAGGACAAGGAGAAAATTGAGGAGGAAGAGGAGGAAGAAGAACTGGGGGAGGAGGAGGAAGAGGAACAGAGGGAGCAGGTGGAGAAGGAGGAAGAACAGCAGGAAGAGGTGGAAGAACAGGATGAACCGGAGAAGGAAAAACAGGAGGAAAAAAATGAGGAGCTGGAAAAGGAAAAAGAGGACGAAGAAGAGGAGGAAAAGGACAGCAATAGGGAATTAGTGGAATCATAGAATCATTTAGGTGGGAAAAGACGCTTAAGATCATTGAGTCCAACTGTAAACCTAACACTGGCAACTCCACCACTAAACTATGTCCCTAAGTACCACATCTACATGTCTTTTAAATACCTCCTGGGATGAGGACTCCACCACTTCCCTGGGCAGCCTGTTCCAATGCTTGACAACTCCTTTGGTGAACCAATCTTTCCTAATATTCAATCTAAACCTCGCCTGGTGCAACTTGAGGCCGTTTCCTCTCATCCTATCACTTGCTACATGGGAGAAGAGACTGACCCCCACCTCGCTACAACCTCCTTTCAGGTAGTTGTAGAGAGAGTGATAAGGTCTCCCCTCAGCCTCCTCTTCTTCAGGCTAAACACCCCAGCTCCCTCAGCCGCTCCTTGTAGGACTTGTTCTCTAGACCCTCCACCAGCTTTGTTGCCATTCTTTGGACACACTCCAGCACCTCAATGTCCTTCTTGTAGTGAGGGGCCCAAAACTGAACACAGGACTCGAGGTGCGGCCTCACCAGTGGCTGCAGGGGGACGATCACCTCCCTAGTCCTGCTGGCCACACTATATTGGTGAGGCTGCACCTTGAGTACAAGGGCCTACCAACCCTGGGGTCCCCAGGATTTGATTGCTTGGAGCCAACAGACTCCCAGACTTAGAGAGGACCCAGAGAAAGTGTGACAAGTCATGAAGGGAACACTACGGTCGTACGACCCTACCTGGGGAGATGCGCAGATGCTCCTTGAAGCTCTCTTCACCCCAGACAAAAAGCACGCAATTCTTGATGTGAACCGTCGCTGGAGAGAACAAGGGCGAGATGCAGCTGCCCGGACAGCTTGGCCACAGAACTTACAGTAGCAGGGGTCTGTCTCACTGCTGAAAACTCGCCCAAAATTCCTGGGGTTCCACCTGAACTTATTAAAGTACCTTCAAAATTGTGCAGCTCCTCCGGAATGGATGTGAGTTTCCTGAAACCGGCACAACCCGTCTCCATAAAAACAAAGAGAGGAAAGCCTGTAGCAATCAAGCGGTGTCAAATTCCCAGGGAAGCAGAAAAATGTATTTGGAAACAAATCAACCAAGATCTGAAAAAAAGAGGTTTACGATCCTGCAATTCCCCGTATAATACCCCTATTTTACCTGTAAGCAAAAATAGGTTAGACAAAGAAGGAGATCCACAATATCAGTTTGTACAGGATCTCAGAGCAATAAATCAACACGTGATTGTACCTCATCCGGTGGTTCCGGACCCATCAACAAGACTATTACAAATTCCACCTTGGGCAAAATACTTTACTGTTATCAATTTAACAGCTGCGGTTTTTAGTAGAGCATCTTTTAGAAGAGCAGAAGACAGCCAGCATCTGTTCACATTTACGTGGAAAGGCCAACAACTAACACGGACCCGCTTGCCCCAAGGGTTCACTGGGTCTCCTACGATATTCTCCCTTTTCCTTAAAGATGACTTGAAAGATATTATATTACCTGGTGGTTCTATACTTGTACAATATGCAGATGATTTGTTACTTGCCAGCGAGACATACGAAGATTGCTAGAAAGATACTATTTGATACTATTTTGTACTGCTTTCGCAAAAAAAGGTCACCGTGCCTCTCTTTCTAAGCTTCAGCTGTGTCAGCAGGAAGTAAAATATTTAGGATTCATATTAAAAGAAGGACAAAGATTAGTAGAGCCAGAATGGGTCCAGGCTATTGGAGAAATAACAGAGACAACTGCCAGGGGCCGCCTTCTCCTCCACCACCTAATCAGTCATCAGTGACACCACATGCACCTGCACACAGAAGGTTCCTGCTCCAGCCCTATCATGTACTCGGTTGCCTATGACATCACAAAACCCTGCACAGGCCAGCAGCATGCTCCTGCCCTAAGAGCTACAGAGCCACCAGTGACACCACAAGCACCCGCAAAAGCCAGGCGTTCATTCATACCCAAACAACTACTTGGGCACCAGTGACATCACAAGCAGCTGCACAACCAAGGGGCCTACTCACTGAACAACCTGTAGCGCGGTTACTGTTCAGATAATATGAGGACCCATCTACACATAGTTCAAGATCGGGATCTGGAAACGGCACAGCTGTTCAAGCTGTTTGAATCTTTTCGGCTTTGCGGGTTGTTACCACACAACCGTGATGCGGAGTTCCTTCCCCAGGTAGAGAGAGTACAGCAGCAGGGTTCAGCGTATTACATCGCTTAAGTCTCACGTCTTCCACCCTCGAGAGCTCAGCTCATAGCAACGTTTTCGCTGTGGTGACAATGCCTGGGCAAGGTGCTGTGACCGCAGCATTTCAAGTCTACGTGGTACTTGTACCACTAAAGGGGAGCCAAGCACCATGTTTTCACTCTGTTCAACTGGGAGCACTGCAGCAGCTGCCCTGGGGACACAAGCAAAGGATCCTTGAGCTACCAGACTGTACTGGCTCTGGACAGGATAGTGAAATTTCTTCATGTACAAACAAGGCAAATGGCGTCCCGTAGTCAGGCAATCCCAGAGCAGGTGCAGTCACTACCGCTTGCTTCAAAACTCTCAAATGGCTTTACCTTGTCTGTTCTCCAGTGAAGGCGTTCTCCAGCATCTTGAGCAGTAGTCTGTCTCGGGGGTTTTGCCATGTCCCCAGAAGCAGCTACCCAGGGGCACCAGAATCCTACAGCTCCTGAAAAGGCTCGCATTTGCTTTTAGTAACTGCTCGGGGAAGGTTTTGAATGGCTTTAATACGGTCCTTGGATAAACAACGCTCCCCTTGTTACAGAATGTAAAACAGGTATTTTACACTTCTCTTACAAAAAGTGTAACTTACGTGGAGAAGCCCGATGGCCCTTCTCAGCAAAGGCAAACAGTAAGGTATGGGTGTCAGCTGTGTAAGATTCCTTGGCTACTAATAAATCGTCAACAGATTGTACCAAAGCATATCCATTTTTAAACACAGCATCCTGCAACTCTTCTACTGAATTTTTTAGAAAAAATAGTGGAGGGCCCAGCAAAGCCCTGGAGGGGTCTTGTCCATGTGAGCTGTATCTTTCCCCAGGTAAATGCAAAAAGGTATTGAGAGTCTGGATGAATAGGTATACTGATTTAAGGGAGACAAAGTTGCCCCTGTATCTGTTAGACAGGGGTACTTATGTTCATCAACAGAAAGGTTTAGACCAGAATCTCATCAGAAGGGAAAAACATTTCATATTCAGAGGCTCCTATAGTGACTGCACCATAGGCCCTGGCTAACTGTCAGTCCTGGGTGAAAGCTGTCTGCCCCTGTTGCATAGAGCAGGGAAAGACTGCAGCAAGGGATTGAGAGGTCCTTTTAGGAGGCTGGTTTTTGTTGGGTTTTGTTGTTTGTTGTGTTTTGTCATACTGGGCACTCCCTTTTCCAATGGGCTTGTTGTCACCGATAATTACAACAGTTTACAACAGTCTCCTGTTCATAGACTCATAGAATCATAGAATGGTTTGGGTTGGAAGGGACCTTAAAGATCATCTGGTTCCAACCCCCCTGCCATGGGCAGGGACACCTTCCACTAGACCAGGTTGCTCAAAGCCCCATCCAACACTGCTAAGAATGGGGCATCCACGACTTCTCTGGGCAACCTGTTCTAGTGCCTCCCCACGCTCATAGTGAAGAAAGTTCCTTGAGATCCATAGTTCCTTGAGATCCATTGCTTGTAAAATTTTCTCCTCTGCCCCTGTGACGGGTACACCTCCCACCCCTGGGAAGACTGGGGCTTTTAACATGGCGATCACTGGCTTTTTGCGCCTCATTTTTGCACCTTTTGTGCTCTCCCGTGCCCCCAGGCACGTGCACCCTTCTGCACAGGGAGTAGGAGGAGTGGGGCCTCTCGGTCGCCAGGCAGGGTCCGCAGCCAATGAGGCACCTTGGCTCGGAGAAGCTTCTAGATCATGACCAGTTATGACCACATCTCAGCTCTGACCCAGGGTGTAAATGGGGCGCCGCCAGAGACCCCCTTTGAGCAGTCTTCTCAGAGCAGCGGGTCTGTGTTTGAAACCTCTCCCCTCGGGCTGGGACACTGCCTGAGGAAACTTCCCAGGATTGAGTGCCCTCACCTCCTTTGGGCGAGTGATTTTCTTCTGGATATCCTTGAGTGAGCTCTCACCTACACCCCCCCGGGGTGAGTGATTCCATCCTCTGGGTACCCACGGGAGGGAGAGAGTTTTCCCCCCTTTGCGAGTGAGTTTGTGTGCGCTTTGGATCATCATTGTCATGTATATTGCTGCGTAGTAACAATACCCTGCCCGACTGACACCTCAAACCTGTTATGTGTTAAATATTATCGGAGTATTGACTGATTTTGGTTTACCCTTGTTTCTCATTGTTTTCTGTTGTGCGGTTTTGGTTGTTTTGTGCAATAAAGTTGTTTGAGTTTGTCCTTCGTTTTGGCTAGTCTTAGCGTACCTCTGTGATAGCCCCTACCTTGGAAATCTCCACCCCCTTGTCCCCTTAATCTAGGATTAGTATTCAACACCACTGCCAACAGACTAGCTTGCTGTTCCTGTTCTTTTCCTTTTTTTTTTTTTTTTTTTTCCCCCCTTGAGCTGTCTTTCATCTTTTCCATTAAACACGAAGGCTGCAATGCTGATTATTTCATCCAATCCTTTGCCCTGCCATCCTGGCATATGTTTAGAAAAGTATTTCTTGATGTCTGGGGCTGACTGATCTCCAGAGGAAGATACCATTAGAGTCCATCTGACATCCTTGGACCTTAGCCCAATTTACTTTGCAGCATATCTCTATTGGCTGGTAAATTTGGGGGACCAACCTGGGTCATTGGCTGGCCATGGGGTTCTGCTCTGTGCTTCCCTGGCTGATCTGTGATTTGTTTCCCAGATTTTAATTCTTTCCTCAGGACTAGAGACAGTCTCAAGCACTTGCTGCACGTCAGCCCACACAGGGTTCTAAACACAGAAGATGCCTCATATAGTTTGTCTCCGGATCAGTTTGGGTCGGCTGTCCTGGCTGTGCTCCCTCCCAGCTTCTTGTGCACCTGACAGAGCATGAGAAGCTGAAAAGCCCTTGATTTAGTGCAAGCACTACTTAGCAACAACTAAAACATCAGTGTGTTATCAACATTATTCTCATCCTAAATCCAAAACACAGCACTATACCAGCAACCAGGAAGAAAATTAATTCTATCCCAGCCAAAACTAGGACAGCCAGATGCTCCCTCCCTTCCAGGGGAGGACCAGACAACCGAGCCCTCAGTGCAGCCTCTGGGAGAGGGAAAGAACCGTAATTACCGCAGCCGGCCCCAGGCTGGAGCCCCTCCTGCTGCAGGAGCTCCTGCAGACACCGCTCCTTCCCCGCGCTGCCACTGACACACCTGTGTTCACGGAGGATCGAGTGCCCCCGAGGCCCAGCTCACTGCTGTCAGGACAGGCCGTGGGCACAGCCTGGGGCTGCGGGACAGGCCTCAGGGGGGGTGCTGGGGCCAGGG
The DNA here is from genome assembly GCF_965183815.1 of Platalea leucorodia. Classification (NCBI taxonomy): domain Eukaryota; kingdom Metazoa; phylum Chordata; class Aves; order Pelecaniformes; family Threskiornithidae; genus Platalea; species Platalea leucorodia. Next base: position 194,323 of record NW_028121456.1, read on the forward strand.
AAGCCTGCAGGGGCCGAGTGAGGCTGGGGTGGCTCAGGGGGGCTCTGGGAGCCGGGGCGCCTGGTGCCTGTGCCTGGGGGGCTCTGTCTCCGTCTCCTTCCCCTCCTCAACTCTCGGGTCACTCCCAGGACTGCCCCGGCCAGGCCCGGCTCCAGCTTGGAGCTCCCCCCGCCACCCCCGGAGGTCCAGCAGGCAGGAGACACCCCCACACTTGCCCAAGGCCTCACTTGCCTCACAGGCAGCCCCAGCCCTAGCCCTCACCTCAGCCAGGCCACAGCTGGAGCAGAGACTGCACCTCCCGAGACCAACATGGATGCCGGGAAGGTGAGTTTCAGGAAATGACAGCTCCCTGCATGCCCTGGGAAGCAACATGGCCGCCTGGCAGCCCCGTGCCCCAGGACTACAGCTCCCACCACGCCGCAAGGCGCTCCTGCCCCGCTGTCTCACCCTGTGGGAACACTGTTCCCTGGCTGGGCCCTGCCCCCCCCGTGGGCCCCATGGCTGCCTCCCCAGGGCTGCCCAGGTCCCAGAGCCCCGGTGGAGCAGGGAGGAGGAGGAGGAGAGAGGGACAGAGCGGCAGAGAGGGGTGAGGCAGGGCAGTGGGGTGGCCAGAGAGGGACAGGAGTAGGACGGAGGGATGGGCGACGTACAGAGGCATGAGGAGAACAGGTCAGGAGCTGGGCAGGGAGCAGAGAAAGGAAATCTCTGGTGAGGAGCGGGCACAGGGACAGGGAGCAGGACACAGAGAAGAGAAGCAAAAGATCTGCAAAACAGCCAGTACTAGAAACTAGCAGCTAACTGCCTCTTCTCTGAAAAGATGTGAAAACTGCAGTTAATGACAACACAAGCAGCTGCACAAGCCAGGAGCCTGATCCTGCCCTATCACCTACTCAGCATCCAGTGACATCAGAAGAAGTGTCACAAGCAAGGTGACCTCTCACACCCAATCAGCTACTCAGGAACATGTGACACCACAAGCACCTGCACAAGCCCGGGGCCTGCTGCGACGCTAACAGCTCCTCAGAGACCAGTGACCTCACAAGCACCGGCATCCTCACTTCCAACACCCTGCATTTTTCCCCTCCATCTCCATCTCTGTCTCCCATCTCCCCATGCTCTCCTCTCTCCCAGGCACCTTTCTCACCCACTCCACCACCTCCCAATGTCTGTCTCTGTGCGGCAGATCTTACCTCAGCAGCATTGTCCCAGATGGGTCACCTGCATCTCCTTCTCTTCCTCCTCTGCTGTCATCACAACTGCACCAGCCGTCTGACGCACTTTTTGACCTCAAAGGCCCTTTCGTCCTGCCTCCCTTCCGCTGTTAAATCCCATTCCTGCAAGAGAAGTGACAACCGCTTCCTGTCCCCTCTGTGGCATCTTACCTGCATCTCTCTGACCTGGACAGCTGCTGGGAGCTGTCACCATCAGCCCCGGCTCTGCTTGAAGGCTTCTCCCGGCACAGGCGCAGCTCTGGCTGTGCTTGGTGCGGGCCATGCTTCCGGAGGGAGAACAGCAACCCTCACAGTTACTCCTGGGCAGTGTCCTGCTGGGAAGAGCTGATCTGAAGGCATGTTTGCTGCAGGTCTTGAGCTTGGTCCAGGGGTGCTCCCTGTCTCCCAGCTCGGCTACAGGTCCCACATCTGGCTCCTTCCAGCAGGAGTTTGGAAAGCCCGTTCCCAGCTGCGAGCGCCAGGCCAAGGGCACGGGGCAGAAACAGCCCCCTCCCCCGAGGGCCCCAGCCCCCGAAAGGCCTCTGCCCCCAAACTCCTAAAGCTTCCAAACAGGCTCCCCCTCTAACTAAACCATCTTCAGTTTTAAGAAAACAAACTGCATGCTCCCAGATTCAGTCGTCCGACTAAGACTGTCAGAGGGTGATTTGGGCTTCAGCTCCTACACAAAAGAATTTCCATTACAGAATCCCAGCCACCATCTCCACGATCGTCGTTACTGACCCAGAATAGCTGCATTGTAAAAAATCTTACAGCTAATGAAAACTAGCCTCTCCTCCCCAAATCTCTGTTCTTCTCCTACCCTCAGACTACCACGGTAATAATCATGTAATTCTTCTGTAATTACCACTGATTGGAAACACCCCCAAAGTGTTACTCCCTGACGTGACTGACAGCACTGCTGATAAAGGAGAACCATCACTGACCACGCACCCGCCTCTTAGGCCTTTTGCCTCTGTGACTGAGCACATCTACATGGGCATCTCTGCCTGACAGGAGAAGACTGGCCCCAAAAAATATCTTACACTGCCTTGGCTCTACAGTAAGCAAGGGATTGATGAGAGTGATACAAACAGGTTTAAGAGAAAGCAGGATAGCGGAAGAAGCAGAAAATGGGATATGTCTCACCCACTTCTCATTTCAGAGGAAGTTTCAGGGGTGGGGTTTTGTGTTTGCTTTTTGTTTTGTTTTGTTTTGTTTTAAACACTGCACAGCACAAGTGAAAAATCACACACTTGCATTTTAAGGAGAACTGTAAACTACAAGAATAAAACTATCCAGTCGATGCAATTACACTTCTTTCCAGGATACATCAGTCATTTTTTTTTTCACATTTCAGTGGAGAGCTTTACCATAAAATCACTAAATTTGATACGGAAATAGCAAAACATTGTCTGTAAACCTTTAAAAGAACACTATATTGAAGGAAAACGGTTCATGTAAACTGTAAATGACATGTGTCTGCTGTCAAAGGTTAGAAGACACTGACTTCGCCAGATATTGCTCAAATCACCTCCTATTTGAGATCCGATTGGCTCAACTACTGCCACAGCCTTTTCTCTCCTTACGTGCAGTCTTGCCCCATTCTTACCCACTCAGAAAGCTCCTACAAGGATCATCTCACTCACTGCCTTAATCGCAACTAACAGTCTCCTTGACACCCTGAAGCCATTTCCCTCACTTCACATATACAGTTAATATGGCCTTTCATGACCTAGCCTCCTCCCTCATGTTATTTCCCACCACGTACCACAACAACAGCTCCTAATTACAGGCCCTGAGAGCAGCTTCCACCGACTGTCACCTGCCACACACCAACAGGAACAGCAATGTCTTCTCCCATGCCCATCTCCATGCTGGGGAGGAGCTGTTCACACATCCCTGGCAGCCAGCCTTGCTGTGCTGCTCAAGGCCATGAAAACTGTCATGCTACGGCTGTACCCACATCACTGGTCCTCATCCTGAGTGACACTGCCCATTTCTGTGTATTCCCACTTGCCCACAGCCATCTGTTTTTTGTTTTAATCTTGTCAGCGTTTTGTAAAAGCACGCTTTTTTTTTATTTTTTAATACCTGCTTTGACCTGACTACAGTACAGGCTCAGAGTCCATGACTATGGCTGGTAAAGTCTGTAGCAACACAGAATTGTGTAGGCATCAAAAATCCCCAGTAGTTCAGCTCATTTCAGTTGTTTAAGACAAGGCTTTTGGCTAGAACACAGTCAAGAAAATTGAAAACACTCCCTCCTTGACTGGCACCTCTTTCTTCATCAGGTCTTTGCATTTCTAGAGTTCCTGGGGAGTACATATCAAGATTTTCCTGTTTAAAAGAAACAAGAAAGATCAGTCATAAATATGCAGAAAACCTGCCATTCACATACATGGTGCCCAACACAGGAGCATTATCAAGGCCCTGCATATACACAAAAGCTTAAATTAATGCACTGGGGAGGAGAGAGGAGATACAGCACTTTGGTATCCACAATCAGTAACAAGAATTTATGCTCTGAACTGGGGCTTAGTCAAAGTGCAAGTACAGTACTGATCCAGACACAAAACCGAGTGTACCCCTCAATCCCGGGTGCCACACGCACTGTACATTCTTCCATTGCCTCCTGCCAATGAATTCTCTTCCAGGCTCTTCCATCTCATTGCAGCTTAGATACCTGCACTCTGGCTCTGGGCTGACTGGGGGAACTTCTCAGTTCTTTAACTTTGCTGTGGGATTGGTATGAGCACGAGGCTTCATCCCTTTGGCTTGGCCCCCAGCAGAAGGTGGGCAAGTGGCAGGTTTGCAAGTGGTTTGATGGAACGGAGCTTGGACACCTACCAGAGATTAAAACTCAACCAAAGAAAAAGCCCAGAGAAACTGTGTTAGAGAGGAGCAGAAAGAAACTTCAGGGCGGATCGCTGTTTAATACAAGGGGGTTGGAATTTTGGAGACCGGCACTCCCCACAGACTTTGAATGGAGACATCCTTTAGCTTTTGATCCTGACAGAAATATTACAGACTGCCCCCAGCTCTACACTGCAGTTGCCTAAAGCGTTTGCTTGTCCATGCCCAGTTCTCTTCCATGCTTGCAAGGTATGTTCAATCTGCAAAACAGTCAGTACAACAAACCGGCAGCCAAATGCCTCTTCTCTCAAAAATGTGAAAACTGCAGTGAAAGACAACACAGGTACCATGACAAGCCTTCTGCTCTGGGCTAAGTTTTAAAAAGCCAGGCCTTCTGAACCTCTGTGGCCCAGCTGCCACCAACAGCTGGAGAAAGAGTCTGGTTTTGATCAGCCGGATGATTAATGCTAACTACCAAATCCCAGTACAGGACATTACACCTCAGGCTTCAGATTTGGAGCCCAACCCGAATGACTGAATAACCTCTCTCCTGCCATTGGGCTGACTGCAGTATTGCACGTCCCCTGGCTTCTCAAGCTCTTCCCCAGCAGTCTCTTCCCGACCACTCTGCTATAGGCCACTCTGTGGTCTCGGGGAACCATATTCTGGATCCACTCGGGCATCTCCCATCAACGAGGATACAGAGATGCCCTCCCATCACACTGGGCTCCTCTCACCTCTTCTGGGCTCTCCTCGTTGTCCCTTCCTCCTCTCCAGGCATGGGTTTTGATCTTCAGCTAGATCTCCACTCCTTGTAAAATTGCCCCGTTTCAAGGAAATCAACAAGATGACCACATTCTCCTGATCCTTGTCTCTCACGGGAACTTTGGTCTCACAACCAATACAGAAAATGGCAGTGTGATCACAAAAACATCAAGGCTTGCCCCACAGGTAGGTGGGATGAGATTCCCTGGTGTTCTGCAGGGAAGCACAGCACAAAGAAAACCTGGTGAGGTTTAAGCATTAACAACTTTATTGGGCTTTACTGGGCTTTTGCTGCCTTCTGCAGGCCTCTCGGCTGTTAACATGCCAAACTCCCCAGCCCCCTGGGTTTTGAGAAGGCTTGTTTTGGCTTGGACTAGAGTATCAGTTAACACCTGCGCTGCCGAACCCTCGTAGACCTGAGCGTGCTCCTCACAGCTCCGTACCGCTGTGCCCTGTGGGGAGTGAGGCTCAGGGTGAGCAGCGCTGCACAGATATGTGCTGGAAGGCAGCGCAATGGGAATATAGATACGAGACTGGTGGGGGAAAGGTCGAGTATTGACACTGGGAAACGGGATGCCAGTTCAGTGTCTGCAGCAGGGTGCGGGCAGCCACAGAGCTGAGCAGCGACTCTCTTTGGAGAGCATGAGGCAATGGGTACCCGCATTCCCACAACCCGCTCTAGATGACATCCCACTTCTCACATCCTTGCCCTTCCTTTCCCCTCCAGCTTTCCAGACAGTGACAGTCGTCCTCTGAGGGTAAGACAAGAGAAAGTGCCCCTTGCTGAAATGCCACCATTGCCTCCACTGGAACCCCCCTGGGTCTGCACGCAAGGACATATGGCAGTGGCAGCCGTTCACTCCCGTTCTGCTCCCTACATACCCCTCCGATCACCTCAATGAAGTCTGCTCCCAGGATCTTCCTCGTGCCCACACCAGCCTCCCTGAAGAAGTCGACTATCGGCCACTTCTGCTTGCGCAGGAGCTTATGCAGCGTGACAAGATCCTGGGGCGCACAAAGAAGGGGGTCCCGCCCTTCCCCCCAGGGCTGTCAGCTCTCTGGTGGTGAGCACTGGAAAAGGTTAGAAAACATGCTGAGAGCACCAGTCCAAAGGATAAGCAATGCAGAGAGCTCTAACTGCACATTTTCACCTGCCTGCCTTAAACAAAACAGGCTTGGGATCCCCACTGCTCACTTCACCTCGGAATAGTCCCATTCCTCCTCTGAAAGCTACTGTGTGTCTTGCTGACAACAGATACAAACCACACAGGGAGCAACCAGAGCTAAATGCTGCACTTTCCTTGGTGAAGCTTCCTTCGAAAAACTGTAGCTAAAAAAAAAAACAAAACCCCAAACCAAATGAAGACACCTTCTACTGCAAGAACCAGGAAGAAAAAAAGCCCTGACAGGTTGACTGGAACTTCCCAGCTGTGGTAAAAACATCTGCCCTCGCTACCCCCATTCCCAAAAGCCAGTAGCACAGCTTGGGTTCGGGGAAAGGAACGTATCAGACCTCGGGGCCGAGAGAGGGGCACAAGCGTCTGCCAAGGGAGCTGCATCCAACCAGGAGTGCTCCCCACTGGCTTCTCTGACAACAAAGCCCCGGTGCGTGCTCCCACCAGGAGGGAGAAACAACTCCATGTCTGGAAACCCCACATTTATCGAAGGCTGTCAGCACAGATGGACTTGTCCATGAGCACGAGACCCACACGAAGGCCTGGGGACAGCAAAGGCCCCTGGCCTGTCCCCACCACAGCATGCCTGCTCCAAAGCTTGGAGCCACCTGGAGAGAGGAGGCCGCTCTGCCTTCCCCTGGCCTGCAGATATGAAACACCGACCCCCAGCTGTCAGGGCTGGGGCTGGCGACCCTCGGGGCAGCAGCAGGAACCGCCCTGACCCTGCTGGTGGGGCTGTCCCTGGGCTGAGCACTCAGGCCCAGGGCTGGTGAACTGGGCCATGGCGGGGCCCATGGTCAGTGAGGCCTCCAGGTCCCTCCCCACAGGCCCATCCACACTGGCAGATACCTGCTCCTGCTCCTGCTCCTGCTCCTGCTCCTGCTCCTGCAGCTCCCCCGGCCCTGGCCCTGCTCCCCCCGGGCCCCGGCTGCCCCCGCCCCGGCTCTCGCCCCTTTCTCCTCAGGCCCCTGGGCCTCGGCCCCCTCTGGCCCCGCCCCACCCGGCTGTGACTGACAGCCCACCTCTGGCTCCGCTGATTGGCTCAGCCGTGGCCAATGGCGCGGCTGTTGCCGGGCGGGCTCAGGCAGCCCAGGCCTCTCCTCCCAGCGCCGCCCTGCGCCCGCTGCCCCCGCAGCGCAGCGGCTCCTCAGCCCGCCGGGACACGGGGCCTGCGGAGAGACGGCCTCCAGAAGGGCCATGGCGCCGGGAGCTGCTCTCTCAGCAGCGCGGGGGGGGTGTGCACAGCTCTGCCGTCCCTCGGTCCGCTCGGGGGGTCTGGGCCTGCGCAGGGAGGGAGGCGAGGGAGGGAATTCAGCTGCTGTGAATTGTGGCCCTGTGACACAGATGGAGCGTGTCCTGACATCCTTTCTCATCCAGAGCTTTCCCCTCTGTTCCCGAGAGGAGCGATGGTCGTAATGTGGAACGAATGCTGTAAGGGCTTCAGCAGTAGCCTTGGATTTTCTGAATTGCTGAAGACCAACACGCGTGGCAGGTGCTGCATCCCTGAATTTTGATGTGCTTACAGTCTAGATGGAATATGGAGGCGTTCCCTCCTTTCCTGCCCCTCCTCCTCTTGCTTCCTGTTGCCTCCTCCTTCTCCTCCTCCTGGTGCCTCCTGTTGCCTCCTCTTGCCTCCTCTTGCATCCTCATGTTCCTCCTCCTTCTCCCGCATTCCTCCTCACACTCCTCCTTTTCCTGTTGCCCCCTGTTACCTCTTGTTGCATTATTCTCCTGTTGCCTCCTCTTCCCTCGTCCTATTCCGCTGCCTTTTGCCTCCTTTTGCCTCCTCCTCCTCCTCCTCCTGTTACTTTCTGTTGTCTCCTGTTGCCTCCTCCTCTTGCTCCTCCTCCTGCTCCTGTTGTTGTTCTGTAAATTCAGTTCTTTGCCAGCTGAGGAGAGAGACAGGGACGCTTAGAATCATAGGGCAGGAGAAGACTCTTGGCTTGTGCACCCGCTTGTGATGTCATGTTCCACCTAGGTGACAGGGCAGGAGAAAGTGCCTGGTTTGTGCAGCTGCTTCTGGTGTCACTGATGGCTGAGTAGCTGATAGGGCAGGACTATGCGCCTGCTTGTGATGTCACTCGTGGGTCTGTAGCAGTTACGGCAGGCGCATGCATCTGGCTCGTGCAGGTGCTTTTGATGTCACATCAAAAGGCCCGATTAGGTGATAGGGAAGGAGCAGGCACCTGGCTTCTGCAGCCACTTTTGACATACCTGATGGCTGATGGCTGATAGGACAGAAGAACGCCCCGGACTTACTGAGGATCCTGGAAGGCCAGTGTTGGCTGAGTAGCCCATAGGTGTGCAGCAGGACCCCAGGATGCGCAGGTGCTTGTGATGTCACTGGTTGCTGAGTAGCTCTGAGGGCAGGAGTATGCAACTAGATTTTGCAGCTGCTTGTGTGGTCATAGGAGCCTAAGGAGGTGATAGGGCGGGAGCAGGACCTTGCTGGTACAGCTTCTTGTGATGTCACTGGTGGTTAAGTAGTTGTTTGGGTGTTAATGAACACCTGGCTTTTACAGCTGTTTGTGATGTCAGTGGTGGCTCTGCAGCTAGTAAGGCAGGAGCATGCAGCTGGCTTGTGCAGCTTTTTGTGATGTCATAGGTGACTGAGTAGGTGATAGGGCAGAAGCAGGCCCCCGGCTTGTGCAGCTGCTTGTGATGTCATGTTCCCAAGTAGTTGATCGGGCAGGAGAAATTCATTGGTTTGTGCAGCTGCTTCTGATGTCACTGATGGCTGAGTAGCTGATAGGCCAGGCCTATGCGCCTGCTTCTGATGTCACTGGCGACTCTGTAGAAGTTCCGGCAGGTGCATGCAGTTGGCTTGTCCGGATGCTTATGATGTCACATATGCCTGATTAGGTGACAGGGAAGGACCAGGCATCCAGCTTCTGCCAGCTGCTTTGGCATAACCGATGGCTTATGTGGGGATAGGACAGAAGAACGCCCCTGAGTTACTCAGGTTCTTGGAAGATGACTGTTGGCTGAGTAGGCAATAGGTGCGGGACAGGACCCTGGGATGTGCAGGTGTTTGTGATGTCACTGGTGTCCAAGTAGTTGTTTGGGTATCAATGAATAGGTGGCTTTTGCGGATGCTTATGATGTCAGCGGTGGTTCTGCAGCTAGTAAGGTAGGAGCATGCAGCTGGCCTGTGCAGCTTCTTGTGATGTGTGGCCGTGTGCTCCCCTCCCCCCCCCCCCCCCCCCAGCCTTTTCCTCTAACCCTGCTCAGGCCATAATCATGAGTGGGGGTGGAGATGGCTGCACCCAGCTTATGCGGGACTTTGTGGACGGGTGGCTATACAGTAGCCAAGGGCTGTCTGGAGCAGGGACCCAGCCCTCTTGCTGGTATGCAAATATGGCTATGAGTCAATCATCTTACCCCTTAAATTGCGAGCCGCCCAGAAGCCCTTTGAGCTCTCCTGCATGGTAGCAGGCTGCACGCCAGGATCTCCCCTTGAGCAGGGACGCATCTCAAGGTTACTCCTCGAGGCTGCGAGGTTCCTTGCCACAACAGAGCCTTGGTAAGTGACAAATAGCATGCTAAACTTTGAAATCTTAGCTAAGTGATATAAAGGATCGCTTGCGAATATGTAATCCTTGAGACAGAAAGCGTTGACCAAGTCTGGGACTAGAATTGGATCCGGCCACACCTAGACGCCTCTCTGAGAAGGAGTTTAGAAAGCAAGGGGCTCCTCTCTGAACCTCAGCACTCAACGGGAGGGTCGCCCTGACAGTTTTGCCTGGCCCCGTCCTCTACGCGGTAAAGAATCATGTGTACCTTGCTATCAAAACTTGTTAAACCGTTGTCGCATTTACCATGGAACTTTGTTAACTCACTGGTTTATATCAATATTTTTTGCTTCTCTCCTACGAGTGAAGTGCACTCTCGCTCCTTCCGCGACATGATGTCCTAGGTGGCTGAGTAGGTGACAGGGCAGAAGCAGCCCCCTGGCTTGTGCTGGTGCTTACGATGTCGCTTGTAGCCGAGTAGCTTTTGAGGCAGGAGCTGGCCCCTGGCTTGTGCAGCCGCTTGTGATGTCATGTTCCAAGTAGGTGAGAGGGCAGGTGAAAGCCTTTGGCTTGTGCACCTGCTTCTGGTGTCACTGATGGCTGAGTAGCGGATAGGCCAGGGGTATGTAGCTGGCATGTGCGGGTGCTTGTGATGTCACGGGTCACTGAACAGATCTTAGGATGGGAGAATGCAACTGGCTTTTGTAGCTGCTCATGATGTAAGAGATGGCTGATGAGGTGATAGGAGAGAAGCATGGCCCTGATTTATTCAGGTTCCTGGAAGGCCGCTTTTGGCTGAGTAGGCAATGGGTGCAGGGCAGGACCCTGGGATGTGCAGGTGCTTGTGATGTCACAGGTGGCTGAGTAGGTGCTAGGGCAGGAGTAGGCAGCTGGCTTGTGCAGGTGCTTGTGATGTCACAGGTGGCTGAGTAGGTGCTAGGGCAGGAGTACGCCCCTGTGTTGTGCAGCTGTTGTGTGGCCCTAGGCGCCGGAGTAGGTGCTAGGCTGGGAGCGGGACCTTGCTTGTACAGCTGCTTGTGATGTCACTGGTGGCTAACTCGTTGTTTGGGTATGAATGAGCACCCGGTTTTGCTGGTGCTTGTGATGGCAGGGGTGGCTCTGGAGCTAGTAAGGCAAGAGCATGCAGCCGGCTTGTGCAGCTTCTTGTGGTGTCACCGGTGGCTGAGTAGGTGCTAGGGCAGGAGTATGCAGCGGGCTTGTGCAGGTGCTTGTGAGGTCACTGTTGGCTGCGTAGCTCTTAGGGCAGGAGCAGGTGCCAGGCTGGTGCTGGTGCTTGTGTTGTCATAGGTGTATGAATGGGCGATAGCTTAGAAGGAGGCACTTGGCTTCTTCACGTGCGTAGAGGTCACATGTGCCTTTATATGAGCTCAGGCTGGAGCAGGCCCGCGGCTTGTGCCGGTGCCTGTGATGTCACTTGTAGCTGAGTAGCTTTTAAGGCAGCAGCTGGCCCCTGGCTTGTGCAGCTGCTTGTGATGTCACTGGTGGCTAAGTAACCGATTGGGTGTGAATGGACACCTGGCTTTTACGGGTGCTTGTGAGGTCACTGTTGGCTGCGTAGCTCTTAGGGCAGGAGCAGGCACCTGGCTTCTGCAGCTTTTGGTGATGTCCTAGGTGGCTGAGTAGGTGATAGGGCAGAAGCAGCCCCCTGGCCTGTGCTGGTGCTTATGATGTCGCTTGTAGCCGAGCAGCTCTTGGCCCCTAGCTTGTGAAGCTGCCTGTGATGACATGTTGCCAAGGAGTTGACAGGGCAGGAGAAAGTGCCTGGTTTGTGCAGCTGCTTCTGGTGTCACTGATGGCTGAGTAGCTGATAGGGCAGGACTATGCGCCTGCTTGTGATGTCACTCGTGGGTCTGTAGCAGTTACGGCAGGCGCATGCATCTGGCTCGTGCAGGTGCTTTTGATGTCACATCAAAAGGCCCGATTAGGTGATAGGGAAGGAGCAGGCACCTGGCTTCTGCAGCCACTTTTGACATACCTGATGGCTGATGGCTGATAGGACAGAAGAACGCCCCGGACTTACTGAGGATCCTGGAAGGCCAGTGTTGGCTGAGTAGCCCATAGGTGTGCAGCAGGACCCCAGGATGCGCAGGTGCTTGTGATGTCACTGGTTGCTGAGTAGCTCTGAGGGCAGGAGTATGCAACTAGATTTTGCAGCTGCTTGTGTGGTCATAGGAGCCTAAGGAGGTGATAGGGCGGGAGCAGGACCTTGCTGGTACAGCTTCTTGTGATGTCACTGGTGGTTAAGTAGTTGTTTGGGTGTTAATGAACACCTGGCTTTTACAGCTGTTTGTGATGTCAGTGGTGGCTCTGCAGCTAGTAAGGCAGGAGCATGCAGCTGGCTTGTGCAGCTTTTTGTGATGTCATAGGTGACTGAGTAGGTGATAGGGCAGAAGCAGGCCCCCGGCTTGTGCAGCTGCTTGTGATGTCATGTTCCCAAGTAGTTGATCGGGCAGGAGAAATTCATTGGTTTGTGCAGCTGCTTCTGATGTCACTGATGGCTGAGTAGCTGATAGGCCAGGCCTATGCGCCTGCTTCTGATGTCACTGGCGACTCTGTAGAAGTTCCGGCAGGTGCATGCAGTTGGCTTGTCCGGATGCTTATGATGTCACATATGCCTGATTAGGTGACAGGGAAGGACCAGGCATCCAGCTTCTGCCAGCTGCTTTGGCATAACCGATGGCTTATGTGGGGATAGGACAGAAGAACGCCCCTGAGTTACTCAGGTTCTTGGAAGATGACTGTTGGCTGAGTAGGCAATAGGTGCGGGACAGGACCCTGGGATGTGCAGGTGTTTGTGATGTCACTGGTGTCCAAGTAGTTGTTTGGGTATCAATGAATAGGTGGCTTTTGCGGATGCTTATGATGTCAGCGGTGGTTCTGCAGCTAGGAAGGTAGGAGCATGCAGCTGGCCTGTGCAGCTTCTTGTGATGTGTGGCCGTGTGCTCCCCTCCCCCCCCCCCCCAGCCTTTTCCTCTAACCCTGCTCAGGCCATAATCATGAGTGGGGGTGGAGATGGCTGCACCCAGCTTATGCGGGACTTTGTGGACGGGTGGCTATACAGTAGCCAAGGGCTGTCTGGAGCAGGGACCCAGCCCTCTTGCTGGTATGCAAATATGGCTATGAGTCAATCATCTTACCCCTTAAATTGCGAGCCGCCCAGAAGCCCTTTGAGCTCTCCTGCATGGTAGCAGGCTGCACGCCAGGATCTCCCCTTGAGCAGGGACGCATCTCAAGGTTACTCCTCGAGGCTGCGAGGTTCCTTGCCACAACAGAGCCTTGGTAAGTGACAAATAGCATGCTAAACTTTGAAATCTTAGCTAAGTGATATAAAGGATCGCTTGCGAATATGTAATCCTTGAGACAGAAAGCGTTGACCAAGTCTGGGACTAGAATTGGATCCGGCCACACCTAGACGCCTCTCTGAGAAGGAGTTTAGAAAGCAAGGGGCTCCTCTCTGAACCTCAGCACTCAACGGGAGGGTCGCCCTGACAGTTTTGCCTGGCCCCGTCCTCTACGCAGTAAAGAATCATGTGTACCTTGCTATCAAAACTTGTTAAACCGTTGTCGCATTTACCACGGAACTTTGTTAACTCACTGGTTTATACCAATATTTTTTGCTTCTCTCCTACGAGTGAAGTGCACTCTCGCTCCTTCCGCGACATGATGTCCTAGGTGGCTGAGTAGGTGACAGGGCAGAAGCAGCCCCCTGGCTTGTGCTGGTGCTTACGATGTCGCTTGTAGCCGAGTAGCTTTTGAGGCAGGAGCTGGCCCCTGGCTTGTGCAGCCGCTTGTGATGTCATGTTCCAAGTAGGTGAGAGGGCAGGTGAAAGCCTTTGGCTTGTGCACCTGCTTCTGGTGTCACTGAGGGCTGAGTAGCGGATAGGCCAGGGGTATGTAGCTGGCATGTGCGGGTGCTTGTGATGTCACGGGTCGCTGAACAGATCTTAGGATGGGAGAATGCAACTGGCTTTTGTAGCTGCTTATGATGTAAGAGATGGCTGATGAGGTGATAGGAGAGAAGCATGGCCCTGATTTATTCAGGTTCCTGGAAGGCCGCTTTTGGCTGAGTAGGCAATGGGTGCAGGGCAGGACCCTGGGATGTGCAGGTGCTTGTGATGTCACAGGTGGCTGAGTAGGTGCTAGGGCAGGAGTAGGCAGCTGGCTTGTGCAGGTGCTTGTGATGTCACAGGTGGCTGAGTAGGTGCTAGGGCAGGAGTACGCCCCTGTGTTGTGCAGCTGTTGTGTGGCCCTAGGCGCCGGAGTAGGTGCTAGGCTGGGAGCGGGACCTTGCTTGTACAGCTGCTTGTGATGTCACTGGTGGCTAACTCGTTGTTTGGGTATGAATGAGCACCCGGTTTTGCTGGTGCTTGTGATGGCAGGGGTGGCTCTGGAGCTAGTAAGGCAAGAGCAGGCAGCCGGCTTGTGCAGCTTCTTGTGGTGTCACCGGTGGCTGAGTAGGTGCTAGGGCAGGAGTATGCAGCGGGCTTGTGCAGGTGCTTGTGAGGTCACTGTTGGCTGAGTAGCTCTTAGGGCAGGAGCAGGTGCCAGGCTGGTGCTGGTGCTTGTGTTGTCATAGGTGTATGAATGGGCGATAGCTTAGAAGGAGGCACTTGGCTTCTTCACGTGCGTAGAGGTCACATGTGTCTTTATATGAGCTCAGGCTGGAGCAGGCCCGCGGCTTCTGCTGGTGCTTACGATGTCGCTTGTAGCCGAGTAGCTTTTAAGGCAGCAGCTGGCCCCTGGCTTGTGCAGCTGCTTGTGATGTCACTGGTGGCTAAGTAACCGATTGGGTGTGAATGGACACCTGGCTTTTACGGGTGCTTGTGAGGTCACTGTTGGCTGCGTAGCTCTTAGGGCAGGAGCAGGCACCTGGCTTCTGCAGCTTTTGGTGATGTCCTAGGTGGCTGAGTAGGTGACAGGGCAGAAGCAGCCCCCTGGCCTGTGCTGGTGCTTATGATGTCGCTTGTAGCCGAGCAGCTCTTGGCCCCTAGCTTGTGAAGCTGCCTGTGATGACATGTTGCCAAGGAGTTGACAGGGCAGGAGAAAGTGCCTGGTTTGTGCAGCTGCTTCTGGTGTCACTGATGGCTGAGTAGCTGATAGGGCAGGACTATGCGCCTGCTTGTGATGTCACTGGTTGCTGAGTAGCTCTGAGGGCAGGAGTATGCAACTAGATTTTGCAGCTGCTTGTGTGGTCGTAGGAGCCTAAGGAGGTGATAGGGCGGGAGCAGGACCTTGCTGGTACAGCTTCTTGTGATGTCACTGGTGGTTAAGTAGTTGTTTGGGTGTTAATGAACACCTGGCTTTTACAGCTGTTTGTGATGTCAGTGGTGGCTCTGCAGCTAGTAAGGCAGGAGCATGCAGCTGGCTTGTGCAGCTTTTTGTGATGTCATAGGTGACTGAGTAGGTGATAGGGCAGAAGCAGGCCCCCGGCTTGTGCAGCTGCTTGTGATGTCATGTTCCCAAGTAGTTGATCGGGCAGGAGAAATTCGTTGGTTTGTGCAGCTGCTTCTGATGTCACTGATGGCTGAGTAGCTGATAGGCCAGGCCTATGCGCCTGCTTCTGATGTCACTGGCGACTCTGTAGAAGTTCCGGCAGGTGCATGCAGTTGGCTTGTCCGGATGCTTATGATGTCACATATGCCTGATTAGGTGACAGGGAAGGACCAGGCATCCAGCTTCTGCCAGCTGCTTTGGCATAACCGATGGCTTATGTGGGGATAGGACAGAAGAACGCCCCTGAGTTACTCAGGTTCTTGGAAGATGACTGTTGGCTGAGTAGGCAATAGGTGCGGGACAGGACCCTGGGATGTGCAGGTGTTTGTGATGTCACTGGTGTCCAAGTAGTTGTTTGGGTATCAATGAATAGGTGGCTTTTGCGGATGCTTATGATGTCAGCGGTGGTTCTGCAGCTAGGAAGGTAGGAGCATGCAGCTGGCCTGTGCAGCTTCTTGTGATGTGTGGCCGTGTGCTCCCCCCCCCCCCCCCCCAGCCTTTTCCTCTAACCCTGCTCAGGCCATAATCATGAGTGGGGGTGGAGATGGCTGCACCCAGCTTATGCGGGACTTTGTGGACGGGTGGCTATACAGTAGCCAAGGGCTGTCTGGAGCAGGGACCCAGCCCTCTTGCTGGTATGCAAATATGGCTATGAGTCAATCATCTTACCCCTTAAATTGCGAGCCGCCCAGAAGCCCTTTGAGCTCTCCTGCATGGTAGCAGGCTGCACGCCAGGATCTCCCCTTGAGCAGGGACGCATCTCAAGGTTACTCCTCGAGGCTGCGAGGTTCCTTGCCACAACAGAGCCTTGGTAAGTGACAAATAGCATGCTAAACTTTGAAATCTTAGCTAAGTGATATAAAGGATCGCTTGCGAATATGTAATCCTTGAGACAGAAAGCGTTGACCAAGTCTGGGACTAGAATTGGATCCGGCCACACCTAGACGCCTCTCTGAGAAGGAGTTTAGAAAGCAAGGGGCTCCTCTCTGAACCTCAGCACTCAACGGGAGGGTCGCCCTGACAGTTTTGCCTGGCCCCGTCCTCTACGCAGTAAAGAATCATGTGTACCTTGCTATCAAAACTTGTTAAACCGTTGTCGCATTTACCACGGAACTTTGTTAACTCACTGGTTTATACCAATATTTTTTGCTTCTCTCCTACGAGTGAAGTGCACTCTCGCTCCTTCCGCGACATGATGTCCTAGGTGGCTGAGTAGGTGACAGGGCAGAAGCAGCCCCCTGGCTTGTGCTGGTGCTTACGATGTCGCTTGTAGCCGAGTAGCTTTTGAGGCAGGAGCTGGCCCCTGGCTTGTGCAGCCGCTTGTGATGTCATGTTCCAAGTAGGTGAGAGGGCAGGTGAAAGCCTTTGGCTTGTGCACCTGCTTCTGGTGTCACTGAGGGCTGAGTAGCGGATAGGCCAGGGGTATGTAGCTGGCATGTGCGGGTGCTTGTGATGTCACGGGTCACTGAACAGATCTTAGGACGGGAGAATGCAACTGGCTTTTGTAGCTGCTTGGGATGTAAGAGATGGCTGATGAGGTGATAGGAGAGAAGCATGGCCCTGATTTATTCAGGTTCCTGGAAGGCCGCTTTTGGCTGAGTAGGCAATGGGTGCAGGGCAGGACCCTGGGATGTGCAGGTGCTTGTGATGTCACAGGTGGCTGAGTAGGTGCTAGGGCAGGAGTAGGCAGCTGGCTTGTGCAGGTGCTTGTGATGTCACAGGTGGCTGAGTAGGTGCTAGGGCAGGAGTAGGCAGCTGGCTTGTGCAGGTGCTTGTGATGTCACAGGTGGCTGAGTAGGTGCTAGGGCAGGAGTAGGCAGCTGGCTTGTGCAGCTGCTTGTGATGTCACTGGTGGCTAACTCGTTGTTTGGGTATGAATGAGCACCCGGTTTTGCTGGTGCTTGTGATGGCAGGGGTGGCTCTGGAGCTAGTAAGGCAAGAGCATGCAGCCGGCTTGTGCAGCTTCTTGTGGTGTCACCGGTGGCTGAGTAGGTGCTAGGGCAGGAGTATGCAGCGGGCTTGTGCAGGTGCTTGTGAGGTCACTGTTGGCTGAGTAGCTCTTAGGGCAGGAGCAGGTGCCAGGCTGGTGCTGGTGCTTGTGTTGTCATAGGTGTATGAATGGGCGATAGCTTAGAAGGAGGCACTTGGCTTCTTCACGTGCGTAGAGGTCACATGTGCCTTTATATGAGCTCAGGCTGGAGCAGGCCCGCGGCTTGTGCCGGTGCCTGTGATGTCACTTGTAGCTGAGTAGCTTTTAAGGCAGCAGCTGGCCCCTGGCTTGTGCAGCTGCTTCTGATGTCACTGGTGGCTAAGTAACCGATTGGGTGTGAATGGACACCTGGCTTTTACGGGTGCTTGTGAGGTCACTGTTGGCTGCGTAGCTCTTAGGGCAGGAGCAGGCACTGGCTTCTGCAGCTTTTGGTGATGTCCTAGGTGGCTGAGTAGGTGATAGGGCAGAAGCAGCCCCCTGGCCTGTGCTGGTGCTTATGATGTCGCTTGTAGCCGAGCAGCTCTTGGCCCCTAGCTTGTGAAGCTGCCTGTGATGACATGTTGCCAAGGAGTTGACAGGGCAGGAGAAAGTGCCTGGTTTGTGCAGCTGCTTCTGGTGTCACTGATGGCTGAGTAGCTGATAGGGCAGGACTATGCGCCTGCCTGTGATGTCACTCGTGGGTCTGTAGCAGTAACGGCAGGCGCATGCATCTGGCTCGTGCAGGTGCTTTTGATGTCACATCAAAAGGCCCGATTAGGTGATAGGGAAGGAGCAGGCACCTGGCTTCTGCAGCCACTTTTGACATACCTGATGGCTGATGGCTGATAGGACAGAAGAACGCCCCGGACTTACTGAGGATCCTGGAAGGCCAGTGTTGGCTGAGTAGCCCATAGGTGTGCAGCAGGACCCCAGGATGCGCAGGTGCTTGTGATGTCACTGGTTGCTGAGTAGCTCTGAGGGCAGGAGTATGCAACTAGATTTTGCAGCTGCTTGTGTGGTCGTAGGAGCCTAAGGAGGTGATAGGGCGGGAGCAGGACCTTGCTGGTACAGCTTCTTGTGATGTCACTGGTGGTTAAGTAGTTGTTTGGGTATTAATGAACACCTAGCTTTTACAGCTGTTTGTGATGTCAGTGGTGGCTCTGCAGCTAGTAAGGCAGGAGCATGCAGCTGGCTTGTGCAGCTTTTTGTGATGTCATAGGTGACTGAGTAGGTGATAGGGCAGAAGCAGGCCCCCGGCTTGTGCAGCTGCTTGTGATGTCATGTTCCCAAGTAGTTGATCGGGCAGGAGAAATTCGTTGGCTTGTGCAGCTGCTTCTGATGTCACTGATGGCTGAGTAGCTGATAGGCCAGGCCTATGCGCCTGCTTCTGATGTCACTGGCGACTCTGTAGAAGTTCCGGCAGGTGCATGCAGTTGGCTTGTCCGGATGCTTATGATGTCACATATGCCTGATTAGGTGACAGGGAAGGACCAGGCATCCAGCTTCTGCCAGCTGCTTTGGCATAACCGATGGCTTATGTGGGGATAGGACAGAAGAACGCCCCTGAGTTACTCAGGTTCTTGGAAGATGACTGTTGGCTGAGTAGGCAATAGGTGCGGGACAGGACCCTGGGATGTGCAGGTGTTTGTGATGTCACTGGTGTCCAAGTAGTTGTTTGGGTATCAATGAATAGGTGGCTTTTGCGGATGCTTATGATGTCAGCGGTGGTTCTGCAGCTAGGAAGGTAGGAGCATGCAGCTGGCCTGTGCAGCTTCTTGTGATGTGTGGCCGTGTGCTCCCCTCCCCCCCCCCCCCAGCCTTTTCCTCTAACCCTGCTCAGGCCATAATCATGAGTGGGGGTGGAGATGGCTGCACCCAGCTTATGCGGGACTTTGTGGACGGGTGGCTATACAGTAGCCAAGGGCTGTCTGGAGCAGGGACCCAGCCCTCTTGCTGGTATGCAAATATGGCTATGAGTCAATCATCTTACCCCTTAAATTGCGAGCCGCCCAGAAGCCCTTTGAGCTCTCCTGCATGGTAGCAGGCTGCACGCCAGGATCTCCCCTTGAGCAGGGACGCATCTCAAGGTTACTCCTCGAGGCTGCGAGGTTCCTTGCCACAACAGAGCCTTGGTAAGTGACAAATAGCATGCTAAACTTTGAAATCTTAGCTAAGTGATATAAAGGATCGCTTGCGAATATGTAATCCTTGAGACAGAAAGCGTTGACCAAGTCTGGGACTAGAATTGGATCCGGCCACACCTAGACGCCTCTCTGAGAAGGAGTTTAGAAAGCAAGGGGCTCCTCTCTGAACCTCAGCACTCAACGGGAGGGTCGCCCTGACAGTTTTGCCTGGCCCCGTCCTCTACGCAGTAAAGAATCATGTGTACCTTGCTATCAAAACTTGTTAAACCGTTGTCGCATTTACCACGGAACTTTGTTAACTCACTGGTTTATACCAATATTTTTTGCTTCTCTCCTACGAGTGAAGTGCACTCTCGCTCCTTCCGCGACATGATGTCCTAGGTGGCTGAGTAGGTGACAGGGCAGAAGCAGCCCCCTGGCTTGTGCTGGTGCTTACGATGTCGCTTGTAGCCGAGTAGCTTTTGAGGCAGGAGCTGGCCCCTGGCTTGTGCAGCCGCTTGTGATGTCATGTTCCAAGTAGGTGAGAGGGCAGGTGAAAGCCTTTGGCTTGTGCACCTGCTTCTGGTGTCACTGATGGCTGAGTAGCGGATAGGCCAGGGGTATGTAGCTGGCATGTGCGGGTGCTTGTGATGTCACGGGTCGCTGAACAGATCTTAGGATGGGAGAATGCAACTGGCTTTTGTAGCTGCTTATGATGTAAGAGATGGCTGATGAGGTGATAGGAGAGAAGCATGGCCCTGATTTATTCAGGTTCCTGGAAGGCCG
The DNA here is from genome assembly GCF_965183815.1 of Platalea leucorodia. Taxonomy (NCBI): domain Eukaryota; kingdom Metazoa; phylum Chordata; class Aves; order Pelecaniformes; family Threskiornithidae; genus Platalea; species Platalea leucorodia. Next base: position 214,231 of record NW_028121456.1, read on the forward strand.
CTTTTGGCTGAGTAGGCAATGGGTGCAGGGCAGGACCCTGGGATGTGCAGGTGCTTGTGATGTCACAGGTGGCTGAGTAGGTGCTAGGGCAGGAGTAGGCAGCTGGCTTGTGCAGGTGCTTGTGATGTCACAGGTGGCTGAGTAGGTGCTAGGGCAGGAGTACGCCCCTGTGTTGTGCAGCTGTTGTGTGGCCCTAGGCGCCGGAGTAGGTGCTAGGCTGGGAGCGGGACCTTGCTTGTACAGCTGCTTGTGATGTCACTGGTGGCTAACTCGTTGTTTGGGTATGAATGAGCACCCGGTTTTGCTGGTGCTTGTGATGGCAGGGGTGGCTCTGGAGCTAGTAAGGCAAGAGCAGGCAGCCGGCTTGTGCAGCTTCTTGTGGTGTCACCGGTGGCTGAGTAGGTGCTAGGGCAGGAGTATGCAGCGGGCTTGTGCAGGTGCTTGTGAGGTCACTGTTGGCTGAGTAGCTCTTAGGGCAGGAGCAGGTGCCAGGCTGGTGCTGGTGCTTGTGTTGTCATAGGTGTATGAATGGGCGATAGCTTAGAAGGAGGCACTTGGCTTCTTCACGTGCGTGGAGGTCACATGTGCCTTTATATGAGATCAGGCTGGAGCAGGCCCGCGGCTTGTGCCGGTGCCTGTGATGTCACTTGTAGCTGAGTAGCTTTTAAGGCAGCAGCTGGCCCCTGGCTTGTGCAGCTGCTTCTGATGTCACTGGTGGCTAAGTAACCGATTGGGTGTGAATGGACACCTGGCTTTTACGGGTGCTTGTGAGGTCACTGTTGGCTGCGTAGCTCTTAGGGCAGGAGCAGGCACCTGGCTTCTGCAGCTTTTGGTGATGTCCTAGGTGGCTGAGTAGGTGACAGGGCAGAAGCAGCCCCCTGGCCTGTGCTGGTGCTTATGATGTCGCTTGTAGCCGAGCAGCTCTTGGCCCCTAGCTTGTGAAGCTGCCTGTGATGACATGTTGCCAAGGAGTTGACAGGGCAGGAGAAAGTGCCTGGTTTGTGCAGCTGCTTCTGGTGTCACTGATGGCTGAGTAGCTGATAGGGCAGGACTATGCGCCTGCTTGTGATGTCACTGGTTGCTGAGTAGCTCTGAGGGCAGGAGTATGCAACTAGATTTTGCAGCTGCTTGTGTGGTCGTAGGAGCCTAAGGAGGTGATAGGGCGGGAGCAGGACCTTGCTGGTACAGCTTCTTGTGATGTCACTGGTGGTTAAGTAGTTGTTTGGGTATTAATGAACACCTGGCTTTTACAGCTGTTTGTGATGTCAGTGGTGGCTCTGCAGCTAGTAAGGCAGGAGCATGCAGCTGGCTTGTGCAGCTTTTTGTGATGTCATAGGTGACTGAGTAGGTGATAGGGCAGAAGCAGGCCCCCGGCTTGTGCAGCTGCTTGTGATGTCATGTTCCCAAGTAGTTGATCGGGCAGGAGAAATTCGTTGGCTTGTGCAGCTGCTTCTGATGTCACTGATGGCTGAGTAGCTGATAGGCCAGGCCTATGCGCCTGCTTCTGATGTCACTGGCGACTCTGTAGAAGTTCCGGCAGGTGCATGCAGTTGGCTTGTCCGGATGCTTATGATGTCACATATGCCTGATTAGGTGACAGGGAAGGACCAGGCATCCAGCTTCTGCCAGCTGCTTTGGCATAACCGATGGCTTATGTGGGGATAGGACAGAAGAACGCCCCTGAGTTACTCAGCTTCTTGGAAGATGACTGTTGGCTGAGTAGGCAATAGGTGCGGGACAGGACCCTGGCATGTGCAGGTGTTTGTGATGTCACTGGTGTCCAAGTAGTTGTTTGGGTATCAATGAATAGGTGGCTTTTGCGGATGCTTATGATGTCAGCGGTGGTTCTGCAGCTAGGAAGGTAGGAGCATGCAGCTGGCCTGTGCAGCTTCTTGTGATGTGTGGCCGTGTGCTCCCCTCCCCCCTCCCCCCCCCCAGCCTTTTCCTCTAACCCTGCTCAGGCCATAATCATGAGTGGGGGTGGAGATGGCTGCACCCAGCTTATGCGGGACTTTGTGGACGGGTGGCTATACAGTAGCCAAGGGCTGTCTGGAGCAGGGACCCAGCCCTCTTGCTGGTATGCAAATATGGCTATGAGTCAATCATCTTACCCCTTAAATTGCGAGCCGCCCAGAAGCCCTTTGAGCTCTCCTGCATGGTAGCAGGCTGCACGCCAGGATCTCCCCTTGAGCAGGGACGCATCTCAAGGTTACTCCTCGAGGCTGCGAGGTTCCTTGCCACAACAGAGCCTTGGTAAGTGACAAATAGCATGCTAAACTTTGAAATCTTAGCTAAGTGATATAAAGGATCGCTTGCGAATATGTAATCCTTGAGACAGAAAGCGTTGACCAAGTCTGGGACTAGAATTGGATCCGGCCACACCTAGACGCCTCTCTGAGAAGGAGTTTAGAAAGCAAGGGGCTCCTCTCTGAACCTCAGCACTCAACGGGAGGGTCGCCCTGACAGTTTTGCCTGGCCCCGTCCTCTACGCAGTAAAGAATCATGTGTACCTTGCTATCAAAACTTGTTAAACCGTTGTCGCATTTACCATGGAACTTTGTTAACTCACTGGTTTATACCAATATTTTTTGCTTCTCTCCTACGAGTGAAGTGCACTCTCGCTCCTTCCGCGACATGATGTCCTAGGTGGCTGAGTAGGTGACAGGGCAGAAGCAGCCCCCTGGCTTGTGCTGGTGCTTACGATGTCGCTTGTAGCCGAGTAGCTTTTGAGGCAGGAGCTGGCCCCTGGCTTGTGCAGCTGCTTGTGATGTCATGTTCCAAGTAGGTGAGAGGGCAGGTGAAAGCCTTTGGCTTGTGCACCTGCTTCTGGTGTCACTGATGGCTGAGTAGCGGATAGGCCAGGGGTATGTAGCTGGCATGTGCGGGTGCTTGTGATGTCACGGGTCACTGAACAGATCTTAGGATGGGAGAATGCAACTGGCTTTTGTAGCTGCTTGGGATGTAAGAGATGGCTGATGAGGTGATAGGAGAGAAGCATGGCCCTGATTTATTCAGGTTCCTGGAAGGCCGCTTTTGGCTGAGTAGGCAATGGGTGCAGGGCAGGACCCTGGGATGTGCAGGTGCTTGTGATGTCACAGGTGGCTGAGTAGGTGCTAGGGCAGGAGTAGGCAGCTGGCTTGTGCAGGTGCTTGTGATGTCACAGGTGGCTGAGTAGGTGCTAGGGCAGGAGTACGCCCCTGTGTTGTGCAGCTGTTGTGTGGCCCTAGGCGCCTGAGTAGGTGCTAGGCTGGGAGCGGGACCTTGCTTGTACAGCTGCTTGTGATGTCACTGGTGGCTAACTCGTTGTTTGGGTATGAATGAACACCCGGTTTTGCTGGTGCTTGTGATGGCAGGGGTGGCTCTGGAGCTAGTAAGGCAAGAGCATGCAGCCGGCTTGTGCAGCTTCTTGTGGTGTCACCGGTGGCTGAGTAGGTGCTAGGGCAGGAGTATGCAGCGGGCTTGTGCAGGTGCTTGTGAGGTCGCTGTTGGCTGAGTAGCTCTTAGGGCAGGAGCAGGTGCCAGGCTGGTGCTGGTGCTTGTGTTGTCATAGGTGTATGAATGGGCGATAGCTTAGAAGGAGGCACTTGGCTTCTTCACGTGCGTGGAGGTCACATGTGCCTTTATATGAGATCAGGCTGGAGCAGGCCCGCGGCTTGTGCCGGTGCCTGTGATGTCACTTGTAGCTGAGTAGCTTTTAAGGCAGCAGCTGGCCCCTGGCTTGTGCAGCTGCTTCTGATGTCACTGGTGGCTAAGTAACCGATTGGGTGTGAATGGACACCTGGCTTTTACGGGTGCTTGTGAGGTCACTGTTGGCTGCGTAGCTCTTAGGGCAGGAGCAGGCACCTGGCTTCTGCAGCTTTTGGTGATGTCCTAGGTGGCTGAGTAGGTGATAGGGCAGAAGCAGCCCCCTGGCCTGTGCTGGTGCTTATGATGTCGCTTGTAGCCGAGCAGCTCTTGGCCCCTAGCTTGTGAAGCTGCCTGTGATGACATGTTGCCAAGGAGTTGACAGGGCAGGAGAAAGTGCCTGGTTTGTGCAGCTGCTTCTGGTGTCACTGATGGCTGAGTAGCTGATAGGGCAGGACTATGCGCCTGCTTGTGATGTCACTGGTTGCTGAGTAGCTCTGAGGGCAGGAGTATGCAACTAGATTTTGCAGCTGCTTGTGTGGTCATAGGAGCCTAAGGAGGTGATAGGGCGGGAGCAGGACCTTGCTGGTACAGCTTCTTGTGATGTCACTGGTGGTTAAGTAGTTGTTTGGGTATTAATGAACACCTAGCTTTTACAGCTGTTTGTGATGTCAGTGGTGGCTCTGCAGCTAGTAAGGCAGGAGCATGCAGCTGGCTTGTGCAGCTTTTTGTGATGTCATAGGTGACTGAGTAGGTGATAGGGCAGAAGCAGGCCCCCGGCTTGTGCAGCTGCTTGTGATGTCATGTTCCCAAGTAGTTGATCGGGCAGGAGAAATTCGTTGGCTTGTGCAGCTGCTTCTGATGTCACTGATGGCTGAGTAGCTGATAGGCCAGGCCTATGCGCCTGCTTCTGATGTCACTGGCGACTCTGTAGAAGTTCCGGCAGGTGCATGCAGTTGGCTTGTCCGGATGCTTATGATGTCACATATGCCTGATTAGGTGACAGGGAAGGACCAGGCATCCAGCTTCTGCCAGCTGCTTTGGCATAACCGATGGCTTATGTGGGGATAGGACAGAAGAACGCCCCTGAGTTACTCAGCTTCTTGGAAGATGACTGTTGGCTGAGTAGGCAATAGGTGCGGGACAGGACCCTGGGATGTGCAGGTGTTTGTGATGTCACTGGTGTCCAAGTAGTTGTTTGGGTATCAATGAATAGGTGGCTTTTGCGGATGCTTATGATGTCAGCGGTGGTTCTGCAGCTAGGAAGGTAGGAGCATGCAGCTGGCCTGTGCAGCTTCTTGTGATGTGTGGCCGTGTGCTCCCCTCCCCCCTCCCCCCCCCCAGCCTTTTCCTCTAACCCTGCTCAGGCCATAATCATGAGTGGGGGTGGAGATGGCTGCACCCAGCTTATGCGGGACTTTGTGGACGGGTGGCTATACAGTAGCCAAGGGCTGTCTGGAGCAGGGACCCAGCCCTCTTGCTGGTATGCAAATATGGCTATGAGTCAATCATCTTACCCCTTAAATTGCGAGCCGCCCAGAAGCCCTTTGAGCTCTCCTGCATGGTAGCAGGCTGCACGCCAGGATCTCCCCTTGAGCAGGGACGCATCTCAAGGTTACTCCTCGAGGCTGCGAGGTTCCTTGCCACAACAGAGCCTTGGTAAGTGACAAATAGCATGCTAAACTTTGAAATCTTAGCTAAGTGATATAAAGGATCGCTTGCGAATATGTAATCCTTGAGACAGAAAGCGTTGACCAAGTCTGGGACTAGAATTGGATCCAGCCACACCTAGACGCCTCTCTGAGAAGGAGTTTAGAAAGCAAGGGGCTCCTCTCTGAACCTCAGCACTCAACGGGAGGGTCGCCCTGACAGTTTTGCCTGGCCCCGTCCTCTACGCAGTAAAGAATCATGTGTACCTTGCTATCAAAACTTGTTAAACCGTTGTCGCATTTACCATGGAACTTTGTTAACTCACTGGTTTATACCAATATTTTTTGCTTCTCTCCTACGAGTGAAGTGCACTCTCGCTCCTTCCGCGACATGATGTCCTAGGTGGCTGAGTAGGTGACAGGGCAGAAGCAGCCCCCTGGCTTGTGCTGGTGCTTACGATGTCGCTTGTAGCCGAGTAGCTTTTGAGGCAGGAGCTGGCCCCTGGCTTGTGCAGCCGCTTGTGATGTCATGTTCCACGTAGGTGAGAGGGCAGGTGAAAGCCTTTGGCTTGTGCACCTGCTTCTGGTGTCACTGATGGCTGAGTAGCGGATAGGCCAGGGGTATGTAGCTGGCACGTGCGGGTGCTTGTGATGTCACGGGTCACTGAACAGATCTTAGGACGGGAGAATGCAACTGGCTTTTGTAGCTGCTTGGGATGTAAGAGATGGCTGATGAGGTGATAGGAGAGAAGCATGGCCCTGATTTATTCAGGTTCCTGGAAGGCCGCTTTTGGCTGAGTAGGCAATGGGTGCAGGGCAGGACCCTGGGATGTGCAGGTGCTTGTGATGTCACAGGTGGCTGAGTAGGTGCTAGGGCAGGAGTAGGCAGCTGGCTTGTGCAGGTGCTTGTGATGTCACAGGTGGCTGAGTAGGTGCTAGGGCAGGAGTACGCCCCTGTGTTGTGCAGCTGTTGTGTGGCCCTAGGCGCCGGAGTAGGTGCTAGGCTGGGAGCGGGACCTTGCTTGTACAGCTGCTTGTGATGTCACTGGTGGCTAACTCGTTGTTTGGGTATGAATGAACACCCGGTTTTGCTGGTGCTTGTGATGGCAGGGGTGGCTCTGGAGCTAGTAAGGCAAGAGCAGGCAGCCGGCTTGTGCAGCTTCTTGTGGTGTCACCGGTGGCTGAGTAGGTGCTAGGGCAGGAGTATGCAGCGGGCTTGTGCAGGTGCTTGTGAGGTCGCTGTTGGCTGAGTAGCTCTTAGGGCAGGAGCAGGTGCCAGGCTGGTGCTGGTGCTTGTGTTGTCATAGGTGTATGAATGGGCGATAGCTTAGAAGGAGGCACTTGGCTTCTTCACGTGCGTAGAGGTCACATGTGCCTTTATATGAGCTCAGGCTGGAGCAGGCCCGCGGCTTGTGCCGGTGCGTGTGATGTCACTTGTAGCTGAGTAGCTTTTAAGGCAGCAGCTGGCCCCTGGCTTGTGCAGCTGCTTCTGATGTCACTGGTGGCTAAGTAACCGATTGGGTGTGAATGGACACCTGGCTTTTACGGGTGCTTGTGAGGTCACTGTTGGCTGCGTAGCTCTTAGGGCAGGAGCAGGCACCTGGCTTCTGCAGCTTTTGGTGATGTCCTAGGTGGCTGAGTAGGTGATAGGGCAGAAGCAGCCCCCTGGCCTGTGCTGGTGCTTATGATGTCGCTTGTAGCCGAGCAGCTCTTGGCCCCTAGCTTGTGAAGCTGCCTGTGATGACATGTTGCCAAGGAGTTGACAGGGCAGGAGAAAGTGCCTGGTTTGTGCAGCTGCTTCTGGTGTCACTGATGGCTGAGTAGCTGATAGGGCAGGACTATGCGCCTGCTTGTGATGTCACTGGTTGCTGAGTAGCTCTGAGGGCAGGAGTATGCAACTAGATTTTGCAGCTGCTTGTGTGGTCATAGGAGCCTAAGGAGGTGATAGGGCGGGAGCAGGACCTTGCTGGTACAGCTTCTTGTGATGTCACTGGTGGTTAAGTAGTTGTTTGGGTATTAATGAACACCTGGCTTTTACAGCTGTTTGTGATGTCAGTGGTGGCTCTGCAGCTAGTAAGGCAGGAGCATGCAGCTGGCTTGTGCAGCTTTTTGTGATGTCATAGGTGACTGAGTAGGTGATAGGGCAGAAGCAGGCCCCCGGCTTGTGCAGCTGCTTGTGATGTCATGTTCCCAAGTAGTTGATCGGGCAGGAGAAATTCGTTGGTTTGTGCAGCTGCTTCTGATGTCACTGATGGCTGAGTAGCTGATAGGGCAGGCCTATGCGCCTGCTTCTGATGTCACTGGCGACTCTGTAGAAGTTCCGGCAGGTGCATGCAGTTGGCTTGTCCGGATGCTTATGATGTCACATATGCCTGATTAGGTGACAGGGAAGGACCAGGCATCCAGCTTCTGCCAGCTGCTTTGGCATAACCGATGGCTTATGTGGGGATAGGACAGAAGAACGCCCCTGAGTTACTCAGGTTCTTGGAAGATGACTGTTGGCTGAGTAGGCAATAGGTGCGGGACAGGACCCTGGGATGTGCAGGTGTTTGTGATGTCACTGGTGTCCAAGTAGTTGTTTGGGTATCAATGAATAGGTGGCTTTTGCGGATGCTTATGATGTCAGCGGTGGTTCTGCAGCTAGGAAGGTAGGAGCATGCAGCTGGCCTGTGCAGCTTCTTGTGATGTGTGGCCATGTGCTCCCCTCCCCCCCCCCCCCCAGCCTTTTCCTCTAACCCTGCTCAGGCCATAATCATGAGTGGGGGTGGAGATGGCTGCACCCAGCTTATGCGGGACTTTGTGGACGATGGCTATACAGTAGCCAAGGGCTGTCTGGAGCAGGGACCCAGCCCTCTTGCTGGTATGCAAATATGGCTATGAGTCAATCATCTTACCCCTTAAATTGCGAGCCGCCCAGAAGCCCTTTGAGCTCTCCTGCATGGTAGCAGGCTGCACGCCAGGATCTCCCCTTGAGCAGGGACGCATCTCAAGGTTACTCCTCGAGGCTGCGAGGTTCCTTGCCACAACAGAGCCTTGGTAAGTGACAAATAGCATGCTAAACTTTGAAATCTTAGCTAAGTGATATAAAGGATCGCTTGCGAATATGTAATCCTTGAGACAGAAAGCGTTGACCAAGTCTGGGACTAGAATTGGATCCGGCCACACCTAGACGCCTCTCTGAGAAGGAGTTTAGAAAGCAAGGGGCTCCTCTCTGAACCTCAGCACTCAACGGGAGGGTCGCCCTGACAGTTTTGCCTGGCCCCGTCCTCTACGCAGTAAAGAATCATGTGTACCTTGCTATCAAAACTTGTTAAACCGTTGTCGCATTTACCACGGAACTTTGTTAACTCACTGGTTTATATCAATATTTTTTGCTTCTCTCCTACGAGTGAAGTGCACTCTCGCTCCTTCCGCGACATGATGTCCTAGGTGGCTGAGTAGGTGACAGGGCAGAAGCAGCCCCCTGGCTTGTGCTGGTGCTTACGATGTCGCTTGTAGCCAAGTAGCTTTTGAGGCAGGAGCTGGCCCCTGGCTTGTGCAGCTGCTTGTGATGTCATGTTCCACGTAGGTGAGAGGGCAGGTGAAAGCCTTTGGCTTGTGCACCTGCTTCTGGTGTCACTGATGGCTGAGTAGCGGATAGGCCAGGGGTATGTAGCTGGCATGTGCGGGTGCTTGTGATGTCACGGGTCACTGAACAGATCTTAGGACGGGAGAATGCAACTGGCTTTTGTAGCTGCTTATGATGTAAGAGATGGCTGATGAGGTGATAGGAGAGAAGCATGGCCCTGATTTATTCAGGTTCCTGGAAGGCCGCTTTTGGCTGAGTAGGCAATGGGTGCAGGGCAGGACCCTGGGATGTGCAGGTGCTTGTGATGTCACAGGTGGCTGAGTAGGTGCTAGGGCAGGAGTAGGCAGCTGGCTTGTGCAGGTGCTTGTGATGTCACAGGTGGCTGAGTAGGTGCTAGGGCAGGAGTACGCCCCTGTGTTGTGCAGCTGTTGTGTGGCCCTAGGCGCCGGAGTAGGTGCTAGGCTGGGAGCGGGACCTTGCTTGTACAGCTGCTTGTGATGTCACTGGTGGCTAACTCGTTGTTTGGGTATGAATGAGCACCCGGTTTTGCTGGTGCTTGTGATGGCAGGGGTGGCTCTGGAGCTAGTAAGGCAAGAGCATGCAGCCGGCTTGTGCAGCTTCTTGTGGTGTCACCGGTGGCTGAGTAGGTGCTAGGGCACGAGTATGCAGAGGGCTTGTGCAGGTGCTTGTGAGGTCACTGTTGGCTGAGTAGCTCTTAGGGCAGGAGCAGGTGCCAGGCTGGTGCTGGTGCTTGTGTTGTCATAGGTGTATGAATGGGCGATAGCTTAGAAGGAGGCACTTGGCTTCTTCACGTGCGTAGAGGTCACATGTGCCTTTATATGAGCTCAGGCTGGAGCAGGCCCGCGGCTTGTGCCGGTGCCTGTGATGTCACTTGTAGCTGAGTAGCTTTTAAGGCAGCAGCTGGCCCCTGGCTTGTGCAGCTGCTTCTGATGTCACTGGTGGCTAAGTAACCGATTGGGTGTGAATGGACACCTGGCTTTTACGGGTGCTTGTGAGGTCACTGTTGGCTGCGTAGCTCTTAGGGCAGGAGCAGGCACCTGGCTTCTGCAGCTTTTGGTGATGTCCTAGGTGGCTGAGTAGGTGATAGGGCAGAAGCAGCCCCCTGGCCTGTGCTGGTGCTTATGATGTCGCTTGTAGCCGAGCAGCTCTTGGCCCCTAGCTTGTGAAGCTGCCTGTGATGACATGTTGCCAAGGAGTTGACAGGGCAGGAGAAAGTGCCTGGTTTGTGCAGATGCTTCTGATGTCACCGATGGCTGAGTAGCTGATAGGGCAGGACTATGCATATGGCTTGTGCGTGTGCTTCTTATGTCACTGGTGCTTCTGTAGCAGTTGTGGCAGGAGCATGCAGGTTGCTGGTGTAGGTTCTCGTGATGTCATAGGTGGCTGAGAAGGTGGCAGGGCAGAAGCAGGCACCTGGCTTGTACAGGTGTTTGTGATGTCACTGGTGTCTAAGGAGTTGTTTGGGTATGAATGAACACCTGGCTTTTGTGGGTGCTTGTGATGTCAATGTTGGCTCTGGAGCTGCCAGGGCAGGAGCATGCAGCTGGCCTGTGCAGGGTCTCGTGATGTCATAGGCAACTGAGTACGTGATAGGGCTGGAGCAGGAACCTTCTGTGTGCAGGTGCATGTGTTGTCACTGATGACCGATTAGGTGGTGGAGCAGAAGCAGGCCTCTGGCTTTCCAGGGTGCTTTTGAGGCAGCTGTTGTCTGAGTATCTGATGGATAATGAAAGGACACTTGGCTTGTGCAGGTATTTGTGATGTCAATGGTGAGTGTTCTAGGAAAGTGCTGCAGGATCCAGCTGAGTTGAGAAATGTGCCACAGGTCAGCAGTGAGGACCCAACTATTGAGTAAGGGCTCTGCTAGCTCCCCCTTTCGTTCTCGTGCACAAAGAGTTCAAAGGGCTTGCAGTCATCCGGCAATGGAGCAGAAGCTAAAGCTCCTTTTATAGCTTGGAAAGCCTTTTGTCTCTCTGGACACCACTTCCTCTTGCCTTGGTAGCTTCTGTCAAGGGCTTACTTAACACCCCTAGCAGCATCCTACTGTGCCTCAAAATCCTTGCAGTTGTTTCTTTGTTATTTCTACAATAGCCTGGACCCATTCTGGCTCTACTAATCTTTGCCCTTCTTTTAATATGAATCCCAAATATTTTACTTCCTGCTGACACAGCTGAAGCTTAGAAAGAGAGGCACGGTGACCTTTTTCTGCTAAAGCAGTATGTAGACAAATAGTATCTTTCTAGCAATCTTCGTATGTCTCGCTGGCAAGTAACAAATCATCTGCATAAAGTATGGAACCTCCAGGTAATATAATATCTTTCAAGTCATCTTTAAGGAAAAGGGAGAATATCGTAGGAGACCCAGTGAACCCTTGGGGCAAGCGGGTCCGTGTTAGTTGTTGGCCTTTCCACGTAAATGTGAACAGATGCTGGCTGTCTTCTGCTCTTCTAAAAGATGCTCTACTAAAAACCGCAGCTGTTAAATTGATAACAGTAAAGTATTTTGCCCAAGGTGGAATTTGTAATAGTCTTGTTGATGGGTCCGGAACCACCGGATGAGGTACAATCACGTGTTGATTTATTGCTCTGAGATCCTGTACAAACTGATATTGTGGATCTCCTTCTTTGTCTAACCTATTTTTGCTTACAGGTAAAATAGGGGTATTATACGGGGAATTGCAGGATCGTAAACCCCTTTTTTCAGATCTTGGTCGATTTGTTTCCAAATACATTTTTCTGCTTCCCTGGGAATTTGACACCGCTTGATTGCTACAGGCTTTCCTCTCTTTGTTTTTATGGAGACGGGTTGTGCCGGTTTCAGGAAACTCACATCCATTCCGGAGGAGCTGCACAAATTTGAAGGTACTTTAATAAGTTCAGGTGGAACCCCAGGAATTTTGGGCGAGGTTTCGGCGGTGAGACAGACCCCTGCTACTGTAAGTTCTACCCGTTCTGGGGACAGACAGATCTGGGCATTTAGGGATTGTAATAGGTCTCATCTCAACAAACACATAGGTGATTCTTCTGTGATCAAAATTTTCCCCGCAGCCCCTGGCCACCTATCCGTAGTAACATTGGCTGGCCAAGTGATTGTTCCTTTTTTCCCATGACTCCTTGAACCAATACGCTCTTGGTTGAGAGTTGCCCCTTAGGCTTGAAATTCAAAAGTGACATAGTGGCTCCTGTGTCATCTAGGAATGATATTTTCTTGTCTTCTATTTTTCTCACAATTTGACCCTTACGATTCAGTTTAGTACTCCAACACCCATAGATACCCTGAGATTCATCTGAGTCTCCCTCCTCCTGTCATTGCTGTTTGGCGATATTCATCTGACTCCTCCCAGTTCTGGGTCGCCGGGGCCCTCTTGGCCTCATGGGACATTCCCGTTTCATATGCTCCCATTCCCCACAATAAGCGCAACAACAGTCATTAGCTCCCAGACGAAAATCACGTTCACTTTGATTCCATCCGCCCCCTCTGGCTCTTCCCCAGCCTCTCTCTCTCTCCTTACTCCATACCCTTCCCTCAGCACAGCCCCAAACACACTTACTTCCTCTTTCCTCTGGTGTCTCCTTTCCTTAACCCTGTCCTCATCTTGACCATTGTATACAAATGTAGCCAAATGCACTACCTCGTCCGTTGTCTTCCCCGGCCAGTCGGGGACATGTTTAGAAAAATACTTTCTAATATCCGGAGCTGTTTGGTTCACAAAAGCAGAGACCGCTACAGGTCGATTAGGTTCTGACACTCCCTTATTTTAGACCAGTTTGCAGTTTTCTGTCCTGCCAAAGGTATAGCCTCTTCTAAGCCTTGTCTAGGTAATTGTAATTGACTATAGTCTGCATCTACATTATGATTCCAGCTGGGATCCACAGTCGGCCAGGCTGTCTGGGCAGCTGCATCTCGCCCTTGTTCTGCCCAGCGACGGTTCACATCAAGAATTGCGTGCTTTTTGTCTGGGGTGAACAAGGCTTCAAGAAGCATCTGCGCATCTCCCCAGGTAGGGTCATACGACCGTAGTATTCCCTTCATGATGTGTAACGCTTTCTCTGGGTCCTCTCTAAGTCTGGGAGTCTGTTGGCTCCAAGCAATCAAATCCTGGGGACCCCAGGGTTGGTAGGCCCTTGTACTGGCTACCTGGGGCACCCCACCTGGACCAGGCGCAGCTGTTCCTGGTACTGGCACCACCTGTAAGGGGCCTGGAAAATAGGAGTAGATGAGAGTCGGGGGGATAGAGAAGCCAAAGCAGAGAGCAGAGCATAGGGTAGAGCAGATTCCACAAGCGTTCTGGCTGGTGATATACTCACAGTATTTCAAAAGGAACTTTTCCCACTTTTTCTAGGCTTTTCTTTTCACCTAGCAAATGCCTGATTATCCCGTACGTACCAATAGTCCATTTGTGCAGGGAACCTGTCCTCCAAATGTTGACGCAGGAAGGTTAATTCCTGTTGGTCAAGGGTTCCCTGCGGTGGCCACCTTTCTGCCGGATTGCCCTTTTGTGTAAGGAGTGGCCAGTCCTCTTGGCATAATGTTACTAATCTCTTTTTCCCTATTCCTTTGGTACCATAGTTTTTATGCCAGTTTTCCAATACTTTGGCTAAGGGCGTCCCCTTTTCTATGCCAAAAGTATTGCCCATTCTAAAATTCTGCCTCTTATGCTGATCAGGCAGTGCAATTCTCCTTCAGTGCACTGTTTTACCAGACTCTAGAATTTTGAAGCAGGAATTTAAGATTCACTAGGTTTGGTGCCTCCCGTCGCCAAAGATCCCAGCTGAACTCACCTGTTGGTGCCGGTTGGACATTTGGAGACGAGAGGTTCTGACAGTGGTCGCCTAGGTCCCACCTGGGGTGCCAAGCTGCTACGGATTTACACATGCCAGCCACTGCAACAGGGTCCGACCCTAGGAACCCACTGAGAATGCAAAGTCCGAGTGAAGGCTTCTAATTACTCTTTTATTAGTTCTTAGGTTACAGCTCGAGCTGGGTGCCTCCAGAGAGGGACCCCTACCCCAGTTCACGCCTCCCAATTATACCTGTACCACTCATCACCCCAAGTCCAACCCCAAGTCCATTCGCTTACTTCCAGGCGGTGGTCTCTTGATTTCTTACTGGTTTTCACTGTCGCTGGGCTGGCCTTCTTCTGAAGTTACTTAATTCTCTTGGAATTGTCTCCTTGGTCCTTATCTTCTTCACTCCGCTCGTATCTGCCGGATTCAGCTAGTTCTTTGTTAGCAGCATTAGCTTTATCAAAAAGTTTACTCTTGGTCAGCCCTTGTGGCCTAAGGCTTCAACTACTTCAGCTGCCAATGCTAAGCCACTAATGCTAAACGAGAGTATTCAGAGAGAAGAATGCAGTTGATCAAATTTCTTCTGTAACAATATGGCAGGCACGGGAACCTGGCTTGTGCAGGTGTTTATGTAACCTGTGATTTATTGTATGCGAAGTGGAGACCAAATCTAAATATTTCGATCCAACTCATAACTGATGTGTTTTGTAATGAGACTGCTGAAAAAACCTAAACAACACTGATGCAAAACTCCAAATGGGAGGAAAAGATCTCTTTTATCTGTTTTACTTTTCAGTATCATACTGGGAAAAGTCTGTTACAACATTTGCACAGGGAAATAACACTCAATACACATGACAATGTAAATTTATGTCCAGCAGTGGTATAGGAACAGAATCTGTATGTATGTTGGAACAGTGGGTGAGGAAAAAATATCAGCGTTCATAGTTTTTGTACTTCTTTGTCAAAGAGAGATGCCCAAATGGAGAATTATATTGACGTATTTTGAAAGAGTGGTGGATCTGATTTTTTCTTACTAGCGTTGATATTTGCTGTTGTATAGTGCCTGATATCTGGTAATGTATCACTCAAGTGTCAAAAATAAATTAAAAAATACACAAGGCTTACCTCGTTGGTCAATACCATGCTCAAGCTTTCTTGTGATAATATTCTTCTGCTTGCCTTTCACTGCAGTCTTGATTCTGTTTTTGTCCCGCAAATATGTTTTAAATACGTTGTTGAAACACTTTCCCTCTCAGTCGGAAAAGGAAAAATTTCCTTTCAGTCGGAAATGCCAGTGGTATCTGCAATTTGAAGACTGGATCTTACCTGAAAATCACTGAGCCCAAGAACTGTCATCTTAGTCTTCCAAATGGACAAGGATGTCTTCATTTCTCAGTAAAATGAGAGGGGAATTTTCCCGTTTTGTGTCCTGTCTTCTCAGAAATGGAAAATGTGTATAGAGTGGACTTTAAATTGAAAATTGAAAGGGAAGAAGATCTAATTAAAGGCTTTGCACACAATTTGTCTTTCGTGGGACTAGACGTTCTCTAATTTACTGTGCTTTGTTTAATCTACCTTAAGTTTTATCAATAGCAATGAAGTTGTGCCATCAATCTGAAACTGCTTTATGCGTTGTTCTCTCGGTTATTTCTGTATAACAAAGCACCTTATGCTTTAAACCCTCTGTTAAGTTTATCGTTTCCCTAAACTTAAAAAGGCCCTACGTGCTGTAGTAAGATCGTAGCAAAAGTTTACACATAGAAATTGATACTTGATCATGTCATTATTCAGCAGCTTACTACGCACACACAATTACACACATTTAAAGAGGTATCATCTTGAAACCTAATCAGCATTTTAAAAAGGACTTCATATCAGTTATTGCCTTTTGTCCTTGAGGGATGAGGGTTTGTTTTGCTTTCTTTTTCACTCAGCATTTCCATTTTACGGTTTACATTCCTCTGTTGTTTTGCCAGGGAAAAACGTACAGCTTTACATAAGCAGGACTGAAAAAAATGCTTTTTGGTTCAACTTTTCAGTCAACAGTAAGAGTTGTAAATGTGATAAGTGCAAAATACCACAAGTGCTGCTGCCAAAATTGTACCCAAACAAATATTTCTTGGAGGGGCAGAAGAAACACAGGTGGAAATAAATTTACAAGTGTTTTCTTGCTCTCCTTTCCCAAGATTTCTCAGAGCTATATCCCATCCTCTGTGTCTCAGAGGTGTGTGGTTCCCAGGGGTGAAAGGATGGGCCAAACGGCTCCTCTTGGATCTCAACAGGCCAGCACTTGAATGTGCCACTGCTCACAGCTCCTTTTAAAAAGAAGGTCTTCATAACTGTAATGGATTAAAAACCCATGAAAGTGTAAGAAATGTCATCAGTCACCGGCTCTGCAGAAGACAAAAGTAATATCGATACAGTTTTGATGGGAAACAAAACACACACTGCTTTGTGTGTTTGCTTTTGGCTTGGTTTGGGGTTTCGTTTTGGTTTTTTTTTAAATCATTCTTATCAGCTATTTAGTTCTTCAAGTTATTTCTTTGAGACTAAGTGACAGGTTTTCTCCTATTCTTTTCTTTCTGGAATGCTTCTTCACGTTCTTATGTCAACCAGAACTTTTGCCTCTGTTACAGATGTGAACAACGACCATAGTTAACAAGTCAAAATCTTCAAAAATCTAAAAAATCATCATCAAGGCAGTCCGACAAACCTAAGAAACACCGTACTACAAAAATGACATCACGCACCGCAAATTTGGGCCAGGTACCACCTGCAGAAGATCCAAACAAAGTCTCTGTGGAAAAAGGACCTGGAGGTGCTATTTATTGTACATCGTCTCAAAAACCTAGGCCTTTCACCCAAAGAGATCTAGGTAAGTGTGTCTTTTGCCCTCCCTCCTTTTTCTTAAAAACAAAAGAAAAGTAGAAAACGCAGTTCTTATTTGTTGCACTGCTATAAAATGGGACTATGATGAATAAAGACTTCAACGGTAGACTTCAGTTGTGTGAATTCCCTAAGGCAACTGAAGTGACTGGTGTTGCAGAAGTTAGTTTTATCTATTTACAATCTATTTGTAACTTAGTTTTGATCTATTTAGGGTCAATTATGGGGAGCTGTTTAGAAAACACAGACTTATCCAGGTCTTTTCCGTTACGCAGAGAAAAGCACGTTTTACCATTGCTATTCATGGCTTCCATTATTCACAAGTCTTTGAATGATAACGCTGCTCAGGAAGAGATCTGGTATCTGTAGGGTTACCTTCTGTGCTAGTTACTTGCTTATTTTTCTGTCTTAGTTCTTATATTTATTACCATATAATTACAAGTATAAGCTTGTGGTTTAAGTTGCAGTAAGGAAAAAACCAATAATTGACCTAATAATCAGATTAAAGGCTATAGGTGGAAAGAAACCTGGCAGAAGTTACTAAAATCAGAGTGGTAGTTTGTCTTGCATTAGAAGAATTAAAACAGATGAATAAACTATTGTCCAAAACACTGTGTTGACCAGCAAATTGGAGTGGCAGCGTCAAAGCTGTGCGTCACCTGTTCTTGTGTTTTGGAGTATAGCTGGTTCTTCTGGGTGCTCCTGCAGAATGCTACTTTTTAAATATCCTTTTTAAAATGAAGCCAGTGCATCTCTTTTCAAATACAATTTTCTTCCAGTTGTTAATGACGGAATTGCCCCGCCACAAAGGATTCTTTTTCCCCCTGAGAAAATTTGTATGGATTGGCAACAAACACAAAGCGTTGGGGTTGGACTGCAGAATCTTGGCAATACATGTTTCCTTAATTCCATTCTACAATGTTTGACCTACACGCCTCCTCTTGCCAATTACATGCTTTCTCGTGAGCACACCCAGTCATGTGAGTACTTTCTAACATTATTACATATCTGTTGGACAGCTCTGAAGGTGAAAGAACAACAGCGATTCTGTGAAGAAAACTCTTAGTTGTCCTATTTTATCTGTAGAAGCTGCCTTTGAACATTATATTATCAGGAGGCTCGGGATAGCATACGAAGTGCATTTGTTCATTTAACGCACCATGGTAAAGCTTCAAAAAAGAGATCATTTCTTGCTTCATGTGAATAATGAAGTGCACTGTAAAGTAAGGCACTTGAGGAACATTTGGCCTTTGGGTTTCCTGCTGGTAGAAAGGTGATAAAAATTAAGATGATGGCATCATAGATTCTTAGGCTTCGCAGCCTAGATACTGTAATGCACTAATGTTGTGATAAATGATATGTTCACTGTTGACCCATTAAAAAAAACAACAACTAGAAAGCACTACGAACTAATCTCTTACGAACTCAAATAGGCATTTGTGTGGGACTGTATTAAAATTTGGACTGATTTTATTCTAAATAAATTTTTGTATTTTTTAAACCCTTGAATTTGTGTTCTTTGAATTTTGTTTTTATCCTTGAATTTATCTAGGACTAGAAGCCTCTTTTCATGTCCATATATGTGTATTTTTACAGAGGCGCCTGTATGCTTTCTGGTCTGGTATCTTAGTATTTATTCCTAGAAAGTTAACTGTGTTTCTCACCGTATCTAAAAATTATTTCAGTTAAGAATCCTGTTGAAAAAAGGAGGGCAGAAATACTAATACATACATTACTTGAATCTTTCCTTTCTCCCAGAGGATTCTTAGCTCTGTGTCATGTAGCTCACCTAACAGCAGTGTGCTGAAAAGAACGCACATTCTCTCTTAGTGCTGTGTCATCAATGTCATCAATTGGTTCCTCATATGTTCTGTGGTCTGTGGAGTTCACATTCCTGTCAGCCTGCAAAACAATGACATTGCAATAGTTACTTAGATTTCTCATCGGAAAATGCACTTTAATACAGACTTAATAGACATTTTTATTCTATGCAGTTCTGTGTAATAAAATGTCACAAAACTGTTGGGATATTGACACCTTAGGAGAAGAGAATGTAGCATGGAGAGTGGACATTGTACCTATAAGTTAAAGATTATTATTTTTTTAGGTTTTTTTGTAGCAATGTCTGTATGACTAGACTGGGATGCTTTCTTCTTTCACTCTTCAGGTCTTGAAGAAGGCTTCTGTATGATGTGCACGATGGAAACGCACATTAACCAGGTCCTGTGTTGCTCTAAAAATGCTATCAAACCTACATCTGTTATCAATGGCCTTAAAAGTAAGTCCTTTCAGATGGTTTTATTTTTTATATTTTTTAATTTTTCAAGGAATTATTTGATGCATAGAAATGATTTTGATCCTTTAAAGAAGAGAGATTTTAGAAATAGGAGTTTTCTTTCATTTTTTTTGAGATACATATAATAACCTTCTTATTTATTAGGAATAGGAAAACATTTCAATTTTGGCAGTCAGGAGGATGCACATGAATTCTTACGCTTCACTGTTGAGGCTTTGCAGAAAGCTTGCTTGAAGGGAAGCACCAAGTAAGGATAAACAAATTAACTTTTAAATGTTCTCTAGCCCCTCTTACTCCTTTATTTACTATCATAAATTAAAAACTATGTCCTTGGTTTTCATAAAAAGAAAGACTCGTTGAAGAGTTAACCCTGTGCCTTAAATCTTCTGAGGTCTGATGATAATTTCTTTCCAGATTAGACAGATCTTCTCAAGCCACCACGCTTATTTATCAAATATTTGGAGGATATCTAAGATCCCGAGGTACTTTTTCAAACTCTTACTGTCCTTCAAACTGGCCTGTGTCTTTTTGTCTGTCTGTAGTAAAGGAGTTTGTAGTCTGACTAAAGTAATATGTATTAATAATTTAAATTGGCACAGTTAGTCTCCTTCACATATTGTTAAGCGTTCGTATTTTGATTCCAGTAAAGTGCTTGAACTGCCAAGCAGTTTCAGATACGTACGAGCCATTCCTCGATATTACTTTGGATATAAAGGTAAGACGTTTTGTGAATATGGGTCGCGATGTGCAAAGGCTTGTAGAGCTTTCTCAAATAAACTCGTTTCACTTAAAAAGATATACTGTTAAAAGAAAAGAACTTGGTGGTGGATGGGAGTCGATTGGACTTTGTTCTTCGGTGGAAGCCATGAAAAGGGTCTCCATGTTTGCACTGGATTTAAGCTGGAAAAATAATAACTACAGCTACACAAACAATGATACTATCGTACTTCTCGGTTATTCTACTTCAATATACATCTATTGTCAGACTGATGGGTTTGATTGTTCTCATTGATGCCAAAGCATACCACAGATGATCCTGTCTGTGGTATTGCAAAATTTATTCAGTTCAAAGTAGCTTCGTTTTCAAATGAGGTAAATGAGTGTTTGCTGGTTCACAGCAGCTGAAGTTCATACACTTAAGTATGAACTAGCAAGGTTCTCTCATGAACTACTTCTAGTACGTGTTTGAAGTTGTGCATTTCCAGTGACTTAGTGCTCTACTTTCTTACTCATCCAGGCAGTTACATCTGTCACCGGAGCTCTAGAACGATTTGTGAAACCGGAACAACTAGACAGTGAAAATAGCTATAAGTGTAGCAAGTAAGATCATTACTAAGTGCATCTTAATCCAGGATACGTGTTTAATGTATTGCATGACTTAGAGCATAAGTTATCTTTTGACTTTGTTTGGAAATAAGATAATGAGACAGCTCTCTGTTGCTCTTTCATTTCATTTTCTTTGTACAACCGCTACGCTGAAAGAATTCAAAGCTTGGAAAAGAACACATGTGTTTCTAAGAGAGTAATCTTGGTGTTTCTGTTTGAGTATTTGGAAATATATTAAAAGAAGTGTGGCCGTTAGCTCACAGTAGACTTTTATTCCTAGTATTGTCTACACTGGGGCTCGTCGACCTTTGTAAGTGTGAAATTGCACACGGAAATATTCATATGGCCAGAAGATAAAAGGCATGTCCGCGCATTTGTCTGTGCTTGTTTTTAAGGTGTAAAGAGATGGTTCCTGCATCAAAGAGGTATACGATCCATCGTTCTCCCAACGTTCTCACAATATCACTGAAAAGATTTGCAAATCCTAGAGGTGGAAAGATCAACAAGGTATATTTACAGCTGTAACGCAACTTTATCTTCTCGGAATGGGAGATTTCCCAAAGATGAATACTCATTTAAAAGTTGTTAACGTTGGCAGGCAATAACTGTAGACTAACTTCTATAGTCCAAGAAAAGTCAATATAACAGCTATGGCTTCTTGTTTCCTTTTTAATAACGATAAAGTTCCTGTGTGACCATAAGAATATACCTTACTCTTAAAGAGCTAATTCTGCAGAAAACAGTTCTCTGCAACTTAAACCCTTAAATGTTGTTTATGAGAATAGGTATTTTTCAATGAATCAAAAAATATATTCGTATAATCCTAGTCTGTGTTTTTAGAAGTGTTTTTCTCAGGCTATCCCTGAAGTATTTCCGGATAATTTTTGAATCTTCTTGGTCTTTCTTTAGAATGTAAAATATCCTGAATATTTGGATCTTCGAGCATCTATGTCCCAGTCAGTTGGAGAACCACTCATCTATGCTTTATATGCAGTTCTTGTCCATAGGGGCTTGAGGTGCAAGGCAGGACACTATCTCTGCTTCATAAAGGTAGATATCAGCTTGACTTCTAATAGGGTAAAATCGGTCCTGACAAACTAAAATGTTTTTAGGGGAAAAGGTTGCCTTGTATGTTTTGTTTGATTTGTTTTGGTATGTTTTGCTCTGTAGTGTTCCATCTGTGATGTCATTTGGAAAACATGCAATTCCACTAAAGATATCGTTGTCTTTACCTGCAGGCCGGTAATGGACTTTGGTATCGCATGAATGATGCCTCAGTAGACCTTTCTGATGTCCAAACAGTTCTCAAACAGCAGGCTTATGTACTTTTTTATGTCAGGTAATAACAAATACTAAATGTGTTCAGAATAGATTTACTTTCCCGTTATTGAGATTTTTCTTCTTTTCAAGTGTTTTTCTTTCTGTCCTCAGACACGATTACTATTTGTATGATTCAGTTCTGTCTAACCAGAAATTCCCCCTGTCATTTACGATCTTTCACTGCTTGGCCTTAAACTGCTGCACTTGTGTACGTTGCTATATATCTGCTTTCTGTAGCAGGCTAATTTAAAAGAAGGAGAAATTAAGGCCATAGATGGTGTAAGGATGAGTTATTGCTCCGAAAAGGATAGTCATTGTAGGAAGACCATTATCTAATTTTCAGTTTGTAGTCTTGGTTAAGTCTTCCGTATATGTCTTCTGTGTCATATGAACTGTTTCTATAAAATTATAGGAGAGGGTTGAATGCAAGAACAGGCTGAAAGAAAAGCTCTAAACTAAGATCACTGCTCTTTTCCCAAGGCGCTATGATTTGACACTCGGAGACCGTGCTTTTTACTTACCAGCGCCATCCTATCCCCATTCATTCCTTGGTCAGTGGGGGGCTAATAGTAAGCAGGCTGGATTTCTGGGACCATGCCTTCCTCCTCATCTGAATAAGGTAATTTGAGGGGGACAGAGAATTGCACCAAATTGAGAGTGGGTTTTGGGTTTGGTGTGGGGTTTTGTTGTTGTTGCTTTTTAGCATCTGAGTTTTATTTTCCCTCCCACACTGCAGCTTTCTTCACAGCCCTCATGCTGCAGCCTGTATTATTGAAACCTGAAAGGAGGTTGTAGCAAGGTGAGGGTCAGTCTCTTCTCCCAAGTAACAAGCGATAGGACGAGAGGAAATGGCCTCAAGTTGCGCCAGGGCAGGCTTAGGTTGGATATTAGGAAAAACTTCTTCCCTGAAAGGGTAGTCAGGCAGTGGAACAGGCTGCCCAGGGAAGTAGTTGAGTCTCCATCCCTGGAGGTATTTAAAAGACGTGTAAATGTAGTGCTTGGGGACATGGTTTAGTGGGGGACTTGGCATTGCTAGGTTAACGGTTGGACTTGATGATCTTGAAGGTCTTTTCCAACCTAAATGATTCTGTGATTCTAATCCTAAATTGTGCAGCCATGCTACTTCATTACTTTATACTTCCAAGTCAGCTTTCTAAAGCACTGAGAACTACGCTCTTGAGACCACTTAAGTATTAGTTTAGATAATGAATCTCAAGAAAATGGAGTGAAACTTGTTGATTCCACTTGCCAAGTCCAACCTGTTAAACCCTCTGAGATTTCCTTTTCTAAAACAAATGGATTGCTTGAAACAGTGAGTTATGTTTGTTCCATCTAGAACTTCTCACCTGTGATGTATGCGGTATTCAGGAGCATTATAACGTTCCTAATTCATGCGAAATACCGAGAAAACAGGCAGCAGAGATGTCGTCGTAACACTTTGTGCTATTATCCCACTAGAATTTGCAGAGCTGAGCTGACATATGAGAACATGTCCGCTTAAGAGAAATTCAGCTGAGCTCATACTTCATAAGTTTCATAAAGTATATTGGGGGGCGGGGGAGGGGGGTGATGTGTAAAATGGGGATAGCGCCTATAACTCAAAGTGAGCTTGTTTAACTTCTAATGCAGAAATTTTGCAAACAGTAGTTTTCTACTACAGACAGCATTTTTTCTGTCTGTTAACTTCTACATTTTAATCGTAGGTGCCTATAGCTTTGTCGCTGGTTCCTCAAGAAATAGTCATAGAATCTGTCGCATACAGCCAGTTGAACAGCTTATCAGAGGAAATAAGGTAAAATGAGTACACTCTGATTAAAACAAGGTTTCATACAAGTTTTCCACTGTTTTACCTGTCTACTAATACTATTTAATAGAAAGATTTCAGTACAGAGAATTCCACACTGTACATCTAGTGCTGCAAACATCAGCACTGAGCATATATTATTCTGATATTAAATACAGGCGGATGCCTCCTGGAAAACTTTTGTTTCTTCATAGAATGGTTTTCCATTTTTTTGCATTGTCTGGAATACTTTTTCTATTCCTCTTTCTGAGGAAGGTGTAAGAATAGGTTTCTAAAGGCAATGTTTTTCAGAGTTTTCCAGTAGGCACCAATGTTTTTACTTAAGGGGTTTTCACTCCTAACATTTGTCTGTTAGATGGACTTTTGCAAATGAAAAACGTGTTCTTATTTTGTGCAGTGCCCCTGGACCTCAGAAGTCTTCTGAGAATGATGCTCTTACAGAAACTATAGTGATGGAAGCCTGTAAAGAATCCAGGAAGGTTCCTTCCAACTTCCACTGTGAGGTTGAGAATCTTTTTACTCAGTCACATTCTGAAACAATTTCTACCAAAGAAGTTTTTGGAAGTACTATAACAAGAGCTCATAATGCACATCCCAATATCAGTGGTCAGTACAAGGCCAGGAAAAAACCCTTGGACACGGAAGGTGAATTCCTTGGGCAGTGCGAGTCTGAAGACAGCAGAGACAAAGATAAACCAAGAAGATCAAAAGAACCCAAGCGAGTTGCAAAAGGAAAAGCTTTGTACATCAAAGGGTCTCCTGAGAGCACAGAGAAATTAGGGCAAACTTCCTCGATAAAGTCTGACATTAAATGGATTTCTAAAAAACTTGCGTCTCTAGATATTACAGATAAATGCCAAGATACAAAGGACATCTCTAAGAACTATGTAGAGGTACCACCTGTTAATGACTCTTCTATTACAAAGCTGGATAAAGCTTTGGAGAGTCAATTTTCTAGAGGAAATGAGGGACTGAGTAATAAAACATGTGAAGACGATAAACACGGGAAAAAGGATCAGAAAAAAATATACAACTCTCAAAAAACTGACAAAGAGCACTACCGAAAGAAGAGAGAAAACTCGGACACTGAAGAGAGGGAGAAGGAGAAGCAAACCAGAAGCAAAACAGATGATCATTCCCAGAAGAGGGGGTGCTCTTGCAGTGTGGAAAGAAAGAAGCAAAATCGTCATAAGCGGGAGTATTGCAATGAAAGCGAGTGTAGATCTTCTCATAATGAAAGAAACAGTCCAACTAATGTCAGAAGCTTAGGAAAATGTTCTCATTCTAGCTCCCAAAGCAGAGAAAGAACAGAACAAGACAGGCATAGGTATTATCATTCCAAAGGAGAGAGAACGTGCAGCAGAGAAAGAGACTGTCAAGATGAACCACGGAGATGGGAAAAATGCAGACACTGCAACAATGATTATTATTCCTCTCATGGAACAAGGGATGGCAGAGAGAGAAAGTCTTCTCATTGTGACAGAGATTTTGACAAATTGAGTCAAGCTTGCAACAACAGGTCACATAAGGATTATCCTTGCAAAAGCAGATGGCCTCACAGTGCACTCTCTAGAGAGGAAGACATACATCACTTTAGCAGCCACAGAGCAAACTTCCATCATTGCTCAATACCTCAGCAGCAATCAGAAAAATACTCCCGTGAAAGGCACGGACTTCCAACTGTGTCAGCTCTTTCAAATTTCTGGGACACTTCCTGGGAAAATGAAAAAGGAAAACTAAGAAGTGGCAAAAGAAGACATACCCACATAGATGGAAGCAGAAGTGAAATAGAAAAGAAATGCCGAAAGATAGGTGACCAAAGAATGAACAAATGTATAGAAAGTCAAGAAGAAAAAGAAGTTCCCAGATAAACATTGAGAGAAAGCTTAAAAGTAAGCCAGGATTCCAGCATAATCAGCAATTCTTTCCTAATTCTTTTCTGGGTGTTTCTCATGTCTGCCTGTTCTCCATTGTTTCTAAGTTGTTTATATAGCATAATCTGGCTGGGATGTGTTCGCCCCCCAATAAACGTTGTTAAACGATTGCGGCTCTGCTCCAGTCACGCTGTCCCCACCGCTGCTTTACATCCCTCTGCCGGAGGCCACGCCCCTTTTCACCCCCTTATCACTCACACCCTCTGCCTTGGGAACCAGTCTGGCCACCGGGCAGCCCCATACAAGCAAGGTGACTTCTCATACCTGGCAGACCCCCAGCCTGGAGCTTGAGCCTTGTGACGTGGGAGATGTGGAAGGGACAGGTCTCCTCTGACCCTGCGGAGGTGTGGAGGGAGAAGGAGAAAACATCAGGGCGTCAAGGACGAGCGCACATCTCCCCTGCCACGGGCCCCCCGGCCGGCCCGTGCCCACCACTGGCATGATCTTATTGTGGATGGGGCAGAAGTGCTTGGTGAGCCTGACAGTGAAGACGATGTCGGGGATGGGGAAGAAGGAGCAGCGTCCCAGACCGAAGCAGGCGGCGTTCTGCAAGGAGAGAGCACGCACGTCCCTGCTGGGCTGTCAGGGGAGGGGCAGCCCCCAGGGTCTGGAGGGGCCTGGGGAGCCTTGCAGCGGCCATTCCCAGTGGTGTGGGGCAGTCAGGGCTGCCGTCCCCCCCGGCTGCCCCCAATTTATGCTGGTGTGCCCAAGCCAGTGCAGGTCCTGCGCAAAGCCCTGCAGCTTCTTCCTTGTGAAGCAGCCGATCTCCTGGTCAGAGGGAAGGCAGCATGGAGGGCAGGCGCTGCACTTCCCAGCCTGGCTCCAGCCTGGCTCCAGCCGGCTCTGGGCTAACATTGGCCTTGGAAACGAGGGCTGGAGGCTTCAGGTGCCCCTTCTCCTCTTTCAGCGGCCGTGTCCCACTCTTTCTTTCTGGCTGTGGGGAATATATCCGAGGAGGATCATATCAGGCTTGCCCATGACAAGCTGTGGGATGACACACCAAGGTTAGAGGGATGGGTTGCTAGCAAGGGCCCTCAGCCTGTTGCTCCGAGACGTGCTGGCTACACTGCAGCGCAGTTGAAGTCTTACGCAGATGAGCCAGGGGCTCCTGAGGTAATAGGAGCCACAAAGGAATTAAGGGGTGTTCCTCTAAGGTGACAGAGCCTAGCTGAAGTGCCTCTACACCAATGCACACAGCAAGGGCAACAGACAGGAGGAGTTGGAAGCCACCCTGCTGCTAGAAAGCTGCGACCTAGTTGCCATTACTGAAACTTGGTGGGACACGTCCCATGACTGGGGTGCGGCTATCAACGGCTACAGGCTGTTCAGAAGGGACAGGTGAAGAAGGAGGGGCGGAGGGGTTGCCCTCTACATCTAGAAATGGATAGAGTGTGAAGAGCTGTCTCTGAAGAATAACCATGAGCAGGTTGAAAGCTTGTAGGTAAGAATCAGAGACCGAGGCAACAAAGGGAACCTTGTGGTTGGTGTCTACTACAGGCTGCCCAATCAAAGGGAGCCTATTGACAAAGCCTCCTTACTCCAGCTATAGGGAGCATTGTGGTCGCAGACTCTCGTCCTGCTGGGGGACTTCAACCACCCCGACATCTGCTGGAAAAGTGGTACGGTGAGCAGCTACAGGCAATCCAGGAGACTCCTGGAATGCATTGGGGATAACTTCTTAAGCCAAGTAACAGACAGCCCTACCAGAGGGGATGTGATACTGGACCTGTTGGTCACCAACGCAAATGAGCTCATCAGTGACGTCAAGATTGGAGGCAGCCTGGGTTGCAATGATCATGCACTGGTGGAGTTTGCAGTCCTGAGGCATATGGGTCAGGTGAAGAGTAAAGCCATGACCCTGAGTTTTAGGAAAGCAAAATTCCAGCTCTTCAAGGAGTTAGTCAATAGGAAGCCCTGGGAAACTGCCGTCAAGGACAAGGAAGCAGAACAGAGCTGGCAGATCTTTAAGGACACTTTCCATAGAGCGCAAGAGCTCTCGATACCCAGGTATCGAAAAGAAAGAAAGCAGGAAAGGAAGGCAAGAGACTGGCATGGCTGAGTCGAGACCTGCTGGTCAAACTAAAGGGCAAGAAGGAAAGGCACAGGCAGTGGCAGCAGGGACAGGTATCCTGGGAAGAGTATAGGGACGCTACCCAGTTGTGTGGGCATGGGGTCAAGAGCCAAGGCTGGAGCTGGAGCTGAACGTGGCAAGGGATGCAAAGAATAATAAGAAGGGCTTCTACAGGTATGTCAGCCAGAAAAGGAAGGTCAAAGAAAGCGTACCCCCACCAATAAACAAGACTGACAAACTGCTAAAAACAGACAAGGAGAAGGTCCATCTCAAGTGGATGGACCGCAAGACGGGGACTGGGGGAGCAAAGTCCCTCCCACTGTAAGAGAAGCTCAGGTTCGTGAGCACCTGAAGAATCTGACCATACATAAGGCTATGGGTCCTGACGAGATGCATCCCATAGTCCTGAGGGGATTGGCTGATGTAGTTGCCAAGCCACTCTCCAAGATATGTGAAAAGTCGTGGCAGCCAGGTGAAGTCCCTGGTGACTGGAAAAAGGGAAGCATTGCACCCATTTTTAAAAAGGGTAGAAAGGAGGACCCTGGGAACTGCTGACCTATCAGGCTCACCTCTGTGCCTGGGAAGATCATGGAGCAGTTCCTCCTCGAAGCTATGCTAAGGCACATGGAGGACGGGGAGGTGATTCGAGACAGCCAGCATGGCTTCACCAAGGGCACGTCCTGCCTGACTAACCTAGTGGCCTTCTATGATGGAGTGACTACATCAGTGGAC
This sequence comes from Platalea leucorodia, assembly GCF_965183815.1. Lineage (NCBI taxonomy): Eukaryota > Metazoa > Chordata > Aves > Pelecaniformes > Threskiornithidae > Platalea > Platalea leucorodia. The sequence continues at coordinate 242,252 of NW_028121456.1, forward strand.
AAGGGATGAGCTACAGATGTCCTCTGTCTGGACTTCTGTAAGGCCTTTGACGCGGTCCCCCATAACATCCTTCTCTTTAAATTGGAGAGAGGTGGATTTGATGGGTGGACTGTTTGGTGGATGAGGAACTGGTTGGATGGTTGCATCCAGAGGGTGGTGGTCAACAGTTCAATGTCCAGATGGAGATCGGTGACAAGTGGTGTCCCTCAGGGGTCCGTATTGGGACCAGTACTGTTTAATATCTTCATCAGTGACATAGACAGGGGGATCAAGCACACCCTCAGCAAGTTTGCAGATGACACCAAGCTGAGTGGTGCGGTTGACGCACCTGAGGGACAGGATGCCATCCAGAGGGGCCTTGGACAAGCTGGAGAAGTGGGCCCATGTGAACCTCATGAGGTTCAACAAGGCCAAGTGTGCAGGGTCGTGCACCTGGGTCGGGGCAACCCCTGGTATCAATACAGGCTGGGGGATGAAGGGATTGAGAGCAGCCCTGCAGAGAAGGACTTAGGGGTACTGGTGGGTGAAAAGCTGGACATGAGCCGACAATGTGCGCTCGCAGCCCAGGAGGCCAACCATATCCTGGGCTGCATCCAAAGAAGCATGGCCAGCAGGTCGAAGGAGGTGATTCTGCCCCTCTGCTCCGCTCTGGTGAGGCCCCACCTGGAGTACTGCATCCAGCTCTGGCACCCTTAGCCCAGGAAAGACGTGGACCTGTTGGAGCGGGTCCAGATGAGGGCCACAAAAATGATCAGAGGGATGGAACAACTCTCCTACGAAGAAAGGCTGAGAGAGTTGGGGTTATTCAGCCTGGAGAAGCAAAGGCTCTGGCGAGACCTTCTTGCAGCCTTCCAGTACTTGGAGGGGGCTTATAAGAAAAATGGGGACAAACTTTTTAGCAGGGCCTGTTCCGATAGGACAAGGGGTAATGGTTTTAAACTAAATGAGGGTAGATTTAGACTAGATATAAGGAAGACATTTTTTACGATTAGGGTGGTGAAGCACTGGAACAGGTTGCCCAGAGAGGTAGTAGCTGCCCCATCCCTGGGAACATTCAAGGTCAGGTTGGACGGGGCTCTGAGCAACCTGATTTAGTTGAAGATGGCCCTGCTCATTGCAGGGGGCTTGGACTAGACCTTTAAAGGTCCCTTCCAACCCAAACTATGCTATGATTCTATGATTCTGTCTTCACCACCAGGCTCACTAAGCACATCCACCCCATCCACAACAGGATCATGTCAGCAGTGGGTACGGGCTGACTGGGCTGCTCAGGGCAAGGGAGATGTGGGCTCCTCCTTGACCCCCCAATGTTTTCTACTTCTCCCTCCACAGCTCTGCGAGGTCAGAGGAGAACTGTCCCGTCTACGTCTCCCATGTCATGGCACTCAGGCTCCAGGCCGGAGGTCTGCTGGGTGCAGCAGCATGCCCTGCACCCCAGGAGCTCCTGTCAAGCTCGTGCCCACACCTTGCCAGGCTCTGGGTCCCTCTAACGTCTCTTCCTCACTTCCTTCAGAGTCTGAGCATCCGTTGGGGGTGCTCCCAGAGCCTGGCTGAGCCAGGGCACAGGGGAAGGCTCCCGGCAGCTCTCGCTAACCGCTGGCGTACCCCTTGCACTGGCAGACCCTGCAGGGAAGGACGCCTGCCCACTGCCCTGTGATGCTTCCCTGCACTGGGGACGGACCCCTGGCATGGCCCCACCAGCGCTCCCCAGGAAGGGGCACATGAATGTCACAGAGTTTTGCTTCCCCAACAGCAAGACCAAGACTGACCTCTGGCCCATACTAGTGAGTTCTGGATGTCAGGTCCACCATCAGGCCCAGTTCTTCCTTCTGCTCTTGCATTTTCTTCATGAGGTCATGAGGCGAAGAGCTCTCCTCCGGATGAAGGTTCTGATCGCAGCTCTGAAAGAATGTTGAACAGCAGGCATTAAATGCAGGCGCACTGTGGTGGGTCAATGGAGGGAGGAGGTCCATGCTGCAGACCCTCCCAAAAATCATCCCTTCAAAAAGACAGACGCAGGCAATGAGCAACAAGCATTGCACCTGAATGCTTGAAAGGTGTAAGAACCATCTGTAGACTGCACTCAGGGTGCCCCAGGTTGAACGGGACAGCTCACGCGCACAAATGCAAGAATTCCTCTTGTAACGCTATACTTTGTATCCCAGCCTCTCTCCTCGGTCGGCATAGGCCAGTTGCCAAATTCTCCTGACAGCTCTCCATCATGGCCGCATGGTCCTGATACGGGCACTGGTTCCACTACAGTTAGGAGCAGCAGTTGCCCCGCCCCGGGCAGAGAAGGGGGGGACAAAAACAACCCAAAAGCACCCCATCCCCACCACCAGGGCAGGATGGGGCAGCACACACATGTTGGCATTGCAGGGCCACTGGTGCCAGCCCCATCCCTTCCCCTTGGACAGGAAATTCACCTCCCGCCAAAAATCATGCTTGGGATGGGAAATCGTGGGGATGGGAGACTATCGGGATAGGAAACCATCACAGGGCTGAGAAATCATCATTGGCATGGGAAACCATCATCGGGAGGGGAAACCATTGTGGGGATGGGAAACCACAGTGGAGATGGGAAATCAGCATTGAGGACAGGAAATCATCAGCAGGATGGGAAATAATTGAAATGGGAAGTTGTTGTGGTATGAAAAATCAAACCATGGGGATGGACACACACACACACCCCCCCCCCCAGAACGCTGTTTGCCCCAAACAAACGCTACACTGACCAAGCACCGTGGCAGGCACAGCAGCAGGCTCCTGCTCCTCATGGTGCTCCTGCCCTCCAAGTAACCCCCCTGCTGGCTCTGCCCACCAAATCTCACCCCATTGCTCTTGCTTCCCCCAACAGACAGGTTCCCTCTCTGCCTGCCGATGGCGTCAGAGGTGCCCAGCGTGAGCTTCACCACCCCGGCCATGCCACCGCCAGTCACCGCCCTCTGTCCTGGGGCTGCCGGTGTCCTGTAAGCCTGCCCAGCTCCCCACCATCACCTACCAGCTGGCCCAGGCCACCATCTTGCAGGGGGTGCCAAGGTCCCTGGGAGCCCCGGGCCAGGTGGTGCAACTCCCCTGCAGGGTGCCGCTTCCCCCTGGGGTGCAGCTTTCCTGCAGGGTGCTGCTCCCCCAGATGGTGCGGCTCCCCCCTGTCATGCAGCTCCCCTGTGGGGTGCAGCTCTGTCCCACGGTGCAGGTCTCCCGAGGGGTACAGCTCCCCACTGTGGCCACTCCCTGTCCCCCTGCCTATGGCTGGGGAGAGCAGGTGGTGACGGGGACACTGGTACCCCACCAGCCGATAGGCCTGGGGCTGTGGTCCAGGGGAAGCCCCTGTACCCCACGGGCTCCTGCCTGCTGCATGTCCCTACCCGCCCTGGTCCCCCGCCACCCCACCGCCTTGGGGTTGGGTTGGCTTTGTTTGCCTTTTCAGCAGCAGTGACCACCCCAGCAGCCCCAGGGAAGCCTGCAGACCTTCCCGAGTAGGGGCCAGACGCCTTCGCCGAGGCCTTTCCTCTGCAGGCAGGTGACACCAACATCAACGATATGCTCACCTGGCTCAAAACCACCACCATCCCTGACATCCCTGACAGCCCCAGCTTGACTGCCTTCCTCTGTGAGCTCCCCGACCCCTCTGAGTACGTGGCGAAGGGCGGCTGCCCCAGGGAGCGAGCAGTGGCGGCCGGCCTGAGAGACAGTGAGGACACCGTCCCCCATGTCCCCGACACCCCCAACAGCACCACCTTCCTCAACCAGCTCCCCAGCTTCCTGGAATACAGGGAGGAGGGCAACTGCGCCGAGGACTGAGTGGTGGCAGCGAGGCTGGGGGATGCCACCCCCTCTCGGGGGGGTGGCGACATCCCCCTTATTGGACCCCAAGAGGAAGTAGGGTGGGGTGGGTCCTCCCCACTTGGCTGCCAGAGAGTCCCAGAGACCCTTCTCAGGAGAGACCTATGGAGACTTCAAAGGAGAGTCCTACAGAGAGTCCCCTGAAGGGTTGCCCATGGAATGAAACAGTGAAATGAAAGGATGAAATGAAATGAAATGAAATTAAAGGAGATGATGAAATTAAATGAGATAATGAAAACAAATGAAATGAAATGCAATGAATGAAATGAAATTAATAAAATGAAATGAATGAAATAATAAAATGAAATGAAAGAATGAAATGAAAGAATGACATGAAAGAATGAAATCCAATAATAAAATGAAATTATGAAAGTAAATGAAAGAATGAAATGAAATTAAATGAAAAAATGAAATGAAATGAAATGAAATGAAATTAAATGAAATTAAATTAAACTAAATTAAATTAAAGAAATGAAATCATGAAATGAAATGGAATCATAAAATGAAATTAAATTAAATGGAAGAATGACATGAAATGGAATGATGAAATGAAAGTATGAAATGAAAAAAATGAAATGAAAGAATGAAATGAAAGAATGAATGAATCAAAAGAATGGAATGGAATGGAATGGAATGGAATGGAATGGAATGGAATGGAATGGAATGGAAGAATGAAATAAAAGCATGAAATGAAACTTTCCTTACAGGCAGCTCATTTTCTGTGTTCGTAAACTGTAGTAAAAACCTGTTCTAGCACAAAGGCTCAAACCCTGCCTACGGTGAAGAAGCCTTTTTTTCTTTCCTCACAGCCGCCTTGCTTCCCAGAAATCAATCAATATCAAAAGCTCCGTATGAGGACTGCATAAAAAAGCCAATTGCAACTGCCTTTACTTGTTACTATTTTTGTCTGGCATCATTCTAGGAAGAAACCATCTTTACCTGCTTGCTTTGCTACAGCTTCATTACCTTTAGAGATGACACTGCTTACCTCTGCTACTCCAATACAGCCTCACAGCCCAGCAAAATCTACTGCAGGTAGGAAACCCTCACCATACAAAGACGGGCATGCTACAGGAATGTGTTACTCTCCAAGAACAGGCTCTTTCAACCACTCTTCCTCTTGCTTACCAAAGTTCAGAGAGTGTTAGAAAACAACAGCAAAAAGCAGGGTTCTCTCTCACATTTGACAGAGCCCATTATATCAGCCATTCAACATTAAGTAGCTCCAATCTGAACCCCAGAAGAAATGCGGTCTTAAAAATCTCCAGAAAAAAGAAGGGCTTTGAAGTGGCAAGACCGGAGAACATTCATGAAAGCCCATCATGCAAGCATCCCTGATCACAGACCAGCCGCACCATTACCTGAGTAAGCAATGTTCTCTGCTAACTGGCAGCCACTGACATCTGGAGAATAGCTCAGGGCCTCTTGTTTATTAGCACAAAGCACGTAGATTGGAATTGGAGCTGGGGAAGAAAAACATACGCAGGCAGTCTGGTTTCGTTCAAGACCATATAGAGAAGTCCAGTCCACGTTTACGAGGAATGACAGCAGGTCCCACCCATCTCTGCAGACCCCAACACCGCTCCTGTGCAGCCTCCCTAGGAGCAATAAGTGCAGAACAAGAAACCTTCCTTCAAAATAAGGCCCACAGCCTGCTCTTTCAACAAGATGCACAGAGCACCAGCTGAGAACCTCTGCTTTAACTACACCTAGCTCTGCTGTCTACATAAGGAGATGAGCTCCTAAATGATCCTTAGCCCTAAAGACACAGATCTTCCCTAGGGCAATGATAGGCTGTCCTGGTTTCAGCCGGGATAGAGTTAATTTTCTTCCTAGTAGCTGGTATAGCGCTGTGTTTTGGATTTAGGATGAGAATAATGTTGATCACACACTGAGCTTTTAGTTGTTGCTAGATAGTGTTTATACTAGTCAAGGACTTTTCAGCTTCCCATGCTCTGCCAGGTGCACCAGAAGCTGGGAAGGAGCATAGCCAGGACAGCTGACCTAAACTGGCCAAAGGGCTATTCCATACCATATGACGTCATGCTGAACAAAAAACTAGGGAGGCTGGCTGGAGAGGTGAGGCGGCTGCTCAGGGATGGGCTGGGCATCGATCAGCGGGTGGTGAGCACTTGCATTGTGCATCGCTTCTTTTGTATATTCTTGTATCATGATTATTATTTTCCCTGCCCTTTCTGTCCTATTAAATTGTCTTTATCTCAACCGATGAGTTTTACCTTTTTTTCTGATTCTCTCCCCCATCCCACTGGGGCGTAGTGAGCGAACGGCTGTGTGGTGTTTAACTGCCCGCCAGGTTAAACCATGACACAGGTAAATACCAGAGCACAGGGATACCTGGTCATTCAGGTTAAGCTGACGGGGAGAAGGACTAGAAAGAGAATAATAAGATGAGGGAAAAGACAGAGGAGCTGAGAGAGAAAGAAAGGTGCAGGGAAAAGTCCAGAAAGATGGAAAAACAGGGATAAGGAGTCTTACAGAGAGATAGAGGATGAAGAAGTAGGGTTGGGGAGAAGAACGGAGGGATAGAGAAGCAGGGGAAAGGAGAGGAAGAAGGAAGGGGGGATAGAGAAAGATGGGGACAGGGAAGGGGACATACAGACAGAGAGAGAAAAAGGACAGTGAACAGGACAGAGAGGTCTAAGAAATAAAGAGAGGGTCGGATCTGGACAAAGAGACCAAGAGGAGAAATAACAGCAGTGGGCTGGAGGACAGAGATGGAGGAAGAGGAAAGAAAGGCCAAGAAGCAGGACAGAGAAAAAGAGAATGGGAAAAGGGAGAGCCAGCTAGACAGGCAGGTATAGCAAGAAACGATGGGGCAGGCAGTGGGACAGAGAAATAAAGACAGAAAAGATGGGAGAGGAAGCAGGACAGAGGGACAGTGAGAGGAAAAAAGGGTCAGGGAGCAGGAGAGAGGTGGAGAAAGAAGCAGCAGGGAGAGAGGGATAGAGAGAGGAAAAAGACAGGCAGGAAGAAGGATGGGGACAAAGAGGGAAGACAAGGGCAGGGGCAGGACACGGATAGTCAGACAAAGGCAGGGGCAGGGAGCAGGGCAGGGTGATACAGAAAGAGATAAAAAGGGACGGGGAGCAGAACGAAGTGACAGAGAGGCAAAAATAAGAGACAGGGAGCAGAACAGAGATGGAGGGGGAAAAAGGCTGGGTTGGGCAGCAGGACAAGAGAGGTGGAGAAGGAAAAGACAGCGCTGGGCTGCAGGACAGAAAAGGTGGGGAGAAGAAAAAGGAGAGGGGGATAGCAAGAGGAAAGAAAAAGGGACAGGGATCTGGACAGAGATGGAGAAAGAAGCACCAGGGACAGAGGAAGAGAGGCGGAAAGAGGGAGCAGGACAGAGAAAGAAAAATAAGGACAGGGAGCAGGAGGGAGATGGAGAAATTATCGCGGGGGGGGGGGGCAGGGAGCAGGACAGAGAGGGAGTGAAAAAGGAATAGGGTCAGGGAGCAGGACAGCGGCATAGAGCGAGAAATGGTGGGACAGGGAGCAGGACGGAGCAACACACAAGAATGACAACAGAGAGAGAAAGACAGGGATGTTGAGCCTCGCAGAGGGATGGAGAAAGAAAGAGAGGGATCAGGAGCCCTGTGGAGAGATGGAGGACGACAAAAACAAGAAAGGGGATCAGGGAGCGGCAGAGAGGGACAGCGAGAGTAAGAGATGGCCAGGAAGAAGGAGAGGGACAGTGGGATACAGAATGAAGAAAAACCCAGAGACAGTGAGCAGGACAGAGGGGGGGAGAGAGACAGAGAAGGAAGGAGAGAGAGAAAGGAGAGGATGGGGGCAGGGTGTGGGGCATACAGGCAGAGAGCGAAAAAGCAGGACAGGGAAGAAGCCAGGGAGTGTGAAAAACAGGGAGGGATGCAGATTGGAACAAAGAGGCAGAGAATGAGAAAACAGCGATGGGCTGCAGGACAGAGAGAGGGGAAGAAGAAAAGAGGGGCGAGGAGCAGGACAGACGTAGAGCAAGAAAAACCAAAGGGGCAGGTAGAATGGCAGAGAAAGAGAGGGGCTTTGAAACTAGAGAGGGAGGAACAGCGAGCAGGATACAAGAACAGACAGAAGAGAGGTACAGGGAAGCAAAAAAGCGGCACCAGTGAGGGATAGGGGCGGGGGGCAGAGGCACAGGGAGGGACCTGGACGCAGAAGAGGGGCAACATGGCCCCAGGGGCCCAGGACTCACCACAGTTCCCGCTCTCAGTGCTGCGGGGAGAATATTACAGTTCAGACACTTCCGTCTCTGCCTCTCTCAGCTCTTACAATACGAGGCTTCCTGGATAGACAGCCTTACACGCGTACACACAGACGCTACATGGCTGTACCGTACTCTTGGTTACACACACAGACCCCGTGGTGCACGTTGGTGATCTGGTCCGCTGGGGAATACTCAGGAGGACCCTTCCTCACGTGGAGAGGCCATCTGCCTCTTGTCTGCAGCTGGGGGCTGCTTCCAACCAGATCCCCTGTGTGTCCTTTTCCAGCCGCTTCACCTTTTTCCAATCTCTGCAACTTCAGCCTGAGCCAGATGTAGCCAACGACATCCCCAGGGGAGGACCAGACAACCGAGCCCTCAGCACAGCCTCTGGGAGAGGGAAAGAACCGTAATTACCGCAGCCGGCCCCAGGCTGCAGCCCCTCCTGCTGCAGGAGCTCCTGCAGACACTGCTCCTTCCCTGCGCTGGCGCTGACGGCACCCGTGTTCACGGAGGATCGAGTGCGCCCGAGGCCCAGCTTGCTGCTGCCAAGACAGGCTGTGGGGGGCCTGGGGCTGCGGGACAGGCCTCAGGGGAGGTGCTGGGGCCAGGGCAGCTGCAGGGGCTGAGCGGGGCCAGGGCAACTCAGGGGGGCTCTGGGAGTCAGGGTGCCCGGTGCCTGTGCCCGGGGGGTTCTGTCTCCTTCTCCTTCCCCTCCCCAGCTCTTGGGTCACTCCTGGGGCTGCCCTGGCCGGGCGTAGCTCCAGCTGACCTGAACCCCATTGCACCAGGCGGTTTGGAGCTTGCCCCCGTCGCCCCTGAGCAGCTCCAGCCCTCACTTCAGCCAGGCCACAGCTGGAGCAGAGACTGCGCCTCCCAAGACCAACATGGCTGCCAGGAAGCTGAGTGTTGGGAAATGACAGCTCCTGGCATTCCCCAGGAACCAACATGGCCGCCTGGCAGCCCCATGCCCCAGGGCTACAGCTCCCGGCGTGCCATGGGGCGCTCCTGCCCTGCTGTCTGACCCTGCGGGGACACCGTCCCCTGCCCCGGCTGGGCCCTGCCCTCGCAGCCTCTGTGGCCACCTCCCCGGGGCTGCCCAGGTCGCAGAGCCCCCGTGGAGCAGGGAGGAGGAGGAGGAGAGAGGGACAGAGCGGCAGAGAGGGGTGGGACAGGGCGGTGGGGTGGTAGGAGAGGGACAGGAGCAGGACAGAAGGATGGGAGATGGACAGAGGGATGAGGAGAATGGGGAGGAGCTGGGCAGGAAGCGGAGAAAGGAAAAATACTGGTGAGGAGCAGTCACAGGGATAGGGCGGGAAAGAGATGGAGGGGAAGGGGACAGTGGGGTGCAGGAAGAAAAATAGTGCTAAGCAGCAGGACAGAGGGACAGAGAGAAGAAGAAGGGCAGGAAGGCGGACAGAGGGGTAGACGGACATAGGCAGGGTGAGGGAACGCGAGAGGGGGGCAGAGAGACAGAAAAGGCAGCAGGAGAGCAGAGTGACAGAGAACTGGGACAGGGAGCAGGACAGAGGGACAGAGGGGAAAGGGTGAGAGGGAAAAGGAAGGGTAGAGAGAAAGGGAGAGGCAGGGACGGAGAGCGGGACGCAGAGCAAGGGAAGGATGGGAAACAATCCAGAGAGACGAGAAACAGAGGGACGCGGATCAGGACAAGGAGGCGGAGAAGGACAGAACAGCGATGGCCTCCAGGGTGTAGATGGAGGAAGAGCAAAGGGGATGGGGAGCAGGATGGAGGCCCAGCGAGGAGCACAGCCAGCTGAGCAGGGGATACAGGCAGGAAAGAGGGGACAGGCTGCAGGCCAGAGAGGAAAAATAAGGCCAGGAAGCAGGACACAGCAGTAGGAAAAAAGAGAAGGACAGGGAGCGGGAGGGAGAGATGTAGAGAAAGGAAAAAATAGCAACAGGCTATAGGACAGAGAGGGAGGAATTAGAAAAGACAGAGAGGGAGTAAGACAGAGAAAGGAAGAGAAAGGAGAAAAAAAGAGATGGGCTAAAGACAGAGAGGAAGGAATTAAAAAATGGGGGCAGGGAGCCGGACAGAGAGTGATGGGGAGAGACCAACAACAGCAGTTATGGGCAACTGCTGCATCTCTTGCACACTCCCCAGGAACTGCATTACCGGGAGCCTTGAGAAACGTGCTGCCTGCAACAGCCCTGCCCTGGGCCCAGTGCTGCACCCTAATATTGGTGATGAAGGTCGCCTTGCAGGGTGTCCAGGACTGGGGAAAAAAAGCCCAGCTGGGAGGAAAACAATCACCCAGCTGTTTTTTCATTTGTTTGCTTGATGGTTTTGCTTTTAAAAGAACTCTATTTAAGCTCTAAATACAAACAGCAAGGAAAAAGGAACCAGGCATACCAGGATGGACACATTTAAAGACCAAACCCATTCAACAGCCACACAAACCATCACTCGCTCCCGCTGCGCACATTCCACCGCCTGCCTGCAGCTACAGGCATCCGCCCTGTTTCTTGAGTGCTCCCCAGGAGCGGCACCACCAGGCAGCTCAAGAAAACATACTGCCTGCAAGACTTTGAGCACAGCTTAATTCTGGACAATTTTTCCTCTTTTTAGGCCTGCTGGTTAAAGACTCATCTGTCGAGAGATGGCTCAGGACCACGCCAGGGCCAGCGGCGCTGCTTTCTGGATCCCGTGGTGGCAATGGGCTAAAGGAAGGGCTGTCGGATCCCGGGGTCAGGTATGTGTGTGGGGTGTCAGGGTCACCCCTGCCTGGTTTTTCCCAGCGAAGCCCCGGACGGTGCCAGCCCCATGCTGCAGCCCCGGGGCCAAGGCTCAAGGAGCCAGGCATTTCTGCGGGCGCTGCACCCTGCTGGGCCCCATCGCCAACTGCCAGCTGCCCTGTGCTTCCCCCCGTTGTCTCCAGCTCTGCTTTTTGCCAGTGCTGGGGGCACCGCAGAATTTCTTGCCCATTCCCCACGGCCATCCTGACCCACATCTGCAGCTCATACATGGTATCCACACTGCTTATTTAGCAGTGGCAGGTCTCTGTTGCGGCACCCTGGGAACAGGGGCAAAGCAAACCCAATCCTTCCCTTTGAATCTTTGTCCCCAGGAAGACCCAGTGCAGACGTACCATGCACTGGAGAGTGTCCTGCAGGGAAGTGACACCCGATTGCAGAGTGGCGCTGAGACCCGCCTGACCGCAAAGGCGCCTGGTGGCCGCAGAGCAGCCCTGGTGAGCTGGTTCTCTTGGAGGCCACCATAGCAGCCTTCCTCTGCCCCTGGTTTTGGTGAGATATGGAGCAGCGCAGAGATGTTTCTCAGGCATCCAGGCCTGAGGAGGGTTTCCTAGTACGCCCATGAGAGATCCGGCTCCCAGGAAGCGCCTCCCCACAGAGGAAAGGCCGTATCCAGCCACTCAGCTCTGGGTACAGCTGCCCTGAGGGGTCTTGCAGGGAGGATGGGGTCATGTTCCTGGTGGCTCTGACACAGAAATGATGAGCTGAATCCCTGTGGCCATGGCTGGCCAGTTCAAAGTCTCCGAGTACCTCAGCCTTTCTCCCCAGGAGTGTTTAACCTGGGCACTTTTTCAGGGCATGAGGGATGATGTGAAGATGGATGCTGATGATGTCCTGGTGACTCTGTCCCACTCCCACTTCCAAGTTGTGATGTCCGAGATCCGAGGCAACCTGGTTTGTGTGTGAGGTGTCTTCTTGTTGTTTTTTTCCTCCTCTGGTGATTTGTGTTGCATTTTCTGTCTTGTAACCATCATTTCTGGTCAAATATGCCTGTTTGGGTTGGCCAGTGTCACTTCTGCTGCGGTCCAACTCATTTCCAGTGAATGTCAGACAATTTTAGAGAGGTGTGGATTATTTGTAGTCTATGGAGAATGACTGCCAAATGACTAACGGGCAATTCTGGGCTGCGGGAGGACTTCTGGCCCATAGGTAATGACTGTCGGAGGACTGAGTCTGGTTCTCAATTTGTGTAGACTTCCAAATTCATGGTCATTTCTCCTGCCTTGAGGAAGCACCACGGGAAGGCACCAGCCACACAGAAAGACAAGCGTTTCCCCAAGGGTACGTGGCTTTTTAGTTTTTGCCTTTGAGTAAGAAACCTGCAAAGAGGCTGCTGTTATTAAGTTGAGTGGCATTTTGTGAAGTCCTGGGTTGAGTATTGTGTCACTTCAAAGATCACTGAAAAAATGGTAGAGGTTTGTCTGTGTGTTCTGGATGCTTTGGCTTTGAATGTCTTCTCATGGTGGTGACTTCATACTGTCCTTAGCTCCTGTCTCAAGGCACAACATGTGCTCAGGGTGAGGTTCATCATGCACGACAGTGGATGTGAATCCGTATTTCAAATAGACTTCTTGATCATTTTGAATTTTGGGGGGCCAACTTCTTCTCAGATGTCTTCAATCATCCTTGGTTTTGCCTCTTCACGTAACTGGTGATGAGCTCGTAGGAGGGGCAGGAGAAGGGTCAGCACTGTCGTTTCCACATTGGTCAGTTGTGCTGGGCTTATCAGGGTTATCTACCATCTGCGGTTTCTTTGCAGGAATCTCTTTAAGACACTCGTCTGTTTTGTGAAGGGCAGTGGACTTAGCGGGAGACCTCTTGTTCCTCAGTAGTGCCCCAGAAGTTTACCTGTTGGTTTTTGTTTACTTGCTTTTTATTTGCTGTGCTTAATTTAAAAATCTTGTAGCTCTTTGGATTTCTGTCCTTAAAGGAAGCCTCTAGGATTTCTACCCAGGTGTGTCCGGAAGGGACTGTGCTTGTACACGGCTGTCAGCCTTCAGTCTAGAGAAATGTCTGGTAGCGGTGAATGTTTAACAGTAACGTAACTCAAATGCATCTTAAATATACAAGCTTTGCCCTTGTTCCTGATATGCCTGGGGGATGATTCTCAGCAGGTCATAAGGAGTATGTTCTGCTGTGCTTTACCCGTTTAAAATAGTGTATCACCAGAAATGTATTCCTTAGTGCCTACACAGAGCAAGAACCTTCAGCAGTAAGAGCACGCTGACCCTCGGGCAGCTTCAAAGCGACGGATAAATGTAAACAGGTTAAAACACCAGTCCTGTGGTAGCAGTGTGTGTGTCAAAGTCCACCTGACCCTCCACACTTGCTCAGCATGTCACAACATTTTGTGGGTAAGGCTGGATGGAGTCAGTATAAGCAGGTGTTGTAACGGGCCAGGCAGTTGACCTAAAGAAATGAAAAATTACCTTTGAACGCAGTGGCATGCCTTTACATGTTGGGGTGTATTGCCTTTTCCTTCCTTGGTCTGAGCACAGAGTACTGAGAGGTGCTTCCATCTGGGGGAGGTAAACTCATCCAACAGTCATCATCGGCCTCAGGACTTGTAATCCTTGATGGAGGCCTAAGTGCGTGGGACAGTTTTACTTGTGTGGTGATTCTCTTTCTGCTCCCAGGTTTTCCCATTAATGCTTGCTCTTTGCTTTATTTGCCTTTATAGTGTTTTGTAAATGTTCTCCATCCATAGCTCTGAGCACTGAACTACGTGTTCCTTTCTCTGAAAACCCATCAATAGCTTTGGGGGTTTCCTTGGGAGTGGAGAAAATGGGGACCCTTTAGAGCTGAGGAGAGAATTTAATATAAGAAACCGTTCAATGATATGCCTCTAGTGAGGATGAAAGTACTTGCTTTAAATTTTTTTGGTTCTTTTTGCAATCTTTAGCAATATCTACTTAGAAGTCTACTTCAGCAAAAGAAGAAGAAATCACTTCCCATTTTGGTGTCTGACTAAAGAACTAACCTGAACAGACAGCAAACTGATGGGAAGAGCTTTTTTTTGTCGTTATTGGGTACCACATCTGACTTGTTGTGCTTTCCCTGTGCATAGGGTCGTGGTTTGTACATGGCGTTGTCCAATCTTCTTTCTGAACTGAACAAGTTACTCTTTCACAACTTATTTTAGTCATGTTTTGCTTGTCATGGAACTTCTTGCTCTTCACAGGTCAGCTAACGGCTTCCAAAAAGACAGGAGGTGACTCGGCAAGGAGGTGGGATGTGCCTGCATTCATTTCTGGCATCTGGTCTGTGCTGCTGGGTCCACCTCCCTGTCAATTGCCAGATGCAAGGCAAAGGGCTTCTCCTCACTCAAAATTACTTGTCTAATTTCAGAAACCGTCTACATACGCTTGAAAAATGAAACTCTTCCTAATCTCTTTGTGCACTAGTAGAGAAGCAGCATGGGGTTTTTTTCAGGGCTGTGCCTGGGAAAGAGCCTTTAGGAGATCCTGTCCCTTGACTCTCAGATGGGGCAATGAAGATTTGGAGAAAGTCATGGATGTTTCTGGTGTTCACCAAAGCAGTTTGGTCTTATGTAGCTTCTAGCCAGAAGGTGAATATTTGCTAAAAGGAGTCTTTGCTGAGAGTCATAAGCTGTGTACTGCTGGAAAAGAGGCTGGTTGTGTCTCACCGGTGCCCTGGGGTTGTGTCCCAGGCTTGGCTTACCTGCTGCTTAGCACCAACGTAGTTTTGGACAGCATGTGAATTCTTGGGGGAGGACGAGTATTTATGTCGTCCTGTGTGTTTTAGAGAGACTGGGTAATGTCTGGGCTGGGAATGTAGAAAGACTTGTAAGAAGATGTAGATGTCAGCTTTAATGTATTTTGTTCACTTAGGCCAGAGTTTAAAAGCCTTTTTGACTACAGGAAATTATCCAAGATAAATATGAGGACTTAACTTTGACAGAAATGTGTTTCATTTGAACAAGAACATTTCTGACCAATTTGGCTGCTGGTTTTCCTGCATCTCAAGGTAGATCCCTTTGCTCGTACTTCTCCAGGAGCAGCTGACTCTGGTTTCATGAAGGCCTTTCCCTGGCTGCTGTTCAGTGAATGCTGCTGCTTCACAGAGCTTCTCTGTGTGCCGTTGGCTTGCTCCAGCGCGTGCTGCACTGCTGGATGGGCCTGGGGAGCTGGAACTTTTAACTGGGCTTAAAACTCACCTGGCCCAAGCAGCGGTGTAGTTTTGGTAGCTGGCTAGCGTTACCCCTAACCTGTGTGTCACCTCTTGCAGCTCACAGCACCACTGCAGAAACGTGTGCAGCAGCAGGCTGGGAGGAGAGGCAGGAGCAGGCAGACAGGCTTGTCTCTTCCATTGAAATGGTCATCTCTCTAGGTAGATGCTGCACGTGTCTGTACAGATGCTGGAGAGACTAGCAGCTGTAATGCCAATGTAGAAGGGCAGCTTGGCACTAGGATCATGCTGTAGCTCTCACAACCAAGGAGATTTGTGCTTGTTTGTTATTGTCGTGCTAGAGACACAGATCTAAACAGCCCCTACAGGTGCTCCCATACACAGCTGGGCTACCATAGAGGATGTGGAATAATTTTCAGTTCTCCTTTTCGGTCACCATAGCAGAGGATGGACAGGTTGATTAGAAAGCCATCTTGAACCTTAGATCCACGGGATTCCTGCATTTAGAGCTCCTGTCAAATTGCTTTGTCACAAGAAGATGAAGAGAAATGACACAAGACGTTACACCGGACATTAACAACAGGGGAAAAAAAGAGAGAAGGAAAAACAAACCAGAAGGTCTTTACCACAGGCAACTAACCTGTCTGCGAAAAATAGCACCTGCTTTCTCTTTGTAGCTGTTAGCCACTTAAGCCCCCTTTTCTAAGACAACCTCCCTTCTACATTTGTTCTTTCCAGTCCAAAACATCTTGAGAGGCAGCCTCACCTGTAACACACTTGGTATTATGCAAAAAGACAGGACGGTCCAAAATTGTCCAAATTTTTGTCCAAAATTGTATAATATTTTTTTAAAGCAGATGGTGGCATTTAGACCGCAAATCCTGAGTGCAAGCCTGCAGGTCTTGTGTTCCCAGTCTCTTTGACACTGCTCAGAGTCTCATGCAGACCTGTCACCATGTGGTTGAGGTGTGCTAAAACACAAATGGAACTCCATCAGTTTTCTGGGGCTGAAGACCATAGAATCATCGAATCATCGAATCATTTAGGTTGGAAAAGACCTTGAAGATCATCGAGTCCAACCGTTAACCCAGCACTGCCAAGTCCACCACTAAACCATGTCCCTAAGCACCACATCTACACGTCTTTGAAATACCTCCAGGGATGGGGACTCAACCACTGCCCTGGGCAGCCTGGTCCAATGCTTGACAACCCTTTCAGTGAAGACATTTTTCCTAAGATCCAATCTAAACCTCCCCTGATGCGACTTGAGGCCATTTCATCTTGTCCTATCACTTGTTACTTGGCAGAAGAGACCGACCCCCACCTGGCTACAGCCTCCTTTCAGGTAGCTGTGGAGAGGGAGAAGGTCTCCCCCCAGCCTCCTTTTCTCCAGGCTAAGCCACCCCAGTTCCCTCAGCTGTTCCTCAGAAGACCCTTCTTTGGAAGGTCTTTGCTCCAGCACCTCAATATCTTTCTTGCAGTCCAAGGCAACTAGTTAAAATCAACTTCTCTTAGTCCTGAAAGAGCATTCAACAGTGGAAAGCTGTTTGCATTCCTGTAATGGCTTTTACATTTTTGTCCTAATGATCCTTACACACTTGCAGCTAACCCTTTAGGTCATGACAGCATCACGGAGCAGGGCTGCACCCAAGGGGTGCACACATGAGGCAGAGAGTGAGAAGACGCAGCCAGATGGTTAAGGAAAGGTTTCATCAGAAGATGGGAGCAGAGAGGACAGGCTGCGGTGATCCAGTGCAGGGCTCAGCCAGACAAGCGCGGGGCCCGGCCCCACTGGACTCGCCACCAGCCCCTTCGCTACGCTTTTCTGCCCACCCCTCTCCGCTCCCCTTGCCGCACAGAGCTCGGACCATTCCCGCACCCACCCAGCCCTGGGCTCTGCCCCCCACCCTCACCCCTGCTTCCCAACCCTTGCTTTGCCAGGCCTGCCTCTGGGTTTCTCCTTTTTTACATTCCAGAACGGACTTTCCCCCTGGAAACACAGGGCTATCTCCGTTATCAGCTCAGGATCTCTTTCAGCTCTCCCCTGACCAAGCAAGGCACTATGCTGCATTTCCAGAGCTGCCAGAACTACTCATAAAGCCCAGAGGCAGAAGCTCAAAGGTGCAACCATTTACTAGCTGCTCCTCAAAACACTCTCAACAGAGAGAAGACTTCTCAGCAATGACCATGTCGGATCCAAGCAGGCAACTCACTCAAATTCACTCCGGCTGACTCTAGCAGCGGGAGTAAAACTCGCCGTCATGTAGAACAGATTAATTGCATTGAAATGACAGAGGGCAGCGTCATTAAGTTAATTTGGCATGTAAGCTCTTTGGCAGCCCTCTTTTTTTTTAATTATTCTTTTGGACTATGCTGTCCTCTTGCTACACAAGTGGATGAACGCACTGTACTGTCTGCATACCGGTTAGCTCCCATACTTACCAGTTACTTCCATGCATCTCCCCACAGTTTTCTCAGATCTGCTGCTGCAGTCAGGTCACCCCTTCTAATGTTGGTTTCGGTTCCAGGCTGTAGCACAGTGAGCGCCTGTGATGGATCCCTCTCCTTCTGAGCCCGCTTCCTCAAGGTTATTCCCACCTTGAAAACAACAACAGAGAGAAGTTCACTCTGTGTTGTGCTGGTAAAATTACGAACATTTCCGATTGGAGAGCTCTGGCTAAGAAGTTCACCCTAACTACAAGAACATTCCTTTCGCCTAAAAGCTAGCAGTCTGGCATGGTTTCCAGCTGCCCACCTCTGAGCTAAGGTAACACCGCCTGTGCCGGTGTTAAGATTCCTTCTTAGAGTTGTGGCAGGTAGCAAGCTGCTTCAGGAGTCCATCCCTCCCAGGGGTGGATACCTGCCTTTGTTAACACTGAAGCCATGGCTTTTCCTCACCTCATTCCTGTTTGCTGAACTGGTACGTAGGTCTGGTCATTTGTGAAACCAAGCTGCAGCTGGATGGCCATTCACAGACAGGCTCCAATCCAGAGGGTGAAGGATCTGAATGTCCGGATGCCACAAACCCGTCTCCAGAGAGCTCCTTAAAACAAAAGAGGGAAAAAGCCCCACCATGGTGGGGAATGTCAGAAGAAGTCAAGTTGTATGTTACATTTTAGTACTCAACCATCTTAAAATCTCACGTGTCACCTCTCCTTAGGCATAAACGGCTTCCTGAGCAGAATGGGACCTTGTTTTCCTGCTCACGTCTTTGCCCTTAAGAAAATGGCTTAGTGTTTTAAGACCACATGTTTGACTGTCACCAGCCATGATTTCTAAACAAGCAGAGGGATAACTTAGAGGCTATTAACATTATCAATTAGCTGAGGCATTACTTAGTAAAACGCACTTTTCCTGGACAGGTACAAATACTTACAGCCATTTGCAGTCCTCAGAGCATCTAACCTCGCAGAAAGTCTTGTCTCTCATGTTAGCTCAGGTATGTTTTCAATCCGTTCAGGTTTTTGCCAGGGAGGTGGGGGGGACGGGTTATAAACCCCCCCAAATACCTTAAAAGCACTAAACTTTTCCTCATTTCCAAATGGGGGAGGGGACAGGCGGTGGAAGGGGGGGGGAAGGGAGCAACCAACTTGCAGTCTTAGTTTGTGAAATTCACACCATTTAAATCATAGAATCATAGAATGTCCTGAGTTGGAAGGGACCCACAAGGATCATCGAGTCCAGCTGGTGCCCCTGCACAGGACAACCCCCAAATTCACACCATATATCTGAGGGCATTGTCCAAATGCTTCTTGAATATTGTCAGGCAGAAAGAAGACTTAGCAGAAGAGACATGAGGAATCTGTGAAGGTATACTGTTTGAATACAGCCTACTGTCAAAGGTGCGGCACCATCCACTTTTCACAGGTCAGTGGAGGCTTCTCCCTCAGTAGCATACGGATGTCATGGCCGATGGAAACGGAAAACTTCATCTCCTCCTCTAGATACAGCCAAGAAAGACAGAAGCAGCATCTACCAGCCACCAGCGGCTTCTAAAACAGTACTTAACACAAAGACAAACTCAATATATTCTCAGCCTAGCAGAGGTGCAAGTTAGATAGCATTTTTTTCTTTTTTAACACTTTTGTGGACATCCATTCTTCTAATACGAAGACCATGTTTCACCACATAGCTCACTTGGAAAGAGCTGTTCATGCCAAATCAAATAGCTTAAAAAGAGTGGGAGCAGAACGTCTATGACATTTCACTTTTACACCCACAAAATTAGCCAAGAGACAAGGAAAAATTAAAACCCTGCAGCTGCGAGTACGGTTTTAGGCAGGGTCTCTGTGACAATTACGCCTTTACGCCAGGCAAAGAGTGCGCTGGGACTTGTAAGCTACATCAGTCGCACATTGCAGCAAGCAACTCTCCGGTTAATCACATGCTGAATTCAACAAAAAAAATCAGGGGAAACCCCACCAAACCCACAGAAACCAAACACAGTTGGTTCTCTCCTCTGGTGGGAGCCAACACAAGTCTGTCACCACAGCCCTGGCCGAGAGACCGTCCATAACAGAGCTTGGTTCTGCCCAAGGCATTTTCAACGCTCTCTACCCTCACCAGAAGAACCAGAAGCAGTTCCCCAACCACCACAATGTCTCCAAAATGAAAACCGTCGGGGGAACGTACCATCGGGAAATGCCTGCAGCTCACAGGCTTCATCCTTCTGCTGCAAGAGCTGAGGACAGCCTGGGGAAAACGCTGGTGTCGGAGGGTGCAGCCTGCAGCCCTCCAGCTACCCCCATCCCCACAGCCCAGGCCGCGCTGCTCCAGAGAGCGCAGGCTCAGAAACCTCCTCCAGGGCTGGAGGCAGCGGCCACGTTCCTGAGCCCAAGGCCCAGGGGCTACCACCAGATCAAATCTATCACTGTCTCGAACCCCTCAGGCCTCACGTTGGGTCCCACGTTGGTCCGGGGCTGATGCAGGCTGTTGGCGCCTGGTGACCGAGGCCGGGAGACAACCGTCCTGCCAAGCCTCTTCCAGGCCCAGACCCCCCAGCACTGGCCCCGTACTGGCCCAGTCAGGCACTGCCCCAGTGGCAAGACACCCCCCACATGGGCAAATCATGCCCCGGGGCAGATACCCTGGCCATGGGCAAATCTTCCCCCGAGGGCAAATGCCCCCACCCCAGGTGCAGCTCCCCCACCCAGGCACAGATACTCCCCAGGGACAGATACCCCTGGGGGCAGAGATCCCCACCCCATGTCTAGCACCTATTTACCTGTTTACCGCCTTTCTCTCAAACCACGAGTTTTCTCACTTTAACCTGTATCTTTAACCTGTATCCCAGGGCGCTGGGTGTGGAGCAGGGCTCTGCTGCCTGCAGCCGAGAGCCCCGCTTAGGGCAGAGCCCCGCACCAGGCAGGCTGGCAGCAGGGAGGGGACCCCCAGCCCAGCCCCGGAGAGCGGAGAGGTTCCCAGGGGTGCACGGGGACGGCCTGGGCTTGGCCCCAGAGAGGGGAGCTGCTGGCCAGGGGTGGTGAGGAGCTCTCTCCTGCTGGGCATTTGATGTCCTCCCTCCTCCCAGCCCTTGGGGAGGTGGCTGTGGGGAGCCTGGCTGATGGCACCGGGCACGGCCTGGCCCTGTCCTGTGGACGCCATGCTCTGCTCAGCCCTGGCAGCTGCTGGGATAACGGCGGGATTTGGGGTCTGGCCAATGCTGTCGCACTGGCGAGAGGGACGTGTCAGGGGCAGAGGCCAAAGGGCTGGGAGCCCGGTCTCAGCAGCCCAGAGGAGGTGGTGCAGGGTGCCCCTGGGGGCACAGCTCTTCCCTCTCCACATGGAAACTTCTCCCCCGGCTCCCGGACAAGGATGTGCAAGCCCAGGGCATGCCAGAGGTGGCCGCGTCTGAACACCACGATGAAACCTCCAGGTTTTGCAGTCCAGCAGGGCAGCTGGGGCTTTGTGGCAAGGACGCCCTGGCACAGTGTGTGCTGTGCTGCCGCGGGCTGCTGAAAAGCCTGGGCGTCAGGCAGCTCTCAGGGCAATCCTGGGTCCTTTGAGCTCTGCCTTTTCCCTTTTGCCTGCTGAGGGCAAGCGACTTCCACAGGAGGTGAACAAACGTGAGTTCTTTTGGAGGAAAGCCCAAGAGAGGGGTGAAATTCTAAAACCATGATGGGGCCAGGGTGTGCTGAGGGGTGAGCTGTCCTGCACACAGTGGCAGAGCCCCGGAACAACGCTGTTTGCTCAGCACGCTCAGGGTGCTTCCCGTGTGAAGGACACCATGGCCTTGGGCTTGTGCTTCCAGCTTTAATCCAACAGAGCCATTTTCTTGGAGAGCGCTTCACTTCTGCCCGGCTTTGCAGGGCCAGCAGCAGAGCGCCCACAGGGCCCATCCCCGTTTTGGCTGCTTCCTGGGCGTTCTCAGGATCAGCACGGTCTGAATTGCCAGGGACGAGACCGAGAGGTCGTCATCTTTCTCCAAAAGCTGGAGGGCTGCAAGAGGAGGAAAGAGAACAGAGCTGAAACCCACCGATCTGCAGAGACCCCCACGCATCCCCTCCGGACCATGCCAGCCCCACCCATCCCTTTCCCTGGCCAGGAGGAGCAGGTGGGACAAAGGCATCAGCTGGAAGCTGCTGCTCAGGAGCGCCCCAAATGCCCCTGAGATGTTCCTCTGCCCTTGAAGCATTTCCCTGCAGCAGGGCAAAGCATGGCAGCACCCTGCCCAGGCTGGGGCCCCTGTCCCACCAGCCCCGCCACACACAGCACTGCCCCTGCTCACTGTTGCAGATCTCAGCCAGCTTCTCCTCGCTTTGGTCCCTCCGGTGCCGCGCGGCGAGCCCTAGGCACAGAGCTGCGTCAGACCTCCTGTTCCCCAGCGTGCTCCCAGCAGCACAGCTCCCGGTTCTGCCGGTTTGGCTGCACACCCTCCTCCCCCTCAGCAGGGTGACCCCAGGAAGGACAGTACCCGAGGCGGGGTGGGACTGAGCAAGGAGGCCACCGAGCCCACCTGCGTGGGCAGGGCTGGGAGAGGGAGGCCCAGAGCCCCTGGATGCCCAGGCCCTGCACGGGGCAGCCAGGGCTCTGGCAGCCACAGGGCTGCCCCTTGCCGCCAGTGCAGCGGCTGGGACTGGGGCCAGGCTGCCAAAAGAGGGACCCCAGGGGCTGTGGCTCACCAATGAACCTCACGGCCGCCTCTCGCAAGGGGACCTGAGCATCCTTCAAGTATGGCAGGCTCTGACTCAGATTGTCTTCAACTCTGCTCCCGTCCTGCACCAGCTGGAGAGAGCACAAGGGCATGGGGCTGGCACAGGCCCTCCCCAGTTACCCGGACCAGTCCCTCCTCCCAGCACCCCTGGTCCCCCTCCCACCTCAGGCCATTCCCATGTCCCAGCCAGGAGCCCTGTGCGGCTGAGGTTCAGAGAGAGCCGCAGGCAGAGGCAGGTCTGGAGGTCCTGAGACCCCTCTGTCCCACTGCCAGGGCCCAGGTGCGCTAGGGTCTCGTTCGACATCTTGAGGGTGCCCTCCCCACCCTGGGGGGCCTGGAGAAGAGCCCTTGGGGGGCTCTGTGCCTGGGGGCAGGGAAGGAGGATGCAGCTCCAGGCTGCGGGCTCTGGGCTGGAGCAGGGCAGGCCAGGCACAGCTGCACAGGGGCACCCCTTGTCCAGCCCGGGCCCTGGGCCTGGGGGTTGTCCTCACCAAGCACTCCCCAATTCTCCAGGTCTGCTCTGTCTGCGTCAGGTGCTTGAGCTGCCTCCACTTCAGCAGCTTTGCAGCGACAAGGAGGGCTTCCTGAGAGGCCTGCAGAGGGGGACAGGGATTGGGGGGATTGTGGACAGGGACTGGGGCTCAAAGCCCTGGCCTCCAACACCTGCAGGGACAGGACTGCGAGGAGCAGGGATGGGAGGGGACCCCACATCTCCATCCTCTGCAGCAGTGCTGGGACCAGGGCAGGGATGGAGGGCAGCTCTGCCCTGTCCTCTGACTCGGGCAGTTGGAGCCTGGGGTGCGACAGATGCCAAGAGGCCAACTGCTAGCAGCCCTTGCCCTCCCTGATGTCCAGCCCACCCCTGGGCTGGCAGCACGCCCTTCTCCGCATCACTGGTCACGTTTGGAATCTGTACCTTGGCCACGCTCTCGCTCTCGTCACTCATGCGGAAGAAGAGTGGGAGCAGGCTTCTGCGCACATTTTCCTTCACCTGCCGCTTGTGGCTCCCCACCACCATCTGCAGCACCTCTTTGAAGAGGCAGATGGAGAGCTCTCGCAGCTGGCTGGACTCCTGGGAGGGAGGAGGACAGGAGGACTTCAGCAACAGCCGCTCCCTGAGCAAGGGCGTCAGCGTGGCTGATGTGAGGGGAGATGCTTTGCAGTCAGGTTCTGCACACAGGAGCCGTGGGCCAGATCTGCAGCCGTGGCTGAATGGGCCCAGGCCCACAAAAGGCCACGCATGAGGTTTCCATCAGGCGGTGCCTGTGCCAGCCCCCAGCATTCACCACCAGCCACACCAGCCGCACCAGCGCAGAGCTCCCCAGGGACCGGGCTGGCCCTCGGCAATGCCTCTGCGGCACATATCACCACCTCAGCCTTAGCCCCTTGCCGTGGCGCCTGGGGAGAACGTCTGGTCCTGCCTGGCAGCGCAGCTGGGGGAGGCCTCGCGGAGCTGAGAGCAGCTCTTGGCCTGCAGGTGCTTTGCCCAGGGGCTGGGCTGGGCACCAGCACAGGGGGCTCAGGTCGCCCGGAGGCATCAGCCTGTCAGGGAGAAGCCGTGCTGGGCTGCAGAGCCCAGAAGCCATCCCCACGAGAGCCCAGGGGCGTGAGGAGGGGAACAGCCCTGCCCAAGTGCTGCCACAGGGCTGGGCTGATGGGCAGTTGCCCTTGCAGAGGGCCCAGCAGTGGGGCTCAGGCTCCCACAGCAGCCTTACATCATCAAAGAGCGGCAGGAGCTTCTCCACCAGCTGCAGAGCGGTCAGGCTGGCCTCCCCCCTCGTCATATGACCCAGCACATTTCTGAAGACCAGCAGGGCCTTCATCTTGTTGTCCGTGTTGGCATTCTCCTGGGTCTCCATGATGTCCGGCAGCAGGACCAGCATTTTTCTTGCCTGTAGGAAGCACAGAATTTCCTTCTTGTGAAGCGGCAAAAGATCACCCTGGCAAAAATGCTCCGGCCACTAAGCACCAGCCTCCTGTCCGCCTTCCTGGCAGGTGGCACAGGACTCCCAAACCAAAGGGGCGGAAGGCTTGGTAACCCTCCGGGCCTGGAAAGCTCCCCAGGCGGCCACCAGCAGGCCCCTCCATGGCAGCGCTCTGCGGACCCCCACGGCTCGTGCACCGCAGGGTGCGGGCAAGGGCAGCCATCTCCAAGCTGGCAATGAGCAGGCTGTGACCCCTTCATGACAGAGGCCCACTGCCCCAGCCCCAGAGTCAGCCCCTAGCATCAGCTGTACCCTGGGCTCCGGCTCATCCCCTCTCTCAGCAGAACGCTTCTCCTGGGGACAGCGCTCCCTCGACTGAGGCAGCTTGGTGCTGGCTGCCTCGGTGTGGAGCAGAAATTCCTGCCTGGCACCACAGGGATGTGCCAGGAGCGAGAGCTCCTGCAGGTGGGTGAGGGAGCCTTTCTCCTTGCGCTGCAGCGGCAAGCTCCGAGCCTGAAGGAGCCTGGGGCCCGTGAAGGGGACAGCGAGGGCATTTGGAGCCGTCACCCCACCTCCTGACTCCCAGCCCAGGCCAAGCCACCGCGTTACCCACTGCCCCAGCCCCAGGCTGCCAACATGGCTTCACTTGACCAGGCCCCGCTCACCGTCTCAGGTCTCTGCGACAGCGTGATGAGGCCTCTGAGCACCAGCGAGAGCAGCACCTGGCTTGGCCGCCTCAGGTACCTCTGGACTTTGTAGAGGCCAGCAAACTCCTCTGATTCAATGTCGCTGGAGGCCAGCAGCTGAAACAAAGGCGGCAGTGAGAGACTGGCAGAGCCCACAGGGCTCCCTGCTCCGTGTGGCTCCTGCTTCCCACTGGCAGCGCAGGGCAAGGGCACCGGGGCCAGACAGCCCGTCCCGGGGGCAGCTCTGCCCGTGGAGGGCCGCTTGGTGCCCCCGTGCCCTGCGCCTCGCCGCACAGCACATGGTCCTCTGTGCCGGCTCCTCCTGTCCTCCGAGCATGGGCAGCCTCTTGCTCTCACGCCTCTGAGGAGCGATCCAACAGCAAGAGCGGGCACAAGGGAGGCACGACAGGCGAGTGGTGACGAGTGTCTCCTGCCCCCAACCTTGCAGCCCGCTCAGCCTGTGCAGAGGCCACGTCTCTGCCCCTGACCCAGCCCTTGCCCTGCCCCAGGCTTCCAGTCTGCAGGGCAGGGCAGGGGGGTGCAGGCAGGGGGGAAGCAGAGCACTGTCTGGGCAGGCAGGGGCTGCTTGGGCTGCGTGTTTGTGCACCAGGGCCCAAGCCGCGTGCGGTGGCCCTGCATGGCTGGCATAGGGGCACCTGGTGCTGGGCAGGTCGCTGCTGGCCCTAAGGGGCTGTGTCCCTATGTCCTGGAGAAGGCGACTGTTTGGGGCAGATGGGAGGGGACAGAGCCATGCCTGTTTTCCTGGAGAGGCAGGCACAGCCCCGAGGGTGAGCAAGGACTGCTCTGGTCACTCACAGCCAAGTGATGGATGCAGGCGTCCTCTGTGCTGGAGCTGAACACCCTGTGCAGCCGCTGGTCCTGGAGCTGGCTGAGCAGCTCCCTCAAGACCTTCTTCAGGGTGTGGGGCTGGGAAAGCATCACGTCCCACATGGCCAGAGCAGCACTGCAGGCCCAGAGCGCTCTGTCAGCAGGGCTGCCTCGGCCACCACACTGTGCCCAGGCCAGCCCCGCAGGACCCAGGCTGTCCTGCAGCCCTGGCCCTTCCCGAGCCCTCGCCTGGAGTGCCCGGGTCCCTGCCTGGGCAAGGAGGAGGGGGCTGAGGCAGTGTTCCCCATGGGGCAGGGAGGAACCTTGTGGTGGGGTTCTGGGCTGGCTTGGCCGGCTTTGGCTACTGTGCGCCTGGCCGATCCACCAGCGCTAGAAAGCGTAGTGGGGTGGAGGGCCCTGCTCCTCGGGGGTGTCCCGCAGTTGCCCATGGGTCTGGCAGCCAGAAAGTCTCCAGGCCCTCTCCCCACATGGCACAAGCCCCCGGGGGCTGCTGGGCTCAGTACCTGTCACATGACGGAGAGAGCTTCAAGAGGCTCGTGACCACTTCCCCGGGGCACTGCTCCGTCATCAGGACAAGCAGCAAGTGCAGGCTCTGCCGGGCGGACGCCGTGCTGATGCACGCCATGTTTTCATAGATGCACCTCATGATTCTTGGCACCTGGAAGGCACACAGGTGAGGATGGTGCTGCCACTGGAATGCAGCCATTTCCTCAGCTGCCTCTCAACCTGCTGCCCTTCCCATCCTGCTCTGCTGGCTTCAAATGGCTTCAAGGTTCCTGAGGCACCTGGGTTAGGGAGGGATGGAAGGGGGGTGGAAGGGAGGGAGGAAGGAAGAACACCTGAAAGGGCTGAAGGGCAGGGCAGCCATAGGCCACTTACCTCTGTCAGCCAGGAGGCAGGTTCTCTCGTGGCCACATCCAGGATGCTGCTCGCCTCCTCCTTGTCATAGACGCTGGAGTCTCTCATGGCCTCAATGACC
This sequence comes from Platalea leucorodia, assembly GCF_965183815.1. NCBI lineage: Eukaryota > Metazoa > Chordata > Aves > Pelecaniformes > Threskiornithidae > Platalea > Platalea leucorodia. The sequence continues at coordinate 268,836 of NW_028121456.1, forward strand.
ACGAGGACAAGGTCTCTCTTCTCAGAAGGCTGCAGGTATTTTCCAAACGCCTACAGAGGAAGGAAGGCAGGGAAGACATGTCACAGCGAGTGCCCTGATGGTGCTCCTTAGCTGAGCAGTGAGAGCAGCTCTGGAGAGACATGGCCCGGCAGTGCTGGCAGCAGTGCCCGCAGGAAAGCTGGAAGCAGGGGCTGCAGTCACTGCGCGGTGGAGGATGAGAAAAGAGAGGAGGAGGGAGGAGGGTTGGGGTGGTGGGCACAGCGTGCCGGCCCTCCAGAGAACCTGGGCTTGCTGGTGGCCAGGAGGGCTGGAGCTGCTGCTGGGACACTGGAGTGCAGCCCCTTCTAGTCCCTGCTTGGGGACAGCAGCAACCCTCTCGCCAGGGACAGTGAGGCCATGCCAGCCCCACTGACTCTGGATCCCTTTGCTCACACAAGTCTCCTGCTGATGCCACGGACAAGAGGCCCGGCAAGGGAGGAGCTCATTACCATTGTGATGGTGCTGGTGCTGGAAAACCAGGAGGTGTTCTCAGCTTCCCGTTCCCTTTGATGCTGTGGATGCTCTGGATTATCCTCTGGCAGCGTCGTGCCTAAACAGGAGGGGATCAGAGAGGAGTCGGTAGCACAAGGCATCTTTGCCAACAAGCTTAGCAAATGGTGAAAAGAGCTGTGAACTAGGAATGGCTGAGGAGGGAGGTTCTGACCCGCAGTCAGGGGAGGAGGTGGTGGACAGGGGAATAAAGCAAAGGGTGAGAGGCGAAGGGAACCAGAGGGACCTCAGGGATGATGGAGAAGGAGGAGGGGCACCTGCCTCAAGTGTACGTGTGCAAACGCTCACGGCCTGGGCAACTCAAAGGAACTAGAGCTCTGCATGCAGTCACACAAGTAAAACATTGTTGGAAGAACGGAGATGCGGGGGACGGCTCGCAAGGCTGGAGTGCTGCGGTGCACGGCTGCAAGCTCTTGAGGAGAGATGGGGAAGAGGAGGAGGGGGGTGCATCCTATCTGAAGCAGCAGCTCAGATATAGGGGCCGATCAAGAGTCTGAGAGAGCATATGTGGGTGAGAAGCAGAGGAGAGGCAGTGCTGGTGACATGGTGGTGGCAGCATGTTGCAGACCTCCCCCCTCGGGGAGAGGATGTGCATGAAGTCTTCCTGAAAGCACGTGGGCAAGTCTCCGTGCCTGTCACACGCCCTGATTCTCATGGGGAACTTGACCGTCGTCCCTGAAACCTGCTTGCAAGATGGCAGGACGCAAGCAGTCAGGGAGATTTATGGGGGGCGTCAGGGACAGCTGCTTGCTGCAGGCACTGGAGGGACCAGCCGGCGTGACGCACAGCTGGATCTGCTCTTCTCCAATAGGGAAGAATTCTTTTCAGGATGTGGTAATCAATGGTAGCTTTGGCTGTGGGGACCATGAAACAGCTGGGTTCTGAGTGGGGAAGGAGAGCAGCAAAGAAGAGGGGCTGGACTTGTGGTGAGCATTCAGCTTCTGCAGCAAAACGCTGGCAGGGATGCTACGGGAAGCAGCTGTGAGGGGCAGAGGAGGTCGGGGAAGCTGGCAGAGTTTCATGGACAGCCTCCAGCAAGCACAAGACCAGTCCATTGCAATACTCGAGGAAACAAGCAGGCATACGAGGAGACGTCTGCGTGTGGAGGGACGCAGCCTGCCACAGCTTCTCTTACCTTTTTGCTGCAGGAGGAATCTGAAGAGGTGATGAAGGGCATCCAAAGCCCCCCAGCTGATCTCCGAGTTCTGGCAAGTGCGGCAGAGGATGAGACGCCCCAGCAGCTGTCCCAGGATGGGGATACGGATCTCTGTCTGGCAGGCAGGGCTGTCATCGTCTCCTAAATGGGTGCTGCAGACCTGGGCGAGGGAGGCAGGACAGGTAGAAAGGCTGAGGGGCAGTAGCTGCGACCAAAGCCCTGAAGGCCAGAGTCTGCCCGGGGAAGGATCCCCGGGGAGTCAGAGCTTTGCAGGGCCCTCCCAAAGCAGCCAGCTGGGCAGCAGGGCAGGGAGAGCTGCTGGGCCTGGGCTCCCGCCGTGCTCCTTGGGCAGTCCTGTCCTGCACAGGACTAGGGGCCGAGATGGCTCCTGGCAGAGAGGGAAATGGGGAGCAAAGAGCCTGGGAAAAAGCAAGCAAGCAAGACCCTGGCTCCAGGGCAGGGCCTTGCTGAATGCCTCAGTCAGTGCCCAGGCTTGCCTTGCAGGCAGCTCTGAGCTGCAGGCTGCTCTGGTGTGCAGGCAAGGGGAGACAGCCTGGCTGGAGGCTGCCTGGCTCCTTACCTCCACTGAGGAGCAGGTGGCCAGCAAATTGCTCAGCCTCCCAATCCTCCCCACAGCCCTCTCACACGCAGCTGCGCTCTGGCAGTTGACGAAGGTCAGCAGCATCTGGGAGGAGAGAAATTGCTCATGTGCCCTGGGAGCTGGTGCCCGCGCCAGCAGAAGCAGCACTGCTGAAGCCCTGGCTGGACTCGCGCAGTCCTTGTGGCCATGCAGGTGGGCAGATGGCACCCCCAGGGCAGCGTCTGCTCCTTTCCGTGCCCTCCCCCACAACACAGCCCTGTGTCCCCTCTCCCATGAAGGCAGGAGCCTGCCTGGGGGGTCTGCAATGGGGAAATGGGGATACGGCCCCCTGGGAAGCCAGGAGTACAGAGCTTCAGGGCTGGGCTCCCTGTGCAGGACAGGCAGGTCCCATGGGTCCCTGCCCCAGTCAGATCTGGGGAGGAAAGCACGAGGGACCACGAGGCAGGGGAAGTGCAGCGCCAGCTGCCACCACTGTGGTGCCTAAGGAGAGGGGACAAATGTCTGCCACCGCTTTGGTGCAAGGAAAGCTCTGGGGATGGAGCTGGCCCAGAATTGCCATGGGCAAGGCTTTGCCGTGAGACAGGAGGCTGCTGCAGAGGGGAAGTCACATGGAGTGCAGGCAGGGGACGCCGGGCTCCCAGAAGAGCATGGTGGGCCACCCCTGGCTGCCCCCAGGGAGCTGGGCACCCTCCCTGCAGTGTGCTCTGTGCGTGGCACTGGCGTGGGGACTGTCCACTCAAGAGTGGACACTCCCTTCCCTCCAGCGTCAGGAACAGCCCCTGCCAACCCCACTCTTTGCCAATGCCACACCTCTAAGATTGTCTGCAGCTCCGTGAAGCCAGAGGCAGGAGAGCTGAGCACCAAGGTCTGCAGCATGGTGTCCATGGCATCCAGGGTCTGCAAGGAGGACAAAGGGTTGTGGCAGTCTTTCCGCAGTCCCTCTCAGCCCCGGAGATGGATCTGAACTCCCCAGGCCAAGGGAGGACACCCGCGCTGCCTCGCGGTGCCCAAGAGAGGCCTCGGGGCAGACGAGCTGCTGTCGGCAGAGCAGCCTGCGGCACTGGGCATGGCCAGGCCCACGGGAAGGGGAGGAAGGGATGAGGGCAGGAAAGCAAAGCCGAGACCCTGCCCTGCCTTGGATCTCCGTGTGGCCAGGGAGCAGCCCAGAGGGACTGGGGGCTGCTGTAGCTCAGCCAGCACTTACCTCAAGGTAGAGAGAAGTGTCCAGGCCCTGCATGTCCATTTTGGGAGGAAGCAAGAAGACGCTCCTGAAGCAGGCCTCTAAGAGGCTTTCCTTTTTGCCCTCCAGCACCATCTTCACTTTGCTGCAAAGAGAGAGAGGGGCCTGTCGAACGCTGGTGCTGGGAGCGGTGCCTCGATGCCTTGCGCAGGTGGCCATGCACCTCTGGAGCAGGGGTCCCCGGGAGGGATGGAGGGTGTGTAGGGAGCCCTGCCAGGAGGCACCTCCTCCCTCCCCAACATGGCCTGGGCCAAAGGACAGTCCTGGCAGCAAGCCTCCTGCCTCCTGCTTTAGGGAAGAGCCCAGGCATGGCGGGGAGCTGCAGGATCCTTCTGGCCTCCCCTGTGCCCTCCCAGCAAGCCACGAGCAGCGCAGAGCAGAGGCCCTCCGATGGCACCGCTGGACTCTGCCGCCATGGGGGATGTCCTGGGCCACGGGCTGTGGAGAGGGGCCAGCCAAACCAGGGGCTGGGCAGCTACCTCAAGGCGGCGATGGCAAGCATGGCTTGCTGCCGCACCGCTGTGTGCAGGTGGTCCCTGGGCTCCTCTTCCAGCAGCACCTGCAGAGCACAACCGGCATGGCACCTGGCAGCCACCAGCAGCCAGCGCCAGCAGACCCAGCACCAGGTGGCGGGGCTGGTGGAGACCCTCTGCACCTGCCCCAGCACTGGCCCCCAGAGTGCCCCCTGCCACCCCCGGTGCTGGGGTCTCTGCTGGCAGGGCTTCTCAGCAGCACCCGAGTCCCCTCGGGACACCTCAGTGTCCACGCATGCTTGTCCCTGCCCTCCCCCTGCCCATGTGCTGTCCGCACAGCGTGCCGGTGCCCGGGCACCTTGCCCCCCTGCCCAGACCCTCACCTTGATATTCTCTGCCAGCTCAAATCTGTGGCAGAACGCATTCAGGCCCCGTGACAAACCCTTGCGCCTGGCAGCTTTGCACAGGGTGCTGATGGTCTCTAGGAACTGCATCTTCTGGGCCTCCTCCTGGCAGTGGGGGGACAGAGAGACAAACGGGGAGCGTGAGAAGGTAGACACATGGCCAGCAGCACTGGAGCCCTGGGGCTGCAGTGCTGCGCAGGAGACCTGGGGGGAGCAGCTCTGCCCAGCCACCAGCCCCCCAGCAGCCCCAGCAGCAGAGCCGGCGGCCCCGTCAGGAGACGCAGGCACAGCTACCATGGAAACGGCCGCGCTTACCTTTTGTGAGCTCTTCAGAAAAGCCTGGATGAGCTCTACGGCTTCTGTTTCCTCTCGGTACAGAGACCACCAGCTGGGCAAACCAGCCCGGGCACCTGGTAAAGGAGGAGAGCAGGGAGGGCTGTAGAGAGGGGCTGAAGGCAAATGCGAGGAGACGAAGGAGCTCTGCCCTCCGTCCGGCCCCGTGCCCACTCCCCTGGCGCAGTCTCCCTGGGGGTGTCTGGCCTGGAGGGTTCCCGGCAGATGGGCTGCGATGTTGGAGCGCAGCGCGGCGCAGAAAGCCACGAGCGCGCCAGGCTTAGAAACTCGCTTGCAGACAGGCTGGAAAGGTCCCCGTCCCCCACCACCGCTGCCTCCTGCCAGGCCAGCTGCCTCTTGCTGCCCATAGCCCAGAGCAGGAGCCCAGTCCCCTCTGCTCTCTGCCGCCCTGGGGGAGGCTGTGCTAGGGCCAGCTCCCAGCCCCGAGCAGCATTCCACCAGTGCCGTGCTCCCCGCCCATGGGACCCCCACTGCCGCTGTGCCTGGGAAACAGGACCCTGGCATTGATCGGGGTGCAGGCCCCAGCCCTGCCCAGCCCAGCGGGGCCCCTCACTTACTTCTCTGCAGCATCCCGGGCACGCGCACCTGCTGGGGCCTTGGTGGAGAGCTGCTCTCCTGGGGAGCCCGGTTCTCCTCCCAGGCCACCCTGGGGCGGCTGGGGGGTCTCTCCGCCATCCTGTGGGATGGAGGAAAGGGGTAGGAGTGGGGAAGGGGGAAGCTTCGGCGAAATGCCTGGGCACCCCGGGGCTGCCGGGGGTGGCGGGGAAAGACGTGGGCTGTGCTCAGGGGCTCCTCGCCAGCTCCACGCTCCCGCCCTGTCCCGTCGCCGTCCTGCCGGACGCTGTGGGGTGGGGGCTGCAGCTGCATTGACCATATGCAGTGCCACAGGGTGTCACAGAGGCGGGTCACAAAGGGCACCACTGTGACCCACCACCCAGGCCGGGAGGGGCAGGGTGTCCTCTGGGGGCGTCACGAGGCCCACTCGCCCCTGGGCACTTGGGTCCTCCTGGGGTGCCCCAAGCCCCACAGTTGCCCTCCTGCTCCCTGCAGACCTCCCTCTTGCTCTCCAGCTCTCCCAGAGCCCCGTCTTCACATGTCCCCAGGACCTTCCCTTCCCTTCAGGGCACTCCAGAGCCCTGCCTCTCTCCCTTGGCAATGTTAGATGTCTGACATCTAGTCAAGCTTCACACAAGTCCGAGGTTTTGTCGCTTCAGCTCTTCTCTTCCTCCTACCAAACACAAGAGCTCATGCAGTGAAGAGGAAGAAGAAAAGGAAGCATCTTCCCCTGAGTTTGCCCTTTGAGGATGTGGGAACCTTTCAGAAATGGAGATTGCTGTCTTGCTGGGTTTTTCTTGGTCTGGTTTTGGACCGTGACCAAGAACCCCTCCTCATTGCGCTGGGGCTGGCTGACCACCATCTCCAGCCCTCCGTGGCCATCTTCTGGGCCACTCCTCCTGCCTGACGGCCTGCTTGGTTTTTTGCAATACGGAAGCTTCTCCCCTGCAGCACAGCAGGAAATAGCACTTTCTGCTTTCAGAACGGCGGGAAGCCCATTTCTGCGCGGGCTGCACAGAAGTTTTACAATTGGAGTGTTTTGGCCTGTGGGGAATGTTATCTCCAGGCAGGGGTGGCTTATGCTTGGTTTTTTGCAATACGGAAGCTTCTCCCCTGCAGCACAGCAGGAAATAGCACTTTCTGCTTTAAGCTCGGAGCAGGATAACAAAAGGGAAGGCTAGTATCCTGACCGAGTGTTTCTAGCCCAACTGACTTTTGACGTTGCTAATGACATTTACCAATTCTTTGGCAATCTCATGCTAATCTTTCATCACTCCTGTGAGGATGCTACACTGGCCACAGGGCGGAGTTCACCACAGATGGGACGAGATGCTCTCTTCACATTTCTGCAATTTCTGGCACCTTACAATTCACACCCTTCCCTCCGTTCTGAAAATCTCTTTCAGCAAAAAGATGTTTACACCTGCTCCTCTCCTCTGACCGTTGTCGGTGTTACAACTGTCGACGGAACATTAAGATAGAAGCATAGAATCATAGAATCACTGAGGTTGGTGTCCTGGTTTCAGCTGGGACAGAGTGAGTTTTCTTCTCAGTAGCTGCTATAGTGCTGTGTTTTGGATTTAGGATGAGAATAATGTCGATAACACACTGATGTTTTGGTTGTTGCTGAGTAGAGTTTACCCTAGTCAAGGACTTTTCAGCTTCCCACGCTCTGCTGGGTGCACAAGAAGCTGGGAGGGGGCACAGCCAGGAGAGCTGACCCAGACTGGCCAAAGGGCTATTCCATACCCTCTGACATCATGCCCAGTATATAAAGCTGAGGGAAGAAGAAGGGGGGGACCTTTGGTGTGATGGCATTTGTCTTCCCAAGTAACCGTTGTGCGTGATGGAGCCCTGCTTTCCTGGGGATGGCTGAACACCTGCCTGCCCATGGGAAGTAGTGAACGAATCCCTTGCTTTGCTTTGCTTTGCTTTGCTTTGCTTTGCTTTGCTTGCGTGTGCGGCTTTTGCTTTACCTATTAAACTGTCTTTATCTCAACCCATGAGTTGAGTCTCACTTTGACTCTTCTGATTCTCTCCCCCCTCCCATTGTGGAGTGGCTGTGTGGGGCTTAGTTGCTGGCTGGGGTTAAACCACGACACAGATGCTATCGGAATAGGAAACCTGAGCAAAATATGCTCTCTTTTCTAAACTGTCTTGACATTTTGAATCCGTCCCCTCATCTACAGTCCAAGAGGCAGAGAGCTTGAAGGGTGGTTCAGAAATGCCTTCTTTAAACATACAGATCTCACTGGCATCCAAATAAAAGTTGGCTGATTTGAACAGCATCTAAGCGGCTCCTTATCTGTGCCCTGAGAGATTTCTAGAGGTTTCTAAGGTGGGCAGCTATTCTTGCTAAAAAGTTTTTTAAAATGGTAAAAAATTGTAAAAAAAGATCTTCAAGCTACAGAGGAATGGTGAAAATGCTTTAAAATCCCTGCTCTCACTATAGAATTCATCAAAAGCCATCTTCTTAACAGACACTATAAAATTTCCTGAGAAGATTGTAGTTCATGAAGGGTCAACATTCGATATATTCCTTACCTGCTTAAATTCACCTAACACAATGCAAGCCGTTCTTTTTCACCACTTGTCAACCTTACGCATGGTTGTTTTCAATCTTTACTTCCAGCAAACAGGATGTAAAATGTGGTGGCTCGTCTGTGCCAGAGGAAGCACAAAGAGAAGCTACCATCTTGGCAAAAGACAGAGAGAGAGTGGGACCACTTGAAAAACCAGTGCCCATAAAGTCTGAGAACACCACTTGAAGGAAAGACCAAGTTAACCATCAGGAGAGAGAGCATTTGGAGACCGAGCTTGGGGGAAAGCTTAGGCAGCACCAAAACCTGGCAGAAGTAGTGACCAAACAGCAGAAAAGGTGTGAGGCCCAGGACACACAGGAGTTGGAGACCGACGGTGACCAGGCCTCTGCATGCTCCGCACATCTCCGCCACAGAGAGTGCTGGGACAAACACTGGCGCTCTGCACTTGCCTCGCCTCCTAAAGCTCCCAGCAACCTCTCTCACTCTTGCCAGACCCCAGCTCCAAAATTAGAAACGTCCAGTGACTTCTCGCACACTGAAGGTGCCAGGACTGAAAGCTGGTGCTGGTGCTCGCCTTCCCTGGGCAGCCCTTCAACAGCCCATCAAACACTGCGGCTCTGCGCTTGCCTGGCCTCCTCATGGTGCTAACACTCTCTCTCACTCTCGCCAGAGCTCAGCTCCCAAATTGGAAACGTCCAGCGATTTCTCCCACAACATAGGTGCCAGGCCTAATTGCAGAGAATTAATTCGAGCTCAATGAAATGATGATTGAAAATGAAACACACGGAACAGCATCCACCATCAAAACACTTTCAGCGGGAGTTTTAACTGCTGCAGAGCTGCAGGCTGATGACCATCACTCTCACAGGACCCCAAAAGAAAGAAGAACTGGCAAACTGTAACTCTACCCATAGCCCACATCTATCTAGCCTTTAAAGGGAGAATAGCTCAGCCTACAGCTCTGAAGGTACCGACCAACCTATACTTCTATATGTGTCTACCTACTCGATGATCTCTCCAGAAAGTCAAATCATAATTACCTTTGAAAGAGGATGGAACTGGGGGTGGGGGGGTGGGGAGAAAAAAGGAATTGCTGGAAGAAGAGGGAAAGTGTAGGCACACAATTAAAAAGAAAGGAGCCCAGATATCCCAAAGGCCAGCTCAGCCCAACTCCCTCTCACTGATGAAAAGCTGTGCAGCTTGCAGGAGAAAACCTGGCTTTGGCACTGGGATGCACAGAGACGTCAGAGTTCAGATGTGAAAGAGCAGAAAAACCTTGACACGGCTCCTTTTCACTGTCCTCATACCTGTGTGCGTGCTGTGACTTTCTTGTTTCCTTGAAGTCCTCCCAGACTAACAGGGAAGTGGCTTCTGCCCAGTCCATGTGCCATGAAGAGAACAGTTTTGGCCACTAAGCGGGTAGCAAACCACTGCATCTGCAGAAGGGGCGGCCACACCTCAGCTTCCGAGATGCCCAAAGCTGCCCTGAGCCCCAGGAGCCCCTGGCGCCCCACCATTTGCTTGGCCCCGAGGCCCCGCGGGGCCTGCCGGCACGGGGGAGCTGCAGGGACAGCAGGGAAGGACGGTGGTCAGCCCCTGTGGGCAGAGGGACGGCCTCTGTCCTTCCTTCTGGCTGCAGGAGGACGCCCTGGGCCCCGCCAGCACAGAGCGTCTCTCCTCCGCAGCGCCCGGGGCACGGCGAGGCCTGAGGGAGGCCCTGGGTGCTGGGCTCAGCACGGGCACTGGGAGCGGGGGCAGAGCCCCGTCTCCTGCCAGCTGCCGGCCTGGCCCATGCCAGCGGCTCCCGGCACGCAGCTCCTCCTGCCCAGGGCGGTGGCTGCAGCACAGACAGAGCCGCAGTTTGGGAAAGCCTTGCCGGGGCCCAGCAAGCCCCGGGCAGCTCCCCTCCGGCCCTGCCCCCGCCCCGGCCCCTCACCCTGCCCCTCCCCTCCCGCCCTGCGCAGGCCCGGCCCCCCCAGCTGCGCCATTGGCCACGGCTGAGCCAATCAGCGGAGCCGGAGGTGGCCTGTCAGTCACAGCCGGGTGGGGCGGGGCCGGAGGGGGCCGAGGCCCAGGGGCCTGAGGAGAAAGGGGCGAGAGCCGGGCCGGGGGCAGCCGGGGCCCGGGGGGAGCAGGGCCAGGGCCGGGGGAGCTGCAGGAGCAGGAGCAGGAGCAGGAGCAGGAGCAGGTATCTGCCAGTGCGGGTGGGCCTGGGGGGAGGGACCTGGAGGCCTCACCGCCCACAGCCCCGCCACGGCCCAGTCCCCAGCCCTGGGCCCGAGGGCTCAGCCCAGGGCCAGCCCCAGCAGCAGGGTGGGGGCAGTCCCTGCTGCTGCCCCGAGGGTCGCCAGCCCCAGCCCTGACAGCTGGGGGTCGGTGTTTGATGTCCGCAGGCCAGGGGAAGGCAGAGTGGCCTCCTCTCCCCAGGCGGCTCCAGGCTTTGGAGCAGGCATGCTGTGGTGGGGACAGGCCGGGGGCCTTTGCTGTCCCCTCCTGTGGGTCTGGTGCTGATGGACAGCCCCGTCTCTGCCGACAGCCTTTGATAAATGGGGATTTCCAGACACGGAGCTGTTTCTGCCTCCTGGTGGGAGCACGCAGCAGGGCGTTGTTGTCAGAGCAGCCGATGGGGAGTGCTCCTGGTTGGAGGCAGCTCCCGTGGCAGCTGCTTGTGCTACCGCCAGCTGGTCCCAAAACTTTCTAACGCCAATTTGGCATTTAGAAAGCAGGCATTCTTTATGGCAGCGCTGGATGCACGGGGGATATCTCCACCCAGCATGCATGCCTTAGGTCACACCAGCAAAGTATTTATCAAAATTAAAACATACATATTCCTTAATTTTCCAAGGAAAGTCATTAATATTACAGTTATTTCCCAGAAATCATTAACATATTTCCCCTCCCACTGGAGCGTGCCCTGTTTAATTCTGGGGATTCTTTCGGGGGTCCCTGGTGGTCGTTCTCCTCAAATTCCAGCTGTCTGCTTGTTGACCTCGTTGTTTTTTTCCACCTCATCATGCTGATTTGGCTGTTTCCTTTTGTTAAGAACACAGCTGACGCTCCCCAATGTTCAGGGAGTTTCTTGGTTTATGTTCAGACTGCCCATTATCTGTGTTCTGAGCTCACTCTTTCATTCAGAGATTCCTTCTTACCTTACAGGCCTCTCCTCTGTCCTTGGTTTCTGCGGGCATGCTGATTCACTTCCTTCCTAGCTCTACCCTGTCCTTGGTAGCTGTCAGTTGTTGGTGACCAACTTCTTCTAAGCAGGACTTGATAATGAATGTTTTGAAGCAGGCCTTGGTAATTAACTTCTTTTCTGAATCCCACATGTAACACTTGTGCCCCTCTCTCGGCCCCAAGGTCGGATACCTGCCTTTGCCCCCACCCAAGCTGTGCTGCGGGCTTTTGGGAAATGGGGGTACCGAGGGCGGATGATTTTACCACAGCCAGGAAGGTCCAGTAACCTGTCAGGGACTTTTTTCTTCCTGGTGCTTGCAGTAGCAGGTTATTTGGTTTTGTAAATGTATTTTTTGTGAGGAAACTTCACCAAGGAAAGCGCAGCGTTTAGCTCTGGTTGCTCTCTGTGTGGATTGTGTCTGTCCTCAGCCAGGCACATGGCAGCTTTCAGATGAGGAATGGGACTGTTCCAGGGTGAGGTGAGCAGTGGGGATCCCAGGCCTGTTGTGTTTAAGGCAATCAGGTGAAAATGCGCGGTTAGAGCTGCCTGTGTTGGTTACCCCTTTGACTGTAGTGCTCCCCTCTAGTTCTCTGTAATCCTCACTTCTGTGAGTCAGCTGCATCGGGTTTAAATTTCTGTAAGTTGATGCTACACTTTGCAACTGTTTCGACTTGATTCTTCACAGGTTTGAAAATTCCCTGCTCAGGTCTCTCTGCTTTCTTCTCCCCTCTGTCCCACAGAACCGTATGTGCCTGCAGGGGCTGCAGAATCTGAGTCTGCTCCCCATGGTGAGGAAAATATGGACATGAAAAAGAAATAGATAGTGATTCTGAAAAGACCCCTTTCTTTGTGCTCATTTTCACATTCAGTTGCCTGTTGTGGGTTCTTAAATGATGCGAGTTACTCTGAGTCTTAGCAATCCCTTGTTTGCATGCCTGTGCTCAGGAGGCGCCTCAGAAACTCTGTTTGGGCATTGCTTCTGTCGGACAAGTAACCGTAGCCCTTTCTGGAAAACTAGCTCCTGGGTGAGTTAGTTCCTCAGCCATAACGGCAGGGTTTCTGTTTGCATCTGCAAGAGCTCAGGAGCAAACCCTGCTGACGGAAACCCTCAGGAGAAAAGGAAGGCTGGAGAGAGCAGAACAGATCCGTAGAGCTGCGCCGCTTTACCCCTGATGGCGTCACACATCCTGGCACGGCGACTGGGTAAGGGTGCTCTCAGGGTGTTTTCCCAGCTTTTCCAGTGCTCACCACCAGAGAGCCGACGGCCCTGGGGGAAGGGCAGGACCCCCTTCTTTGTGCACCCCAGGGTCTTGTCACGCTGCATAAGCTCCTGCGCAAGCAGAAGTGGCCGATAGTGGACTTGTTGAGGGAGGCTGGGGTGGGCACGAGGAAGATGCCGGGAGCAGACTTCCTTCAAGTCATCAAGGGGGGATGTAGGGAGCAGAACGGGAGTGAACTGCTGCCACTGCCGTATGTCCTTGCGTGCAGAGCCAGGGTGGTTCCACTGTAGGCAATGGTGGCGGTTCAGCAAGCGGCACTTTCTCTTGTCTTACCCTCAGAGGACGACTGCCACAGTCTGGAAAGCTGGAGGGGAAAGGAAGGGCAAGGATGTGAGAAGTGGGATGTCATCTAGAGCGGGTTGTGGGAATGCGGGTACCCGTTGCCTCATGGTCTCCAAAGAGAGTCACTGCTCAGCTCTGTGGCTGCCCGGATCCTGCTGCGGACGCTGAACTGGCGTCACGCTTCCCAGTGTCGATACTCGACCTTTCCCCCACCAGTCTCGTATCTGTATTCCCATTGCGCTGCCTTCCAGCACATATCTGTGCAGCACGGCTCACCCTGAGCCTCACTCCCCACAGGGCACAGCGGTATGGAGCTGTGAGGAGCACACTCAGGTCTACAAGGGTTCAGCAGTGCAGGTGTTAACTGGTACTCTAGTCCAAGCCAAAACAAGCCTTCTCAAAACGCAGGGGGCTGGGAAGTTTGGTGTGTTAACAGCCGAGAGGTCTGCAGAAGGAGAAGCTGGAGAAGCCAGGGGATGTGCAATACTGCCGTCAGCCCAATGGCAGGAGGGAGGTTATTCAGTCTTTGGGGTTGGGCTGGAAATCTGAAGCCTGCGGTGTAACGTCCTGTACTGGGATTTGGTAGTTAGCACTGATCATCAGCTGATCAAAACCAGACCCTTTCTGCAGCTGTTGGTGGCAGCTGGAAAAGAGAGGTTGGGAAGACCTTGCTTTTCAAAACCTAAGCCAGAGCAGAAGCCTTGTCCTGGTACCTGTGTTGTCTTTCACTGCAGTTTTCACATCTTTGAGAGAAGAGGCATTTGGCTGAGGGTTTGTAGGACTGCCTCTTTTGCAGATTAAACATACCTTGTAAGCATGGAAGAGCACTGGACATGGACAAGCAAACACTTGGGGCAACTGCAGTGTAGAGCTGGGGGCAGTCTGTAATATTGCTGTCAGGCTCAAAAGCTAAAGGATGTTTCCATTGCAAGAGGCGAGTCTGTTGGGAGCTCCAGTATCCCAAATTCCAAACCCCGTGTGTTAAAGAGTGCTCAGCCCTGTTGTTTCTTTCTGCTGCTCTCTAACAGAGTTTCTCTGGCTTTTTCTTTGGTTGGTTTTTAATCCCTGGTAGGTGTCCAAGCTCCGTTCCATCAAGCCACTTGCAAACCTGCCGCTTGCCCACCTTCTGCTGGGGGCCAAGGCAAAGGGATGAAGCCTCGTGCTCGTGCCAAGCCCGAAGCAAAGTTAAAGCAGTGAGAAGTTCCCCCCGTCAGCCCTGAGCCAGAGTGCAGGTATCTAAGCTGCGATGAGATGGAAAACAATTCATGGAAGAAGGTACGGTGTATGTGGCAGCTGGGATTAAGTGCTATGCACGGTGTCGTGTCTGGATCAGTACTGTGCTTGCCCTTTGACTAAGCCCCAGTTCAGAGCAGAAATTCATGTTACTCATCGTGGGTGCCAGAGCGCTGTTCCTGCTCTCTCCTCCCCGGTGCATTAATTTAATCTTTAGTGTCTAGGCAGGGCCTCAGTAATGCTCCTGTGTGGGCACTGTGTATGTGAATGGCAGGTTTTCTGCATAGTTGTGACTGATCTTTCTTGCTTCTTTTCATGAGGAAAATCTTGATATGTGCTGCGCAGGAACTATAGAAATGCAAAGAAGTGATGAAGAAAGAGGTGCCAGTCAAGGAGGGAGTGCAGGTTAGTTCTGGTTTTCAATTTTCTTGACTGTGTTCTAGCCAAAAGCCTTGTCTTAAACAATTGAAATGAGCTGAACTACTGGGTATTTCAGTAGCTTTCAGATGACCACCTTCAGTCCTTGTCCCAGCAGGTGGAAACGCGGGATGGAGGTCAGCACGTGCACCCTCAGGTCGTAGCGGGGCCTCCTCAACCCCGGGCTGGGGATGCTGTTCCTGGGGACGCTGGTTGCAGCCTGGGCCGGGGATGCTGTTCCTGGGGATGCTGGTTGCAGCCCGCAGTGGGGATGCCGGCGGTGGGGCTGTTAGCAGCAGGCCGGGGCAGAGCTGGCGGTAGCAGGGGTGTTGGTACCAGGCCGGGGTGGGGATGCTGGTTTGGGGGCGGTTGTTCCTTTAGGAACGGCGAGGTGGTGCCGCGGCTGCAGCCTCTGCCAGGCAGGGGCGCAGTGTCAAGGCAGCAGAAGTAGAAGTGGCGCTGGGTGGGCCCGGGTCCGGCAGCATGACGGCGGGCAGAGGGGGCTCCCGCATACCAGAGCGGTGAGGGCGTCTGCCCTGCCTTGCCCCTGCCCCCACAACTCCGCAGCTTCCTCCCAGCCCAGGGGCTCCTGGGGGCTGCCCCAGGGTGCTGCAGCGGCGTGCGGCCCACTGCTGCCGGGAGCCGCGGGGCGCAGGCTGGCCGTGACACCAGTGGCGCCGGTGGCTGGAAGCACTGTATCACCCATTCCATTGAACGTGTCGCAGCCCCCGGGCAGCGGGGAGCCGTAGCTTAAAGCGCGTGGGGCCGGGGGACCGGGGCCGGCACGGGTCCCCGGGCCGGGGCAGGGCTCAGGGCCAGAGCCCCGGGCCAGAAGTTCAAGGCCTCCGTGCTGCGGGGTTTCAGTAGAGCGGCTGCATGAAACCTGTCCCCTCTGGTGTGCAAAGGGCCTTTGCCCCCCGGCATCCCTCTGGCTTCTAGATGGCTTGGCAGGCACGTTGTTGCTGTTGGATGCTCTCCGCTTGCTGCGTCCTGCCTGCTGCCCGCTGCCGCCCACACCGTGCCATCCCTGCCCAGCTTCCCCTCCGACAGCATTTTTGAGTTATTGGGCACCTGGCACAACCACCCTCTTCTTCTTTTTCTGTGGTGGGATGCTGTCACGGAGGGAGGTCTTTTGCGTCTTGGGGGCGCTGGCTGGCGCGGGGCGCTTGGCCTTCTTGTCGCCCATCTCTCCTGGTCTGGGCACCATCTGGCAGGAGGCGGCACCCGGTGGCAGCGGCAAGCGGGTCAAAAGCACCCGGGGCTGCCTCCGCAGCGCCTCCTGCACCAGTTGGGCTGTGCGGGGCGGATGACGCCGGGGGGCAGACGGGGGGCTGGCCAGGGGACTCAGCAGTGGGATCCGCAGGGGGCTCAGCAGGGGAGTCTCCGCAAGAGCCTTCAGGGGATCCTTGTGGGGACTCTCCACAGGACTGTCCTCTGAAGTCTCCAGAGAGCTCTCCTCAGAAGTCTCCGAGGGGCTCAGTGGCAGCCAGGTGGGGAGGTCTGCCGCCACCACGCCCTGCTTCCCCTCAGGGTCCTGCAGGGGGGAGGCCGGCCCCCCCCAGAAGGGGTCAGCGTCCCCCAGCATTGCCGCTGCCAGGCGGTCCTTGGGGCAGTCGCCCTCCAGCCCCTTGTCCCAGAAGTGGGGGACTTCGCTGAAGGAGGCGGTGCTGGCAAGGCTGTCGGGGATATCAGGGAAGGTGTTTTTGCCATCCCCCAGCATCACCACTGCCCCTTGCTCCTTGTTGCAGCCGCCCTCTGCCCTGTACTCCAAGAGGTGGGGGAGCTTGTTGAGGGAGGTGGTCAAGCTGGGGATGACGGGGACACTGGGGACAGTGTCCTCACCATCCCCCAGCCCTGCCGCCACCGCTCGTTCATTGGGGCAGCCACCCTCCGCCACGTACTCGGAGAGGTCGGGGAGCTCATTGAGGATGTCGGCGGTCAAGTTGGGGACGTTGGCGGTCAAGATGGTGTCCTCGCCATCCCTTAGCCGCGCCACCATGGCTTGGTACTGGGGGCAGTCGCTGTCCACCACGTACTCCGAGAAGTCGTGGAGCTCATTGAGGAAAGCAGTGCTGGCGGGGCTGTTGGGGAAATCAAGGCCATCAGGGACAGCGTCCTCACTGTCCCCCAGCCCCGCCATCGCCGCTCATTCACTGGGGCAGCTGCCCTCTGCCACATACTCGGAGAAGTCAGGGAGGTGGCTGAGGAAGTTGGTAGAGTCGGGGACGTTGTCGACAGTGACCTCGCCGTCCCCCAGCCCCGCCACTGCCGCTCTCTCTTTGGGGCTGCCGCCGTATGCCCTGTACTCCAAGAAATCAGGGAGCTTGTTGAGATAGGTGCTCAAGTCGGGGACATCGGGGACACTGGGGACGGTGTCCTCGCTGTCCCCCAGCCCCGCTGCCACTGCTTGCTCCCTGGGGCAGCCGCCCTCCGCCACATACTCGGAGAGGTCGGGGAGCTTGTGGAGGAAGGCGGTCAAGCTGGGGCTGTCGGGGACATCGAGGACACTGTCCTCACTGTCCGTGGTGTTGAGCCAGGCGAGCACACGGCTGACGGTGGTGTCCTCAGCCTGCTCAGGAAAGACCTCGGCGAAGGCGTCTGGCCCCTGCTCGGGCAGATCCGCGGGCTTCCCCGGGGCCCCCGGGGTGGTCGCTGCTGCTGAAAAAGGAAAGAAAACCAATCGAACCCCAGGGTGATGCCAGTTTTCCTAAGCTTGGCCACCCGACCATGGGCTCTGCCACTCCCCAAACCTCACCTCTGGGCTTCGTCGTGGTTCTGCCGGTCGGCAGAGCCAGGGCGGTCTGTCGGGGGCTGGCAGCAGGGACACTGTCCTCGATGGCCGCCCCGTCCTTGCTGGAGGCCTCCGATGGCTTCTGGGCGCTGCCGGGCAGGGTGAGGAGCACAGGGGGCCCTGTGGGGTCCAGGGTCTCCCCCTGGCCCACGGCCCACGGCCCCAGGCCCATCGGCTGGTGGGGCACCAGTGTCCCCATTGCCACCTGCTGTCCCCAGCCGTAGGCAGGGGGACAAGGAGCGGCCACGGTGGGGAGCTGCACCCCGCAGGGGAGCTGCACAACAGGGGTGAGCTGCACCATTGGGGGGAGCTGCACCATCGAGGGGAGCTGCACCCCGCTCTGAAGCTGCAGCATGGGGGGGAGCTGCACCCCAGGAGGGAGCTGCACCCTGCAAGGGAGCTGCATGACAGGGGGGAGCCGTGCCATTGGGGGGAGCAGCACCACGGGGGGAAGCGGCACCATGCCGTGGAGCTGCACCACCTGGCCTGGGGCCCCCAGGGGCCCCGGCACCCCCTGCCAGACGGTGGCCTGGGCCAGCTGGGAGGTGACGGTGTGCACCTGAGCAGGCCTGCGGGACACCGGCAGCCCCAGGCCAGAGGAGTGCAGCACGCCAGCAGTGACCGGTGGCGGCATGGCCGGGGTGGTGACGCTCACGCTGGGCACCTCCGATGCCCTCGGCAGCCAGAGAGGGAACCTTTCTGTTGGGGGAAGTGCGGAGAAGCAATGGGGTGAGAGATTGGTGGGCAGAGCCGTCTGTGGGGGCTACCTGGAGGGCAGGAGCACCGGGAGGAGCAGGAGCCTGCTGCTGTACCTGCCATGGCGCTTGGTCCGGATGGGGTTTGTTGGGGGCAAGCAGCCCTCGTGCCCATAGCGATCATTCCGCCAGCACCTGCTGCAGCCAGCCTTGCGCTGGGTTGATTTTTCCTACCACAACAGCTTCCCATCTCAAGGATTTCCCATCCTGCTGAGTTTTCCTGTCCTGAATGATGGGTTCCCACCCACACAATGGCTTTTAAACCGCATGATGGTTTTCCATGCCAATGAGGATTTCTCAGCCCCATCATGGTTTCCTAACCCGAGGGTCTCCCATCCCCACGATTTCCCATCCCAAGCATGATTTTGGGAGGGAGGTGAATTTCCTGTCCAAGGGGAAGGGATGGGGCTGGCACTGGTGTCCCTGCAGTGCCGACACGTGTGTGCTGCCCCATCTCGCCCCGGTGGTGGGGATGGGGGGTTGGGGTGCTTTTAGGTCGTTTTTGTCCTCCCCTCTCTGCCCTGGCAGGGGGGGAACCGCTGCTCCCACCTGTGGTGGAACCGGTGCCGGTGCCAGTTCCATGCGGCCGGGATGGGGAGCTGTCAGGAAAATCTGGCAACTGGCCTGTGCCGACCGAGGAGAGAGGCTGGGATGCAAAGTGTAGCATTACAAGAGGCATTCTTGCATTTGTGTGCATGAGCTGTTCCATTAAAACGGGGGCACCCCAAATGCGGTCTTACACATGGTTCTTGCACCTTTCAAGCATTCAGGTGCAATGTGATTTGACCAAGCGCTACTTAACACACACACACAGGCTGCTGCTTTGCAAAGCGACTCTCATTCTGTGGCGGCGTCACCCATCTGCTTCTTTCTTGATCCAGACGTCCCTGCGTTCGGTCTTGCTGCAGTTCCGTATCTCTGACGGCAGATAAGGGGAGGGTTCCCCAGAGGTGTCGGAGGGGCTGCGATGCTGGCGTGATCTGGGTAGTCCAGGGGTATCCTTTCTTCTTCAGGGTGGGGGCTGTCCTTCTCCTCCTTGCAATGAGTCGGGGTCCTTCAGTCATGCTGACTGAACCATGACTGAGCAGTATACAACGTAAACTAGATGTATCTTAAGAAATGTCATACAATTTCCTACTCTCAAGACTAATTGCTACAATAGTTTTTCCTAGCAATGGGATTTTCCTAGCAGTCCCTCCTTTTCTTTTGACCATCAGGGTCACACTATACTCTTCCTTCTTTAAGTCGTATGTTGAGCATATAAGGTAGTAGAACACTGTAAACGCACACCTCGATAATTACAAAGCCAAACAAGATGGTGAATACAACAACCCAAATCCTTTTAGTTCACAGTCCTCTACCTAAGTCTGGAAGCCAAGAGGTTAGCCACCCGTCCTGGTTTCAGCTGGGATAGAGTTAATTTTCATCTTGGTAGCCAGTATGGGGCTGTGTTTTGGGTTTAGGATGAGAACAATGTCCATGATACACTGATGCTTTGGTTCTTGCTAAGTAGTGCTAAGCTGTTGCTAAATAGGTGCTAAGTGGCGCTCACACTGGTCAAGGACTTTTCAGCTTCCCCTGCTCTGCCGGCTGCACAAGAAGGTGGGAGGGGGCACAGCCAGGGGGGCTGACCCAGACTGGCCAAAGGGCTGTTCCATACCATATGACGTCATGCTCAGTATATAAGCTGGGGGAAGAAGAAGGAAGGGGGGGCATTGGGTGTGATGGCGTTTGTCTTCCCAAGCAACCGTTACGCGTGATGGAGCCCTGCTTTCCTGGGGATGGGTGAACACCTGCCTGTCCATGGGAAGTAGTGAATGAATTCCTTGCTTTGCTTTGCTTGCGTGCACGGATTTTGCTTTGCCTGTTTAACTGTTCTAATTTATTTTACTTCAGTTATTAAACTGTTCTTATCTCAACCCACGAGTTTCCTCCCTTTTACCCTTCTGATTCTCTCCCCCATCCCACCGGTGGGGAGTGAGCGAGCGGCTGCGTGGTGCTTAGTTGCTGGCTGGGGTTAAACCACGACACCACTCAGACAGATTTAGGAGAGATCCCAGCCTTACTTCATGTAGTATTTTTAAATGAGTCTTTCTCTTGTTTCGGTCAGTTTCATTTTTCTGGTCTTGACTTACATAAAAACCCAGCAGCTGTTATTTGACAATGCACATTCTCTGTCCTGTGCTGCTGAAAGGTGCTCTAGGGCTAATCCATTCGTGCGGAGGCTCCAGAAAGAGAGAGCGCCAGTGTTTGTGGGGCTGTGAATGGGGTTCCCTGGATACTTGAAAAGCAGCAAGAGCTTTTGGTCCTGGCCCCTTTGGGGTGGGAGGAATCCCTGGATGTTTGCCGTTTCCAGGCTGGGCTCTGGCTGTAATCAGCGGGCCAGGGAGAGCGACTCTAGGGAACTTTTCTTTCTCCCTGCTTCCCCCCAGTTCCAATCTCTATTAGAGGTAACGATGATTTGGCTTCCTGGACACATCCTAGAGAAGGTAGATACAGGATGGAAGTGTAGGCTGGTCTATACCTTCAGAGCTGTAGGCTAGGGTTGGAGTTACTATTCGCTCATTCTAACTTCTTTTCCATATTCTACACTAGGTAAGCGTGGGGACAGCAGTGTAGTCCTCCTACTGAGAAGTTGGGCTCAGTGTAGAATGGCAAGCCCACCCTGAGTGATACGGTAGGAAGCAAGACGGCAAAGGAGCACGGGCAAGAGAGCCGTTAAGGTAGTGGCTGAAAGCCATTCACTCCTGGATAGAAAGTGGGAAAGCGTGGGCTGGAGAGCCAGAGGGCTCTGCTGCTAACAATGGCACCAGGTAAGCAGTAACGGCTTCACCAGCAGGCTGGGATTTAGTGAATGCCCAAAGGCAATGGATGGGGCTGGTGCTCATCCCTGAATGTTGGTGTGCTGACAGTCTCTGTGAGGATTGTGCCTGTCCTCAGTAGCTTTTGGACAAGGAGTGGGACTGTTCCAGGGTGAAGTGAGCAGTGGGGATCCAAAGTCTGCTTTGTTTAAGGCAATCAGGTGGAAATGTGCGGTTGGAGCCGCCTTGGTCGCTTACCCGTTTGATTTCAGGGCCCTCCTCTAGTCCGGATGGGCAGTGTTGAAGTGGAGAAAGCAGATCTTCCTCAGCCACATGCGCACCTTCCCCCCAGCTCAAGGTGAACAGACAAAATCTCTGAGGGTCTGTTGTTTTCTTAACCGTGTATCAGCTATCCAGCATCAGAGGAGTTGTATACAGTGAATGGCTGCAGGTGCCTGGAGCTTGACCAGCATCAGCTGGGAGGCGAAAAGGAGAAAAAGGTGACCGTGGGGAGTTGTCATCAGTTTGTTGGCTGGGAAACCCCTTGGCAGAATGTTGAGGCAGGGGCACCCGAGTTGCCGTAGCGAGCGGTCGGGCCTGGGAGCGCTGCGTGCGAGAGAGGGAGTGGAGGCTGAGCCAGGGCTGTGGGGGCTTCTCCCCATCATCCGCCCGCCCACCTGGGCTGCGAGGTGGAGCCGGGCAGGTGCTGCCACCGCGGCCCAGCTCCATCACTGAGGGTCGTGGGCCAGAGTTGTTGCGGTAGACACCATCGTGGAGCAGGCACTGCCTGGCCCCGACCATGTCGTGCATCTGCTACAAGTTCTCCTCCAAGCTGACCTATGATACGGTCACCTTCAACGGCCTCCACATCTCCCTGTGTGACCTCAAGCGCCAGATCATGGGCCGTGAGAAGCTGAAGGCGGCCAGCTGTGACCTTCAGATCACCAATGCCCAGACCAAAGAAGGTGCGTGGGGACGGCGGGCGCGGGTCCTCGGGGACCGCCCGGCTGGAGGTGTCGCAGACCTCCCCCGCAGCGGCCACGGCCTGCGGGAGCCACGCTCTGCTCTTTGTGTCTCGTCCTCACGTAGCGTGAGTCAGCCTGGGGCCCATCCCGCCGGCGTGCGGGGGGACCGGGAGGGCAAGCGGCGCTGGGGATGAAGTGGGCTGGGAAGCGGTGGTGGGATTCGGCCACGATCGGTAGCTGTGACTTGTGCTGGGGGCCTCAGAGACCTCTTCTTTTGTAGTTGCTGTTCTGACAGCTACCTTCAGATCTGTGTTTTGGACGCGGAGCTAGGCGTAGAAGAATACGTGGTTGATGTGCGACATAGAGTGCTTACAAAAGGCCTGGTTTCCTGGAATTCTTCTAGGTCAAATGATAAGGAAATGTGGGAGGATATCTCGTAATAACAAACTTGCCAGAATTCTCTGAAATGTGGCAGAGAAAGCTGAAAGTGATCGAAATAGAAGAGATGGCTGATTTGAAGAAGACAAGTGGGTTTGGTGACGTAATTTTGTCTTCCACTTGTCTTACTCCACTGCATTGGAAAACTGCTTTTGTGCCTCTTGCAGAAGCTGCTCACTAGCAACATTTTGGATCAAGAATGTGTCTGTGAGTTATAATCTAGGCAGACCCTTTCAAGCCATCTTGCACGTGAGTGTTCTCTGTATCTAAATTATACTTTGGAAGTTCTTGTTTCTAGAACTTCTTTTCTACACCAAAGACATTGTCATTCAGATGCCATTGAGCATCAGTTCATCGTTCATTTCTAACCGTGGGTTTTTTTCCTGATACTACGTGCTAACCGTATCAGGGCAGCACTGAAGTTTTATGGCAGAACATTTATGGTGAATATACGTAAGAAATGTTCTTAGAGAAGTCCTAAATGCTTTTAAATCTAAAACTTGGTGCCTGATTCTCAGAGATGATCATGGTTTCATATTACTTAGTAGGGTCTTTCAGTTTGGTAATCTGCCATCTTGCTAAGTTTGAATGTGATTAAAGACTTTGGGATGTGAGTTTTCAGAAACACAAAGACTTGAAAAGTGTTTTCCTTCCTTAAACTGTAAATTTCTTTCTTTTTTCCCCTGTGGTTCTGTGACACTCTTACAACAGTTTTGTCTTTAACATGTGTAGTGTTGTTTGTTTCCCTCTTCCGTTCGATGTATTAAAACGTAAACAGAATAATATGTACGCTGCAGGAACTGTAAGTTCAGCCCTAGCCTTTGAAGTGGTTGGCCCTAAAGCTCCCTGCCCAGGGCAGGCCTTTCTCGACAGGTGGCTGTGTCATGGTTAGATTTTCCTTTTGAGAAGAGAGCTCTAGGGGTTGGTTTCAGGATATGACGTCTGTAAAAGCCTCTGCTTTCGTTACTAGTAGCCCTTTCTAGGAATAATACACGGAAGCATTTATGGAGCATAAATTGTGAAATATTCCTATTTTGTGTGTGATCGCTGAGCAAAAGCACCCTGAGAGAGCTTGACTAGATAGGCAGCATCTTTGGTTTTCAGACCATGGATCTGATTCGGTCTGCAAAGGTAAGGGCTTTTAATATTTAAAACTGTAAGCAGATTACAGGGAATGGCTGCTGGCAGTGCCTGAAAATAGTTAGTCATAGCCGGCTTGTGTAAGTACAACGTCAAAACCATTCTCATGGAGAGATCTTTGCATTTTAAGCTTACTCACTCCAAGTGCGTCGGGTAGTCGGGTTTCTTTGTTGGGGCCCGTATGTAAAAGGGCCGAAGGCTTTCCTCCTCTTCAGCAGACTGACATGGTGTGAGCCAAGGCAAAGCACGGGGAGCTTCAGGCACACGCTCTTTTCGAGAGGCTTTCCAAGGCTGTCTTCATAAGGAATTTCCTGGGAGGGTCTCTGCTCTGCAAACAGTGAATGGAGAGAATTCACGTCCCTTTGGTGAATTCAAACGAGATGATGAGCTTAAGAGGGGAGATAGCAGCCCATTCTGCCCTGCTTGTGAAAGCAAGCTCAACAAACGCCCAACATTTCCACGATCCAACTTCTAGCCCTGCCAGTTTTGTTTCCACTGAAATGTAAAGCACTGGGCAGCTGAGAAGTGTGGTTGTTGATGGCCTGAGCTCCAAGAAACAGGCAGCGAGGGCAGGCTCTCTTCTGTGTTCTGTCCGTCTGGAGCACCGGCAGCGTAGGTGAAGCGTTTTTAGTTAACAGCTCCTGAAGCAATGGCGCAGGGTTTTCATGCTTTGGCGCAGTGCCTGTTCTGTTGCAGGGCAAGCTAGTCAGACTTTAGAGTCTGGTGTATGCAGGTGAGACTTTGCTGCGGTTCATTTTTCTCCAAAGATCTACTGGTTTTATAGACTAACAGAAACAAAAGCAACTTCGGCTAGATCAGGAAAGAAGCTCATGCATTAGCAGAGTCTCCTTTAGTGACCCTTGAGAGCATTTTGCTGTTGGCATTCAAACTGTTTTAAAAAAATGAAACCGATTTTGCTGCTTGTGTTTGATTATCACACCTGCAGGTTTCTTGAACTGTACTGTTCGGGTGTTGAGACGACAGAAGCGCAAAGTTAGATATCAAATTTTGTTTTTTTATCTGCAAAGGGATTCTCTGAAGTGCTATATAATTCAATATCAATATACGTTCTTACGAATTGACTGATGTCTTTTCTGTATTTATGTTGTTTTCAGAATACACCGCTGATAATGCCCTGATTCCTAAGCACTCATCGGTCGTTGTTCGAAGAATCCCTGTTGGAGGAGTTAAAGCTCCCAGCAAAACATACGTTGTGTAAGGATCCAACAAGCATTGTATTCTTTGTCAGGGGTTTCCATGGGTTAACTTTTTTAATGGCTATTAGTTTACAGAGGCATTCTGATTGTATCTTTCTTGTTAAAGCTGCTGTTAATTTTTGTTGTCCTGGGGTAGATTTTAATGTATCCGTTTGACTCTTTCTTGCATTTGCAGAAGGGGGGGGCGGGATGTGGCAGGTATTCCTACGCCCCAAATCGGGGTCTTTTGCATGCTAGCTCTAGAGGAGAGACCGAGGGTTGCCAGCTGGCGAACCATGCAAACAAGAGGTTCCACTCCTAAGGGATTCCTGTTGGTTTCCTGAAGACAATGTCCATTTCAGGCAAGAGAAAAAAAACACTATCCTAAAGCGTGTTTCCTTTTGTGTGAGTACGATGAAGGAATAGTTAATCCTTTCCAAACTTGAAACTCAGTAAGCAGTTTAACATGTTACCAAATGTTGCTAGTTCTCTTTCTAAGTCTGTTTTTACCCTAAGATGGTATCTGTGCTCCAGGTTTCAACTCTATATTGCTGAGATTTATGGAGGACAGGGAATTGGGTGTCCTGATTAAAAGGACAGATATTCAAATGCAATCCTGACTAGAGGATTAATGCTGTCATTTAGGTATTCATGCAGCCCAGTTCTCTCTCAGCTACATTAGCATTGTTTGACTGGTCATGTTTTCCAGCTGCTTTTAAGATATGCCTCTCCACCACAATTAGTAGATATTATTCGCTTGTGGTTTTGCCATGTCTTTCTGATGTTGGTCCTCAAGAAATAAAGTAGACTGATGAGTTACAGGGAGTCTCAAAAAGACAGTACAGCAGCATCCTGGTACCCAGGAAGCATTTGCAAGCAAAAACCCCTGAATTTCTGTGGCTCTGCATGTAAACTTTGGGCATATTACTGCAGGAGTTGTTGCAGTGCTTTCAGGCACTACCGAGTAATTCCGGACACCACAGCGTCGTGCTTATAAACATGGCCTTGTTTTGGGGGTTAATTTCAATGCGTATGCTTAGTGCTGTCTTGTCAATGCATCCTCTGTTTCTGGCTGGATGGCACCCTCTCCTGATATTGTAATGCTGCCCTGAAAGGAGAGAAGAGATGCTGCTGGCATCAAAGCTCAAAGCAATACCTGTGTGTGGGGATAAGGAAAGAACGGCGCTGCTGTTCTCCCGTTGAAAATTAACCAGGCAGCTTAGCTTCCTATTCCTTCAGCGGGAAACATTGCAGAAAGAACCGGTAGAGTGGTTCCTGTTTGGGAATGATGAATGCATGCTGTCAGGGTGGAGAGGCCTTCAGCAATGCGTTACTCACCTTGTAGTATGTTCTTCAAGGGAAATGGATGAAGAAATCCTTGCGTGGCAATCTAAAGTATTTCCCTGTACTTCCACATCTGCCGGAGGTGCGTGGCTGTAATTGCCAGCCCGGTGGTGTTCTAGCAGTGGCAGGGAGCACGAGCCTTTCTATTTGTACAGAAATTCCAGAGCAGCCCTTGAATTGCCTCTGCTCATGGGACACTTTGGGTGATGTATGAATTGTTTGCTAACGACATCAATGCTTGCATGTCTGAGTCATGGTGAGCAGCATGCAGGTACAGATGAATGAGTGTGTGGAATCTCAGCAAGTTTTCAAACGTAATAAATATTTCCTAGAATATTGTAGCATTTTCAAGATTATCTTAAAGCAAGTTCTGGCAATTAAGACTTTTTTTTGTCCCAGGGCTCCTAAATTGCCCAAAAGCCTCGGAACTGCTTTCAAGTGACATACCTACTGCTATTTTTAGTCAATACAGCCTATGGAACACATGTAGTATTTTGGCCCTTTCCTGGCCAAGTGTGGTAGACATCTGAACACAGGGCTTGGGCTCCCACAAAGAAACTGTTCTAAAGACTCTGCTGCTGACATTTCTGTTATTTCTTTGTCAGATGAGTGATTTTTTTCACTGAAGCAGACTTGCACTTGGACGTGTCTAGGCTATGACTGTTCTTTCTCAGACACTCAAGTACTCTATCTGGTACCTATTTGTAATACTGGGGGTGTAGAGATTGGCTAAAGTGACCTCTGTGTTTTGATGGTTGATGATTGAAGAACACAAAACTGTAGGACAGACTTCATCTTTTTGATACTGATGTAGCAGAGACAAAATACCTGAGGGCTTCCTCTTGCACTGTTGTGTTCTCTATCTGTAAGTCTTCGAGTAATTTGTGACAAAGTAGAAATGTGATTGTTGGGGTTTTTTTTAGCTGCACTGCATGGACCAAGAGAGAACAGTTTCTGTGTACGACTAAATGTCCACATTCACTAGACTATCAGAACATAATGTTTGGATGTTCAGGTTTTAGAATCTGTTTTCACCGCTTTATGTTGGGTACAAGTGCTCTGTTTTAAGTTCTGATCACCTGTATTTCTTCTTCCAGAAGTCCAACTGAGCCAGTGAGCGGAACATCAAAAGCGGTATGTAAAAACGCAGACTTTTTGCTAGACACTGCACTTAATTCTAAACAATGTAGCCTTGTATTAATATATTTATATATTTTCCAGTAAAAGACAGCATATGTTGTGAATAGAATGGATTTGATTCAGCATAGTAAAAACTGAGTAATGCCATCGTTCGCACAGTTCTAATGTGAATCCTGGTATTTGTGCCTAGGAGTGCATTGTATTTCATATTGAATCTGCCGGAACACTTCCTGAATGACTTGGAGTTGTACAGATAATGTATGATCATTTTGAGATCACGTAGGTGCGAGGTTTGCCCAACTGAACATGGTGCCCTGTTCTACATCTGTCTGCCTCTAGCTAGCAACATGTCTGTTTGTATAGGGTGTCGTGTGCTTTTTGTTTCTTGCAATAAAAATGGTTTGGAGTGTATTTTTTGCCATTTTCACCATGTATCACTTAGCTTTTGGTTTTAAATCTGTTTTGGCCTCATGGTTTTTGAAAATGTTATCAAAACCCACTGAGAAACCATGGTTGTTAAAAGTTGGGACTGTTTCTTACTTTTGCCTTGGGGGTTCAAACAAATACGAAAACCAATATCCCTTATGTTTGGAGGACAGTTCTGTGCAGCTGAATGAGTCCTTTTCGTGTCCTTAAATACCTGGGTATTTGTTCCTACAACTGTGAAACTGAAGTGCTATTGTTTGGGCCCCTCTGGGTACCTAAGTGTTTTGAATACCTTGCTGTGAATTTCAATAGCGTTGCTACGCAAAGTGGTATTCTAGAGCTCTGCATTTGATCTTTCTGCTTTACCTGATGAAGCAGTTTAGTTTAACAGTTTGTCTGCAAATGAAAATACCTGAAACCCAGTGTAGAGGCTTTGGCACAAGGTTAGAGCCTGGTGCATTTGTGGGTAAAATGCCTGTCATTTTTCCTACTTTCTGCCTGCAGTACATGTTTGGAGCTCGGTGACTTCAGGGTCGCCTGCTGCTTTACTTTCCCAAAGGCGAAGCCTTTCTTCAGTCTACCACCACTTTGAATGTACCTTTGGAAAAGGGGCAGCATTTTTCTTCAGGGTTGAAAACACTGTCCTGCTGCTGGTAAAATATAAATAAATAACCCAAGGAAATACTTATTTTGCCAGGCAACTATGCTGTGTTTGTAAAAGCATAACCATGTGCATTTATACATGATGAGACATGAGCTGATTAATTGACAAACTACACTGAAAAGAAGTTTCCTGTAGTGATGCTTCCTTCTCAAATAAACTCCAGGGGTTTTTTTAAGTCCTTTTTAGCTGAAACTTGACAGCTTCCTTACCCCTTCGATGTTTAAGCAGTTGTGAGCCTTTGACAAGGGTCCTTCTCTGAGATATTCTGGAGCAAGAAGCTATCTCAGGCGGGTTTGGCTGTTTTAGTTTCTTCTCGTTAACCACCTAGGCACTCTGAGGGTGTCATAGGCTTGGACTTTGTTTTGAACAAATACAAGTGACACTAGGTTGGAAATGCCTCTTTCAGTGACACTCGGAGGTTATCGTGCCGCCTTTCAGAGTACAGTAGAGGTTAAGTATTGCTGTGTTTGGATTGTAGAACTTGAATCTGTGTTTAATTTTTTGGGAACAGATTGATGACTCTTCTGCATCTCTTTCTCTGGCCCAGCTTATTAAGGTGTATATATCTTCTGGTCAAATACTTAAAAACAAAAAGTCTTTGCTTCGTAGTATTGAATCTTATACTGTGACCTGTAGCTGGAGAACTGTTGTAATGTGAGCACAACTTTAATTTACTTTTTAATAATGATGTAAAGTATTTATTTTCACTTTAAAATGTGTGTATAATTTGATACTGTCCTGTAAAGAGGAGTTGCCAGTTTGGGAAGATAGAAGGGGAGTACCTTCTCAGCCTCAACGTAATGTTGCAGGCTAACTCATCTTCAAGACACAAAGCAGCAGCATTTCAGCAGCTGTCTACTGTTTTTTGAACGTTTTGTTAATTTTGCGTTGGAAAGAAACTAACACAGTTTTTACCTCAGAATTTAATTGGCTGTAAGTTATGGACATTTCAGGGGGGGTTGCAGCAGCCAAAATAGAAGCGTTTCTGGAGCATGGAGAATTGCATGGCTGTTTTTGAATTTCCAGTCCTTATAGTTCTAGATCCATTCTGTGAATGCTGCACAATTTCATAAATAGTAGTATATGTACAGTGGACAACACGATCGAACTTGTTTGAAGGCAGATTGTGCAAATTGTGTAAATGTGCCTAATTGTTGATAGGAATATGCCAACGTGTATGTGTGGCATGGTAGCAGAGGTGACCTTCTGAAACTGTTGTAATGCCATGTTTTGCTATGGAACTGCTCGCATTTTGTGCTCAACCATGTGTAACTTTGTCTGGGAAAGCACTTTGTGAAAGGCGCAGTGCTAGGCAATGAACTTACTAGTCTTTAAAGTTAGACAGGTTAGAGAAGGCAGGGCCTAATGCAGAGGAGCTGGTGCTTTCTTCTGAGAGTAAAGCTTGGAGTTCTTTGCCAAGAAAGAGAAATCTCTTCCCACTGGTAACTTCTTCCCTCTCTCACTGCAGAAATTAAATTGTGAAGCCAATGCCTCCGAAGAAGATAAAATCAAAGCCATGATGATACAGTCTTACCATGAATATGACCCAATCAAGTAAGTGCTGATAATGTCTAATCTGTTCTTTGCAGACTATGGAAAAATTGTAGAGATGTTTGTTTTAACAAGAGAGACACAGGCATACCTTTTTCTTTTTTTCCCAAAAAACCTTTAGTTACATGAAGGAACCCTTGGGTCCACCTCCACCATCATAGACTTGCTTTCATTGCAGAAAACCTGGCCACTATATAAAGAACTGCCCAACAAATGGGGTAAGACTGCAGGAGACTTCTGGTGTTACTTACTTTTTAATTTTTTTTCCCTTGGCAGTTACGTAACAGAGAGATGAATACTCATATTAGGAATTGTTTCTCTTGGGGTGAAATACAGAGGTTATATGGCAATGTTGCAAAGCCCTTCAAAACTCAAGGGAAACCTGGAAGTATAAATGAAAATGTTCTTTTTTCTAGGTCATGGACGTTAAATATGTCCATAGCTCTCCCTCTCTGAACTTTCATGCATATCTTTATGTATTGCAGTGTTACTGGAAATGTTTCTGGTTTTAACTCTTTTTAATGAGAGTTTGCAGGTTTTAGTGTTTCCTATGAAACCCAGATGTTTCTGTTGACCCCATCTGTTGAATGTTTGCGTGTTTTAATTACACAAGCCTCTGGTTGAGTATTCATGCCACTGAAGGTTAGTCACTGAACGTATATGCAGGAGGCAGGAATTCAACCTTCCTATAGAGATGGTGAGTATAAGTTTCTTCCAGTGACTGATTCGGAGCACCGCATTAAGCTCTTGCTCTGGATTGCGCTTTGGAGGAGGAGAGGGTTTGTGCCTCTTCTCTGAGTGGAGGGTGAGCTAAGGGATATTTCACCCTTAAGGAACCTGAAGTTAAGGCAAAGAATGTCAAATGAGTTCAAAACGCTGCTCAAGCCTTTGGAACATCCTGGCTATATTCAGTTAGGAAAATCAGTATTTCAGTCGAGCAGCCCTTATGCTCGGTGAAAGGAGAGGATTAAAGGCTTTTGCTGCCTAAAATGGTCATTGAAATGTCATTTTAAGTGCGGGTCTTAAGGTGAGATGTGCCTGCATTTCTTTTCTCAACAGGACAAAAACTTTGCGTCTGTTCCCAGAATTAAAAAGAGCACAGGAATGCCAAGGAGTTTCATGATGGAGGTGAAAGATCCCCATACAAAGGGCGCTATGCTGACCAACACGGGAAGACATGCAATACCAACTATTAATGCGTAAGTATGGAATTAATGGGACGGACCAAAAAGCGAATGAGAGAAACCACGCCAAAATGTCTGAGGGGCAATGCACCCGAGTTGGCCAGCATCTGTAATGACGGGGGAGGAAGCATTGCCATTGTATCGTAACCTTAAAATCTGTGATACTTTCTAAGATTAAAATAGGGAGGCCCTACCGTTCATGCCCCTGGGAGCTGGTTAAACTTGTGCTGTGCTAAGAATCTGCATTTTTTCTGCAAAACATTTCAGTCGTGTTTACAGTGGAGTCGTTCTCTTTGAAAGCTCGTGTGGCTTCTGGTTTGTGTTTCAAAGGCTTCTTGCCATATTTGACAAATAGCCGCTGGACAGAGATTTCCTTCCCCTCTGACTGTTCTCAGATCCCATGGGTGAAACAGACTGATGTTTTCCTGTTGCTATAAACTAAGAAAATACTCCCGTGTGCTGACAAGAGGGGCTGTTTTAAAATGCACTTGGTAGCACTTTTGTCCTTCTGCCATGGCTCTCCTTTTGTAGAAGCTGTCAGATAGACTTCTTCCATCTCAAAACTGTAATTCCTCGGAGACTGCCTTTATCCTGAGCCTGCAATTTACATTTAGCCTCTGGCAAAGGAGAGGTGGGATTCATTTCACCCGATTTCTAGCTGTCAAAATTATTATTCTAGTCGGAGCTGATTTCTTAGCTGATCCAATGAATGGGAGAGTTCTGCGGAAAGAAACTTGTTCCCCCCTCCCTCTTCTAGTTTTGTGTCTATAGAAAAGTAGATTCAACTGAATGCCTGCCTTTTAGAAGGCTAATGTGGAGGGAGAGGAATTCGATCTACTATCTTCCTTTGATAAAACACAAAGCCTGGAAAACTGTTCTTTACCCAACTCCAACTTTTTTCTTTCTCCTTCCCCACCCCTGTCCAAGGAAGCATATACCAGAGGCGAGAAGCAAAAGCCTCCCTTTTCACCAGAGGAACCGTTGTCCCTGCCCTTCCTGGCCATGCCCTGGGCACAGCTGCTGGGCGTCCCGCTAAATACATCTGGACATTCAGACTACGTCGTGAAGGCTGTTTGTCCCATCTGCATTCATTTGGTTGTGGGGATGCCAGAGGTGAAAGCAAGGCTTTGGGTTCCCTCGGCGTGAACTGTGCAGAGACGGAGAGCACGTGCAGGATGGCCTCGCCGTTCCTGACCCATGCACCAAGGGACATTTGCTGCTCCCCTGCTTATGCTGAGGTCTTCTTCTGGGAAAGAAGTCCCAAATCCTTTTCTCTTCTTGACCCTCTTTTTCCTTGCACTCCAGAGCTTTTCTCCTCCCTTGGCCTTCACCCTCAATACCTTTCCTGAAAGGGACGGCAGCCCTCTCAGCCTTTGCCTTGCTCCTGCTAGTCGTCTTCACCTCAGCTAGAGAGTCCTGAAGGATCGCTGCAGGTCCCTTCCAACTCAACCCTTCTCTTCTCTTCACTTGTGTTCTATTCCCTGCACTGACGATGAGGCGAATAACAAGGAGACCACTAGTTGCCTGAAATGCCAGGGGGTTTGCAGCTCCAGAAACACTTTCGAGGACACAAATCAAAAAGGATACAAGTAGAAACAGGATTGGATTTCATTTGATTTTACTTTATTTTACTTTCTTTTATTTTCTGTCTTGTTCCGTTGGTTGATGTTAGTTTAGTTTCGTTTCTTTCATGTGATGTTATTGTATTTGATTTTATTATATTTTCTTTGGGGTTATTTCTTATTATTTTATTTTATGTTGGATTATCTTCTTTTATTTTACCTTGCTTTATGCGTTTTTATTTTGTTTTGTTATTTTATTATTTTATCATTTTATTTGACCTTCTTTTGGTTTAGGCTCTTTTAGGCTATTTTGCTGAATCTCTTTCAGAGCCGATGCTCACAAGCATTAACACAATGCGCATGTGCAGCCAGGAGCAGGCTGATGTGTTCTTCGGTTTAGTTTGAAAAAGCATCCCTTGCAGTCTGGCAAAGGAAAGCCGCAGAAAGGAGCAGCAGGAAGACAGGCCAAGCAGTCCCTCGTTTCTCAACAGTGCAGAAGAACTTGAAGAAGGAGGATGGGTACCGACCACACACCGAAAAGTACAAGAAGAGGAGGGGTGTGGTGCCCGGGGCTATTTTCACAAGTAGGACACGTGTCGATGACAAGCACCCCTTTTGCCTTCCAAAACTTGCTCCGCTGTGCTTCTTGGCCAGGGAGGCATGACAAGCGCTCTCCTGCCTGCCCTGCGCTTGGATCGCGTGCAGGGAGAGCTGCAAAGCGGCAGCTCCGCATGGTGCAGCAAGCCTGCAGCCCTTCCAAGCACAGGCTGTTTTGCACAAGCAAGAACACCTCGGGGAACGGAGCCAAGGGAAGAGCAGAGCTCGCTCCTGCTCCAAACCTGCAACGGGCAAAAGAGCCAGGGAGCGCCAGGGCACGAGGGGCGCCTCGGAGGTGCAAGAGCAGCGGGCAAGAACTGAGCCCAAAGGGCCCAGAGGAGCCCTGACAAGGGGCTGCGCTCAATGCTACGGAGGAGAAGAAGCAACCCCCGGGGGCCACCCTGGGCGTCCGCCCTGGGAGTCTAGAAAGCATCCTCCCCCCGCCTGCGGGGCACGAGGGCCACCTTGGTGGAGCAGGAGCAGCAGGCACCTAGCCAAAACGGCCCAAAGGAGCCCTGGCAAGGGGCCGTGCTCAGTGCTGCAGAGGAAGGCAAAAAACCCCTGGGGACACTTGCTAGCCCACCGTGGGGGGAAAAAAGCCTTCCTCCCCGCAGCTGCAGGGCACGAGAGGCCACCTTTGTGGTGCATGAGCAACAGGCAGTAACCCAGCCAAAATGGCCCAGAGGAGCCCTGACAAGTGCTCATGCTCAGTGCTGCAGGGGAAGGCAAAAAAACCCCGGGCACCAGAGCCAATCTGCCCCGGGGGAAAATTCCTTACTGACTCCAGCGTCGCAGGCGATGGGCTATTCCCTGAGCACGTGAGCAAGACCTGCCTCCTCGGCCCGCAGGCTGCTCACGCCTCCCAGGAGATGCCCAACCCCGATTCTCCCTCCACCTGCTGCCACCTCAGGGCCTTCCCAGAGGGGCAAAACGCCCCCGGCCTGATCCATCTGCGGGACAACCATCCTTCCTGTGCCTGGCAAGGCACCAGTGGCTGCTCCAAAGCACCGGCACCCCCGCCAACATCTCTGCATCCCATTCCTCACGGCTGCTGACACTGGCTCCGCAGGGGATGAGGATGGCGAGCTCTGCAGTGCTCCTCAAGAAGGCATTCCCTTGCTCTTGCCACTGCTAGCCGGCTGAAAAGGCCAGCCAGCCTCACCAACCTCCAGCTGTTGGGGGTTCTTCTCATCTCCAGCAGCCTCGTCGAGCCACCTCCGGCCTTCCTCCCTCAGCCCTCGCCAAGTAATTCCACCGCCTCCTCAAGGACTTCCTCTCGCCCGTCTTGGGGCTGCCCCCAGGCCAGCTATGGCAGCGCGACGCGGGAGCGTGCTCCCTTTTATGCTGCCCCGGGGCATGGTGACTGCTGCGTTGCCGGGCGCTGGCACTGTGACACGGGGGTGACGGGACACCCCCCTGCACAGCCCCGCCCGCCGGCCCTCTGCCCAGCGTCCTTCCCAGGAAGGCCTTTGGGCTGCTGGCCCCGAGGCAGTCCCTGGGCCCAGGAGGCTCAGGGGGCTGTCCCTGCCCTTGCTGGCCATGCCCTGGGCACAGCTGCTGGGCGTCCCGCTAAATACATCTGGACATTCAGACTACGTCGTGAAGGCTGTTTGTCCCATCTGCATTCATTTGGTTGTGGGCATGCCAGAGGTGAAAGCAAGGCTTTGGGTTCCCTCGGCGTGAACTGTGCAGAGACGGAGAGCACGTGCAGGATGGCCTCGCCGTTCCTGACCCATGCACCAAGGGACATTTGCTGCTCCCCTGCTTATGCTGAGGTCTTCTTCTGGGAAAGAAGTCCCAAATCCTTTTCTCTTCTTGACCCTCTTTTTCCTTGCACTCCAGAGCTTTTCTCCTCCCTTGGCCTTCACCCTCAATACCTTTCCTGAAGGTGACGGCAGCCCTCTCAGCCTTTGCCTTGCTCCTGCTAGTCGTCTTCACCTCAGCTAGAGAGTCCGGAAGGATCACTGCAGGTCCCTTCCAACTCAACCCTTCTCTTCTCTTCACTTGTGTTCTATTCCCTGCACTGACGATGAGGCGAATAACAAGGAGACCACTAGTTGCCTGAAATGCCAGGGGGTTTGCAGCTCCAGAAACACTTTCGAGGACACAAATCAAAAAGGATACAAGTAGAAACAGGATTGGATTTCATTTGATTTTACTTTATTTTACTTTCTTTTATTTTCTGTCTTGTTCCGTTGGTTGATGTTAGTTTAGTTTCGTTTCTTTCATGTGATGTTATTGTATTTGATTTTATTATATTTTCTTTGGGGTTATTTCTTATTATTTTATTTTATGTTGGATTATCTTCTTTTATTTTACCTTGCTTTATGCGTTTTTATTTTGTTTTGTTATTTTATTATTTTATCATTTTATTTGACCTTCTTTTGGTTTAGGCTCTTTTAGGCTATTTTGCTGAATCTCTTTCAGAGCCGATGCTCACAAGCATTAACACCATGCGCATGTGCAGCCAGGAGCAGGCTGATGTGTTCTTCGGTTTAGTTTGAAAAAGCATCCCTTGCAGTCTGGCAAAGGAAAGCCGCAGAAAGGAGCAGCAGGAAGACAGGCCAAGCAGTCCCTCGTTTCTCAACAGTGCAGAAGAACTTGAAGAAGGAGGATGGGTACCGACCACACACCGAAAAGTACAAGAAGAGGAGGGGTGTGGTGCCCGGGGCTATTTTCACAAGTAGGACACGTGTCGATGACAAGCACCCCTTTTGCCTTCCAAAACTTGCTCCGCTGTGCTTCTTGGCCAGGGAGGCATGACAAGCGCTCTCCTGCCTGCCCTGCGCTTGGATCGCGTGCAGGGAGAGCTGCAAAGCGGCAGCTCCGCATGGTGCGGCAAGCCTGCAGCCCTTCCAAGCACAGGCTGTTTTGCACAAGCAAGAACACCTCGGGGAACGGAGCCAAGGGAAGAGCAGAGCTCGCTCCTGCTCCAAACCTGCAACGGGCAAAAGAGCCAGGGAGCGCCAGGGCACGAGGGGCGCCTCGGAGGTGCAAGAGCAGCGGGCAAGAACTGAGCCCAAAGGGCCCAGAGGAGCCCTGACAAGGGGCTGCGCTCAATGCTACGGAGGAGAAGAAGCAACCCCCGGGGGCCACCCTGGGCGTCCGCCCTGGGAGTCTAGAAAGCATCCTCCCCCCGCCTGCGGGGCACGAGGGCCACCTTGGTGGAGCAGGAGCAGCAGGCACCTAGCCAAAACGGCCCAAAGGAGCCCTGGCAAGGGGCCGTGCTCAGTGCTGCAGAGGAAGGCAAAAAACCCCTGGGGACACTTGCTAGCCCACCGTGGGGGGAAAAAAGCCTTCCTCCCCACAGCTGCAGGGCACGAGAGGCCACCTTTGTGGTGCATGAGCAACAGGCAGTAACCCAGCCAAAATGGCCCAGAGGAGCCCTGACAAGTGCTCATGCTCAGTGCTGCAGAGGAAGGCAAAAAAACCCCGGGCACCAGAGCCAATCTGCCCCGGGGGGAAATTGCTTACTGACCCCAGCGTCGCAGGCGATGGGCTATTCCCTGAGCACGTGAGCAAGACCTGCCTCCTCGGCCCGCAGGCTGCTCACGCCTCCCAGGAGATGCCCAACCCCGATTCTCCCTCCACCTGCTGCCACCTCAGGGCCTTCCCAGAGGGGCAAAACGCCCCCGGCCTGATCCATCTGCGGGACAACCATCCTTCCTGTGCCTGGCAAGGCACCAGTGGCTGCTCCAAAGCACCGGCACCCCCGCCAACATCTCTGCATCCCCTTCCTCACGGCTGCTGCCACTGGCTCCGCAGGGGACGAGGATGGCGAGCTCTGCAGTGCTCCTCAAGAAGGCATTCCCTTGCTCTTGCCACTGCTAGCCGGCTGAAAAGGCCAGCCAGCCTCACCAACCTCCAGCTGTTGGGGGTTCTTCTCGTCTCCAGCAGCCTCGTCGAGCCACCTCCGGCCTTCCTCCCTCAGCCCTCGCCAAGTAATTCCACCGCCTCCTCAAGGACTTCCTCTCGCCCGTCTTGGGGCTGCCCCCAGGCCAGCTATGGCAGCGCGACGCGGGAGCGTGCTCCCTTTTATGCTGCCCCGGGGCATGGTGACTGCTGCGTTGCCGGGCGCTGGCACTGTGACACGGGGGTGACGGGACACCCCCCTGCACAGCCCCGCCCGCCGGCCCTCTGCCCAGCGTCCTTCCCAGGAAGGCCTTTGGGCTGCTGGCCCCGAGGCAGTCCCTGGGCCCAGGAGGCTCAGGGGGCTGTCCCTGCCCTTGCTGGCCATGCCCTGGGCACAGCTGCTGGGCGTCCCGCTAAATACATCTGGACATTCAGACTACGTCGTGAAGGCTGTTTGTCCCATCTGCATTCATTTGGTTGTGGGGATGCCAGAGGTGAAAGCAAGGCTTTGGGTTCCCTCGGCGTGAACTGTGCAGAGACGGAGAGCACGTGCAGGATGGCCTCGCCGTTCCTGACCCATGCACCAAGGGACATTTGCTGCTCCCCTGCTTATGCTGAGGTCTTCTTCTGGGAAAGAAGTCCCAAATCCTTTTCTCTTCTTGACCCTCTTTTTCCTTGCACTCCAGAGCTTTTCTCCTCCCTTGGCCTTCACCCTCAATACCTTTCCTGAAAGGGACGGCAGCCCTCTCAGCCTTTGCCTTGCTCCTGCTAGTCGTCTTCACCTCAGCTAGAGAGTCCTGAAGGATCGCTGCAGGTCCCTTCCAACTCAACCCTTCTCTTCTCTTCACTTGTGTTCTATTCCCTGCACTGACGATGAGGCGAATAACAAGGAGACCACTAGTTGCCTGAAATGCCAGGGGGTTTGCAGCTCCAGAAACACTTTCGAGGACACAAATCAAAAAGGATACAAGTAGAAACAGGATTGGATTTCATTTGATTTTACTTTATTTTACTTTCTTTTATTTTCTGTCTTGTTCCGTTGGTTGATGTTAGTTTAGTTTCGTTTCTTTCATGTGATGTTATTGTATTTGATTTTATTATATTTTCTTTGGGGTTATTTCTTATTATTTTATTTTATGTTGGATTATCTTCTTTTATTTTACCTTGCTTTATGCGTTTTTATTTTGTTTTGTTATTTTATTATTTTATCATTTTATTTGACCTTCTTTTGGTTTAGGCTCTTTTAGGCTATTTTGCTGAATCTCTTTCAGAGCCGATGCTCACAAGCATTAACACAATGCGCATGTGCAGCCAGGAGCAGGCTGATGTGTTCTTCGGTTTAGTTTGAAAAAGCATCCCCTGCAGTCTGGCAAAGGAAAGCCGCAGAAAGGAGCAGCAGGAAGACAGGCCAAGCAGTCCCTCGTTTCTCAACAGTGCAGAAGAACTTAAAGAAGGAGGATGGGTACCGACCACACACCGAAAAGTACAAGAAGAGGAGGGGTGTGGTGCCCGGGGCTATTTTCACAAGTAGGACACGTGTCGATGACAAGCACCCCTTTTGCCTTCCAAAACTTGCTCCGCTGTGCTTCTTGGCCAGGGAGGCCTGAAAAGCGCTCTCCTGCCTGCCCTGCGCTTGGATCGCGTGCAGGGAGAGCTGAAAAGCGGCAGCTCCGCATGGTGCGGCAAGCCTGCAGCCCTTCCAAGCACAGGCTGTTTTGCACAAGCAAGAACACCTCGGGGAACGGAGCCAAGGGAAGAGCAGAGCTCGCTCCTGCTCCAAACCTGCAAGGGGCAAAAGAGCCAGGGAGCGCCAGGGCACGAGGGGCGCCTCGGAGGTGCAAGAGCAGCGGGCAAGAACTGAGCCCAAAGGGCCCAGAGGAGCCCTGACAAGGGGCTGCGCTCAATGCTACGGAGGAGAAGAAGCAACCCCCGGGGGCAACCCTGGGCGTCCGCCCTGGGAGTCTAGAAAGCATCCTCCCCCCGCCTGCGGGGCACGAGGGCCACCTTGGTGGAGCAGGAGCAGCAGGCACCTAGCCAAAACGGCCCAAAGGAGCCCTGGCAAGGGGCCGTGCTCAGTGCTGCAGAGGAAGGCAAAAAACCCCTGGGGACACTTGCTAGCCCACCGTGGGGGGAAAAAAGCCTTCCTCCCCACAGCTGCAGGGCACGAGAGGCCACCTTTGTGGTGCATGAGCAACAGGCAGTAACCCAGCCAAAATGGCCCAGAGGAGCCCTGACAAGTGCTCATGCTCAGTGCTGCAGAGGAAGGCAAAAAAACCCCGGGCACCAGAGCCAATCTGCCCCGGGGGGAAATTGCTTACTGACCCCAGCGTCGCAGGCGATGGGCTATTCCCTGAGCACGTGAGCAAGACCTGCCTCCTCGGCCCGCAGGCTGCTCACGCCTCCCAGGAGATGCCCAACCCCGATTCTCCCTCCACCTGCTGCCACCTCAGGGCCTTCCCAGAGGGGCAAAACGCCCCCGGCCTGATCCATCTGCGGGACAACCATCCTTCCTG
Organism: Platalea leucorodia; assembly: GCF_965183815.1. NCBI lineage: Eukaryota > Metazoa > Chordata > Aves > Pelecaniformes > Threskiornithidae > Platalea > Platalea leucorodia. The sequence goes on from NW_028121456.1 coordinate 308,017, forward strand.
TGCCTGGCAAGGCACCAGTGGCTGCTCCAAAGCACCGGCACCCCCGCCAACATCTCTGCATCCCATTCCTCACGGCTGCTGACACTGGCTCCGCAGGGGATGAGGATGGCGAGCTCTGCAGTGCTCCTCAAGAAGGCATTCCCTTGCTCTTGCCACTGCTAGCCGGCTGAAAAGGCCAGCCAGCCTCACCAACCTCCAGCTGTTGGGGGTTCTTCTCGTCTCCAGCAGCCTCGTCGAGCCACCTCCGGCCTTCCTCCCTCAGCCCTCGCCAAGTAATTCCACCGCCTCCTCAAGGACTTCCTCTCGCCCGTCTTGGGGCTGCCCCCAGGCCAGCTATGGCAGCGCGACGCGGGAGCGTGCTCCCTTTTATGCTGCCCCGGGGCATGGTGACTGCTGCGTTGCCGGGCGCTGGCACTGTGACACGGGGGTGACGGGACACCCCCCTGCACAGCCCCGCCCGCCGGCCCTCTGCCCAGCGTCCTTCCCAGGAAGGCCTTTGGGCTGCTGGCCCCGAGGCAGTCCCTGGGCCCAGGAGGCTCAGGGGGCTGTCCCTGCCCTTGCTGGCCATGCCCTGGGCACAGCTGCTGGGCGTCCCGCTAAATACATCTGGACATTCAGACTACGTCGTGAAGGCTGTTTGTCCCATCTGCATTCATTTGGTTGTGGGCATGCCAGAGGTGAAAGCAAGGCTTTGGGTTCCCTCGGCGTGAACTGTGCAGAGACGGAGAGCACGTGCAGGATGGCCTCGCCGTTCCTGACCCATGCACCAAGGGACATTTGCTGCTCCCCTGCTTATGCTGAGGTCTTCTTCTGGGAAAGAAGTCCCAAATCCTTTTCTCTTCTTGACCATCTTTTTCCTTGCACTCCAGAGCTTTTCTCCTCCCTTGGCCTTCACCCTCAATACCTTTCCTGAAGGTGACGGCAGCCCTCTCAGCCTTTGCCTTGCTCCTGCTAGTCGTCTTCACCTCAGCTAGAGAGTCCTGAAGGATCGCTGCAGGTCCCTTCCAACTCAACCCTTCTCTTCTCTTCACTTGTGTTCTATTCCCTGCACTGACGATGAGGCGAATAACAAGGAGACCACTAGTTGCCTGAAATGCCAGGGGGTTTGCAGCTCCAGAAACACTTTCGAGGACACAAATCAAAAAGGATACAAGTAGAAACAGGATTGGATTTCATTTGATTTTACTTTATTTTACTTTCTTTTATTTTCTGTCTTGTTCCGTTGGTTGATGTTAGTTTAGTTTCGTTTCTTTCATGTGATGTTATTGTATTTGATTTTATTATATTTTCTTTGGGGTTATTTCTTATTATTTTATTTTATGTTGGTTTATCTTCTTTTATTTTACCTTGCTTTATGCGTTTTTATTTTGTTTTGTTATTTTATTATTTTATCATTTTATTTGACCTTCTTTTGGTTTAGGCTCTTTTAGGCTATTTTGCTGAATCTCTTTCAGAGCCGATGCTCACAAGCATTAACACCATGCGCATGTGCAGCCAGGAGCAGGCTGATGTGTTCTTCGGTTTAGTTTGAAAAAGCATCCCTTGCAGTCTGGCAAAGGAAAGCCGCAGAAAGGAGCAGCAGGAAGACAGGCCAAGCAGTCCCTCGTTTCTCAACAGTGCAGAAGAACTTAAAGAAGGAGGATGGGTACCGACCACACACCGAAAAGTACAAGAAGAGGAGGGGTGTGGTGCCCGGGGCTATTTTCACAAGTAGGACACGTGTCGATGACAAGCACCCCTTTTGCCTTCCAAAACTTGCTCCGCTGTGCTTCTTGGCCAGGGAGGCCTGAAAAGCGCTCTCCTGCCTGCCCTGCGCTTGGATCGCGTGCAGGGAGAGCTGCAAAGCGGCAGCTCCGCATGGTGCGGCAAGCCTGCAGCCCTTCCAAGCACAGGCTGTTTTGCACAAGCAAGAACACCTCGGGGAACGGAGCCAAGGGAAGAGCAGAGCTCGCTCCTGCTCCAAACCTGCAAGGGGCAAAAGAGCCAGGGAGCGCCAGGGCACGAGGGGCGCCTCGGAGGTGCAAGAGCAGCGGGCAAGAACTGAGCCCAAAGGGCCCAGAGGAGCCCTGACAAGGGGCTGCGCTCAATGCTACGGAGGAGAAGAAGCAACCCCCGGGGGCAACCCTGGGCGTCCGCCCTGGGAGTCTAGAAAGCATCCTCCCCCCGCCTGCGGGGCACGAGGGCCACCTTGGTGGAGCAGGAGCAGCAGGCACCTAGCCAAAACGGCCCAAAGGAGCCCTGGCAAGGGGCCGTGCTCAGTGCTGCAGAGGAAGGCAAAAAACCCCTGGGGACACTTGCTAGCCCACCGTGGGGGGAAAAAAGCCTTCCTCCCCGCAGCTGCAGGGCACGAGAGGCCACCTTTGTGGTGCATGAGCAACAGGCAGTAACCCAGCCAAAATGGCCCAGAGGAGCCCTGACAAGTGCTCATGCTCAGTGCTGCAGGGGAAGGCAAAAAAACCCCGGGCACCAGAGCCAATCTGCCCCGGGGGAAAATTGCTTACTGACCCCAGCGTCGCAGGCGATGGGCTATTCCCTGAGCACGTGAGCAAGACCTGCCTCCTCGGCCCGCAGGCTGCTCACGCCTCCCAGGAGATGCCCAACCCCGATTCTCCCTCCACCTGCTGCCACCTCAGGGCCTTCCCAGAGGGGCAAAACGCCCCCGGCCTGATCCATCTGCGGGACAACCATCCTTCCTGTGCCTGGCAAGGCACCAGTGGCTGCTCCAAAGCACCGGCACCCCCGCCAACATCTCTGCATCCCATTCCTCACGGCTGCTGCCACTGGCTCCGCAGGGGATGAGGATGGCGAGCTCTGCAGTGCTCCTCAAGAAGGCATTCCCTTGCTCTTGCCACTGCTAGCCGGCTGAAAAGGCCAGCCAGCCTCACCAACCTCCAGCTGTTGGGGGTTCTTCTCGTCTCCAGCAGCCTCGTCGAGCCACCTCCGGCCTTCCTCCCTCAGCCCTCGCCAAGTAATTCCACCGCCTCCTCAAGGACTTCCTCTCGCCCGTCTTGGGGCTGCCCCCAGGCCAGCTATGGCAGCGCGACGCGGGAGCGTGCTCCCTTTTATGCTGCCCCGGGGCATGGTGACTGCTGCGTTGCCGGGCGCTGGCACTGTGACACGGGGGTGACGGGGCACCCCCCTGCGCAGCCCCGCCCGCCGGCCCTCTGCCCAGCATCCTTCCCAGGAAGGCCTTTGGGCTGCTGGCCCCGAGGCAGTCCCTGGGCCCAGGAGGCTCAGGGGGCTGTCCCTGCCCTTGCTGGCCATGCCCTGGGCACAGCTGCTGGGCGTCCCGCTAAATACATCTGGACATTCAGACTACGTCGTGAAGGCTGTTTGTCCCATCTGCATTCATTTGGTTGTGGGGATGCCAGAGGTGAAAGCAAGGCTTTGGGTTCCCTCGGCGTGAACTGTGCAGAGACGGAGAGCACGTGCAGGATGGCCTCGCCGTTCCTGACCCATGCACCAAGGGACATTTGCTGCTCCCCTGCTTATGCTGAGGTCTTCTTCTGGGAAAGAAGTCCCAAATCCTTTTCTCTTCTTGACCCTCTTTTTCCTTGCACTCCAGAGCTTTTCTCCTCCCTTGGCCTTCACCCTCAATACCTTTCCTGAAGGTGACGGCAGCCCTCTCAGCCTTTGCCTTGCTCCTGCTAGTCGTCTTCACCTCAGCTAGAGAGTCCTGAAGGATCGCTGCAGGTCCCTTCCAACTCAACCCTTCTCTTCTCTTCACTTGTGTTCTATTCCCTGCACTGACGATGAGGCGAATAACAAGGAGACCACTAGTTGCCTGAAATGCCAGGGGGTTTGCAGCTCCAGAAACACTTTCGAGGACACAAATCAAAAAGGATACAAGTAGAAACAGGATTGGATTTCATTTGATTTTACTTTATTTTACTTTCTTTTATTTTCTGTCTTGTTCCGTTGGTTGATGTTAGTTTAGTTTCGTTTCTTTCATGTGATGTTATTGTATTTGATTTTATTATATTTTCTTTGGGGTTATTTCTTATTATTTTATTTTATGTTGGTTTATCTTCTTTTATTTTACCTTGCTTTATGCGTTTTTATTTTGTTTTGTTATTTTATTATTTTATCATTTTATTTGACCTTCTTTTGGTTTAGGCTCTTTTAGGCTATTTTGCTGAATCTCTTTCAGAGCCGATGCTCACAAGCATTAACACCATGCGCATGTGCAGCCAGGAGCAGGCTGATGTGTTCTTCGGTTTAGTTTGAAAAAGCATCCCTTGCAGTCTGGCAAAGGAAAGCCGCAGAAAGGAGCAGCAGGAAGACAGGCCAAGCAGTCCCTCGTTTCTCAACAGTGCAGAAGAACTTAAAGAAGGAGGATGGGTACCGACCACACACCGAAAAGTACAAGAAGAGGAGGGGTGTGGTGCCCGGGGCTATTTTCACAAGTAGGACACGTGTCGATGACAAGCACCCCTTTTGCCTTCCAAAACTTGCTCCGCTGTGCTTCTTGGCCAGGGAGGCCTGAAAAGCGCTCTCCTGCCTGCCCTGCGCTTGGATCGCGTGCAGGGAGAGCTGCAAAGCGGCAGCTCCGCATGGTGCGGCAAGCCTGCAGCCCTTCCAAGCACAGGCTGTTTTGCACAAGCAAGAACACCTCGGGGAACGGAGCCAAGGGAAGAGCAGAGCTCGCTCCTGCTCCAAACCTGCAAGGGGCAAAAGAGCCAGGGAGCGCCAGGGCACGAGGGGCGCCTCGGAGGTGCAAGAGCAGCGGGCAAGAACTGAGCCCAAAGGGCCCAGAGGAGCCCTGACAAGGGGCTGCGCTCAATGCTACGGAGGAGAAGAAGCAACCCCCGGGGGCAACCCTGGGCGTCCGCCCTGGGAGTCTAGAAAGCATCCTCCCCCCGCCTGCGGGGCACGAGGGCCACCTTGGTGGAGCAGGAGCAGCAGGCACCTAGCCAAAACGGCCCAAAGGAGCCCTGGCAAGGGGCCGTGCTCAGTGCTGCAGAGGAAGGCAAAAAACCCCTGGGGACACTTGCTAGCCCACCGTGGGGGGAAAAAAGCCTTCCTCCCCGCAGCTGCAGGGCACGAGAGGCCACCTTTGTGGTGCATGAGCAACAGGCAGTAACCCAGCCAAAATGGCCCAGAGGAGCCCTGACAAGTGCTCATGCTCAGTGCTGCAGGGGAAGGCAAAAAAACCCCGGGCACCAGAGCCAATCTGCCCCGGGGGAAAATTGCTTACTGACCCCAGCGTCGCAGGCGATGGGCTATTCCCTGAGCACGTGAGCAAGACCTGCCTCCTCGGCCCGCAGGCTGCTCACGCCTCCCAGGAGATGCCCAACCCCGATTCTCCCTCCACCTGCTGCCACCTCAGGGCCTTCCCAGAGGGGCAAAACGCCCCCGGCCTGATCCATCTGCGGGACAACCATCCTTCCTGTGCCTGGCAAGGCACCAGTGGCTGCTCCAAAGCACCGGCACCCCCGCCAACATCTCTGCATCCCATTCCTCACGGCTGCTGCCACTGGCTCCGCAGGGGATGAGGATGGCGAGCTCTGCAGTGCTCCTCAAGAAGGCATTCCCTTGCTCTTGCCACTGCTAGCCGGCTGAAAAGGCCAGCCAGCCTCACCAACCTCCAGCTGTTGGGGGTTCTTCTCGTCTCCAGCAGCCTCGTCGAGCCACCTCCGGCCTTCCTCCCTCAGCCCTCGCCAAGTAATTCCACCGCCTCCTCAAGGACTTCCTCTCGCCCGTCTTGGGGCTGCCCCCAGGCCAGCTATGGCAGCGCGACGCGGGAGCGTGCTCCCTTTTATGCTGCCCCGGGGCATGGTGACTGCTGCGTTGCCGGGCGCTGGCACTGTGACACGGGGGTGACGGGGCACCCCCCTGCGCAGCCCCGCCCGCCGGCCCTCTGCCCAGCATCCTTCCCAGGAAGGCCTTTGGGCTGCTGGCCCCGAGGCAGTCCCTGGGCCCAGGAGGCTCAGGGGGCTGTCCCTGCCCTTGCTGGCCATGCCCTGGGCACAGCTGCTGGGCGTCCCGCTAAATACATCTGGACATTCAGACTACGTCGTGAAGGCTGTTTGTCCCATCTGCATTCATTTGGTTGTGGGGATGCCAGAGGTGAAAGCAAGGCTTTGGGTTCCCTCGGCGTGAACTGTGCAGAGACGGAGAGCACGTGCAGGATGGCCTCGCCGTTCCTGACCCATGCACCAAGGGACATTTGCTGCTCCCCTGCTTATGCTGAGGTCTTCTTCTGGGAAAGAAGTCCCAAATCCTTTTCTCTTCTTGACCCTCTTTTTCCTTGCACTCCAGAGCTTTTCTCCTCCCTTGGCCTTCACCCTCAATACCTTTCCTGAAGGTGACGGCAGCCCTCTCAGCCTTTGCCTTGCTCCTGCTAGTCGTCTTCACCTCAGCTAGAGAGTCCTGAAGGATCGCTGCAGGTCCCTTCCAACTCAACCCTTCTCTTCTCTTCACTTGTGTTCTATTCCCTGCACTGACGATGAGGCGAATAACAAGGAGACCACTAGTTGCCTGAAATGCCAGGGGGTTTGCAGCTCCAGAAACACTTTCGAGGACACAAATCAAAAAGGATACAAGTAGAAACAGGATTGGATTTCATTTGATTTTACTTTATTTTACTTTCTTTTATTTTCTGTCTTGTTCCGTTGGTTGATGTTAGTTTAGTTTCGTTTCTTTCATGTGATGTTATTGTATTTGATTTTATTATATTTTCTTTGGGGTTATTTCTTATTATTTTATTTTATGTTGGATTATCTTCTTTTATTTTACCTTGCTTTATGCGTTTTTATTTTGTTTTGTTATTTTATTATTTTATCATTTTATTTGACCTTCTTTTGGTTTAGGCTCTTTTAGGCTATTTTGCTGAATCTCTTTCAGAGCCGATGCTCACAAGCATTAACACCATGCGCATGTGCAGCCAGGAGCAGGCTGATGTGTTCTTCGGTTTCGTTTGAAAAAGCATCCCTTGCAGTCTGGCAAAGGAAAGCCGCAGAAAGGAGCAGCAGGAAGACAGGCCAAGCAGTCCCTCGTTTCTCAACAGTGCAGAAGAACTTGAAGAAGGAGGATGGGTACCGACCACACACCGAAAAGTACAAGAAGAGGAGGGGTGTGGTGCCCGGGGCTATTTTCACAAGTAGGACACGTGTCGATGACAAGCACCCCTTTTGCCTTCCCAAACTTGCTCCGCTGTGCTTCTTGGCCAGGGAGGCCTGAAAAGCGCTCTCCTGCCTGCCCTGCGCTTTGATCGCGTGCAGGGAGAGCTGCAAAGCGGCAGCTCCGCATGGTGCAGCAAGCCTGCAGCCCTTCCAAGCACAGGCTGTTTTGCACAAGCAAGAACACCTCGGGGAACGGAGCCAAGGGAAGAGCAGAGCTCGCTCCTGCTCCAAACCTGCAAGGGGCAAAAGAGCCAGGGAGCGCCAGGGCACGAGGGGCGCCTCGGAGGTGCAAGAGCAGCGGGCAAGAACTGAGCCCAAAGGGCCCAGAGGAGCCCTGACAAGGGGCTGCGCTCAATGCTACGGAGGAGAAGAAGCAACCCCCGGGGGCAACCCTGGGCGTCCGCCCTGGGAGTCTAGAAAGCATCCTCCCCCCGCCTGCGGGGCACGAGGGCCACCTTGGTGGAGCAGGAGCAGCAGGCACCTAGCCAAAACGGCCCAAAGGAGCCCTGGCAAGGGGCCGTGCTCAGTGCTGCAGAGGAAGGCAAAAAACCCCTGGGGACACTTGCTAGCCCACCGTGGGGGGAAAAAAGCCTTCCTCCCCACAGCTGCAGGGCACGAGAGGCCACCTTTGTGGTGCATGAGCAACAGGCAGTAACCCAGCCAAAATGGCCCAGAGGAGCCCTGACAAGTGCTCATGCTCAGTGCTGCAGAGGAAGGCAAAAAAACCCCGGGCACCAGAGCCAATCTGCCCCGGGGGGAAATTGCTTACTGACCCCAGCGTCGCAGGCGATGGGCTATTCCCTGAGCACGTGAGCAAGACCTGCCTCCTCGGCCCGCAGGCTGCTCACGCCTCCCAGGAGATGCCCAACCCCGATTCTCCCTCCACCTGCTGCCACCTCAGGGCCTTCCCAGAGGGGCAAAACGCCCCCGGCCTGATCCATCTGCGGGACAACCATCCTTCCTGTGCCTGGCAAGGCACCAGTGGCTGCTCCAAAGCACCGGCACCCCCGCCAACATCTCTGCATCCCCTTCCTCACGGCTGCTGCCACTGGCTCCGCAGGGGATGAGGATGGCGAGCTCTGCAGTGCTCCTCAAGAAGGCATTCCCTTGCTCTTGCCACTGCTAGCCGGCTGAAAAGGCCAGCCAGCCTCACCAACCTCCAGCTGTTGGGGGTTCTTCTCGTCTCCAGCAGCCTCGTCGAGCCACCTCCGGCCTTCCTCCCTCAGCCCTCGCCAAGTAATTCCACCGCCTCCTCAAGGACTTCCTCTCGCCCGTCTTGGGGCTGCCCCCAGGCCAGCTATGGCAGCGCGACGCGGGAGCGTGCTCCCTTTTATGCTGCCCCGGGGCATGGTGACTGCTGCGTTGCCGGGCGCTGGCACTGTGACACGGGGGTGACGGGCCTCCCCCCTGCGCAGCCCCGCCCGCCGGCCCTCTGCCCAGCGTCCTTCCCAGGAAGGCCTTTGGGCTGCTGGCCCCGAGGCAGTCCCTGGGCCCAGGAGGCTCAGGGGGCTGTCCCTGCCCTTGCTGGCCATGCCCTGGGCACAGCTGCTGGGCGTCCCGCTAAATACATCTGGACATTCAGACTACGTCGTGAAGGCTGTTTGTCCCATCTGCATTCATTTGGTTGTGGGGATGCCAGAGGTGAAAGCAAGGCTTTGGGTTCCCTCGGCGTGAAGTGTGCAGAGACGGAGAGCACGTGCAGGATGGCCTCGCCGTTCCTGACCCATGCACCAAGGGACATTTGCTGCTCCCCTGCTTATGCTGAGGTCTTCTTCTGGGAAAGAAGTCCCAAATCCTTTTCTCTTCTTGACCCTCTTTTTCCTTGCACTCCAGAGCTTTTCTCCTCCCTTGGCCTTCACCCTCAATACCTTTCCTGAAGGTGACGGCAGCCCTCTCAGCCTTTGCCTTGCTCCTGCTAGTCGTCTTCACCTCAGCTAGAGAGTCCTGAAGGATCGCTGCAGGTCCCTTCCAACTCAACCCTTCTCTTCTCTTCACTTGTGTTCTATTCCCTGCACTGACGATGAGGCGAATAACAAGGAGACCACTAGTTGCCTGAAATGCCAGGGGGTTTGCAGCTCCAGAAACACTTTCGAGGACACAAATCAAAAAGGATACAAGTAGAAACAGGATTGGATTTCATTTGATTTTACTTTATTTTACTTTCTTTTATTTTCTGTCTTGTTCCGTTGGTTGATGTTAGTTTAGTTTCGTTTCTTTCATGTGATGTTATTGTATTTGATTTTATTATATTTTCTTTGGGGTTATTTCTTATTATTTTATTTTATGTTGGATTATCTTCTTTTATTTTACCTTGCTTTATGCGTTTTTATTTTGTTTTGTTATTTTATTATTTTATCATTTTATTTGACCTTCTTTTGGTTTAGGCTCTTTTAGGCTATTTTGCTGAATCTCTTTCAGAGCCGATGCTCACAAGCATTAACACAATGCGCATGTGCAGCCAGGAGCAGGCTGATGTGTTCTTCGGTTTAGTTTGAAAAAGCATCCCTTGCAGTCTGGCAAAGGAAAGCCGCAGAAAGGAGCAGCAGGAAGACAGGCCAAGCAGTCCCTCGTTTCTCAACAGTGCAGAAGAACTTAAAGAAGGAGGATGGGTACCGACCACACACCGAAAAGTACAAGAAGAGGAGGGGTGTGGTGCCCTGGGCTATTTTCACAAGTAGGACACGTGTCGATGACAAGCACCCCTTTTGCCTTCCAAAACTTGCTCCGCTGTGCTTCTTGGCCAGGGAGGCCTGAAAAGCGCTCTCCTGCCTGCCCTGCGCTTGGATCGCGTGCAGGGAGAGCTGCAAAGCGGCAGCTCCGCATGGTGCGGCAAGCCTGCAGCCCTTCCAAGCACAGGCTGTTTTGCACAAGCAAGAACACCTCGGGGAACGGAGCCAAGGGAAGAGCAGAGCTCGCTCCTGCTCCAAACCTGCAAGGGGCAAAAGAGCCAGGGAGCGCCAGGGCACGAGGGGCGCCTCGGAGGTGCAAGAGCAGCGGGCAAGAACTGAGCCCAAAGGGCCCAGAGGAGCCCTGACAAGGGGCTGCGCTCAATGCTACGGAGGAGAAGAAGCAACCCCCGGGGGCAACCCTGGGCGTCCGCCCTGGGAGTCTAGAAAGCATCCTCCCCCCGCCTGCGGGGCACGAGGGCCACCTTGGTGGAGCAGGAGCAGCAGGCACCTAGCCAAAACGGCCCAAAGGAGCCCTGGCAAGGGGCCGTGCTCAGTGCTGCAGAGGAAGGCAAAAAACCCCTGGGGACACTTGCTAGCCCACCGTGGGGGGAAAAAAGCCTTCCTCCCCGCAGCTGCAGGGCACGAGAGGCCACCTTTGTGGTGCATGAGCAACAGGCAGTAACCCAGCCAAAATGGCCCAGAGGAGCCCTGACAAGTGCTCATGCTCAGTGCTGCAGAGGAAGGCAAAAAAACCCCGGGCACCAGAGCCAATCTGCCCCGGGGGGAAATTGCTTACTGACCCCAGCGTCGCAGGCGATGGGCTATTCCCTGAGCACGTGAGCAAGACCTGCCTCCTCGGCCCGCAGGCTGCTCACGCCTCCCAGGAGATGCCCAACCCCGATTCTCCCTCCACCTGCTGCCACCTCAGGGCCTTCCCAGAGGGGCAAAACGCCCCCGGCCTGATCCATCTGCGGGACAACCATCCTTCCTGTGCCTGGCAAGGCACCAGTGGCTGCTCCAAAGCACCGGCACCCCCGCCAACATCTCTGCATCCCATTCCTCACGGCTGCTGCCACTGGCTCCGCAGGGGATGAGGATGGCGAGCTCTGCAGTGCTCCTCAAGAAGGCATTCCCTTGCTCTTGCCACTGCTAGCCGGCTGAAAAGGCCAGCCAGCCTCACCAACCTCCAGCTGTTGGGGGTTCTTCTCGTCTCCAGCAGCCTCGTCGAGCCACCTCCGGCCTTCCTCCCTCAGCCCTCGCCAAGTAATTCCACCGCCTCCTCAAGGACTTCCTCTCGCCCGTCTTGGGGCTGCCCCCAGGCCAGCTATGGCAGCGCGACGCGGGAGCGTGCTCCCTTTTATGCTGCCCCGGGGCATGGTGACTGCTGCGTTGCCGGGCGCTGGCACTGTGACACGGGGGTGACGGGGCACCCCCCTGCGCAGCCCCGCCCGCCGGCCCTCTGCCCAGCGTCCTTCCCAGGAAGGCCTTTGGGCTGCTGGCCCCGAGGCAGTCCCTGGGCCCAGGAGGCTCAGGGGGCTGTCCCTGCCCTTGCTGGCCATGCCCTGGGCACAGCTGCTGGGCGTCCCGCTAAATACATCTGGACATTCAGACTACGTCGTGAAGGCTGTTTGTCCCATCTGCATTCATTTGGTTGTGGGGATGCCAGAGGTGAAAGCAAGGCTTTGGGTTCCCTCGGCGTGAACTGTGCAGAGACGGAGAGCACGTGCAGGATGGCCTCGCCGTTCCTGACCCATGCACCAAGGGACATTTGCTGCTCCCCTGCTTATGCTGAGGTCTTCTTCTGGGAAAGAAGTCCCAAATCCTTTTCTCTTCTTGACCCTCTTTTTCCTTGCACTCCAGAGCTTTTCTCCTCCCTTGGCCTTCACCCTCAATACCTTTCCTGAAGGTGACGGCAGCCCTCTCAGCCTTTGCCTTGCTCCTGCTAGTCGTCTTCACCTCAGCTAGAGAGTCCTGAAGGATCGCTGCAGGTCCCTTCCAACTCAACCCTTCTCTTCTCTTCACTTGTGTTCTATTCCCTGCACTGACGATGAGGCGAATAACAAGGAGACCACTAGTTGCCTGAAATGCCAGGGGGTTTGCAGCTCCAGAAACACTTTCGAGGACACAAATCAAAAAGGATACAAGTAGAAACAGGATTGGATTTCATTTGATTTTACTTTATTTTACTTTCTTTTATTTTCTGTCTTGTTCCGTTGGTTGATGTTAGTTTAGTTTCGTTTCTTTCATGTGATGTTATTGTATTTGATTTTATTATATTTTCTTTGGGGTTATTTCTTATTATTTTATTTTATGTTGGATTATCTTCTTTTATTTTACCTTGCTTTATGCGTTTTTATTTTGTTTTGTTATTTTATTATTTTATCATTTTATTTGACCTTCTTTTGGTTTAGGCTCTTTTAGGCTATTTTGCTGAATCTCTTTCAGAGCCGATGCTCACAAGCATTAACACCATGCGCATGTGCAGCCAGGAGCAGGCTGATGTGTTCTTCGGTTTCGTTTGAAAAAGCATCCCTTGCAGTCTGGCAAAGGAAAGCCGCAGAAAGGAGCAGCAGGAAGACAGGCCAAGCAGTCCCTCGTTTCTCAACAGTGCAGAAGAACTTGAAGAAGGAGGATGGGTACCGACCACACACCGAAAAGTACAAGAAGAGGAGGGGTGTGGTGCCCGGGGCTATTTTCACAAGTAGGACACGTGTCGATGACAAGCACCCCTTTTGCCTTCCAAAACTTGCTCCGCTGTGCTTCTTGGCCAGGGAGGCATGACAAGCGCTCTCCTGCCTGCCCTGCGCTTGGATCGCGTGCAGGGAGAGCTGCAAAGCGGCAGCTCCGCATGGTGCAGCAAGCCTGCAGCCCTTCCAAGCACAGGCTGTTTTGCACAAGCAAGAACACCTCGGGGAACGGAGCCAAGGGAAGAGCAGAGCTCGCTCCTGCTCCAAACCTGCAACGGGCAAAAGAGCCAGGGAGCGCCAGGGCACGAGGGGCGCCTCGGAGGTGCAAGAGCAGCGGGCAAGAACTGAGCCCAAAGGGCCCAGAGGAGCCCTGACAAGGGGCTGCGCTCAATGCTACGGAGGAGAAGAAGCAACCCCCGGGGGCCACCCTGGGCGTCCGCCCTGGGAGTCTAGAAAGCATCCTCCCCCCGCCTGCGGGGCACGAGGGCCACCTTGGTGGAGCAGGAGCAGCAGGCACCTAGCCAAAACGGCCCAAAGGAGCCCTGGCAAGGGGCCGTGCTCAGTGCTGCAGAGGAAGGCAAAAAACCCCTGGGGACACTTGCTAGCCCACCGTGGGGGGAAAAAAGCCTTCCTCCCCACAGCTGCAGGGCACGAGAGGCCACCTTTGTGGTGCATGAGCAACAGGCAGTAACCCAGCCAAAATGGCCCAGAGGAGCCCTGACAAGTGCTCATGCTCAGTGCTGCAGAGGAAGGCAAAAAAACCCCGGGCACCAGAGCCAATCTGCCCCGGGGGGAAATTGCTTACTGACCCCAGCGTCGCAGGCGATGGGCTATTCCCTGAGCACGTGAGCAAGACCTGCCTCCTCGGCCCGCAGGCTGCTCACGCCTCCCAGGAGATGCCCAACCCCGATTCTCCCTCCACCTGCTGCCACCTCAGGGCCTTCCCAGAGGGGCAAAACGCCCCCGGCCTGATCCATCTGCGGGACAACCATCCTTCCTGTGCCTGGCAAGGCACCAGTGGCTGCTCCAAAGCACCGGCACCCCCGCCAACATCTCTGCATCCCATTCCTCACGGCTGCTGCCACTGGCTCCGCAGGGGATGAGGATGGCGAGCTCTGCAGTGCTCCTCAAGAAGGCATTCCCTTGCTCTTGCCACTGCTAGCCGGCTGAAAAGGCCAGCCAGCCTCACCAACCTCCAGCTGTTGGGGGTTCTTCTCGTCTCCAGCAGCCTCGTCGAGCCACCTCCGGCCTTCCTCCCTCAGCCCTCGCCAAGTAATTCCACCGCCTCCTCAAGGACTTCCTCTCGCCCGTCTTGGGGCTGCCCCCAGGCCAGCTATGGCAGCGCGACGCGGGAGCGTGCTCCCTTTTATGCTGCCCCGGGGCATGGTGACTGCTGCGTTGCCGGGCGCTGGCACTGTGACACGGGGGTGACGGGACACCCCCCTGCACAGCCCCGCCCGCCGGCCCTCTGCCCAGCGTCCTTCCCAGGAAGGCCTTTGGGCTGCTGGCCCCGAGGCAGTCCCTGGGCCCAGGAGGCTCAGGGGGCTGTCCCTGCCCTTGCTGGCCATGCCCTGGGCACAGCTGCTGGGCGTCCCGCTAAATACATCTGGACATTCAGACTACGTCGTGAAGGCTGTTTGTCCCATCTGCATTCATTTGGTTGTGGGGATGCCAGAGGTGAAAGCAAGGCTTTGGGTTCCCTCGGCGTGAACTGTGCAGAGACGGAGAGCACGTGCAGGATGGCCTCGCCGTTCCTGACCCATGCACCAAGGGACATTTGCTGCTCCCCTGCTTATGCTGAGGTCTTCTTCTGGGAAAGAAGTCCCAAATCCTTTTCTCTTCTTGACCCTCTTTTTCCTTGCACTCCAGAGCTTTTCTCCTCCCTTGGCCTTCACCCTCAATACCTTTCCTGAAGGTGACGGCAGCCCTCTCAGCCTTTGCCTTGCTCCTGCTAGTCGTCTTCACCTCAGCTAGAGAGTCCTGAAGGATCGCTGCAGGTCCCTTCCAACTCAACCCTTCTCTTCTCTTCACTTGTGTTCTATTCCCTGCACTGACGATGAGGCGAATAACAAGGAGACCACTAGTTGCCTGAAATGCCAGGGGGTTTGCAGCTCCAGAAACACTTTCGAGGACACAAATCAAAAAGGATACAAGTAGAAACAGGATTGGATTTCATTTGATTTTACTTTATTTTACTTTCTTTTATTTTCTGTCTTGTTCCGTTGGTTGATGTTAGTTTAGTTTCGTTTCTTTCATGTGATGTTATTGTATTTGATTTTATTATATTTTCTTTGGGGTTATTTCTTATTATTTTATTTTATGTTGGATTATCTTCTTTTATTTTACCTTGCTTTATGCGTTTTTATTTTGTTTTGTTATTTTATTATTTTATCATTTTATTTGACCTTCTTTTGGTTTAGGCTCTTTTAGGCTATTTTGCTGAATCTCTTTCAGAGCCGATGCTCACAAGCATTAACACCATGCGCATGTGCAGCCAGGAGCAGGCTGATGTGTTCTTCGGTTTCGTTTGAAAAAGCATCCCTTGCAGTCTGGCAAAGGAAAGCCGCAGAAAGGAGCAGCAGGAAGACAGGCCAAGCAGTCCCTCGTTTCTCAACAGTGCAGAAGAACTTGAAGAAGGAGGATGGGTACCGACCACACACCGAAAAGTACAAGAAGAGGAGGGGTGTGGTGCCCGGGGCTATTTTCACAAGTAGGACACGTGTCGATGACAAGCACCCCTTTTGCCTTCCAAAACTTGCTCCGCTGTGCTTCTTGGCCAGGGAGGCATGACAAGCGCTCTCCTGCCTGCCCTGCGCTTGGATCGCGTGCAGGGAGAGCTGCAAAGCGGCAGCTCCGCATGGTGCAGCAAGCCTGCAGCCCTTCCAAGCACAGGCTGTTTTGCACAAGCAAGAACACCTCGGGGAACGGAGCCAAGGGAAGAGCAGAGCTCGCTCCTGCTCCAAACCTGCAACGGGCAAAAGAGCCAGGGAGCGCCAGGGCACGAGGGGCGCCTCGGAGGTGCAAGAGCAGCGGGCAAGAACTGAGCCCAAAGGGCCCAGAGGAGCCCTGACAAGGGGCTGCGCTCAATGCTACGGAGGAGAAGAAGCAACCCCCGGGGGCAACCCTGGGCGTCCGCCCTGGGAGTCTAGAAAGCATCCTCCCCCCGCCTGCGGGGCACGAGGGCCACCTTGGTGGAGCAGGAGCAGCAGGCACCTAGCCAAAACGGCCCAAAGGAGCCCTGGCAAGGGGCCGTGCTCAGTGCTGCAGAGGAAGGCAAAAAACCCCTGGGGACACTTGCTAGCCCACCGTGGGGGGAAAAAAGCCTTCCTCCCCACAGCTGCAGGGCACGAGAGGCCACCTTTGTGGTGCATGAGCAACAGGCAGTAACCCAGCCAAAATGGCCCAGAGGAGCCCTGACAAGTGCTCATGCTCAGTGCTGCAGAGGAAGGCAAAAAAACCCCGGGCACCAGAGCCAATCTGCCCCGGGGGGAAATTGCTTACTGACCCCAGCGTCGCAGGCGATGGGCTATTCCCTGAGCACGTGAGCAAGACCTGCCTCCTCGGCCCGCAGGCTGCTCACGCCTCCCAGGAGATGCCCAACCCCGATTCTCCCTCCACCTGCTGCCACCTCAGGGCCTTCCCAGAGGGGCAAAACGCCCCCGGCCTGATCCATCTGCGGGACAACCATCCTTCCTGTGCCTGGCAAGGCACCAGTGGCTGCTCCAAAGCACCGGCACCCCCGCCAACATCTCTGCATCCCATTCCTCACGGCTGCTGCCACTGGCTCCGCAGGGGATGAGGATGGCGAGCTCTGCAGTGCTCCTCAAGAAGGCATTCCCTTGCTCTTGCCACTGCTAGCCGGCTGAAAAGGCCAGCCAGCCTCACCAACCTCCAGCTGTTGGGGGTTCTTCTCGTCTCCAGCAGCCTCGTCGAGCCACCTCCGGCCTTCCTCCCTCAGCCCTCGCCAAGTAATTCCACCGCCTCCTCAAGGACTTCCTCTCGCCCGTCTTGGGGCTGCCCCCAGGCCAGCTATGGCAGCGCGACGCGGGAGCGTGCTCCCTTTTATGCTGCCCCGGGGCATGGTGACTGCTGCGTTGCCGGGCGCTGGCACTGTGACACGGGGGTGACGGGACACCCCCCTGCACAGCCCCGCCCGCCGGCCCTCTGCCCAGCGTCCTTCCCAGGAAGGCCTTTGGGCTGCTGGCCCCGAGGCAGTCCCTGGGCCCAGGAGGCTCAGGGGGCTGTCCCTGCCCTTGCTGGCCATGCCCTGGGCACAGCTGCTGGGCGTCCCGCTAAATACATCTGGACATTCAGACTACGTCGTGAAGGCTGTTTGTCCCATCTGCATTCATTTGGTTGTGGGGATGCCAGAGGTGAAAGCAAGGCTTTGGGTTCCCTCGGCGTGAACTGTGCAGAGACGGAGAGCACGTGCAGGATGGCCTCGCCGTTCCTGACCCATGCACCAAGGGACATTTGCTGCTCCCCTGGTTATGCTGAGGTCTTCTTCTGGGAAAGAAGTCCCAAATCCTTTTCTCTTCTTGACCCTCTTTTTCCTTGCACTCCAGAGCTTTTCTCCTCCCTTGGCCTTCACCCTCAATACCTTTCCTGAAGGTGACGGCAGCCCTCTCAGCCTTTGCCTTGCTCCTGCTAGTCGTCTTCACCTCAGCTAGAGAGTCCTGAAGGATCGCTGCAGGTCCCTTCCAACTCAACCCTTCTCTTCTCTTCACTTGTGTTCTATTCCCTGCACTGACGATGAGGCGAATAACAAGGAGACCACTAGTTGCCTGAAATGCCAGGGGGTTTGCAGCTCCAGAAACACTTTCGAGGACACAAATCAAAAAGGATACAAGTAGAAACAGGATTGGATTTCATTTGATTTTACTTTATTTTACTTTCTTTTATTTTCTGTCTTGTTCCGTTGGTTGATGTTAGTTTAGTTTCGTTTCTTTCATGTGATGTTATTGTATTTGATTTTATTATATTTTCTTTGGGGTTATTTCTTATTATTTTATTTTATGTTGGATTATCTTCTTTTATTTTACCTTGCTTTATGCGTTTTTATTTTGTTTTGTTATTTTATTATTTTATCATTTTATTTGACCTTCTTTTGGTTTAGGCTCTTTTAGGCTATTTTGCTGAATCTCTTTCAGAGCCGATGCTCACAAGCATTAACACCATGCGCATGTGCAGCCAGGAGCAGGCTGATGTGTTCTTCGGTTTCGTTTGAAAAAGCATCCCTTGCAGTCTGGCAAAGGAAAGCCGCAGAAAGGAGCAGCAGGAAGACAGGCCAAGCAGTCCCTCGTTTCTCAACAGTGCAGAAGAACTTGAAGAAGGAGGATGGGTACCGACCACACACCGAAAAGTACAAGAAGAGGAGGGGTGTGGTGCCCGGGGCTATTTTCACAAGTAGGACACGTGTCGATGACAAGCACCCCTTTTGCCTTCCAAAACTTGCTCCGCTGTGCTTCTTGGCCAGGGAGGCATGACAAGCGCTCTCCTGCCTGCCCTGCGCTTGGATCGCGTGCAGGGAGAGCTGCAAAGCGGCAGCTCCGCATGGTGCAGCAAGCCTGCAGCCCTTCCAAGCACAGGCTGTTTTGCACAAGCAAGAACACCTCGGGGAACGGAGCCAAGGGAAGAGCAGAGCTCGCTCCTGCTCCAAACCTGCAACGGGCAAAAGAGCCAGGGAGCGCCAGGGCACGAGGGGCGCCTCGGAGGTGCAAGAGCAGCGGGCAAGAACTGAGCCCAAAGGGCCCAGAGGAGCCCTGACAAGGGGCTGCGCTCAATGCTACGGAGGAGAAGAAGCAACCCCCGGGGGCCACCCTGGGCGTCCGCCCTGGGAGTCTAGAAAGCATCCTCCCCCCGCCTGCGGGGCACGAGGGCCACCTTGGTGGAGCAGGAGCAGCAGGCACCTAGCCAAAACGGCCCAAAGGAGCCCTGGCAAGGGGCCGTGCTCAGTGCTGCAGAGGAAGGCAAAAAACCCCCGGGGACACTTGCTAGCCCACCGTGGGGGGAAAAAAGCCTTCCTCCCCACAGCTGCAGGGCACGAGAGGCCACCTTTGTGGTGCATGAGCAACAGGCAGTAACCCAGCCAAAATGGCCCAGAGGAGCCCTGACAAGTGCTCATGCTCAGTGCTGCAGAGGAAGGCAAAAAAACCCCGGGCACCAGAGCCAATCTGCCCCGGGGGGAAATTGCTTACTGACCCCAGCGTCGCAGGCGATGGGCTATTCCCTGAGCACGTGAGCAAGACCTGCCTCCTCGGCCCGCAGGCTGCTCACGCCTCCCAGGAGATGCCCAACCCCGATTCTCCCTCCACCTGCTGCCACCTCAGGGCCTTCCCAGAGGGGCAAAACGCCCCCAGCCTGATCCATCTGCGGGACAACCATCCTTCCTGTGCCTGGCAAGGCACCAGTGGCTGCTCCAAAGCACCGGCACCCCCGCCAACATCTCTGCATCCCATTCCTCACGGCTGCTGACACTGGCTCCGCAGGGGATGAGGATGGCGAGCTCTGCAGTGCTCCTCAAGAAGGCATTCCCTTGCTCTTGCCACTGCTAGCCGGCTGAAAAGGCCAGCCAGCCTCACCAACCTCCAGCTGTTGGGGGTTCTTCTCGTCTCCAGCAGCCTCGTCGAGCCACCTCCGGCCTTCCTCCCTCAGCCCTCGCCAAGTAATTCCACCGCCTCCTCAAGGACTTCCTCTCGCCCGTCTTGGGGCTGCCCCCAGGCCAGCTATGGCAGCGCGACGCGGGAGCGTGCTCCCTTTTATGCTGCCCCGGGGCATGGTGACTGCTGCGTTGCCGGGCGCTGGCACTGTGACACGGGGGTGACGGGACACCCCCCTGCACAGCCCCGCCCGCCGGCCCTCTGCCCAGCGTCCTTCCCAGGAAGGCCTTTGGGCTGCTGGCCCCGAGGCAGTCCCTGGGCCCAGGAGGCTCAGGGGGCTGTCCCTGCCCTTGCTGGCCATGCCCTGGGCACAGCTGCTGGGCGTCCCGCTAAATACATCTGGACATTCAGACTACGTCGTGAAGGCTGTTTGTCCCATCTGCATTCATTTGGTTGTGGGGATGCCAGAGGTGAAAGCAAGGCTTTGGGTTCCCTCGGCGTGAACTGTGCAGAGACGGAGAGCACGTGCAGGATGGCCTCGCCGTTCCTGACCCATGCACCAAGGGACATTTGCTGCTCCCCTGCTTATGCTGAGGTCTTCTTCTGGGAAAGAAGTCCCAAATCCTTTTCTCTTCTTGACCCTCTTTTTCCTTGCACTCCAGAGCTTTTCTCCTCCCTTGGCCTTCACCCTCAATACCTTTCCTGAAGGTGACGGCAGCCCTCTCAGCCTTTGCCTTGCTCCTGCTAGTCGTCTTCACCTCAGCTAGAGAGTCCTGAAGGATCGCTGCAGGTCCCTTCCAACTCAACCCTTCTCTTCTCTTCACTTGTGTTCTATTCCCTGCACTGACGATGAGGCGAATAACAAGGAGACCACTAGTTGCCTGAAATGCCAGGGGGTTTGCAGCTCCAGAAACACTTTCGAGGACACAAATCAAAAAGGATACAAGTAGAAACAGGATTGGATTTCATTTGATTTTACTTTATTTTACTTTCTTTTATTTTCTGTCTTGTTCCGTTGGTTGATGTTAGTTTAGTTTCGTTTCTTTCATGTGATGTTATTGTATTTGATTTTATTATATTTTCTTTGGGGTTATTTCTTATTATTTTATTTTATGTTGGATTATCTTCTTTTATTTTACCTTGCTTTATGCGTTTTTATTTTGTTTTGTTATTTTATTATTTTATCATTTTATTTGACCTTCTTTTGGTTTAGGCTCTTTTAGGCTATTTTGCTGAATCTCTTTCAGAGCCGATGCTCACAAGCATTAACACCATGCGCATGTGCAGCCAGGAGCAGGCTGATGTGTTCTTCGGTTTAGTTTGAAAAAGCATCCCTTGCAGTCTGGCAAAGGAAAGCCGCAGAAAGGAGCAGCAGGAAGACAGGCCAAGCAGTCCCTCGTTTCTCAACAGTGCAGAAGAACTTGAAGAAGGAGGATGGGTACCGACCACACACCGAAAAGTACAAGAAGAGGAGGGGTGTGGTGCCCGGGGCTATTTTCACAAGTAGGACACGTGTCGATGACAAGCACCCCTTTTGCCTTCCAAAACTTGCTCCGCTGTGCTTCTTGGCCAGGGAGGCATGACAAGCGCTCTCCTGCCTGCCCTGCGCTTGGATCGCGTGCAGGGAGAGCTGCAAAGCGGCAGCTCCGCATGGTGCAGCAAGCCTGCAGCCCTTCCAAGCACAGGCTGTTTTGCACAAGCAAGAACACCTCGGGGAACGGAGCCAAGGGAAGAGCAGAGCTCGCTCCTGCTCCAAACCTGCAACGGGCAAAAGAGCCAGGGAGCGCCAGGGCACGAGGGGCGCCTCGGAGGTGCAAGAGCAGCGGGCAAGAACTGAGCCCAAAGGGCCCAGAGGAGCCCTGACAAGGGGCTGCGCTCAATGCTACGGAGGAGAAGAAGCAACCCCCGGGGGCCACCCTGGGCGTCCGCCCTGGGAGTCTAGAAAGCATCCTCCCCCCGCCTGCGGGGCACGAGGGCCACCTTGGTGGAGCAGGAGCAGCAGGCACCTAGCCAAAACGGCCCAAAGGAGCCCTGGCAAGGGGCCGTGCTCAGTGCTGCAGAGGAAGGCAAAAAACCCCCGGGGACACTTGCTAGCCCACCGTGGGGGGAAAAAAGCCTTCCTCCCCACAGCTGCAGGGCACGAGAGGCCACCTTTGTGGTGCATGAGCAACAGGCAGTAACCCAGCCAAAATGGCCCAGAGGAGCCCTGACAAGTGCTCATGCTCAGTGCTGCAGAGGAAGGCAAAAAAACCCCGGGCACCAGAGCCAATCTGCCCCGGGGGGAAATTGCTTACTGACCCCAGCGTCGCAGGCGATGGGCTATTCCCTGAGCACGTGAGCAAGACCTGCCTCCTCGGCCCGCAGGCTGCTCACGCCTCCCAGGAGATGCCCAACCCCGATTCTCCCTCCACCTGCTGCCACCTCAGGGCCTTCCCAGAGGGGCAAAACGCCCCCGGCCTGATCCATCTGCGGGACAACCATCCTTCCTGTGCCTGGCAAGGCACCAGTGGCTGCTCCAAAGCACCGGCACCCCCGCCAACATCTCTGCATCCCATTCCTCACGGCTGCTGACACTGGCTCCGCAGGGGATGAGGATGGCGAGCTCTGCAGTGCTCCTCAAGAAGGCATTCCCTTGCTCTTGCCACTGCTAGCCGGCTGAAAAGGCCAGCCAGCCTCACCAACCTCCAGCTGTTGGGGGTTCTTCTCGTCTCCAGCAGCCTCGTCGAGCCACCTCCGGCCTTCCTCCCTCAGCCCTCGCCAAGTAATTCCACCGCCTCCTCAAGGACTTCCTCTCGCCCGTCTTGGGGCTGCCCCCAGGCCAGCTATGGCAGCGCGACGCGGGAGCGTGCTCCCTTTTATGCTGCCCCGGGGCATGGTGACTGCTGCGTTGCCGGGCGCTGGCACTGTGACACGGGGGTGACGGGACACCCCCCTGCACAGCCCCGCCCGCCGGCCCTCTGCCCAGCGTCCTTCCCAGGAAGGCCTTTGGGCTGCTGGCCCCGAGGCAGTCCCTGGGCCCAGGAGGCTCAGGGGGCTGTCCCTGCCCTTGCTGGCCATGCCCTGGGCACAGCTGCTGGGCGTCCCGCTAAATACATCTGGACATTCAGACTACGTCGTGAAGGCTGTTTGTCCCATCTGCATTCATTTGGTTGTGGGGATGCCAGAGGTGAAAGCAAGGCTTTGGGTTCCCTCGGCGTGAACTGTGCAGAGACGGAGAGCACGTGCAGGATGGCCTCGCCGTTCCTGACCCATGCACCAAGGGACATTTGCTCCTCCCCTGCTTATGCTGAGGTCTTCTTCTGGGAAAGAAGTCCCAAATCCTTTTCTCTTCTTGACCCTCTTTTTCCTTGCACTCCAGAGCTTTTCTCCTCCCTTGGCCTTCACCCTCAATACCTTTCCTGAAGGTGACGGCAGCCCTCTCAGCCTTTGCCTTGCTCCTGCTAGTCGTCTTCACCTCAGCTAGAGAGTCCTGAAGGATCGCTGCAGGTCCCTTCCAACTCAACCCTTCTCTTCTCTTCACTTGTGTTCTATTCCCTGCACTGACGATGAGGCGAAGAACAAGGAGACCACTAGTTGCCTGAAATGCCAGGGGGTTTGCAGCTCCAGAAACACTTTCGAGGACACAAATCAAAAAGGATACAAGTAGAAACAGGATTGGATTTCATTTGATTTTACTTTATTTTACTTTCTTTTATTTTCTGTCTTGTTCCGTTGGTTGATGTTAGTTTAGTTTCGTTTCTTTCATGTGATGTTATTGTATTTGATTTTATTATATTTTCTTTGGGGTTATTTCTTATTATTTTATTTTATGTTGGATTATCTTCTTTTATTTTACCTTGCTTTATGCGTTTTTATTTTGTTTTGTTATTTTATTATTTTATCATTTTATTTGACCTTCTTTTGGTTTAGGCTCTTTTAGGCTATTTTGCTGAATCTCTTTCAGAGCCGATGCTCACAAGCATTAACACCATGCGCATGTGCAGCCAGGAGCAGGCTGATGTGTTCTTCGGTTTAGTTTGAAAAAGCATCCCTTGCAGTCTGGCAAAGGAAAGCCGCAGAAAGGAGCAGCAGGAAGACAGGCCAAGCAGTCCCTCGTTTCTCAACAGTGCAGAAGAACTTGAAGAAGGAGGATGGGTACCGACCACACACCGAAAAGTACAAGAAGAGGAGGGGTGTGGTGCCCGGGGCTATTTTCACAAGTAGGACACGTGTCGATGACAAGCACCCCTTTTGCCTTCCAAAACTTGCTCCGCTGTGCTTCTTGGCCAGGGAGGCATGACAAGCGCTCTCCTGCCTGCCCTGCGCTTGGATCGCGTGCAGGGAGAGCTGCAAAGCGGCAGCTCCGCATGGTGCAGCAAGCCTGCAGCCCTTCCAAGCACAGGCTGTTTTGCACAAGCAAGAACACCTCGGGGAACGGAGCCAAGGGAAGAGCAGAGCTCGCTCCTGCTCCAAACCTGCAACGGGCAAAAGAGCCAGGGAGCGCCAGGGCACGAGGGGCGCCTCGGAGGTGCAAGAGCAGCGGGCAAGAACTGAGCCCAAAGGGCCCAGAGGAGCCCTGACAAGGGGCTGCGCTCAATGCTACGGAGGAGAAGAAGCAACCCCCGGGGGCCACCCTGGGCGTCCGCCCTGGGAGTCTAGAAAGCATCCTCCCCCCGCCTGCGGGGCACGAGGGCCACCTTGGTGGAGCAGGAGCAGCAGGCACCTAGCCAAAACGGCCCAAAGGAGCCCTGGCAAGGGGCCGTGCTCAGTGCTGCAGAGGAAGGCAAAAAACCCCCGGGGACACTTGCTAGCCCACCGTGGGGGGAAAAAAGCCTTCCTCCCCACAGCTGCAGGGCACGAGAGGCCACCTTTGTGGTGCATGAGCAACAGGCAGTAACCCAGCCAAAATGGCCCAGAGGAGCCCTGACAAGTGCTCATGCTCAGTGCTGCAGAGGAAGGCAAAAAAACCCCGGGCACCAGAGCCAATCTGCCCCGGGGGGAAATTGCTTACTGACCCCAGCGTCGCAGGCGATGGGCTATTCCCTGAGCACGTGAGCAAGACCTGCCTCCTCGGCCCGCAGGCTGCTCACGCCTCCCAGGAGATGCCCAACCCCGATTCTCCCTCCACCTGCTGCCACCTCAGGGCCTTCCCAGAGGGGCAAAACGCCCCCGGCCTGATCCATCTGCGGGACAACCATCCTTCCTGTGCCTGGCAAGGCACCAGTGGCTGCTCCAAAGCACCGGCACCCCCGCCAACATCTCTGCATCCCATTCCTCACGGCTGCTGACACTGGCTCCGCAGGGGATGAGGATGGCGAGCTCTGCAGTGCTCCTCAAGAAGGCATTCCCTTGCTCTTGCCACTGCTAGCCGGCTGAAAAGGCCAGCCAGCCTCACCAGCCTCCAGCTGTTGGGGGTTCTTCTCGTCTCCAGCAGCCTCGTCGAGCCACCTCCGGCCTTCCTCCCTCAGCCCTCGCCAAGTAATTCCACCGCCTCCTCAAGGACTTCCTCTCGCCCGTCTTGGGGCTGCCCCCAGGCCAGCTATGGCAGCGCGACGCGGGAGCGTGCTCCCTTTTATGCTGCCCCGGGGCATGGTGACTGCTGCGTTGCCGGGCGCTGGCACTGTGACACGGGGGTGACGGGGCACCCCCCTGCGCAGCCCCGCCCGCCGGCCCTCTGCCCAGCATCCTTCCCAGGAAGGCCTTTGGGCTGCTGGCCCCGAGGCAGTCCCTGGGCCCAGGAGGCTCAGGGGGCTGTCCCTGCCCTTGCTGGCCATGCCCTGGGCACAGCTGCTGGGCGTCCCGCTAAATACATCTGGACATTCAGACTACGTCGTGAAGGCTGTTTGTCCCATCTGCATTCATTTGGTTGTGGGGATGCCAGAGGTGAAAGCAAGGCTTTGGGTTCCCTCGGCGTGAACTGTGCAGAGACGGAGAGCACGTGCAGGATGGCCTCGCCGTTCCTGACCCATGCACCAAGGGACATTTGCTGCTCCCCTGCTTATGCTGAGGTCTTCTTCTGGGAAAGAAGTCCCAAATCCTTTTCTCTTCTTGACCCTCTTTTTCCTTGCACTCCAGAGCTTTTCTCCTCCCTTGGCCTTCACCCTCAATACCTTTCCTGAAGGTGACGGCAGCCCTCTCAGCCGTTGCCTTGCTCCTGCTAGTCGTCTTCACCTCAGCTAGAGAGTCCTGAAGGATCGCTGCAGGTCCCTTCCAACTCAACCCTTCTCTTCTCTTCACTTGTGTTCTATTCCCTGCACTGACGATGAGGCGAATAACAAGGAGACCACTAGTTGCCTGAAATGCCAGGGGGTTTGCAGCTCCAGAAACACTTTCGAGGACACAAATCAAAAAGGATACAAGTAGAAACAGGATTGGATTTCATTTGATTTTACTTTATTTTACTTTCTTTTATTTTCTGTCTTGTTCCGTTGGTTGATGTTAGTTTAGTTTCGTTTCTTTCATGTGATGTTATTGTATTTGATTTTATTATATTTTCTTTGGGGTTATTTCTTATTATTTTATTTTATGTTGGATTATCTTCTTTTATTTTACCTTGCTTTATGCGTTTTTATTTTGTTTTGTTATTTTATTATTTTATCATTTTATTTGACCTTCTTTTGGTTTAGGCTCTTTTAGGCTATTTTGCTGAATCTCTTTCAGAGCCGATGCTCACAAGCATTAACACCATGCGCATGTGCAGCCAGGAGCAGGCTGATGTGTTCTTCGGTTTAGTTTGAAAAAGCATCCCTTGCAGTCTGGCAAAGGAAAGCCGCAGAAAGGAGCAGCAGGAAGACAGGCCAAGCAGTCCCTCGTTTCTCAACAGTGCAGAAGAACTTGAAGAAGGAGGATGGGTACCGACCACACACCGAAAAGTACAAGAAGAGGAGGGGTGTGGTGCCCGGGGCTATTTTCACAAGTAGGACACGTGTCGATGACAAGCACCCCTTTTGCCTTCCAAAACTTGCTCCGCTGTGCTTCTTGGCCAGGGAGGCATGACAAGCGCTCTCCTGCCTGCCCTGCGCTTGGATCGCGTGCAGGGAGAGCTGCAAAGCGGCAGCTCCGCATGGTGCAGCAAGCCTGCAGCCCTTCCAAGCACAGGCTGTTTTGCACAAGCAAGAACACCTCGGGGAACGGAGCCAAGGGAAGAGCAGAGCTCGCTCCTGCTCCAAACCTGCAACGGGCAAAAGAGCCAGGGAGCGCCAGGGCACGAGGGGCGCCTCGGAGGTGCAAGAGCAGCGGGCAAGAACTGAGCCCAAAGGGCCCAGAGGAGCCCTGACAAGGGGCTGCGCTCAATGCTACGGAGGAGAAGAAGCAACCCCCGGGGGCCACCCTGGGCGTCCGCCCTGGGAGTCTAGAAAGCATCCTCCCCCCGCCTGCGGGGCACGAGGGCCACCTTGGTGGAGCAGGAGCAGCAGGCACCTAGCCAAAACGGCCCAAAGGAGCCCTGGCAAGGGGCCGTGCTCAGTGCTGCAGAGGAAGGCAAAAAACCCCCGGGGACACTTGCTAGCCCACCGTGGGGGGAAAAAAGCCTTCCTCCCCACAGCTGCAGGGCACGAGAGGCCACCTTTGTGGTGCATGAGCAACAGGCAGTAACCCAGCCAAAATGGCCCAGAGGAGCCCTGACAAGTGCTCATGCTCAGTGCTGCAGAGGAAGGCAAAAAAACCCCGGGCACCAGAGCCAATCTGCCCCGGGGGGAAATTGCTTACTGACCCCAGCGTCGCAGGCGATGGGCTATTCCCTGAGCACGTGAGCAAGACCTGCCTCCTCGGCCCGCAGGCTGCTCACGCCTCCCAGGAGATGCCCAACCCCGATTCTCCCTCCACCTGCTGCCACCTCAGGGCCTTCCCAGAGGGGCAAAACGCCCCCGGCCTGATCCATCTGCGGGACAACCATCCTTCCTGTGCCTGGCAAGGCACCAGTGGCTGCTCCAAAGCACCGGCACCCCCGCCAACATCTCTGCATCCCATTCCTCACGGCTGCTGCCACTGGCTCCGCAGGGGATGAGGATGGCGAGCTCTGCAGTGCTCCTCAAGAAGGCATTCCCTTGCTCTTGCCACTGCTAGCCGGCTGAAAAGGCCAGCCAGCCTCACCAACCTCCAGCTGTTGGGGGTTCTTCTCGTCTCCAGCAGCCTCGTCGAGCCACCTCCGGCCTTCCTCCCTCAGCCCTCGCCAAGTAATTCCACCGCCTCCTCAAGGACTTCCTCTCGCCCGTCTTGGGGCTGCCCCCAGGCCAGCTATGGCAGCACGACGCGGGAGCGTGCTCCCTTTTATGCTGCCCCGGGGCATGGTGACTGCTGCGTTGCCGGGCGCTGGCACTGTGACACGGGGGTGACGGGACACCCCCCTGCACAGCCCCGCCCGCCGGCCCTCTGCCCAGCGTCCTTCCCAGGAAGGCCTTTGGGCTGCTGGCCCCGAGGCAGTCCCTGGGCCCAGGAGGCTCAGGGGGCTGTCCCTGCCCTTGCTGGCCATGCCCTGGGCACAGCTGCTGGGCGTCCCGCTAAATACATCTGGACATTCAGACTACGTCGTGAAGGCTGTTTGTCCCATCTGCATTCATTTGGTTGTGGGGATGCCAGAGGTGAAAGCAAGGCTTTGGGTTCCCTCGGCGTGAACTGTGCAGAGACGGAGAGCACGTGCAGGATGGCCTCGCCGTTCCTGACCCATGCACCAAGGGACATTTGCTGCTCCCCTGCTTATGCTGAGGTCTTCTTCTGGGAAAGAAGTCCCAAATCCTTTTCTCTTCTTGACCCTCTTTTTCCTTGCACTCCAGAGCTTTTCTCCTCCCTTGGCCTTCACCCTCAATACCTTTCCTGAAGGTGACGGCAGCCCTCTCAGCCGTTGCCTTGCTCCTGCTAGTCGTCTTCACCTCAGCTAGAGAGTCCTGAAGGATCGCTGCAGGTCCCTTCCAACTCAACCCTTCTCTTCTCTTCACTTGTGTTCTATTCCCTGCACTGACGATGAGGCGAATAACAAGGAGACCACTAGTTGCCTGAAATGCCAGGGGGTTTGCAGCTCCAGAAACACTTTCGAGGACACAAATCAAAAAGGATACAAGTAGAAACAGGATTGGATTTCATTTGATTTTACTTTATTTTACTTTCTTTTATTTTCTGTCTTGTTCCGTTGGTTGATGTTAGTTTAGTTTCGTTTCTTTCATGTGATGTTATTGTATTTGATTTTATTATATTTTCTTTGGGGTTATTTCTTATTATTTTATTTTATGTTGGATTATCTTCTTTTATTTTACCTTGCTTTATGCGTTTTTATTTTGTTTTGTTATTTTATTATTTTATCATTTTATTTGACCTTCTTTTGGTTTAGGCTCTTTTAGGCTATTTTGCTGAATCTCTTTCAGAGCCGATGCTCACAAGCATTAACACCATGCGCATGTGCAGCCAGGAGCAGGCTGATGTGTTCTTCGGTTTCGTTTGAAAAAGCATCCCTTGCAGTCTGGCAAAGGAAAGCCGCAGAAAGGAGCAGCAGGAAGACAGGCCAAGCAGTCCCTCGTTTCTCAACAGTGCAGAAGAACTTGAAGAAGGAGGATGGGTACCGACCACACACCGAAAAGTACAAGAAGAGGAGGGGTGTGGTGCCCGGGGCTATTTTCACAAGTAGGACACGTGTCGATGACAAGCACCCCTTTTGCCTTCCAAAACTTGCTCCGCTGTGCTTCTTGGCCAGGGAGGCATGACAAGCGCTCTCCTGCCTGCCCTGCGCTTGGATCGCGTGCAGGGAGAGCTGCAAAGCGGCAGCTCCGCATGGTGCAGCAAGCCTGCAGCCCTTCCAAGCACAGGCTGTTTTGCACAAGCAAGAACACCTCGGGGAACGGAGCCAAGGGAAGAGCAGAGCTCGCTCCTGCTCCAAACCTGCAACGGGCAAAAGAGCCAGGGAGCGCCAGGGCACGAGGGGCGCCTCGGAGGTGCAAGAGCAGCGGGCAAGAACTGAGCCCAAAGGGCCCAGAGGAGCCCTGACAAGGGGCTGCGCTCAATGCTACGGAGGAGAAGAAGCAACCCCCGGGGGCCACCCTGGGCGTCCGCCCTGGGAGTCTAGAAAGCGTCCTCCCCCCGCCTGCGGGGCACGAGGGCCACCTTGGTGGAGCAGGAGCAGCAGGCACCTAGCCAAAACGGCCCAAAGGAGCCCTGGCAAGGGGCCGTGCTCAGTGCTGCAGAGGAAGGCAAAAAACCCCTGGGGACACTTGCTAGCCCACCGTGGGGGGAAAAAAGCCTTCCTCCCCACAGCTGCAGGGCACGAGAGGCCACCTTTGTGGTGCATGAGCAACAGGCAGTAACCCAGCCAAAATGGCCCAGAGGAGCCCTGACAAGTGCTCATGCTCAGTGCTGCAGAGGAAGGCAAAAAAACCCCGGGCACCAGAGCCAATCTGCCCCGGGGGGAAATTGCTTACTGACCCCAGCGTCGCAGGCGATGGGCTATTCCCTGAGCACGTGAGCAAGACCTGCCTCCTCGGCCCGCAGGCTGCTCACGCCTCCCAGGAGATGCCCAACCCCGATTCTCCCTCCACCTGCTGCCACCTCAGGGCCTTCCCAGAGGGGCAAAACGCCCCCGGCCTGATCCATCTGCGGGACAACCATCCTTCCTGTGCCTGGCAAGGCACCAGTGGCTGCTCCAAAGCACCGGCACCCCCGCCAACATCTCTGCATCCCATTCCTCACGGCTGCTGACACTGGCTCCGCAGGGGATGAGGATGGCGAGCTCTGCAGTGCTCCTCAAGAAGGCATTCCCTTGCTCTTGCCACTGCTAGCCGGCTGAAAAGGCCAGCCAGCCTCACCAACCTCCAGCTGTTGGGGGTTCTTCTCGTCTCCAGCAGCCTCGTCGAGCCACCTCCGGCCTTCCTCCCTCAGCCCTCGCCAAGTAATTCCACCGCCTCCTCAAGGACTTCCTCTCGCCCGTCTTGGGGCTGCCCCCAGGCCAGCTATGGCAGCGCGACGCGGGAGCGTGCTCCCTTTTATGCTGCCCCGGGGCATGGTGACTGCTGCGTTGCCGGGCGCTGGCACTGTGACACGGGGGTGACGGGACACCCCCCTGCACAGCCCCGCCCGCCGGCCCTCTGCCCAGCGTCCTTCCCAGGAAGGCCTTTGGGCTGCTGGCCCCGAGGCAGTCCCTGGGCCCAGGAGGCTCAGGGGGCTGTCCCTGCCCTTGCTGGCCATGCCCTGGGCACAGCTGCTGGGCGTCCCGCTAAATACATCTGGACATTCAGACTACGTCGTGAAGGCTGTTTGTCCCATCTGCATTCATTTGGTTGTGGGGATGCCAGAGGTGAAAGCAAGGCTTTGGGTTCCCTCGGCGTGAACTGTGCAGAGACGGAGAGCACGTGCAGGATGGCCTCGCCGTTCCTGACCCATGCACCAAGGGACATTTGCTGCTCCCCTGCTTATGCTGAGGTCTTCTTCTGGGAAAGAAGTCCCAAATCCTTTTCTCTTCTTGACCCTCTTTTTCCTTGCACTCCAGAGCTTTTCTCCTCCCTTGGCCTTCACCCTCAATACCTTTCCTGAAGGTGACGGCAGCCCTCTCAGCCTTTGCCTTGCTCCTGCTAGTCGTCTTCACCTCAGCTAGAGAGTCCTGAAGGATCGCTGCAGGTCCCTTCCAACTCAACCCTTCTCTTCTCTTCACTTGTGTTCTATTCCCTGCACTGACGATGAGGCGAATAACAAGGAGACCACTAGTTGCCTGAAATGCCAGGGGGTTTGCAGCTCCAGAAACACTTTCGAGGACACAAATCAAAAAGGATACAAGTAGAAACAGGATTGGATTTCATTTGATTTTACTTTATTTTACTTTCTTTTATTTTCTGTCTTGTTCCGTTGGTTGATGTTAGTTTAGTTTCGTTTCTTTCATGTGATGTTATTGTATTTGATTTTATTATATTTTCTTTGGGGTTATTTCTTATTATTTTATTTTATGTTGGATTATCTTCTTTTATTTTACCTTGCTTTATGCGTTTTTATTTTGTTTTGTTATTTTATTATTTTATCATTTTATTTGACCTTCTTTTGGTTTAGGCTCTTTTAGGCTATTTTGCTGAATCTCTTTCAGAGCCGATGCTCACAAGCATTAACACCATGCGCATGTGCAGCCAGGAGCAGGCTGATGTGTTCTTCGGTTTAGTTTGAAAAAGCATCCCTTGCAGTCTGGCAAAGGAAAGCCGCAGAAAGGAGCAGCAGGAAGACAGGCCAAGCAGTCCCTCGTTTCTCAACAGTGCAGAAGAACTTGAAGAAGGAGGATGGGTACCGACCACACACCGAAAAGTACAAGAAGAGGAGGGGTGTGGTGCCCGGGGCTATTTTCACAAGTAGGACACGTGTCGATGACAAGCACCCCTTTTGCCTTCCAAAACTTGCTCCGCTGTGCTTCTTGGCCAGGGAGGCATGACAAGCGCTCTCCTGCCTGCCCTGCGCTTGGATCGCGTGCAGGGAGAGCTGCAAAGCAGCAGCTCCGCATGGTGCAGCAAGCCTGCAGCCCTTCCAAGCACAGGCTGTTTTGCACAAGCAAGAACACCTCGGGGAACGGAGCCAAGGGAAGAGCAGAGCTCGCTCCTGCTCCAAACCTGCAACGGGCAAAAGAGCCAGGGAGCGCCAGGGCACGAGGGGCGCCTCGGAGGTGCAAGAGCAGCGGGCAAGAACTGAGCCCAAAGGGCCCAGAGGAGCCCTGACAAGGGGCTGCGCTCAATGCTACGGAGGAGAAGAAGCAACCCCCGGGGGCCACCCTGGGCGTCCGCCCTGGGAGTCTAGAAAGCATCCTCCCCCCGCCTGCGGGGCACGAGGGCCACCTTGGTGGAGCAGGAGCAGCAGGCACCTAGCCAAAACGGCCCAAAGGAGCCCTGGCAAGGGGCCGTGCTCAGTGCTGCAGAGGAAGGCAAAAAACCCCCGGGGACACTTGCTAGCCCACCGTGGGGGGAAAAAAGCCTTCCTCCCCACAGCTGCAGGGCACGAGAGGCCACCTTTGTGGTGCATGAGCAACAGGCAGTAACCCAGCCAAAATGGCCCAGAGGAGCCCTGACAAGTGCTCATGCTCAGTGCTGCAGAGGAAGGCAAAAAAACCCCGGGCACCAGAGCCAATCTGCCCCGGGGGGAAATTGCTTACTGACCCCAGCGTCGCAGGCGATGGGCTATTCCCTGAGCACGTGAGCAAGACCTGCCTCCTCGGCCCGCAGGCTGCTCACGCCTCCCAGGAGATGCCCAACCCCGATTCTCCCTCCACCTGCTGCCACCTCAGGGCCTTCCCAGAGGGGCAAAACGCCCCCGGCCTGATCCATCTGCGGGACAACCATCCTTCCTGTGCCTGGCAAGGCACCAGTGGCTGCTCCAAAGCACCGGCACCCCCGCCAACATCTCTGCATCCCATTCCTCACGGCTGCTGCCACTGGCTCCGCAGGGGATGAGGATGGCGAGCTCTGCAGTGCTCCTCAAGAAGGCATTCCCTTGCTCTTGCCACTGCTAGCCGGCTGAAAAGGCCAGCCAGCCTCACCAACCTCCAGCTGTTGGGGGTTCTTCTCGTCTCCAGCAGCCTCGTCGAGCCACCTCCGGCCTTCCTCCCTCAGCCCTCGCCAAGTAATTCCACCGCCTCCTCAAGGACTTCCTCTCGCCCGTCTTGGGGCTGCCCCCAGGCCAGCTATGGCAGCGCGACGCGGGAGCGTGCTCCCTTTTATGCTGCCCCGGGGCATGGTGACTGCTGCGTTGCCGGGCGCTGGCACTGTGACACGGGGGTGACGGGCCTCCCCCCTGCGCAGCCCCGCCCGCCGGCCCTCTGCCCAGCGTCCTTCCCAGGAAGGCCTTTGGGCTGCTGGCCCCGAGGCAGTCCCTGGGCCCAGGAGGCTCAGGGGGCTGTCCCTGCCCTTGCTGGCCATGCCCTGGGCACAGCTGCTGGGCGTCCCGCTAAATACATCTGGACATTCAGACTACGTCGTGAAGGCTGTTTGTCCCATCTGCATTCATTTGGTTGTGGGGATGCCAGAGGTGAAAGCAAGGCTTTGGGTTCCCTCGGCGTGAACTGTGCAGAGACGGAGAGCACGTGCAGGATGGCCTCGCCGTTCCTGACCCATGCACCAAGGGACATTTGCTGCTCCCCTGCTTATGCTGAGGTCTTCTTCTGGGAAAGAAGTCCCAAATCCTTTTCTCTTCTTGACCCTCTTTTTCCTTGCACTCCAGAGCTTTTCTCCTCCCTTGGCCTTCACCCTCAATACCTTTCCTGAAGGTGACGGCAGCCCTCTCAGCCTTTGCCTTGCTCCTGCTAGTCGTCTTCACCTCAGCTAGAGAGTCCTGAAGGATCGCTGCAGGTCCCTTCCAACTCAACCCTTCTCTTCTCTTCACTTGTGTTCTATTCCCTGCACTGACGATGAGGCGAATAACAAGGAGACCACTAGTTGCCTGAAATGCCAGGGGGTTTGCAGCTCCAGAAACACTTTCGAGGACACAAATCAAAAAGGATACAAGTAGAAACAGGATTGGATTTCATTTGATTTTACTTTATTTTACTTTCTTTTATTTTCTGTCTTGTTCCGTTGGTTGATGTTAGTTTAGTTTCGTTTCTTTCATGTGATGTTATTGTATTTGATTTTATTATATTTTCTTTGGGGTTATTTCTTATTATTTTATTTTATGTTGGATTATCTTCTTTTATTTTACCTTGCTTTATGCGTTTTTATTTTGTTTTGTTATTTTATTATTTTATCATTTTATTTGACCTTCTTTTGGTTTAGGCTCTTTTAGGCTATTTTGCTGAATCTCTTTCAGAGCCGATGCTCACAAGCATTAACACCATGCGCATGTGCAGCCAGGAGCAGGCTGATGTGTTCTTCGGTTTAGTTTGAAAAAGCATCCCTTGCAGTCTGGCAAAGGAAAGCCGCAGAAAGGAGCAGCAGGAAGACAGGCCAAGCAGTCCCTCGTTTCTCAACAGTGCAGAAGAACTTGAAGAAGGAGGATGGGTACCGACCACACACCGAAAAGTACAAGAAGAGGAGGGGTGTGGTGCCCGGGGCTATTTTCACAAGTAGGACACGTGTCGATGACAAGCACCCCTTTTGCCTTCCAAAACTTGCTCCGCTGTGCTTCTTGGCCAGGGAGGCATGACAAGCGCTCTCCTGCCTGCCCTGCGCTTGGATCGCGTGCAGGGAGAGCTGCAAAGCGGCAGCTCCGCATGGTGCAGCAAGCCTGCAGCCCTTCCAAGCACAGGCTGTTTTGCACAAGCAAGAACACCTCGGGGAACGGAGCCAAGGGAAGAGCAGAGCTCGCTCCTGCTCCAAACCTGCAACGGGCAAAAGAGCCAGGGAGCGCCAGGGCACGAGGGGCGCCTCGGAGGTGCAAGAGCAGCGGGCAAGAACTGAGCCCAAAGGGCCCAGAGGAGCCCTGACAAGGGGCTGCGCTCAATGCTACGGAGGAGAAGAAGCAACCCCCGGGGGCCACCCTGGGCGTCCGCCCTGGGAGTCTAGAAAGCATCCTCCCCCCGCCTGCGGGGCACGAGGGCCACCTTGGTGGAGCAGGAGCAGCAGGCACCTAGCCAAAACGGCCCAAAGGAGCCCTGGCAAGGGGCCGTGCTCAGTGCTGCAGAGGAAGGCAAAAAACCCCCGGGGACACTTGCTAGCCCACCGTGGGGGGAAAAAAGCCTTCCTCCCCACAGCTGCAGGGCACGAGAGGCCACCTTTGTGGTGCATGAGCAACAGGCAGTAACCCAGCCAAAATGGCCCAGAGGAGCCCTGACAAGTGCTCATGCTCAGTGCTGCAGAGGAAGGCAAAAAAACCCCGGGCACCAGAGCCAATCTGCCCCGGGGGGAAATTGCTTACTGACCCCAGCGTCGCAGGCGATGGGCTATTCCCTGAGCACGTGAGCAAGACCTGCCTCCTCGGCCCGCAGGCTGCTCACGCCTCCCAGGAGATGCCCAACCCCGATTCTCCCTCCACCTGCTGCCACCTCAGGGCCTTCCCAGAGGGGCAAAACGCCCCCGGCCTGATCCATCTGCGGGACAACCATCCTTCCTGTGCCTGGCAAGGCACCAGTGGCTGCTCCAAAGCACCGGCACCCCCGCCAACATCTCTGCATCCCATTCCTCACGGCTGCTGCCACTGGCTCCGCAGGGGATGAGGATGGCGAGCTCTGCAGTGCTCCTCAAGAAGGCATTCCCTTGCTCTTGCCACTGCTAGCCGGCTGAAAAGGCCAGCCAGCCTCACCAGCCTCCAGCTGTTGGGGGTTCTTCTCGTCTCCAGCAGCCTCGTCGAGCCACCTCCGGCCTTCCTCCCTCAGCCCTCGCCAAGTAATTCCACCGCCTCCTCAAGGACTTCCTCTCGCCCGTCTTGGGGCTGCCCCCAGGCCAGCTATGGCAGCACGACGCGGGAGCGTGCTCCCTTTTATGCTGCCCCGGGGCATGGTGACTGCTGCGTTGCCGGGCGCTGGCACTGTGACACGGGGGTGACGGGACACCCCCCTGCACAGCCCCGCCCGCCGGCCCTCTGCCCAGCGTCCTTCCCAGGAAGGCCTTTGGGCTGCTGGCCCCGAGGCAGTCCCTGGGCCCAGGAGGCTCAGGGGGCTGTCCCTGCCCTTGCTGGCCATGCCCTGGGCACAGCTGCTGGGCGTCCCGCTAAATACATCTGGACATTCAGACTACGTCGTGAAGGCTGTTTGTCCCATCTGCATTCATTTGGTTGTGGGGATGCCAGAGGTGAAAGCAAGGCTTTGGGTTCCCTCGGCGTGAACTGTGCAGAGACGGAGAGCACGTGCAGGATGGCCTCGCCGTTCCTGACCCATGCACCAAGGGACATTTGCTGCTCCCCTGCTTATGCTGAGGTCTTCTTCTGGGAAAGAAGTCCCAAATCCTTTTCTCTTCTTGACCCTCTTTTTCCTTGCACTCCAGAGCTTTTCTCCTCCCTTGGCCTTCACCCTCAATACCTTTCCTGAAGGTGACGGCAGCCCTCTCAGCCTTTGCCTTGCTCCTGCTAGTCGTCTTCACCTCAGCTAGAGAGTCCTGAAGGATCGCTGCAGGTCCCTTCCAACTCAACCCTTCTCTTCTCTTCACTTGTGTTCTATTCCCTGCACTGACGATGAGGCGAATAACAAGGAGACCACTAGTTGCCTGAAATGCCAGGGGGTTTGCAGCTCCAGAAACACTTTCGAGGACACAAATCAAAAAGGATACAAGTAGAAACAGGATTGGATTTCATTTGATTTTACTTTATTTTACTTTCTTTTATTTTCTGTCTTGTTCCGTTGGTTGATGTTAGTTTAGTTTCGTTTCTTTCATGTGATGTTATTGTATTTGATTTTATTATATTTTCTTTGGGGTTATTTCTTATTATTTTATTTTATGTTGGATTATCTTC
Source organism: Platalea leucorodia (assembly GCF_965183815.1). Taxonomy (NCBI): domain Eukaryota; kingdom Metazoa; phylum Chordata; class Aves; order Pelecaniformes; family Threskiornithidae; genus Platalea; species Platalea leucorodia. The sequence continues at coordinate 344,400 of NW_028121456.1, forward strand.
TTTTATTTTACCTTGCTTTATGCGTTTTTATTTTGTTTTGTTATTTTATTATTTTATCATTTTATTTGACCTTCTTTTGGTTTAGGCTCTTTTAGGCTATTTTGCTGAATCTCTTTCAGAGCTGATGCTCACAAGCATTAACACCATGCGCATGTGCAGCCAGGAGCAGGCTGATGTGTTCTTCGGTTTCGTTTGAAAAAGCATCCCTTGCAGTCTGGCAAAGGAAAGCCGCAGAAAGGAGCAGCAGGAAGACAGGCCAAGCAGTCCCTCGTTTCTCAACAGTGCAGAAGAACTTGAAGAAGGAGGATGGGTACCGACCACACACCGAAAAGTACAAGAAGAGGAGGGGTGTGGTGCCCGGGGCTATTTTCACAAGTAGGACACGTGTCGATGACAAGCACCCCTTTTGCCTTCCAAAACTTGCTCCGCTGTGCTTCTTGGCCAGGGAGGCATGACAAGCGCTCTCCTGCCTGCCCTGCGCTTGGATCGCGTGCAGGGAGAGCTGCAAAGCGGCAGCTCCGCATGGTGCAGCAAGCCTGCAGCCCTTCCAAGCACAGGCTGTTTTGCACAAGCAAGAACACCTCGGGGAACGGAGCCAAGGGAAGAGCAGAGCTCGCTCCTGCTCCAAACCTGCAACGGGCAAAAGAGCCAGGGAGCGCCAGGGCACGAGGGGCGCCTCGGAGGTGCAAGAGCAGCGGGCAAGAACTGAGCCCAAAGGGCCCAGAGGAGCCCTGACAAGGGGCTGCGCTCAATGCTACGGAGGAGAAGAAGCAACCCCCGGGGGCCACCCTGGGCGTCCGCCCTGGGAGTCTAGAAAGCATCCTCCCCCCGCCTGCGGGGCACGAGGGCCACCTTGGTGGAGCAGGAGCAGCAGGCACCTAGCCAAAACGGCCCAAAGGAGCCCTGGCAAGGGGCCGTGCTCAGTGCTGCAGAGGAAGGCAAAAAACCCCCGGGGACACTTGCTAGCCCACCGTGGGGGGAAAAAAGCCTTCCTCCCCACAGCTGCAGGGCACGAGAGGCCACCTTTGTGGTGCATGAGCAACAGGCAGTAACCCAGCCAAAATGGCCCAGAGGAGCCCTGACAAGTGCTCATGCTCAGTGCTGCAGAGGAAGGCAAAAAAACCCCGGGCACCAGAGCCAATCTGCCCCGGGGGGAAATTGCTTACTGACCCCAGCGTCGCAGGCGATGGGCTATTCCCTGAGCACGTGAGCAAGACCTGCCTCCTCGGCCCGCAGGCTGCTCACGCCTCCCAGGAGATGCCCAACCCCGATTCTCCCTCCACCTGCTGCCACCTCAGGGCCTTCCCAGAGGGGCAAAACGCCCCCGGCCTGATCCATCTGCGGGACAACCATCCTTCCTGTGCCTGGCAAGGCACCAGTGGCTGCTCCAAAGCACCGGCACCCCCGCCAACATCTCTGCATCCCATTCCTCACGGCTGCTGCCACTGGCTCCGCAGGGGATGAGGATGGCGAGCTCTGCAGTGCTCCTCAAGAAGGCATTCCCTTGCTCTTGCCACTGCTAGCCGGCTGAAAAGGCCAGCCAGCCTCACCAACCTCCAGCTGTTGGGGGTTCTTCTCGTCTCCAGCAGCCTCGTCGAGCCACCTCCGGCCTTCCTCCCTCAGCCCTCGCCAAGTAATTCCACCGCCTCCTCAAGGACTTCCTCTCGCCCGTCTTGGGGCTGCCCCCAGGCCAGCTATGGCAGCGCGACGCGGGAGCGTGCTCCCTTTTATGCTGCCCCGGGGCATGGTGACTGCTGCGTTGCCGGGCGCTGGCACTGTGACACGGGGGTGACGGGCCTCCCCCCTGCGCAGCCCCGCCCGCCGGCCCTCTGCCCAGCGTCCTTCCCAGGAAGGCCTTTGGGCTGCTGGCCCCGAGGCAGTCCCTGGGCCCAGGAGGCTCAGGGGGCTGTCCCTGCCCTTGCTGGCCATGCCCTGGGCACAGCTGCTGGGCGTCCCGCTAAATACATCTGGACATTCAGACTACGTCGTGAAGGCTGTTTGTCCCATCTGCATTCATTTGGTTGTGGGGATGCCAGAGGTGAAAGCAAGGCTTTGGGTTCCCTCGGCGTGAACTGTGCAGAGACGGAGAGCACGTGCAGGATGGCCTCGCCGTTCCTGACCCATGCACCAAGGGACATTTGCTGCTCCCCTGCTTATGCTGAGGTCTTCTTCTGGGAAAGAAGTCCCAAATCCTTTTCTCTTCTTGACCCTCTTTTTCCTTGCACTCCAGAGCTTTTCTCCTCCCTTGGCCTTCACCCTCAATACCTTTCCTGAAGGTGACGGCAGCCCTCTCAGCCTTTGCCTTGCTCCTGCTAGTCGTCTTCACCTCAGCTAGAGAGTCCTGAAGGATCGCTGCAGGTCCCTTCCAACTCAACCCTTCTCTTCTCTTCACTTGTGTTCTATTCCCTGCACTGACGATGAGGCGAATAACAAGGAGACCACTAGTTGCCTGAAATGCCAGGGGGTTTGCAGCTCCAGAAACACTTTCGAGGACACAAATCAAAAAGGATACAAGTAGAAACAGGATTGGATTTCATTTGATTTTACTTTATTTTACTTTCTTTTATTTTCTGTCTTGTTCCGTTGGTTGATGTTAGTTTAGTTTCGTTTCTTTCATGTGATGTTATTGTATTTGATTTTATTATATTTTCTTTGGGGTTATTTCTTATTATTTTATTTTATGTTGGATTATCTTCTTTTATTTTACCTTGCTTTATGCGTTTTTATTTTGTTTTGTTATTTTATTATTTTATCATTTTATTTGACCTTCTTTTGGTTTAGGCTCTTTTAGGCTATTTTGCTGAATCTCTTTCAGAGCCGATGCTCACAAGCATTAACACCATGCGCATGTGCAGCCAGGAGCAGGCTGATGTGTTCTTCGGTTTAGTTTGAAAAAGCATCCCTTGCAGTCTGGCAAAGGAAAGCCGCAGAAAGGAGCAGCAGGAAGACAGGCCAAGCAGTCCCTCGTTTCTCAACAGTGCAGAAGAACTTGAAGAAGGAGGATGGGTACCGACCACACACCGAAAAGTACAAGAAGAGGAGGGGTGTGGTGCCCGGGGCTATTTTCACAAGTAGGACACGTGTCGATGACAAGCACCCCTTTTGCCTTCCAAAACTTGCTCCGCTGTGCTTCTTGGCCAGGGAGGCATGACAAGCGCTCTCCTGCCTGCCCTGCGCTTGGATCGCGTGCAGGGAGAGCTGCAAAGCGGCAGCTCCGCATGGTGCAGCAAGCCTGCAGCCCTTCCAAGCACAGGCTGTTTTGCACAAGCAAGAACACCTCGGGGAACGGAGCCAAGGGAAGAGCAGAGCTCGCTCCTGCTCCAAACCTGCAACGGGCAAAAGAGCCAGGGAGCGCCAGGGCACGAGGGGCGCCTCGGAGGTGCAAGAGCAGCGGGCAAGAACTGAGCCCAAAGGGCCCAGAGGAGCCCTGACAAGGGGCTGCGCTCAATGCTACGGAGGAGAAGAAGCAACCCCCGGGGGCCACCCTGGGCGTCCGCCCTGGGAGTCTAGAAAGCATCCTCCCCCCGCCTGCGGGGCACGAGGGCCACCTTGGTGGAGCAGGAGCAGCAGGCACCTAGCCAAAACGGCCCAAAGGAGCCCTGGCAAGGGGCCGTGCTCAGTGCTGCAGAGGAAGGCAAAAAACCCCCGGGGACACTTGCTAGCCCACCGTGGGGGGAAAAAAGCCTTCCTCCCCACAGCTGCAGGGCACGAGAGGCCACCTTTGTGGTGCATGAGCAACAGGCAGTAACCCAGCCAAAATGGCCCAGAGGAGCCCTGACAAGTGCTCATGCTCAGTGCTGCAGAGGAAGGCAAAAAAACCCCGGGCACCAGAGCCAATCTGCCCCGGGGGGAAATTGCTTACTGACCCCAGCGTCGCAGGCGATGGGCTATTCCCTGAGCACGTGAGCAAGACCTGCCTCCTCGGCCCGCAGGCTGCTCACGCCTCCCAGGAGATGCCCAACCCCGATTCTCCCTCCACCTGCTGCCACCTCAGGGCCTTCCCAGAGGGGCAAAACGCCCCCGGCCTGATCCATCTGCGGGACAACCATCCTTCCTGTGCCTGGCAAGGCACCAGTGGCTGCTCCAAAGCACCGGCACCCCCGCCAACATCTCTGCATCCCATTCCTCACGGCTGCTGCCACTGGCTCCGCAGGGGATGAGGATGGCGAGCTCTGCAGTGCTCCTCAAGAAGGCATTCCCTTGCTCTTGCCACTGCTAGCCGGCTGAAAAGGCCAGCCAGCCTCACCAACCTCCAGCTGTTGGGGGTTCTTCTCGTCTCCAGCAGCCTCGTCGAGCCACCTCCGGCCTTCCTCCCTCAGCCCTCGCCAAGTAATTCCACCGCCTCCTCAAGGACTTCCTCTCGCCCGTCTTGGGGCTGCCCCCAGGCCAGCTATGGCAGCACGACGCGGGAGCGTGCTCCCTTTTATGCTGCCCCGGGGCATGGTGACTGCTGCGTTGCCGGGCGCTGGCACTGTGACACGGGGGTGACGGGACACCCCCCTGCACAGCCCCGCCCGCCGGCCCTCTGCCCAGCGTCCTTCCCAGGAAGGCCTTTGGGCTGCTGGCCCCGAGGCAGTCCCTGGGCCCAGGAGGCTCAGGGGGCTGTCCCTGCCCTTGCTGGCCATGCCCTGGGCACAGCTGCTGGGCGTCCCGCTAAATACATCTGGACATTCAGACTACGTCGTGAAGGCTGTTTGTCCCATCTGCATTCATTTGGTTGTGGGGATGCCAGAGGTGAAAGCAAGGCTTTGGGTTCCCTCGGCGTGAACTGTGCAGAGACGGAGAGCACGTGCAGGATGGCCTCGCCGTTCCTGACCCATGCACCAAGGGACATTTGCTGCTCCCCTGCTTATGCTGAGGTCTTCTTCTGGGAAAGAAGTCCCAAATCCTTTTCTCTTCTTGACCCTCTTTTTCCTTGCACTCCAGAGCTTTTCTCCTCCCTTGGCCTTCACCCTCAATACCTTTCCTGAAGGTGACGGCAGCCCTCTCAGCCTTTGCCTTGCTCCTGCTAGTCGTCTTCACCTCAGCTAGAGAGTCCTGAAGGATCGCTGCAGGTCCCTTCCAACTCAACCCTTCTCTTCTCTTCACTTGTGTTCTATTCCCTGCACTGACGATGAGGCGAATAACAAGGAGACCACTAGTTGCCTGAAATGCCAGGGGGTTTGCAGCTCCAGAAACACTTTCGAGGACACAAATCAAAAAGGATACAAGTAGAAACAGGATTGGATTTCATTTGATTTTACTTTATTTTACTTTCTTTTATTTTCTGTCTTGTTCCGTTGGTTGATGTTAGTTTAGTTTCGTTTCTTTCATGTGATGTTATTGTATTTGATTTTATTATATTTTCTTTGGGGTTATTTCTTATTATTTTATTTTATGTTGGATTATCTTCTTTTATTTTACCTTGCTTTATGCGTTTTTATTTTGTTTTGTTATTTTATTATTTTATCATTTTATTTGACCTTCTTTTGGTTTAGGCTCTTTTAGGCTATTTTGCTGAATCTCTTTCAGAGCTGATGCTCACAAGCATTAACACCATGCGCATGTGCAGCCAGGAGCAGGCTGATGTGTTCTTCGGTTTCGTTTGAAAAAGCATCCCTTGCAGTCTGGCAAAGGAAAGCCGCAGAAAGGAGCAGCAGGAAGACAGGCCAAGCAGTCCCTCGTTTCTCAACAGTGCAGAAGAACTTGAAGAAGGAGGATGGGTACCGACCACACACCGAAAAGTACAAGAAGAGGAGGGGTGTGGTGCCCGGGGCTATTTTCACAAGTAGGACACGTGTCGATGACAAGCACCCCTTTTGCCTTCCAAAACTTGCTCCGCTGTGCTTCTTGGCCAGGGAGGCATGACAAGCGCTCTCCTGCCTGCCCTGCGCTTGGATCGCGTGCAGGGAGAGCTGCAAAGCGGCAGCTCCGCATGGTGCAGCAAGCCTGCAGCCCTTCCAAGCACAGGCTGTTTTGCACAAGCAAGAACACCTCGGGGAACGGAGCCAAGGGAAGAGCAGAGCTCGCTCCTGCTCCAAACCTGCAACGGGCAAAAGAGCCAGGGAGCGCCAGGGCACGAGGGGCGCCTCGGAGGTGCAAGAGCAGCGGGCAAGAACTGAGCCCAAAGGGCCCAGAGGAGCCCTGACAAGGGGCTGCGCTCAATGCTACGGAGGAGAAGAAGCAACCCCCGGGGGCCACCCTGGGCGTCCGCCCTGGGAGTCTAGAAAGCATCCTCCCCCCGCCTGCGGGGCACGAGGGCCACCTTGGTGGAGCAGGAGCAGCAGGCACCTAGCCAAAACGGCCCAAAGGAGCCCTGGCAAGGGGCCGTGCTCAGTGCTGCAGAGGAAGGCAAAAAACCCCCGGGGACACTTGCTAGCCCACCGTGGGGGGAAAAAAGCCTTCCTCCCCACAGCTGCAGGGCACGAGAGGCCACCTTTGTGGTGCATGAGCAACAGGCAGTAACCCAGCCAAAATGGCCCAGAGGAGCCCTGACAAGTGCTCATGCTCAGTGCTGCAGAGGAAGGCAAAAAAACCCCGGGCACCAGAGCCAATCTGCCCCGGGGGGAAATTGCTTACTGACCCCAGCGTCGCAGGCGATGGGCTATTCCCTGAGCACGTGAGCAAGACCTGCCTCCTCGGCCCGCAGGCTGCTCACGCCTCCCAGGAGATGCCCAACCCCGATTCTCCCTCCACCTGCTGCCACCTCAGGGCCTTCCCAGAGGGGCAAAACGCCCCCGGCCTGATCCATCTGCGGGACAACCATCCTTCCTGTGCCTGGCAAGGCACCAGTGGCTGCTCCAAAGCACCGGCACCCCCGCCAACATCTCTGCATCCCATTCCTCACGGCTGCTGCCACTGGCTCCGCAGGGGATGAGGATGGCGAGCTCTGCAGTGCTCCTCAAGAAGGCATTCCCTTGCTCTTGCCACTGCTAGCCGGCTGAAAAGGCCAGCCAGCCTCACCAGCCTCCAGCTGTTGGGGGTTCTTCTCGTCTCCAGCAGCCTCGTCGAGCCACCTCCGGCCTTCCTCCCTCAGCCCTCGCCAAGTAATTCCACCGCCTCCTCAAGGACTTCCTCTCGCCCGTCTTGGGGCTGCCCCCAGGCCAGCTATGGCAGCACGACGCGGGAGCGTGCTCCCTTTTATGCTGCCCCGGGGCATGGTGACTGCTGCGTTGCCGGGCGCTGGCACTGTGACACGGGGGTGACGGGACACCCCCCTGCACAGCCCCGCCCGCCGGCCCTCTGCCCAGCGTCCTTCCCAGGAAGGCCTTTGGGCTGCTGGCCCCGAGGCACTCCCTGGGCCCAGGAGGCTCAGGGGGCTGTCCCTGCCCTTGCTGGCCATGCCCTGGGCACAGCTGCTGGGCGTCCCGCTAAATACATCTGGACATTCAGACTACGTCGTGAAGGCTGTTTGTCCCATCTGCATTCATTTGGTTGTGGGGATGCCAGAGGTGAAAGCAAGGCTTTGGGTTCCCTCGGCGTGAACTGTGCAGAGACGGAGAGCACGTGCAGGATGGCCTCGCCGTTCCTGACCCATGCACCAAGGGACATTTGCTGCTCCCCTGCTTATGCTGAGGTCTTCTTCTGGGAAAGAAGTCCCAAATCCTTTTCTCTTCTTGACCCTCTTTTTCCTTGCACTCCAGAGCTTTTCTCCTCCCTTGGCCTTCACCCTCAATACCTTTCCTGAAGGTGACGGCAGCCCTCTCAGCCTTTGCCTTGCTCCTGCTAGTCGTCTTCACCTCAGCTAGAGAGTCCTGAAGGATCGCTGCAGGTCCCTTCCAACTCAACCCTTCTCTTCTCTTCACTTGTGTTCTATTCCCTGCACTGACGATGAGGCGAATAACAAGGAGACCACTAGTTGCCTGAAATGCCAGGGGGTTTGCAGCTCCAGAAACACTTTCGAGGACACAAATCAAAAAGGATACAAGTAGAAACAGGATTGGATTTCATTTGATTTTACTTTATTTTACTTTCTTTTATTTTCTGTCTTGTTCCGTTGGTTGATGTTAGTTTAGTTTCGTTTCTTTCATGTGATGTTATTGTATTTGATTTTATTATATTTTCTTTGGGGTTATTTCTTATTATTTTATTTTATGTTGGATTATCTTCTTTTATTTTACCTTGCTTTATGCGTTTTTATTTTGTTTTGTTATTTTATTATTTTATCATTTTATTTGACCTTCTTTTGGTTTAGGCTCTTTTAGGCTATTTTGCTGAATCTCTTTCAGAGCCGATGCTCACAAGCATTAACACCATGCGCATGTGCAGCCAGGAGCAGGCTGATGTGTTCTTCGGTTTCGTTTGAAAAAGCATCCCTTGCAGTCTGGCAAAGGAAAGCCGCAGAAAGGAGCAGCAGGAAGACAGGCCAAGCAGTCCCTCGTTTCTCAACAGTGCAGAAGAACTTGAAGAAGGAGGATGGGTACCGACCACACACCGAAAAGTACAAGAAGAGGAGGGGTGTGGTGCCCGGGGCTATTTTCACAAGTAGGACACGTGTCGATGACAAGCACCCCTTTTGCCTTCCCAAACTTGCTCCGCTGTGCTTCTTGGCCAGGGAGGCCTGAAAAGCGCTCTCCTGCCTGCCCTGCGCTTGGATCGCGTGCAGGGAGAGCTGCAAAGCTGCAGCTCCGCATGGTGCGGCAAGCCTGCAGCCCTTCCAAGCACAGGCTGTTTTGCACAAGCAAGAACACCTCGGGGAACGGAGCCAAGGGAAGAGCAGAGCTCGCTCCTGCTCCAAACCTGCAACGGGCAAAAGAGCCAGGGAGCGCCAGGGCACGAGGGGCGCCTCGGAGGTGCAAGAGCAGCGGGCAAGAACTGAGCCCAAAGGGCCCAGAGGAGCCCTGACAAGGGGCTGCGCTCAATGCTACGGAGGAGAAGAAGCAACCCCCGGGGGCCACCCTGGGCGTCCGCCCTGGGAGTCTAGAAAGCATCCTCCCCCCGCCTGCGGGGCACGAGGGCCACCTTGGTGGAGCAGGAGCAGCAGGCACCTAGCCAAAACGGCCCAAAGGAGCCCTGGCAAGGGGCCGTGCTCAGTGCTGCAGAGGAAGGCAAAAAACCCCTGGGGACACTTGCTAGCCCACCGTGGGGGGAAAAAAGCCTTCCTCCCCACAGCTGCAGGGCACGAGAGGCCACCTTTGTGGTGCATGAGCAACAGGCAGTAACCCAGCCAAAATGGCCCAGAGGAGCCCTGACAAGTGCTCATGCTCAGTGCTGCAGAGGAAGGCAAAAAAACCCCGGGCACCAGAGCCAATCTGCCCCGGGGGGAAATTGCTTACTGACCCCAGCGTCGCAGGCGATGGGCTATTCCCTGAGCACGTGAGCAAGACCTGCCTCCTCGGCCCGCAGGCTGCTCACGCCTCCCAGGAGATGCCCAACCCCGATTCTCCCTCCACCTGCTGCCACCTCAGGGCCTTCCCAGAGGGGCAAAACGCCCCCGGCCTGATCCATCTGCGGGACAACCATCCTTCCTGTGCCTGGCAAGGCACCAGTGGCTGCTCCAAAGCACCGGCACCCCCGCCAACATCTCTGCATCCCATTCCTCACGGCTGCTGCCACTGGCTCCGCAGGGGATGAGGATGGCGAGCTCTGCAGTGCTCCTCAAGAAGGCATTCCCTTGCTCTTGCCACTGCTAGCCGGCTGAAAAGGCCAGCCAGCCTCACCAGCCTCCAGCTGTTGGGGGTTCTTCTCGTCTCCAGCAGCCTCGTCGAGCCACCTCCGGCCTTCCTCCCTCAGCCCTCGCCAAGTAATTCCACCGCCTCCTCAAGGACTTCCTCTCGCCCGTCTTGGGGCTGCCCCCAGGCCAGCTATGGCAGCACGACGCGGGAGCGTGCTCCCTTTTATGCTGCCCCGGGGCATGGTGACTGCTGCGTTGCCGGGCGCTGGCACTGTGACACGGGGGTGACGGGACACCCCCCTGCACAGCCCCGCCCGCCGGCCCTCTGCCCAGCGTCCTTCCCAGGAAGGCCTTTGGGCTGCTGGCCCCGAGGCAGTCCCTGGGCCCAGGAGGCTCAGGGGGCTGTCCCTGCCCTTGCTGGCCATGCCCTGGGCACAGCTGCTGGGCGTCCCGCTAAATACATCTGGACATTCAGACTACGTCGTGAAGGCTGTTTGTCCCATCTGCATTCATTTGGTTGTGGGGATGCCAGAGGTGAAAGCAAGGCTTTGGGTTCCCTCGGCGTGAACTGTGCAGAGACGGAGAGCACGTGCAGGATGGCCTCGCCGTTCCTGACCCATGCACCAAGGGACATTTGCTGCTCCCCTGCTTATGCTGAGGTCTTCTTCTGGGAAAGAAGTCCCAAATCCTTTTCTCTTCTTGACCCTCTTTTTCCTTGCACTCCAGAGCTTTTCTCCTCCCTTGGCCTTCACCCTCAATACCTTTCCTCAAAGGGACGGCAGCCCTCTCAGCCTTTGCCTTGCTCCTGCTAGTCGTCTTCACCTCAGCTAGAGAGTCCTGAAGGATCGCTGCAGGTCCCTTCCAACTCAACCCTTCTCTTCTCTTCACTTGTGTTCTATTCCCTGCACTGACGATGAGGCGAATAACAAGGAGACCACTAGTTGCCTGAAATGCCAGGGGGTTTGCAGCTCCAGAAACACTTTCGAGGACACAAATCAAAAAGGATACAAGTAGAAACAGGATTGGATTTCATTTGATTTTACTTTATTTTACTTTCTTTTATTTTCTGTCTTGTTCCGTTGGTTGATGTTAGTTTAGTTTCGTTTCTTTCATGTGATGTTATTGTATTTGATTTTATTATATTTTCTTTGGGGTTATTTCTTATTATTTTATTTTATGTTGGATTATCTTCTTTTATTTTACCTTGCTTTATGCGTTTTTATTTTGTTTTGTTATTTTATTATTTTATCATTTTATTTGACCTTCTTTTGGTTTAGGCTCTTTTAGGCTATTTTGCTGAATCTCTTTCAGAGCTGATGCTCACAAGCATTAACACCATGCGCATGTGCAGCCAGGAGCAGGCTGATGTGTTCTTCGGTTTCGTTTGAAAAAGCATCCCTTGCAGTCTGGCAAAGGAAAGCCGCAGAAAGGAGCAGCAGGAAGACAGGCCAAGCAGTCCCTCGTTTCTCAACAGTGCAGAAGAACTTGAAGAAGGAGGATGGGTACCGACCACACACCGAAAAGTACAAGAAGAGGAGGGGTGTGGTGCCCGGGGCTATTTTCACAAGTAGGACACGTGTCGATGACAAGCACCCCTTTTGCCTTCCAAAACTTGCTCCGCTGTGCTTCTTGGCCAGGGAGGCATGACAAGCGCTCTCCTGCCTGCCCTGCGCTTGGATCGCGTGCAGGGAGAGCTGCAAAGCGGCAGCTCCGCATGGTGCAGCAAGCCTGCAGCCCTTCCAAGCACAGGCTGTTTTGCACAAGCAAGAACACCTCGGGGAACGGAGCCAAGGGAAGAGCAGAGCTCGCTCCTGCTCCAAACCTGCAACGGGCAAAAGAGCCAGGGAGCGCCAGGGCACGAGGGGCGCCTCGGAGGTGCAAGAGCAGCGGGCAAGAACTGAGCCCAAAGGGCCCAGAGGAGCCCTGACAAGGGGCTGCGCTCAATGCTACGGAGGAGAAGAAGCAACCCCCGGGGGCCACCCTGGGCGTCCGCCCTGGGAGTCTAGAAAGCATCCTCCCCCCGCCTGCGGGGCACGAGGGCCACCTTGGTGGAGCAGGAGCAGCAGGCACCTAGCCAAAACGGCCCAAAGGAGCCCTGGCAAGGGGCCGTGCTCAGTGCTGCAGAGGAAGGCAAAAAACCCCCGGGGACACTTGCTAGCCCACCGTGGGGGGAAAAAAGCCTTCCTCCCCACAGCTGCAGGGCACGAGAGGCCACCTTTGTGGTGCATGAGCAACAGGCAGTAACCCAGCCAAAATGGCCCAGAGGAGCCCTGACAAGTGCTCATGCTCAGTGCTGCAGAGGAAGGCAAAAAAACCCCGGGCACCAGAGCCAATCTGCCCCGGGGGGAAATTGCTTACTGACCCCAGCGTCGCAGGCGATGGGCTATTCCCTGAGCACGTGAGCAAGACCTGCCTCCTCGGCCCGCAGGCTGCTCACGCCTCCCAGGAGATGCCCAACCCCGATTCTCCCTCCACCTGCTGCCACCTCAGGGCCTTCCCAGAGGGGCAAAACGCCCCCGGCCTGATCCATCTGCGGGACAACCATCCTTCCTGTGCCTGGCAAGGCACCAGTGGCTGCTCCAAAGCACCGGCACCCCCGCCAACATCTCTGCATCCCATTCCTCACGGCTGCTGCCACTGGCTCCGCAGGGGATGAGGATGGCGAGCTCTGCAGTGCTCCTCAAGAAGGCATTCCCTTGCTCTTGCCACTGCTAGCCGGCTGAAAAGGCCAGCCAGCCTCACCAGCCTCCAGCTGTTGGGGGTTCTTCTCGTCTCCAGCAGCCTCGTCGAGCCACCTCCGGCCTTCCTCCCTCAGCCCTCGCCAAGTAATTCCACCGCCTCCTCAAGGACTTCCTCTCGCCCGTCTTGGGGCTGCCCCCAGGCCAGCTATGGCAGCACGACGCGGGAGCGTGCTCCCTTTTATGCTGCCCCGGGGCATGGTGACTGCTGCGTTGCCGGGCGCTGGCACTGTGACACGGGGGTGACGGGACACCCCCCTGCACAGCCCCGCCCGCCGGCCCTCTGCCCAGCGTCCTTCCCAGGAAGGCCTTTGGGCTGCTGGCCCCGAGGCACTCCCTGGGCCCAGGAGGCTCAGGGGGCTGTCCCTGCCCTTGCTGGCCATGCCCTGGGCACAGCTGCTGGGCGTCCCGCTAAATACATCTGGACATTCAGACTACGTCGTGAAGGCTGTTTGTCCCATCTGCATTCATTTGGTTGTGGGGATGCCAGAGGTGAAAGCAAGGCTTTGGGTTCCCTCGGCGTGAACTGTGCAGAGACGGAGAGCACGTGCAGGATGGCCTCGCCGTTCCTGACCCATGCACCAAGGGACATTTGCTGCTCCCCTGCTTATGCTGAGGTCTTCTTCTGGGAAAGAAGTCCCAAATCCTTTTCTCTTCTTGACCCTCTTTTTCCTTGCACTCCAGAGCTTTTCTCCTCCCTTGGCCTTCACCCTCAATACCTTTCCTGAAGGTGACGGCAGCCCTCTCAGCCTTTGCCTTGCTCCTGCTAGTCGTCTTCACCTCAGCTAGAGAGTCCTGAAGGATCGCTGCAGGTCCCTTCCAACTCAACCCTTCTCTTCTCTTCACTTGTGTTCTATTCCCTGCACTGACGATGAGGCGAATAACAAGGAGACCACTAGTTGCCTGAAATGCCAGGGGGTTTGCAGCTCCAGAAACACTTTCGAGGACACAAATCAAAAAGGATACAAGTAGAAACAGGATTGGATTTCATTTGATTTTACTTTATTTTACTTTCTTTTATTTTCTGTCTTGTTCCGTTGGTTGATGTTAGTTTAGTTTCGTTTCTTTCATGTGATGTTATTGTATTTGATTTTATTATATTTTCTTTGGGGTTATTTCTTATTATTTTATTTTATGTTGGATTATCTTCTTTTATTTTACCTTGCTTTATGCGTTTTTATTTTGTTTTGTTATTTTATTATTTTATCATTTTATTTGACCTTCTTTTGGTTTAGGCTCTTTTAGGCTATTTTGCTGAATCTCTTTCAGAGCCGATGCTCACAAGCATTAACACCATGCGCATGTGCAGCCAGGAGCAGGCTGATGTGTTCTTCGGTTTCGTTTGAAAAAGCATCCCTTGCAGTCTGGCAAAGGAAAGCCGCAGAAAGGAGCAGCAGGAAGACAGGCCAAGCAGTCCCTCGTTTCTCAACAGTGCAGAAGAACTTGAAGAAGGAGGATGGGTACCGACCACACACCGAAAAGTACAAGAAGAGGAGGGGTGTGGTGCCCGGGGCTATTTTCACAAGTAGGACACGTGTCGATGACAAGCACCCCTTTTGCCTTCCCAAACTTGCTCCGCTGTGCTTCTTGGCCAGGGAGGCCTGAAAAGCGCTCTCCTGCCTGCCCTGCGCTTGGATCGCGTGCAGGGAGAGCTGCAAAGCTGCAGCTCCGCATGGTGCGGCAAGCCTGCAGCCCTTCCAAGCACAGGCTGTTTTGCACAAGCAAGAACACCTCGGGGAACGGAGCCAAGGGAAGAGCAGAGCTCGCTCCTGCTCCAAACCTGCAACGGGCAAAAGAGCCAGGGAGCGCCAGGGCACGAGGGGCGCCTCGGAGGTGCAAGAGCAGCGGGCAAGAACTGAGCCCAAAGGGCCCAGAGGAGCCCTGACAAGGGGCTGCGCTCAATGCTACGGAGGAGAAGAAGCAACCCCCGGGGGCCACCCTGGGCGTCCGCCCTGGGAGTCTAGAAAGCATCCTCCCCCCGCCTGCGGGGCACGAGGGCCACCTTGGTGGAGCAGGAGCAGCAGGCACCTAGCCAAAACGGCCCAAAGGAGCCCTGGCAAGGGGCCGTGCTCAGTGCTGCAGAGGAAGGCAAAAAACCCCTGGGGACACTTGCTAGCCCACCGTGGGGGGAAAAAAGCCTTCCTCCCCACAGCTGCAGGGCACGAGAGGCCACCTTTGTGGTGCATGAGCAACAGGCAGTAACCCAGCCAAAATGGCCCAGAGGAGCCCTGACAAGTGCTCATGCTCAGTGCTGCAGAGGAAGGCAAAAAAACCCCGGGCACCAGAGCCAATCTGCCCCGGGGGGAAATTGCTTACTGACCCCAGCGTCGCAGGCGATGGGCTATTCCCTGAGCACGTGAGCAAGACCTGCCTCCTCGGCCCGCAGGCTGCTCACGCCTCCCAGGAGATGCCCAACCCCGATTCTCCCTCCACCTGCTGCCACCTCAGGGCCTTCCCAGAGGGGCAAAACGCCCCCGGCCTGATCCATCTGCGGGACAACCATCCTTCCTGTGCCTGGCAAGGCACCAGTGGCTGCTCCAAAGCACCGGCACCCCCGCCAACATCTCTGCATCCCATTCCTCACGGCTGCTGCCACTGGCTCCGCAGGGGATGAGGATGGCGAGCTCTGCAGTGCTCCTCAAGAAGGCATTCCCTTGCTCTTGCCACTGCTAGCCGGCTGAAAAGGCCAGCCAGCCTCACCAGCCTCCAGCTGTTGGGGGTTCTTCTCGTCTCCAGCAGCCTCGTCGAGCCACCTCCGGCCTTCCTCCCTCAGCCCTCGCCAAGTAATTCCACCGCCTCCTCAAGGACTTCCTCTCGCCCGTCTTGGGGCTGCCCCCAGGCCAGCTATGGCAGCACGACGCGGGAGCGTGCTCCCTTTTATGCTGCCCCGGGGCATGGTGACTGCTGCGTTGCCGGGCGCTGGCACTGTGACACGGGGGTGACGGGACACCCCCCTGCACAGCCCCGCCCGCCGGCCCTCTGCCCAGCGTCCTTCCCAGGAAGGCCTTTGGGCTGCTGGCCCCGAGGCAGTCCCTGGGCCCAGGAGGCTCAGGGGGCTGTCCCTGCCCTTGCTGGCCATGCCCTGGGCACAGCTGCTGGGCGTCCCGCTAAATACATCTGGACATTCAGACTACGTCGTGAAGGCTGTTTGTCCCATCTGCATTCATTTGGTTGTGGGGATGCCAGAGGTGAAAGCAAGGCTTTGGGTTCCCTCGGCGTGAACTGTGCAGAGACGGAGAGCACGTGCAGGATGGCCTCGCCGTTCCTGACCCATGCACCAAGGGACATTTGCTGCTCCCCTGCTTATGCTGAGGTCTTCTTCTGGGAAAGAAGTCCCAAATCCTTTTCTCTTCTTGACCCTCTTTTTCCTTGCACTCCAGAGCTTTTCTCCTCCCTTGGCCTTCACCCTCAATACCTTTCCTCAAAGGGACGGCAGCCCTCTCAGCCTTTGCCTTGCTCCTGCTAGTCGTCTTCACCTCAGCTAGAGAGTCCTGAAGGATCGCTGCAGGTCCCTTCCAACTCAACCCTTCTCTTCTCTTCACTTGTGTTCTATTCCCTGCACTGACGATGAGGCGAATAACAAGGAGACCACTAGTTGCCTGAAATGCCAGGGGGTTTGCAGCTCCAGAAACACTTTCGAGGACACAAATCAAAAAGGATACAAGTAGAAACAGGATTGGATTTCATTTGATTTTACTTTATTTTACTTTCTTTTATTTTCTGTCTTGTTCCGTTGGTTGATGTTAGTTTAGTTTCGTTTCTTTCATGTGATGTTATTGTATTTGATTTTATTATATTTTCTTTGGGGTTATTTCTTATTATTTTATTTTATGTTGGATTATCTTCTTTTATTTTACCTTGCTTTATGCGTTTTTATTTTGTTTTGTTATTTTATTATTTTATCATTTTATTTGACCTTCTTTTGGTTTAGGCTCTTTTAGGCTATTTTGCTGAATCTCTTTCAGAGCCGATGCTCACAAGCATTAACACCATGCGCATGTGCAGCCAGGAGCAGGCTGATGTGTTCTTCGGTTTAGTTTGAAAAAGCATCCCTTGCAGTCTGGCAAAGGAAAGCCGCAGAAAGGAGCAGCAGGAAGACAGGCCAAGCAGTCCCTCGTTTCTCAACAGTGCAGAAGAACTTGAAGAAGGAGGATGGGTACCGACCACACACCGAAAAGTACAAGAAGAGGAGGGGTGTGGTGCCCGGGGCTATTTTCACAAGTAGGACACGTGTCGATGACAAGCACCCCTTTTGCCTTCCAAAACTTGCTCCGCTGTGCTTCTTGGCCAGGGAGGCATGACAAGCGCTCTCCTGCCTGCCCTGCGCTTGGATCGCGTGCAGGGAGAGCTGCAAAGCGGCAGCTCCGCATGGTGCAGCAAGCCTGCAGCCCTTCCAAGCACAGGCTGTTTTGCACAAGCAAGAACACCTCGGGGAACGGAGCCAAGGGAAGAGCAGAGCTCGCTCCTGCTCCAAACCTGCAACGGGCAAAAGAGCCAGGGAGCGCCAGGGCACGAGGGGCGCCTCGGAGGTGCAAGAGCAGCGGGCAAGAACTGAGCCCAAAGGGCCCAGAGGAGCCCTGACAAGGGGCTGCGCTCAATGCTACGGAGGAGAAGAAGCAACCCCCGGGGGCCACCCTGGGCGTCCGCCCTGGGAGTCTAGAAAGCATCCTCCCCCCGCCTGCGGGGCACGAGGGCCACCTTGGTGGAGCAGGAGCAGCAGGCACCTAGCCAAAACGGCCCAAAGGAGCCCTGGCAAGGGGCCGTGCTCAGTGCTGCAGAGGAAGGCAAAAAACCCCTGGGGACACTTGCTAGCCCACCGTGGGGGGAAAAAAGCCTTCCTCCCCACAGCTGCAGGGCACGAGAGGCCACCTTTGTGGTGCATGAGCAACAGGCAGTAACCCAGCCAAAATGGCCCAGAGGAGCCCTGACAAGTGCTCATGCTCAGTGCTGCAGAGGAAGGCAAAAAAACCCCGGGCACCAGAGCCAATCTGCCCCGGGGGGAAATTGCTTACTGACCCCAGCGTCGCAGGCGATGGGCTATTCCCTGAGCACGTGAGCAAGACCTGCCTCCTCGGCCCGCAGGCTGCTCACGCCTCCCAGGAGATGCCCAACCCCGATTCTCCCTCCACCTGCTGCCACCTCAGGGCCTTCCCAGAGGGGCAAAACGCCCCCGGCCTGATCCATCTGCGGGACAACCATCCTTCCTGTGCCTGGCAAGGCACCAGTGGCTGCTCCAAAGCACCGGCACCCCCGCCAACATCTCTGCATCCCATTCCTCACGGCTGCTGCCACTGGCTCCGCAGGGGATGAGGATGGCGAGCTCTGCAGTGCTCCTCAAGAAGGCATTCCCTTGCTCTTGCCACTGCTAGCCGGCTGAAAAGGCCAGCCAGCCTCACCAACCTCCAGCTGTTGGGGGTTCTTCTCGTCTCCAGCAGCCTCGTCGAGCCACCTCCGGCCTTCCTCCCTCAGCCCTCGCCAAGTAATTCCACCGCCTCCTCAAGGACTTCCTCTCGCCCGTCTTGGGGCTGCCCCCAGGCCAGCTATGGCAGCGCGACGCGGGAGCGTGCTCCCTTTTATGCTGCCCCGGGGCATGGTGACTGCTGCGTTGCCGGGCGCTGGCACTGTGACACGGGGGTGACGGGACACCCCCCTGCACAGCCCCGCCCGCCGGCCCTCTGCCCAGCGTCCTTCCCAGGAAGGCCTTTGGGCTGCTGGCCCCGAGGCAGTCCCTGGGCCCAGGAGGCTCAGGGGGCTGTCCCTGCCCTTGCTGGCCATGCCCTGGGCACAGCTGCTGGGCGTCCCGCTAAATACATCTGGACATTCAGACTACGTCGTGAAGGCTGTTTGTCCCATCTGCATTCATTTGGTTGTGGGGATGCCAGAGGTGAAAGCAAGGCTTTGGGTTCCCTCGGCGTGAACTGTGCAGAGACGGAGAGCACGTGCAGGATGGCCTCGCCGTTCCTGACCCATGCACCAAGGGACATTTGCTGCTCCCCTGCTTATGCTGAGGTCTTCTTCTGGGAAAGAAGTCCCAAATCCTTTTCTCTTCTTGACCCTCTTTTTCCTTGCACTCCAGAGCTTTTCTCCTCCCTTGGCCTTCACCCTCAATACCTTTCCTGAAGGTGACGGCAGCCCTCTCAGCCTTTGCCTTGCTCCTGCTAGTCGTCTTCACCTCAGCTAGAGAGTCCTGAAGGATCGCTGCAGGTCCCTTCCAACTCAACCCTTCTCTTCTCTTCACTTGTGTTCTATTCCCTGCACTGACGATGAGGCGAATAACAAGGAGACCACTAGTTGCCTGAAATGCCAGGGGGTTTGCAGCTCCAGAAACACTTTCGAGGACACAAATCAAAAAGGATACAAGTAGAAACAGGATTGGATTTCATTTGATTTTACTTTATTTTACTTTCTTTTATTTTCTGTCTTGTTCCGTTGGTTGATGTTAGTTTAGTTTCGTTTCTTTCATGTGATGTTATTGTATTTGATTTTATTATATTTTCTTTGGGGTTATTTCTTATTATTTTATTTTATGTTGGATTATCTTCTTTTATTTTACCTTGCTTTATGCGTTTTTATTTTGTTTTGTTATTTTATTATTTTATCATTTTATTTGACCTTCTTTTGGTTTAGGCTCTTTTAGGCTATTTTGCTGAATCTCTTTCAGAGCCGATGCTCACAAGCATTAACACCATGCGCATGTGCAGCCAGGAGCAGGCTGATGTGTTCTTCGGTTTCGTTTGAAAAAGCATCCCTTGCAGTCTGGCAAAGGAAAGCCGCAGAAAGGAGCAGCAGGAAGACAGGCCAAGCAGTCCCTCGTTTCTCAACAGTGCAGAAGAACTTGAAGAAGGAGGATGGGTACCGACCACACACCGAAAAGTACAAGAAGAGGAGGGGTGTGGTGCCCGGGGCTATTTTCACAAGTAGGACACGTGTCGATGACAAGCACCCCTTTTGCCTTCCAAAACTTGCTCCGCTGTGCTTCTTGGCCAGGGAGGCATGACAAGCGCTCTCCTGCCTGCCCTGCGCTTGGATCGCGTGCAGGGAGAGCTGCAAAGCGGCAGCTCCGCATGGTGCAGCAAGCCTGCAGCCCTTCCAAGCACAGGCTGTTTTGCACAAGCAAGAACACCTCGGGGAACGGAGCCAAGGGAAGAGCAGAGCTCGCTCCTGCTCCAAACCTGCAACGGGCAAAAGAGCCAGGGAGCGCCAGGGCACGAGGGGCGCCTCGGAGGTGCAAGAGCAGCGGGCAAGAACTGAGCCCAAAGGGCCCAGAGGAGCCCTGACAAGGGGCTGCGCTCAATGCTATGGAGGAGAAGAAGCAACCCCCGGGGGCCACCCTGGGCGTCCGCCCTGGGAGTCTAGAAAGCATCCTCCCCCCGCCTGCGGGGCACGAGGGCCACCTTGGTGGAGCAGGAGCAGCAGGCACCTAGCCAAAACGGCCCAAAGGAGCCCTGGCAAGGGGCCGTGCTCAGTGCTGCAGAGGAAGGCAAAAAACCCCTGGGGACACTTGCTAGCCCACCGTGGGGGGAAAAAAGCCTTCCTCCCCACAGCTGCAGGGCACGAGAGGCCACCTTTGTGGTGCATGAGCAACAGGCAGTAACCCAGCCAAAATGGCCCAGAGGAGCCCTGACAAGTGCTCATGCTCAGTGCTGCAGAGGAAGGCAAAAAACCCCCGGGCACCAGAGCCAATCTGCCCCGGGGGAAAATTCCTTACTGACCCCAGCGTCGCAGGCGATGGGCTATTCCCTGAGCACGTGAGCAAGACCTGCCTCCTCGGCCCGCAGGCTGCTCACGCCTCCCAGGAGATGCCCAACCCCGATTCTCCCTCCACCTGCTGCCACCTCAGGGCCTTCCCAGAGGGGCAAAACGCCCCCGGCCTGATCCATCTGCGGGACAACCATCCTTCCTGTGCCTGGCAAGGCACCAGTGGCTGCTCCAAAGCACCGGCACCCCCGCCAACATCTCTGCATCCCATTCCTCACGGCTGCTGCCACTGGCTCCGCAGGGGATGAGGATGGCGAGCTCTGCAGTGCTCCTCAAGAAGGCATTCCCTTGCTCTTGCCACTGCTAGCCGGCTGAAAAGGCCAGCCAGCCTCACCAACCTCCAGCTGTTGGGGGTTCTTCTCGTCTCCAGCAGCCTCGTCGAGCCACCTCCGGCCTTCCTCCCTCAGCCCTCGCCAAGTAATTCCACCGCCTCCTCAAGGACTTCCTCTCGCCCGTCTTGGGGCTGCCCCCAGGCCAGCTATGGCAGCGCGACGCGGGAGCGTGCTCCCTTTTATGCTGCCCCAGGGCATGGTGACTGCTGCGTTGCCGGGCGCTGGCACTGTGACACGGGGGTGACGGGACACCCCCCTGCACAGCCCCGCCCGCCGGCCCTCTGCCCAGCGTCCTTCCCAGGAAGGCCTTTGGGCTGCTGGCCCCGAGGCAGTCCCTGGGCCCAGGAGGCTCAGGGGGCTGTCCCTGCCCTTGCTGGCCATGCCCTGGGCACAGCTGCTGGGCGTCCCGCTAAATACATCTGGACATTCAGACTACGTCGTGAAGGCTGTTTGTCCCATCTACATTCATTTGGTTGTGGGGATGCCAGAGGTGAAAGCAAGGCTTTTCGTTCCCTCGGCATGAAGTGTGCAGAGACGGAGAGCACGTGCAGGATGGCCTCGCCGTTCCTGACCCATGCACCAAGGGACATTTGCTGCTCCCCTGCTTATGCTGAGGTCTTCTTCTGGGAAAGAAGTCCCAAATCCTTTTCTCTTCTTGACCATCTTTTTCCTTGCACTCCAGAGCTTTTCTCCTCCCTTGGCCTTCACCCTCAATACCTTTCCTCAAAGGGACGGCAGCCCTCTCAGCCTTTGCCTTGCTCCTGCTAGTCGTCTTCACCTCAGCTAGAGAGTCCTGAAGGATCGCTGCAGGTCCCTTCCAACTCAACCCTTCTCTTCTCTTCACTTGTGTTCTATTCCCCGCACTGACGATGAGGCGAATAACAAGGAGACCACTAGTTGCCTGAAATGCCAGGGGGTTTGCAGCTCCAGAAACACTTTCGAGGACACAAATCAAAAAGGATACAAGTAGAAACAGGATTGGATTTCATTTGATTTTACTTTATTTTACTTTCTTTTATTTTCTGTCTTGTTCCGTTGGTTGATGTTAGTTTAGTTTCGTTTCTTTCATGTGATGTTATTGTATTTGATTTTATTATATTTTCTTTGGGGTTATTTCTTATTATTTTATTTTATGTTGGATTATCTTCTTTTATTTTACCTTGCTTTATGCGTTTTTATTTTGTTTTGTTATTTTATTATTTTATCATTTTATTTGACCTTCTTTTGGTTTAGGCTCTTTTAGGCTATTTTGCTGAATCTCTTTCAGAGCCGAGGCTCACAAGCATTAACACAATGCGCATGTGCAGCCAGGAGCAGGCTGATGTGTTCTTCGGTTTCGTTTGAAAAAGCATCCCTTGCAGTCTGGCAAAGGAAAGCCGCAGAAAGGAGCAGCAGGAAGACAGGCCAAGCAGTCCCTCGTTTCTCAACAGTGCAGAAGAACTTGAAGAAGGAGGATGGGTACCGACCACACACCGAAAAGTACAAGAAGAGGAGGGGTGTGGTGCCCTGGGCTATTTTCACAAGTAGGACACGTGTCGATGACAAGCACCCCTTTTGCCTTCCCAAACTTGCTCCGCTGTGCTTCTTGGCCAGGGAGGCCTGAAAAGCGCTCTCCTGCCTGCCCTGCGCTTGGATCGCGTGCAGGGAGAGCTGCAAAGCGGCAGCTCCGCATGGTGCGGCAAGCCTGCAGCCCTTCCAAGCACAGGCTGTTTTGCACAAGCAAGAACACCTCGGGGAACGGAGCCAAGGGAAGAGCAGAGCTCGCTCCTGCTCCAAACCTGCAACGGGCAAAAGAGCCAGGGAGCGCCAGGGCACGAGGGGCGCCTCGGAGGTGCAAGAGCAGCGGGCAAGAACTGAGCCCAAAGGGCCCAGAGGAGCCCTGACAAGGGGCTGCGCTCAATGCTACGGAGGAGAAGAAGCAACCCCCGGGGGCCACCCTGGGCGTCCGCCCTGGGAGTCTAGAAAGCGTCCTCCCCCCGCCTGCGGGGCACGAGGGCCACCTTGGTGGAGCAGGAGCAGCAGGCACCTAGCCAAAACGGCCCAAAGGAGCCCTGGCAAGGGGCCGTGCTCAGTGCTGCAGAGGAAGGCAAAAAACCCCCGGGGACACTTGCTAGCCCACCGTGGGGGGAAAAAAGCCTTCCTCCCCACAGCTGCAGGGCACGAGAGGCCACCTTTGTGGTGCATGAGCAACAGGCAGTAACCCAGCCAAAATGGCCCAGAGGAGCCCTGACAAGTGCTCATGCTCAGTGCTGCAGAGGAAGGCAAAAAACCCCCGGGCACCAGAGCCAATCTGCCCCGGGGGAAAATTCCTTACTGACTCCAGCGTCGCAGGCGATGGGCTATTCCCTGAGCACATGAGCAAGACCTGCCTCCTCGGCCCGCAGGCTGCTCACGCCTCCCAGGAGATGCCCAACCCCGATTCTCCCTCCACCTGCTGCCACCTCAGGGCCTTCCCAGAGGGGCAAAACGCCCCCGGCCTGATCCATCTGCGGGACAACCATCCTTCCTGTGCCTGGCAAGGCACCAGTGGCTGCTCCAAAGCACCGGCACCCCCGCCAACATCTCTGCATCCCATTCCTCACGGCTGCTGCCACTGGCTCCGCAGGGGATGAGGATGGCGAGCTCTGCAGTGCTCCTCAAGAAGGCATTCCCTTGCTCTTGCCACTGCTAGCCGGCTGAAAAGGCCAGCCAGCCTCACCAACCTCCAGCTGTTGGGGGTTCTTCTCGTCTCCAGCAGCCTCGTCGAGCCACCTCCGGCCTTCCTCCCTCAGCCCTCGCCAAGTAATTCCACCGCCTCCTCAAGGACTTCCTCTCGCCCGTCTTGGGGCTGCCCCCAGGCCAGCTATGGCAGCGCGACGCGGGAGCGTGCTCCCTTTTATGCTGCCCCGGGGCATGGTGACTGCTGCGTTGCCGGGCGCTGGCACTGTGACACGGGGGTGACGGGGCCCCCCCTGCGCAGCCCCGCCCGCCGGCCCTCTGCCCAGCGTCCTTCCCAGGAAGGCCTTTGGGCTGCTGGCCCCGAGGCAGTCCCTGGGCCCAGGAGGCTCAGGGGGCTGTCCCTGCCCTTGCTGGCCATGCCCTGGGCACAGCTGCTGGGCGTCCCGCTAAATACATCTGGACATTCAGACTACGTCGTGAAGGCTGTTTGTCCCATCTGCATTCATTTGGTTGTGGGCATGCCAGAGGTGAAAGCAAGGCTTTTGGTTCCCTCGGCGTGAACTGTGCAGAGACGGAGAGCACGTGCAGGATGGCCTCGCCGTTCCTGACCCATGCACCAAGGGACATTTGCTACTCCCCTGCTTATGCTGAGGTCTTCTTCTGGGAAAGAAGTCCCAAATCCTTTTCTCTTCTTGACCATCTTTTTCCTTGCACTCCAGAGCTTTTCTCCTCCCTTGGCCTTCACCCTCAATACCTTTCCTCAAAGGGACGGCAGCCCTCTCAGCCTTTGCCTTGCTCCTGCTAGTCGTCTTCACCTCAGCTAGAGAGTCCTGAAGGATCGCTGCAGGTCCCTTCCAACTCAACCCTTCTCTTCTCTTCACTTGTGTTCTATTCCCCGCACTGACGATGAGGCGAATAACAAGGAGACCACTAGTTGCCTGAAATGCCAGGGGGTTTGCAGCTCCAGAAACACTTTCGAGGACACAAATCAAAAAGGATACAAGTAGAAACAGGATTGGATTTCATTTGATTTTACTTTATTTTACTTTCTTTTATTTTCTGTCTTGTTCCGTTGGTTGATGTTAGTTTAGTTTCGTTTCTTTCATGTGATGTTATTGTATTTGATTTTATTATATTTTCTTTGGGGTTATTTCTTATTATTTTATTTTATGTTGGATTATCTTCTTTTATTTTACCTTGCTTTATGCGTTTTTATTTTGTTTTGTTATTTTATTATTTTATCATTTTATTTGACCTTCTTTTGGTTTAGGCTCTTTTAGGCTATTTTGCTGAATCTCTTTCAGAGCCGAGGCTCACAAGCATTAACACAATGCGCATGTGCAGCCAGGAGCAGGCTGATGTGTTCTTCGGTTTCGTTTGAAAAAGCATCCCTTGCAGTCTGGCAAAGGAAAGCCGCAGAAAGGAGCAGCAGGAAGACAGGCCAAGCAGTCCCTCGTTTCTCAACAGTGCAGAAGAACTTGAAGAAGGAGGATGGGTACCGACCACACACCGAAAAGTACAAGAAGAGGAGGGGTGTGGTGCCCGGGGCTATTTTCACAAGTAGGACACGTGTCGATGACAAGCACCCCTTTTGCCTTCCAAAACTTGCTCCGCTGTGCTTCTTGGCCAGGGAGGCCTGAAAAGCGCTCTCCTGCCTGCCCTGCGCTTGCATCGCGTGCAGGGAGAGCTGCAAAGCTGCAGCTCCGCATGGTGCGGCAAGCCTGCAGCCCTTCCAAGCACAGGCTGTTTTGCACAAGCAAGAACACCTCGGGGAACGGAGCCAAGGGAAGAGCAGAGCTCGCTCCTGCTCCAAACCTGCAACGGGCAAAAGAGCCAGGGAGCGCCAGGGCACGAGGGGCGCCTCGGAGGTGCAAGAGCAGCGGGCAAGAACTGAGCCCAAAGGGCCCAGAGGAGCCCTGACAAGGGGCTGCGCTCAATGCTACGGAGGAGAAGAAGCAACCCCCGGGGGCCACCCTGGGCGTCCGCCCTGGGAGTCTAGAAAGCGTCCTCCCCCCGCCTGCGGGGCACGAGGGCCACCTTGGTGGAGCAGGAGCAGCAGGCACCTAGCCAAAACGGCCCAAAGGAGCCCTGGCAAGGGGCCGTGCTCAGTGCTGCAGAGGAAGGCAAAAAACCCCCGGGGACACTTGCTAGCCCACCGTGGGGGGAAAAAAGCCTTCCTCCCCACAGCTGCAGGGCACGAGAGGCCACCTTTGTGGTGCATGAGCAACAGGCAGTAACCCAGCCAAAATGGCCCAGAGGAGCCCTGACAAGTGCTCATGCTCAGTACTGCAGGGGAAGGCAAAAAAACCCCGGGCACCAGAGCCAATCTGCCCCGGGGGAAAATTCCTTCCTGACCCCAGCGTCGCAGGCGATGGGCTATTCCCTGAGCACGTGAGCAAGACCTGCCTCCTCGGCCCGCAGGCTGCTCACGCCTCCCAGGAGATGCCCAACCCCGATTCTCCCTCCACCTGCTGCCACCTCAGGGCCTTCCCAGAGGGGCAAAACGCCCCCGGCCTGATCCATCTGCGGGACAACCATCCTTCCTGTGCCTGGCAAGGCACCAGTGGCTGCTCCAAAGCACCGGCACCCCCGCCAACATCTCTGCATCCCATTCCTCACGGCTGCTGACACTGGCTCCGCAGGGGATGAGGATGGCGAGCTCTGCAGTGCTCCTCAAGAAGGCATTCCCTTGCTCTTGCCACTGCTAGCCGGCTGAAAAGGCCAGCCAGCCTCACCAACCTCCAGCTGTTGGGGGTTCTTCTCGTCTCCAGCAGCCTCGTCGAGCCACCTCCGGCCTTCCTCCCTCAGCCCTCGCCAAGTAATTCCACCGCCTCCTCAAGGACTTCCTCTCGCCCGTCTTGGGGCTGCCCCCAGGCCAGCTATGGCAGTGCGACGCGGGAGCGTGCTCCCTTTTATGCTGCCCCGGGGCATGGTGACTGCTGCGTTGCCGGGCGCTGGCACTGTGACACGGGGGTGACGGGGCCCCCCCTGCGCAGCCCCGCCCGCCGGCCCTCTGCCCAGCGTCCTTCCCAGGAAGGCCTTTGGGCTGCTGGCCCCGAGGCAGTCCCTGGGCCCAGGAGGCTCAGGGGGCTGTCCCTGCCCTTGCTGGCCATGCCCTGGGCACAGCTGCTGGGCGTCCCGCTAAATACATCTGGACATTCAGACTACGTCGTGAAGGCTGTTTGTCCCATCTACATTCATTTGGTTGTGGGCATGCCAGAGGTGAAAGCAAGGCTTTTGGTTCCCTCGGCATGAAGTGTGCAGAGACGGAGAGCACGTGCAGGATGGCCTCGCCGTTCCTGACCCATGCACCAAGGGACATTTGCTACTCCCCTGCTTATGCTGAGGTCTTCTTCTGGGAAAGAAGTCCCAAATCCTTTTCTCTTCTTGACCATCTTTTTCCTTGCACTCCAGAGCTTTTCTCCTCCCTTGGCCTTCACCCTCAATACCTTTCCTGAAAGGGACGGCAGCCCTCTCAGCCTTTGCCTTGCTCCTGCTAGTCGTCTTCACCTCAGCTAGAGAGTCCTGAAGGATCGCTGCAGGTCCCTTCCAACTCAACCCTTCTCTTCTCTTCACTTGTGTTCTATTCCCTGCACTGACGATGAGGCGAATAACAAGGAGACCACTAGTTGCCTGAAATGCCAGGGGGTTTGCAGCTCCAGAAACACTTTCGAGGACACAAATCAAAAAGGATACAAGTAGAAACAGGATTGGATTTCATTTGATTTTACTTTATTTTACTTTCTTTTATTTTCTGTCTTGTTCCGTTGGTTGATGTTAGTTTAGTTTCGTTTCTTTCATGTGATGTTATTGTATTTGATTTTATTATATTTTCTTTGGGGTTATTTCTTATTATTTTATTTTATGTTGGATTATCTTCTTTTATTTTACCTTGCTTTATGCGTTTTTATTTTGTTTTGTTATTTTATTATTTTATCATTTTATTTGACCTTATTTTGGTTTAGGCTCTTTTAGGCTATTTTGCTGAATCTCTTTCAGAGCCGATGCTCACAAGCATTAACACCATGCGCATGTGCAGCCAGGAGCAGGCTGATGTGTTCTTCGGTTTAGTTTGAAAAAGCATCCCTTGCAGTCTGGCAAAGGAAAGCCGCAGAAAGGAGCAGCAGGAAGACAGGCCCAGCAGTCCCTCGTTTCTCAACAGTGCAGAAGAACTTGAAGAAGGAGGATGGGTACCGACCACACACCGAAAAGTACAAGAAGAGGAGGGGTGTGGTGCCCTGGGCTATTTTCACAAGTAGGACACGTGTCGATGACAAGCACCCCTTTTGCCTTCCAAAACTTGCTCCGCTGTGCTTCTTGGCCAGGGAGGCCTGAAAAGCGCTCTCCTGCCTGCCCTGCGCTTGGATCGCGTGCAGGGAGAGCTGCAAAGCGGCAGCTCCGCATGGTGCGGCAAGCCTGCAGCCCTTCCAAGCACAGGCTGTTTTGCACAAGCAAGAACACCTCGGGGAACGGAGCCAAGGGAAGAGCAGAGCTCGCTCCTGCTCCAAACCTGCAACGGGCAAAAGAGCCAGGGAGCGCCAGGGCACGAGGGGCGCCTCGGAGGTGCAAGAGCAGCGGGCAAGAACTGAGCCCAAAGGGCCCAGAGGAGCCCTGACAAGGGGCTGCGCTCAATGCTACGGAGGAGAAGAAGCAACCCCCGGGGGCAACCCTGGGCGTCCGCCCTGGGAGTCTAGAAAGCATCCTCCCCCCGCCTGCGGGGCACGAGGGCCACCTTGGTGGAGCAGGAGCAGCAGGCACCTAGCCAAAACGGCCCAAAGGAGCCCTGGCAAGGGGCCGTGCTCAGTGCTGCAGAGGAAGGCAAAAAACCCCCGGGGACACTTGCTAGCCCACCGTGGGGGGAAAAAAGCCTTCCTCCCCACAGCTGCAGGGCACGAGAGGCCACCTTTGTGGTGCATGAGCAACAGGCAGTAACCCAGCCAAAATGGCCCAGAGGAGCCCTGACAAGTGCTCGTGCTCAGTGCTGCAGAGGAAGGCAAAAAAACCCCGGGCACCAGAGCCAATCTGCCCCGGGGGAAAATTCCTTCCTGACCCCAGCGTCGCAGGCGATGGGCTATTCCCTGAGCACGTGAGCAAGACCTGCCTCCTCGGCCCGCAGGCTGCTCACGCCTCCCAGGAGATGCCCAACCCCGATTCTCCCTCCACCTGCTGCCACCTCAGGGCCTTCCCAGAGGGGCAAAACGCCCCCGGCCTGATCCATCTGCGGGACAACCATCCTTCCTGTGCCTGGCAAGGCACCAGTGGCTGCTCCAAAGCACCGGCACCCCCGCCAACATCTCTGCATCCCCTTCCTCACGGCTGCTGCCACTGGCTCCGCAGGGGATGAGGATGGCGAGCTCTGCAGTGCTCGTCAAGAAGGCATTCCCTTGCTCTTGCCACTGCTAGCTGGCTGAAAAGGCCAGCCAGCCTCACCAACCTCCAGCTGTTGGGGGTTCTTCTCGTCTCCAGCAGCCTCGTCGAGCCACCTCCGGCCTTCCTCCCTCAGCCCTCGCCAAGTAATTCCACCGCCTCCTCAAGGACTTCCTCTCGCCCGTCTTGGGGCTGCCCCCAGGCCAGCTATGGCAGCGCGACGCGGGAGCGTGCTCCCTTTTATGCTGCCCCGGGGCATGGTGACTGCTGCGTTGCCGGGCGCTGGCACTGTGACACGGGGGTGACGGGGCCCCCCCTGCGCAGCCCCGCCCGCCGGCCCTCTGCCCAGCGTCCTTCCAGGAAGGCCTTTGGGCTGCTGGCCCCGAGGCAGTCCCTGGGCCCAGGAGGCTCAGGGGGCTGTCCCTGCCCTTGCTGGCCATGCCCTGGGCACAGCTGCTGGGCGTCCCGCTAAATACATCTGGACATTCAGACTACGTCGTGAAGGCTGTTTGTCCCATCTACATTCATTTGGTTGTGGGGATGCCAGAGGTGAAAGCAAGGCTTTTGGTTCCCTCGGCATGAAGTGTGCAGAGACAGAGAGCACGTGCAGGATGGCCTCGCCGTTCCTGACCCATGCACCAAGGGACATTTGCTGCTCCCCTGCTTATGCTGAGGTCTTCTTCTGGGAAAGAAGTCCCAAATCCTTTTCTCTTCTTGACCATCTTTTTCCTTGCACTCCAGAGCTTTTCTCCTCCCTTGGCCTTCACCCTCAATACCTTTCCTGAAAGGGACGGCAGCCCTCTCAGCCTTTGCCTTGCTCCTGCTCGTCGTCTTCACCTCAGCTAGAGAGTCCTGAAGGATCGCTGCAGGTCCCTTCCAACTCAACCCTTCTCTTCTCTTCACTTGTGTTCTATTCCCTGCACTGACGATGAGGCGAATAACAAGGAGACCACTAGTTGCCTGAAATGCCAGGGGGTTTGCAGCTCCAGAAACACTTTCGAGGACACAAATCAAAAAGGATACAAGTAGAAACAGGATTGGATTTCATTTGATTTTACTTTATTTTACTTTCTTTTATTTTCTGTCTTGTTCCATTGGTTGATGTTAGTTTAGTTTCGTTTCTTTCATGTGATGTTATTGTATTTGATTTTATTATATTTTCTTTGGGGTTATTTCTTATTATTTTATTTTATGTTGGATTATCTTCTTTTATTTTACCTTGCTTTATGCGTTTTTATTTTGTTTTGTTATTTTATTATTTTATCATTTTATTTGACCTTCTTTTGGTTTAGGCTCTTTTAGGCTATTTTGCTGAATCTCTTTCAGAGCCGATGCTCACAAGCATTAACACCATGCGCATGTGCAGCCAGGAGCAGGCTGATGTGTTCTTCGGTTTAGTTTGAAAAAGCATCCCTTGCAGTCTGGCAAAGGAAAGCCGCAGAAAGGAGCAGCAGGAAGACAGGCCCAGCAGTCCCTCGTTTCTCAACAGTGCAGAAGAACTTGAAGAAGGAGGATGGGTACCGACCACACACCGAAAAGTACAAGAAGAGGAGGGGTGTGGTGCCCTGGGCTATTTTCACAAGTAGGACACGTGTCGATGACAAGCACCCCTTTTGCCTTCCAAAACTTGCTCCGCTGTGCTTCTTGGCCAGGGAGGCCTGAAAAGCACTCTCCTGCCTGCCCTGCGCTTGGATCGCGTGCAGGGAGAGCTGCAAAGCGGCAGCTCCGCATGGTGCGGCAAGCCTGCAGCCCTTCCAAGCACAGGCTGTTTTGCACAAGCAAGAACACCTTGGGGAACGGAGCCAAGGGAAGAGCAGAGCTCGCTCCTGCTCCAAACCTGCAACGGGCAAAAGAGCCAGGGAGCGCCAGGGCACGAGGGGCGCCTCGGAGGTGCAAGAGCAGCGGGCAAGAACTGAGCCCAAAGGGCCCAGAGGAGCCCTGACAAGGGGCTGCGCTCAGTGCTACGGAGGAGAAGAAGCAACCCCCGGGGGCAACCCTGGGCGTCCGCCCTGGGAGTCTAGAAAGCATCCTCCCCCCGCCTGCGGGGCACGAGGGCCACCTTGGTGGAGCAGGAGCAGCAGGCACCTAGCCAAAACGGCCCAAAGGAGCCCTGGCAAGGGGCCGTGCTCAGTGCTGCAGAGGAAGGCAAAAAACCCCCGGGGACACTTGCTAGCCCACCGTGGGGGGAAAAAAGCCTTCCTCCCCACAGCTGCAGGGCACGAGAGGCCACCTTTGTGGTGCATGAGCAACAGGCAGTAACCCAGCCAAAATGGCCCAGAGGAGCCCTGACAAGTGCTCGTGCTCAGTGCTGCAGAGGAAGGCAAAAAAACCCCGGGCACCAGAGCCAATCTGCCCCGGGGGAAAATTCCTTCCTGACCCCAGCGTCGCAGGCGATGGGCTATTCCCTGAGCACGTGAGCAAGACCTGCCTCCTCGGCCCGCAGGCTGCTCACGCCTCCCAGGAGATGCCCAACCCCGATTCTCCCTCCACCTGCTGCCACCTCAGGGCCTTCCCAGAGGGGCAAAACGCCCCCGGCCTGATCCATCTGCGGGACAACCATCCTTCCTGTGCCTGGCAAGGCACCAGTGGCTGCTCCAAAGCACCGGCACCCCCGCCAACATCTCTGCATCCCCTTCCTCACGGCTGCTGCCACTGGCTCCGCAGGGGATGAGGATGGCGAGCTCTGCAGTGCTCCTCAAGAAGGCATTCCCTTGCTCTTGCCACTGCTAGCCGGCTGAAAAGGCCAGCCAGCCTCACCAACCTCCAGCTGTTGGGGGTTCTTCTCGTCTCCAGCAGCCTCGTCGAGCCACCTCCGGCCTTCCTCCCTCAGCCCTCGCCAAGTAATTCCACCGCCTCCTCAAGGACTTCCTCTCGCCCGTCTTGGGGCTGCCCCCAGGCCAGCTATGGCAGCGCGACGCGGGAGCGTGCTCCCTTTTATGCTGCCCCGGGGCATGGTGACTGCTGCGTTGCCGGGCGCTGGCACTGTGACACGGGGGTGACGGGGCCCCCCCTGCGCAGCCCCGCCCGCCGGCCCTCTGCCCAGCGTCCTTCCAGGAAGGCCTTTGGGCTGCTGGCCCCGAGGCAGTCCCTGGGCCCAGGAGGCTCAGGGGGCTGTCCCTGCCCTTGCTGGCCATGCCCTGGGCACAGCTGCTGGGCGTCCCGCTAAATACATCTGGACATTCAGACTACGTCGTGAAGGCTGTTTGTCCCATCTGCATTCATTTGGTTGTGGGGATGCCAGAGGTGAAAGCAAGGCTTTTGGTTCCCTCGGCATGAAGTGTGCAGAGACGGAGAGCACGTGCAGGATGGCCTCGCCGTTCCTGACCCATGCACCAAGGGACATTTGCTGCTCCCCTGCTTATGCTGAGGTCTTCTTCTGGGAAAGAAGTCCCAAATCCTTTTCTCTTCTTGACCATCTTTTTCCTTGCACTCCAGAGCTTTTCTCCTCCCTTGGCCTTCACCCTCAATACCTTTCCTGAAAGGGACGGCAGCCCTCTCAGCCTTTGCCTTGCTCCTGCTAGTCGTCTTCACCTCAGCTAGAGAGTCCTGAAGGATCGCTGCAGGTCCCTTCCAACTCAACCCTTCTCTTCTCTTCACTTGTGTTCTATTCCCTGCACTGACGATGAGGCGAATAACAAGGAGACCACTAGTTGCCTGAAATGCCAGGGGGTTTGCAGCTCCAGAAACACTTTCGAGGACACAAATCAAAAAGGATACAAGTAGAAACAGGATTGGATTTCATTTGATTTTACTTTATTTTACTTTCTTTTATTTTCTGTCTTGTTCCGTTGGTTGATGTTAGTTTAGTTTCGTTTCTTTCATGTGATGTTATTGTATTTGATTTTATTATATTTTCTTTGGGGTTATTTCTTATTATTTTATTTTATGTTGGATTATCTTCTTTTATTTTACCTTGCTTTATGCGTTTTTATTTTGTTTTGTTATTTTATTATTTTATCATTTTATTTGACCTTCTTTTGGTTTAGGCTCTTTTAGGCTATTTTGCTGAATCTCTTTCAGAGCCGATGCTCACAAGCATTAACACCATGCGCATGTGCAGCCAGGAGCAGGCTGATGTGTTCTTCGGTTTAGTTTGAAAAAGCATCCCTTGCAGTCTGGCAAAGGAAAGCCGCAGAAAGGAGCAGCAGGAAGACAGGCCAAGCAGTCCCTCGTTTCTCAACAGTGCAGAAGAACTTGAAGAAGGAGGATGGGTACCGACCACACACCGAAAAGTACAAGAAGAGGAGGGGTGTGGTGCCCTGGGCTATTTTCACAAGTAGGACACGTGTCGATGACAAGCACCCCTTTTGCCTTCCCAAACTTGCTCCGCTGTGCTTCTTGGCCAGGGAGGCCTGAAAAGCGCTCTCCTGCCTGCCCTGCGCTTGGATCGCGTGCAGGGAGAGCTGCAAAGCGGCAGCTCCGCATGGTGCGGCAAGCCTGCAGCCCTTCCAAGCACAGGCTGTTTTGCACAAGCAAGAACACCTCGGGGAACGGAGCCAAGGGAAGAGCAGAGCTCGCTCCTGCTCCAAACCTGCAAGGGGCAAAAGAGCCAGGGAGCGCCAGGGCACGAGGGGCGCCTCGGAGGTGCAAGAGCAGCGGGCAAGAACTGAGCCCAAAGGGCCCAGAGGAGCCCTGACAAGGGGCTGCGCTCAGTGCTACGGAGGAGAAGAAGCAACCCCCGGGGGCAACCCTGGGCGTCCGCCCTGGGAGTCTAGAAAGCATCCTCCCCCCACCTGCGGGGCACGAGGGCCACCTTGGTGGAGCAGGAGCAGCAGGCACCTAGCCAAAAGGGCCCAAAGGAGCCCTGGCAAGGGGCCGTGCTCAGTGCTGCAGAGGAAGGCAAAAAACCCCCGGGGACACTTGCTAGCCCACCGTGGGGGGAAAAAAGCCTTCCTCCCCACAGCTGCAGGGCACGAGAGGCCACCTTTGTGGTGCATGAGCAACAGGCAGTAACCCAGCCAAAATGGCCCAGAGGAGCCCTGACAAGTGCTCATGCTCAGTGCTGCAGAGGAAGGCAAAAAACCCCCGGGCACCAGAGCCAATCTGCCCCGGGGGAAAATTCCTTCCTGACCCCAGCGTCGCTGGCGATGGGCTATTCCCTGAGCACGTGAGCAAGACCTGCCTCCTCGGCCCGCAGGCTGCTCACGCCTCCCAGGAGATGCCCAACCCCGATTCTCCCTCCACCTGCTGCTACCTCAGGGCCTTCCCAGAGGGGCAAAACGCCCCCGGCCTGATCCATCTGCGGGACAACCATCCTTCCTGTGCCTGGCAAGGCACCAGTGGCTGCTCCAAAGCACCGGCACCCCCGCCAACATCTCTGCATCCCCTTCCTCACGGCTGCTGCCACTGGCTCCGCAGGGGACGAGGATGGCGAGCTCTGCAGTGCTCCTCAAGAAGGCATTCCCTTGCTCTTGCCACTGCTAGCCGGCTGAAAAGGCCAGCCAGCCTCACCAACCTCCAGCTGTTGGGGGTTCTTCTCGTCTCCAGCAGCCTCGTCGAGCCACCTCCGGCCTTCCTCCCTCAGCCCTCGCCAAGTAATTCCACCGCCTCCTCAAGGACTTCCTCTCGCCCGTCTTGGGGCTGCCCCCAGGCCAGCTATGGCAGCGCGACGCGGGAGCGTGCTCCCTTTTATGCTGCCCCGGGGCATGGTGACTGCTGCGTTGCCGGGCGCTGGCACTGTGACACGGGGGTGACGGGGCCCCCCCTGCGCAGCCCCGCCCGCCGGCCCTCTGCCCAGCGTCCTTCCAGGAAGGCCTTTGGGCTGCTGGCCCCGAGGCAGTCCCTGGGCCCAGGAGGCTCAGGGGGCTGTCCCTGCCCTTGCTGGCCATGCCCTGGGCACAGCTGCTGGGCGTCCCGCTAAATACATCTGGACATTCAGACTACGTCATGAAGGCTGTTTGTCCCATCTACATTCATTTGGTTGTGGGGATGCCAGAGGTGAAAGCAAGGCTTTTGGTTCCCTCGGCATGAACTGTGCAGAGACGGAGAGCACGTGCAGGATGGCCTCGCCGTTCCTGACCCATGCACCAAGGGACATTTGCTGCTCCCCTGCTTATGCTGAGGTCTTCTTCTGGGAAAGAAGTCCCAAATCCTTTTCTCTTCTTGACCATCTTTTTCCTTGCACTCCAGAGCTTTTCTCCTCCCTTGGCCTTCACCCTCAATACCTTTCCTGAAAGGGACGGCAGCCCTCTCAGCCTTTGCCTTGCTCCTGCTAGTCGTCTTCACCTCAGCTAGAGAGTCCTGAAGGATCGCTGCAGGTCCCTTCCAACTCAACCCTTCTCTTCTCTTCACTTGTGTTCTATTCCCTGCACTGACGATGAGGCGAATAACAAGGAGACCACTAGTTGCCTGAAATGCCAGGGGGTTTGCAGCTCCAGAAACACTTTCGAGGACACAAATCAAAAAGGATACAAGTAGAAACAGGATTGGATTTCATTTGATTTTACTTTATTTTACTTTCTTTTATTTTCTGTCTTGTTCCGTTGGTTGATGTTAGTTTAGTTTCGTTTCTTTCATGTGATGTTATTGTATTTGATTTTATTATATTTTCTTTGGGGTTATTTCTTATTATTTTATTTTATGTTGGATTATCTTCTTTTATTTTACCTTGCTTTATGCGTTTTTATTTTGTTTTGTTATTTTATTATTTTATCATTTTATTTGACCTTATTTTGGTTTAGGCTCTTTTAGGCTATTTTGCTGAATCTCTTTCAGAGCCGATGCTCACAAGCATTAACACCATGCGCATGTGCAGCCAGGAGCAGGCTGATGTGTTCTTCGGTTTAGTTTGAAAAAGCATCCCTTGCAGTCTGGCAAAGGAAAG
The DNA here is from genome assembly GCF_965183815.1 of Platalea leucorodia. NCBI lineage: Eukaryota > Metazoa > Chordata > Aves > Pelecaniformes > Threskiornithidae > Platalea > Platalea leucorodia. The sequence continues at coordinate 379,668 of NW_028121456.1, forward strand.
CCGCAGAAAGGAGCAGCAGGAAGACAGGCCCAGCAGTCCCTCGTTTCTCAACAGTGCAGAAGAACTTGAAGAAGGAGGATGGGTACCGACCACACACCGAAAAGTACAAGAAGAGGAGGGGTGTGGTGCCCTGGGCTATTTTCACAAGTAGGACACGTGTCGATGACAAGCACCCCTTTTGCCTTCCAAAACTTGCTCCGCTGTGCTTCTTGGCCAGGGAGGCCTGAAAAGCGCTCTCCTGCCTGCCCTGCGCTTGGATCGCGTGCAGGGAGAGCTGCAAAGCGGCAGCTCCGCATGGTGCGGCAAGCCTGCAGCCCTTCCAAGCACAGGCTGTTTTGCACAAGCAAGAACACCTCGGGGAACGGAGCCAAGGGAAGAGCAGAGCTCGCTCCTGCTCCAAACCTGCAACGGGCAAAAGAGCCAGGGAGCGCCAGGGCACGAGGGGCGCCTCGGAGGTGCAAGAGCAGCGGGCAAGAACTGAGCCCAAAGGGCCCAGAGGAGCCCTGACAAGGGGCTGCGCTCAATGCTACGGAGGAGAAGAAGCAACCCCCGGGGGCAACCCTGGGCGTCCGCCCTGGGAGTCTAGAAAGCATCCTCCCCCCGCCTGCGGGGCACGAGGGCCACCTTGGTGGAGCAGGAGCAGCAGGCACCTAGCCAAAACGGCCCAAAGGAGCCCTGGCAAGGGGCCGTGCTCAGTGCTGCAGAGGAAGGCAAAAAACCCCCGGGGACACTTGCTAGCCCACCGTGGGGGGAAAAAAGCCTTCCTCCCCACAGCTGCAGGGCACGAGAGGCCACCTTTGTGGTGCATGAGCAACAGGCAGTAACCCAGCCAAAATGGCCCAGAGGAGCCCTGACAAGTGCTCGTGCTCAGTGCTGCAGAGGAAGGCAAAAAAACCCCGGGCACCAGAGCCAATCTGCCCCGGGGGAAAATTCCTTCCTGACCCCAGCGTCGCAGGCGATGGGCTATTCCCTGAGCACGTGAGCAAGACCTGCCTCCTCGGCCCGCAGGCTGCTCACGCCTCCCAGGAGATGCCCAACCCCGATTCTCCCTCCACCTGCTGCCACCTCAGGGCCTTCCCAGAGGGGCAAAACGCCCCCGGCCTGATCCATCTGCGGGACAACCATCCTTCCTGTGCCTGGCAAGGCACCAGTGGCTGCTCCAAAGCACCGGCACCCCCGCCAACATCTCTGCATCCCCTTCCTCACGGCTGCTGCCACTGGCTCCGCAGGGGATGAGGATGGCGAGCTCTGCAGTGCTCGTCAAGAAGGCATTCCCTTGCTCTTGCCACTGCTAGCCGGCTGAAAAGGCCAGCCAGCCTCACCAACCTCCAGCTGTTGGGGGTTCTTCTCGTCTCCAGCAGCCTCGTCGAGCCACCTCCGGCCTTCCTCCCTCAGCCCTCGCCAAGTAATTCCACCGCCTCCTCAAGGACTTCCTCTCGCCCGTCTTGGGGCTGCCCCCAGGCCAGCTATGGCAGCGCGACGCGGGAGCGTGCTCCCTTTTATGCTGCCCCGGGGCATGGTGACTGCTGCGTTGCCGGGCGCTGGCACTGTGACACGGGGGTGACGGGGCCCCCCCTGCGCAGCCCCGCCCGCCGGCCCTCTGCCCAGCGTCCTTCCAGGAAGGCCTTTGGGCTGCTGGCCCCGAGGCAGTCCCTGGGCCCAGGAGGCTCAGGGGGCTGTCCCTGCCCTTGCTGGCCATGCCCTGGGCACAGCTGCTGGGCGTCCCGCTAAATACATCTGGACATTCAGACTACGTCGTGAAGGCTGTTTGTCCCATCTACATTCATTTGGTTGTGGGGATGCCAGAGGTGAAAGCAAGGCTTTTGGTTCCCTCGGCATGAAGTGTGCAGAGACAGAGCACGTGCAGGATGGCCTCGCCGTTCCTGACCCATGCACCAAGGGACATTTGCTGCTCCCCTGCTTATGCTGAGGTCTTCTTCTGGGAAAGAAGTCCCAAATCCTTTTCTCTTCTTGACCATCTTTTTCCTTGCACTCCAGAGCTTTTCTCCTCCCTTGGCCTTCACCCTCAATACCTTTCCTGAAAGGGACGGCAGCCCTCTCAGCCTTTGCCTTGCTCCTGCTAGTCGTCTTCACCTCAGCTAGAGAGTCCTGAAGGATCGCTGCAGGTCCCTTCCAACTCAACCCTTCTCTTCTCTTCACTTGTGTTCTATTCCCTGCACTGACGATGAGGCGAATAACAAGGAGACCACTAGTTGCCTGAAATGCCAGGGGGTTTGCAGCTCCAGAAACACTTTCGAGGACACAAATCAAAAAGGATACAAGTAGAAACAGGATTGGATTTCATTTGATTTTACTTTATTTTACTTTCTTTTATTTTCTGTCTTGTTCCGTTGGTTGATGTTAGTTTAGTTTCGTTTCTTTCATGTGATGTTATTGTATTTGATTTTATTATATTTTCTTTGGGGTTATTTCTTATTATTTTATTTTATGTTGGATTATCTTCTTTTATTTTACCTTGCTTTATGCGTTTTTATTTTGTTTTGTTATTTTATTATTTTATCATTTTATTTGACCTTCTTTTGGTTTAGGCTCTTTTAGGCTATTTTGCTGAATCTCTTTCAGAGCCGATGCTCACAAGCATTAACACCATGCGCATGTGCAGCCAGGAGCAGGCTGATGTGTTCTTCGGTTTAGTTTGAAAAAGCATCCCTTGCAGTCTGGCAAAGGAAAGCCGCAGAAAGGAGCAGCAGGAAGACAGGCCAAGCAGTCCCTCGTTTCTCAACAGTGCAGAAGAACTTGAAGAAGGAGGATGGGTACCGACCACACACCGAAAAGTACAAGAAGAGGAGGGGTGTGGTGCCCTGGGCTATTTTCACAAGTAGGACACGTGTCGATGACAAGCACCCCTTTTGCCTTCCAAAACTTGCTCCGCTGTGCTTCTTGGCCAGGGAGGCCTGAAAAGCGCTCTCCTGCCTGCCCTGCGCTTGCATCGCGTGCAGGGAGAGCTGCAAAGCGGCAGCTCCGCATGGTGCGGCAAGCCTGCAGCCCTTCCAAGCACAGGCTGTTTTGCACAAGCAAGAACACCTCGGGGAACGGAGCCAAGGGAAGAGCAGAGCTCGCTCCTGCTCCAAACCTGCAAGGGGCAAAAGAGCCAGGGAGCGCCAGGGCACGAGGGGCGCCTCGGAGGTGCAAGAGCAGCGGGCAAGAACTGAGCCCAAAGGGCCCAGAGGAGCCCTGACAAGGGGCTGCGCTCAATGCTACGGAGGAGAAGAAGCAACCCCCGGGGGCAACCCTGGGCGTCCGCCCTGGGAGTCTAGAAAGCATCCTCCCCCCGCCTGCGGGGCACGAGGGCCACCTTGGTGGAGCAGGAGCAGCAGGCACCTAGCCAAAAGGGCCCAAAGGAGCCCTGGCAAGGGGCCGTGCTCAGTGCTGCAGAGGAAGGCAAAAAACCCCTGGGGACACTTGCTAGCCCACCGTGGGGGGAAAAAAGCCTTCCTCCCCACAGCTGCAGGGCACGAGAGGCCACCTTTGTGGTGCATGAGCAACAGGCAGTAACCCAGCCAAAATGGCCCAGAGGAGCCCTGACAAGTGCTCATGCTCAGTGCTGCAGAGGAAGGCAAAAAACCCCCGGGCACCAGAGCCAATCTGCCCCGGGGGAAAATTCCTTCCTGACCCCAGCGTCGCAGGCGATGGGCTCTTCCCTGAGTACATGAGCAAGACCTGCCTCCTCGGCCCGCAGGCTGCTCACGCCTCCCAGGAGATGCCCAACCCCGATTCTCCCTCCACCTGCTGCCACCTCAGGGCCTTCCCAGAGGGGCAAAACGCCCCCGGCCTGATCCATCTGCGGGACAACCATCCTTCCTGTGCCTGGCAAGGCACCAGTGGCTGCTCCAAAGCACCGGCACCCCCGCCAACATCTCTGCATCCCCTTCCTCACGGCTGCTGCCACTGGCTCCGCAGGGGACGAGGATGGCGAGCTCTGCAGTGCTCCTCAAGAAGGCATTCCCTTGCTCTTGCCACTGCTAGCCGGCTGAAAAGGCCAGCCAGCCTCACCAACCTCCAGCTGTTGGGGGTTCTTCTCGTCTCCAGCAGCCTCGTCGAGCCACCTCCGGCCTTCCTCCCTCAGCCCTCGCCAAGTAATTCCACCGCCTCCTCAAGGACTTCCTCTCGCCCGTCTTGGGGCTGCCCCCAGGCCAGCTATGGCAGCGCGACGCGGGAGCGTGCTCCCTTTTATGCTGCCCCGGGGCATGGTGACTGCTGCGTTGCCGGGCGCTGGCACTGTGACACGGGGGTGACGGGGCCCCCCCTGCGCAGCCCCGCCCGCCGGCCCTCTGCCCAGCGTCCTTCCAGGAAGGCCTTTGGGCTGCTGGCCCCGAGGCAGTCCCTGGGCCCAGGAGGCTCAGGGGGCTGTCCCTGCCCTTGCTGGCCATGCCCTGGGCACAGCTGCTGGGCGTCCCGCTAAATACATCTGGACATTCAGACTACGTCGTGAAGGCTGTTTGTCCCATCTACATTCCTTTGGTTGTGGGGATGCCAGAGGTGAAAGCAAGGCTTTTGGTTCCCTCGGCATGAACTGTGCAGAGACGGAGAGCACGTGCAGGATGGCCTCGCCGTTCCTGACCCATGCACCAAGGGACATTTGCTGCTCCCCTGCTTATGCTGAGGTCTTCTTCTGGGAAAGAAGTCCCAAATCCTTTTCTCTTCTTGACCATCTTTTTCCTTGCACTCCAGAGCTTTTCTCCTCCCTTGGCCTTCACCCTCAATACCTTTCCTGAAAGGGACGGCAGCCCTCTCAGCCTTTGCCTTGCTCCTGCTAGTCGTCTTCACCTCAGCTAGAGAGTCCTGAAGGATCGCTGCAGGTCCCTTCCAACTCAACCCTTCTCTTCTCTTCACTTGTGTTCTATTCCCTGCACTGACGATGAGGCGAATAACAAGGAGACCACTAGTTGCCTGAAATGCCAGGGGGTTTGCAGCTCCAGAAACACTTTCGAGGACACAAATCAAAAAGGATACAAGTAGAAACAGGATTGGATTTCATTTGATTTTACTTTATTTTACTTTCTTTTATTTTCTGTCTTGTTCCGTTGGTTGATGTTAGTTTAGTTTCGCTTCTTTCATGTGATGTTATTGTATTTGATTTTATTATATTTTCTTTGGGGTTATTTCTTATTATTTTATTTTATGTTGGATTATCTTCTTTTATTTTACCTTGCTTTATGCGTTTTTATTTTGTTTTGTTATTTTATTATTTTATCATTTTATTTGACCTTCTTTTGGTTTAGGCTCTTTTAGGCTATTTTGCTGAATCTCTTTCAGAGCCGATGCTCACAAGCATTAACACCATGCGCGTGTGCAGCCAGGAGCAGGCTGATGTGTTCTTCGGTTTAGTTTGAAAAAGCATCCCTTGCAGTCTGGCAAAGGAAAGCCGCAGAAAGGAGCAGCAGGAAGACAGGCCAAGCAGTCCCTCGTTTCTCAACAGTGCAGAAGAACTTGAAGAAGGAGGATGGGTACCGACCACACACCGAAAAGTACAAGAAGAGGAGGGGTGTGGTGCCCTGGGCTATTTTCACAAGTAGGACACGTGTCGATGACAAGCACCCCTTTTGCCTTCCAAAACTTGCTCCGCTGTGCTTCTTGGCCAGGGAGGCCTGAAAAGCGCTCTCCTGCCTGCCCTGCGCTTGCATCGCGTGCAGGGAGAGCTGCAAAGCGGCAGCTCCGCATGGTGCGGCAAGCCTGCAGCCCTTCCAAGCACAGGCTGTTTTGCACAAGCAAGAACACCTCGGGGAACGGAGCCAAGGGAAGAGCAGAGCTCGCTCCTGCTCCAAACCTGCAACGGGCAAAAGAGCCAGGGAGCGCCAGGGCACGAGGGGCGCCTCGGAGGTGCAAGAGCAGCGGGCAAGAACTGAGCCCAAAGGGCCCAGAGGAGCCCTGACAAGGGGCTGCGCTCAATGCTACGGAGGAGAAGAAGCAACCCCCGGGGGCAACCCTGGGCGTCCGCCCTGGGAGTCTAGAAAGCATCCTCCCCCCGCCTGCGGGGCACGAGGGCCACCTTGGTGGAGCAGGAGCAGCAGGCACCTAGCCAAAACGGCCCAAAGGAGCCCTGGCAAGGGGCCGTGCTCAGTGCTGCAGAGGAAGGCAAAAAACCCCCGGGGACACTTGCTAGCCCACCGTGGGGGGAAAAAAGCCTTCCTCCCCACAGCTGCAGGGCACGAGAGGCCACCTTTGTGGTGCATGAGCAACAGGCAGTAACCCAGCCAAAATGGCCCAGAGGAGCCCTGACAAGTGCTCGTGCTCAGTGCTGCAGAGGAAGGCAAAAAAACCCCGGGCACCAGAGCCAATCTGCCCCGGGGGAAAATTCCTTCCTGACCCCAGCGTCGCAGGCGATGGGCTATTCCCTGAGCACGTGAGCAAGACCTGCCTCCTCGGCCCGCAGGCTGCTCACGCCTCCCAGGAGATGCCCAACCCCGATTCTCCCTCCACCTGCTGCCACCTCAGGGCCTTCCCAGAGGGGCAAAACGCCCCCGGCCTGATCCATCTGCGGGACAACCATCCTTCCTGTGCCTGGCAAGGCACCAGTGGCTGCTCCAAAGCACCGGCACCCCCGCCAACATCTCTGCATCCCCTTCCTCACGGCTGCTGCCACTGGCTCCGCAGGGGATGAGGATGGCGAGCTCTGCAGTGCTCGTCAAGAAGGCATTCCCTTGCTCTTGCCACTGCTAGCCGGCTGAAAAGGCCAGCCAGCCTCACCAACCTCCAGCTGTTGGGGGTTCTTCTCGTCTCCAGCAGCCTCGTCGAGCCACCTCCGGCCTTCCTCCCTCAGCCCTCGCCAAGTAATTCCACCGCCTCCTCAAGGACTTCCTCTCGCCCGTCTTGGGGCTGCCCCCAGGCCAGCTATGGCAGCGCGACGCGGGAGCGTGCTCCCTTTTATGCTGCCCCGGGGCATGGTGACTGCTGCGTTGCCGGGCGCTGGCACTGTGACACGGGGGTGACGGGGCCCCCCCTGCGCAGCCCCGCCCGCCGGCCCTCTGCCCAGCGTCCTTCCAGGAAGGCCTTTGGGCTGCTGGCCCCGAGGCAGTCCCTGGGCCCAGGAGGCTCAGGGGGCTGTCCCTGCCCTTGCTGGCCATGCCCTGGGCACAGCTGCTGGGCGTCCCGCTAAATACATCTGGACATTCAGACTACGTCGTGAAGGCTGTTTGTCCCATCTACATTCATTTGGTTGTGGGGATGCCAGAGGTGAAAGCAAGGCTTTTGGTTCCCTCGGCATGAAGTGTGCAGAGACAGAGCACGTGCAGGATGGCCTCGCCGTTCCTGACCCATGCACCAAGGGACATTTGCTGCTCCCCTGCTTATGCTGAGGTCTTCTTCTGGGAAAGAAGTCCCAAATCCTTTTCTCTTCTTGACCATCTTTTTCCTTGCACTCCAGAGCTTTTCTCCTCCCTTGGCCTTCACCCTCAATACCTTTCCTGAAAGGGACGGCAGCCCTCTCAGCCTTTGCCTTGCTCCTGCTCGTCGTCTTCACCTCAGCTAGAGAGTCCTGAAGGATCGCTGCAGGTCCCTTCCAACTCAACCCTTCTCTTCTCTTCACTTGTGTTCTATTCCCTGCACTGACGATGAGGCGAATAACAAGGAGACCACTAGTTGCCTGAAATGCCAGGGGGTTTGCAGCTCCAGAAACACTTTCGAGGACACAAATCAAAAAGGATACAAGTAGAAACAGGATTGGATTTCATTTGATTTTACTTTATTTTACTTTCTTTTATTTTCTGTCTTGTTCCGTTGGTTGATGTTAGTTTAGTTTCGCTTCTTTCATGTGATGTTATTGTATTTGATTTTATTATATTTTCTTTGGGGTTATTTCTTATTATTTTATTTTATGTTGGATTATCTTCTTTTATTTTACCTTGCTTTATGCGTTTTTATTTTGTTTTGTTATTTTATTATTTTATCATTTTATTTGACCTTCTTTTGGTTTAGGCTCTTTTAGGCTATTTTGCTGAATCTCTTTCAGAGCCGATGCTCACAAGCATTAACACCATGCGCATGTGCAGCCAGGAGCAGGCTGATGTGTTCTTCGGTTTAGTTTGAAAAAGCATCCCTTGCAGTCTGGCAAAGGAAAGCCGCAGAAAGGAGCAGCAGGAAGACAGGCCAAGCAGTCCCTCGTTTCTCAACAGTGCAGAAGAACTTGAAGAAGGAGGATGGGTACCGACCACACACCGAAAAGTACAAGAAGAGGAGGGGTGTGGTGCCCTGGGCTATTTTCACAAGTAGGACACGTGTCGATGACAAGCACCCCTTTTGCCTTCCAAAACTTGCTCCGCTGTGCTTCTTGGCCAGGGAGGCCTGAAAAGCGCTCTCCTGCCTGCCCTGCGCTTGCATCGCGTGCAGGGAGAGCTGCAAAGCGGCAGCTCCGCATGGTGCGGCAAGCCTGCAGCCCTTCCAAGCACAGGCTGTTTTGCACAAGCAAGAACACCTCGGGGAACGGAGCCAAGGGAAGAGCAGAGCTCGCTCCTGCTCCAAACCTGCAAGGGGCAAAAGAGCCAGGGAGCGCCAGGGCACGAGGGGCGCCTCGGAGGTGCAAGAGCAGCGGGCAAGAACTGAGCCCAAAGGGCCCAGAGGAGCCCTGACAAGGGGCTGCGCTCAATGCTACGGAGGAGAAGAAGCAACCCCCGGGGGCAACCCTGGGCGTCCGCCCTGGGAGTCTAGAAAGCATCCTCCCCCCACCTGCGGGGCACGAGGGCCACCTTGGTGGAGCAGGAGCAGCAGGCACCTAGCCAAAACGGCCCAAAGGAGCCCTGGCAAGGGGCCGTGCTCAGTGCTGCAGAGGAAGGCAAAAAACCCCTGGGGACACTTGCTAGCCCACCGTGGGGGGAAAAAAGCCTTCCTCCCCACAGCTGCAGGGCACGAGAGGCCACCTTTGTGGTGCATGAGCAACAGGCAGTAACCCAGCCAAAATGGCCCAGAGGAGCCCTGACAAGTGCTCATGCTCAGTGCTGCAGAGGAAGGCAAAAAACCCCCGGGCACCAGAGCCAATCTGCCCCGGGGGAAAATTCCTTCCTGACCCCAGCGTCGCAGGCGATGGGCTCTTCCCTGAGTACATGAGCAAGACCTGCCTCCTCGGCCCGCAGGCTGCTCACGCCTCCCAGGAGATGCCCAACCCCGATTCTCCCTCCACCTGCTGCCACCTCAGGGCCTTCCCAGAGGGGCAAAACGCCCCCGGCCTGATCCATCTGCGGGACAACCATCCTTCCTGTGCCTGGCAAGGCACCAGTGGCTGCTCCAAAGCACCGGCACCCCCGCCAACATCTCTGCATCCCCTTCCTCACGGCTGCTGACACTGGCTCCGCAGGGGATGAGGATGGCGAGCTCTGCAGTGCTCCTCAAGAAGGCATTCCCTTGCTCTTGCCACTGCTAGCCGGCTGAAAAGGCCAGCCAGCCTCACCAACCTCCAGCTGTTGGGGGTTCTTCTCGTCTCCAGCAGCCTCGTCGAGCCACCTCCGGCCTTCCTCCCTCAGCCCTCGCCAAGTAATTCCACCGCCTCCTCAAGGACTTCCTCTCGCCCGTCTTGGGGCTGCCCCCAGGCCAGCTATGGCAGCGCGACGCGGGAGCGTGCTCCCTTTTATGCTGCCCCGGGGCATGGTGACTGCTGCGTTGCCGGGCGCTGGCACTGTGACACGGGGGTGACGGGGCCCCCCCTGCGCAGCCCCGCCCGCCGGCCCTCTGCCCAGCATCCTTCCCAGGAAGGCCTTTGGGCTGCTGGCCCCGAGGCAGTCCCTGGGCCCAGGAGGCTCAGGGGGCTGTCCCTGCCCTTGCTGGCCATGCCCTGGGCACAGCTGCTGGGCGTCCCGCTAAATACATCTGGACATTCAGACTACGTCGTGAAGGCTGTTTGTCCCATCTGCATTCATTTGGTTGTGGGGATGCCAGAGGTGAAAGCAAGGCTTTTGGTTCCCTCTGCATGAACTGGGCAGAGACGGAGAGCACGTGCAGGATGGCCTCGCCGTTCCTGACCCATGCACCAAGGGACATTTGCTGCTCCCCTGCTTATGCTGAGGTCTTCTTCTGGGAAAGAAGTCCCAAATCCTTTTCTCTTCTTGACCATCTTTTTCCTTGCACTCCAGAGCTTTTCTCCTCCCTTGGCCTTCACCCTCAATACCTTTCCTGAAAGGGACGGCAGCCCTCTCAGCCTTTGCCTTGCTCCTGCTCGTCGTCTTCACCTCAGCTAGAGAGTCCTGAAGGATCGCTGCAGGTCCCTTCCAACTCAACCCTTCTCTTCTCTTCACTTGTGTTCTATTCCCTGCACTGACGATGAGGCGAATAACAAGGAGACCACTAGTTGCCTGAAATGCCAGGGGGTTTGCAGCTCCAGAAACACTTTCGAGGACACAAATCAAAAAGGATACAAGTAGAAACAGGATTGGATTTCATTTGATTTTACTTTATTTTACTTTCTTTTATTTTCTGTCTTGTTCCGTTGGTTGATGTTAGTTTAGTTTCGTTTCTTTCATGTGATGTTATTGTATTTGATTTTATTATATTTTCTTTGGGGTTATTTCTTATTATTTTATTTTATGTTGGATTATCTTCTTTTATTTTACCTTGCTTTATGCGTTTTTATTTTGTTTTGTTATTTTATTATTTTATCATTTTATTTGACCTTATTTTGGTTTAGGCTCTTTTAGGCTATTTTGCTGAATCTCTTTCAGAGCCGATGCTCACAAGCATTAACACCATGCGCATGTGCAGCCAGGAGCAGGCTGATGTGTTCTTCGGTTTAGTTTGAAAAAGCATCCCTTGCAGTCTGGCAAAGGAAAGCCGCAGAAAGGAGCAGCAGGAAGACAGGCCAAGCAGTCCCTCGTTTCTCAACAGTGCAGAAGAACTTGAAGAAGGAGGATGGGTACCGACCACACACCGAAAAGTACAAGAAGAGGAGGGGTGTGGTGCCCTGGGCTATTTTCACAAGTAGGACACGTGTCGATGACAAGCACCCCTTTTGCCTTCCAAAACTTGCTCCGCTGTGCTTCTTGGCCAGGGAGGCCTGAAAAGCGCTCTCCTGCCTGCCCTGCGCTTGCATCGCGTGCAGGGAGAGCTGCAAAGCGGCAGCTCCGCATGGTGCGGCAAGCCTGCAGCCCTTCCAAGCACAGGCTGTTTTGCACAAGCAAGAACACCTCGGGGAACGGAGCCAAGGGAAGAGCAGAGCTCGCTCCTGCTCCAAACCTGCAAGGGGCAAAAGAGCCAGGGAGCGCCAGGGCACGAGGGGCGCCTCGGAGGTGCAAGAGCAGCGGGCAAGAACTGAGCCCAAAGGGCCCAGAGGAGCCCTGACAAGGGGCTGCGCTCAATGCTACGGAGGAGAAGAAGCAACCCCCGGGGGCAACCCTGGGCGTCCGCCCTGGGAGTCTAGAAAGCATCCTCCCCCCGCCTGCGGGGCACGAGGGCCACCTTGGTGGAGCAGGAGCAGCAGGCACCTAGCCAAAAGGGCCCAAAGGAGCCCTGGCAAGGGGCCGTGCTCAGTGCTGCAGAGGAAGGCAAAAAACCCCTGGGGACACTTGCTAGCCCACCGTGGGGGGAAAAAAGCCTTCCTCCCCACAGCTGCAGGGCACGAGAGGCCACCTTTGTGGTGCATGAGCAACAGGCAGTAACCCAGCCAAAATGGCCCAGAGGAGCCCTGACAAGTGCTCATGCTCAGTGCTGCAGAGGAAGGCAAAAAACCCCCGGGCACCAGAGCCAATCTGCCCCGGGGGAAAATTCCTTCCTGACCCCAGCGTCGCAGGCGATGGGCTCTTCCCTGAGTACATGAGCAAGACCTGCCTCCTCGGCCCGCAGGCTGCTCACGCCTCCCAGGAGATGCCCAACCCCGATTCTCCCTCCACCTGCTGCCACCTCAGGGCCTTCCCAGAGGGGCAAAACGCCCCCGGCCTGATCCATCTGCGGGACAACCATCCTTCCTGTGCCTGGCAAGGCACCAGTGGCTGCTCCAAAGCACCGGCACCCCCGCCAACATCTCTGCATCCCCTTCCTCACGGCTGCTGACACTGGCTCCGCAGGGGACGAGGATGGCGAGCTCTGCAGTGCTCCTCAAGAAGGCATTCCCTTGCTCTTGCCACTGCTAGCCGGCTGAAAAGGCCAGCCAGCCTCACCAACCTCCAGCTGTTGGGGGTTCTTCTCGTCTCCAGCAGCCTCGTCGAGCCACCTCCGGCCTTCCTCCCTCAGCCCTCGCCAAGTAATTCCACCGCCTCCTCAAGGACTTCCTCTCGCCCGTCTTGGGGCTGCCCCCAGGCCAGCTATGGCAGCGCGACGCGGGAGCGTGCTCCCTTTTATGCTGCCCCGGGGCATGGTGACTGCTGCGTTGCCGGGCGCTGGCACTGTGACACGGGGGTGACGGGGCCCCCCCTGCGCAGCCCCGCCCGCCGGCCCTCTGCCCAGCGTCCTTCCCAGGAAGGCCTTTGGGCTGCTGGCCCCGAGGCACTCCCTGGGCCCAGGAGGCTCAGGGGGCTGTCCCTGCCCTTGCTGGCCATGCCCTGGGCACAGCTGCTGGGCGTCCCGCTAAATACATCTGGACATTCAGACTACGTCGTGAAGGCTGTTTGTCCCATCTACATTCATTTGGTTGTGGGGATGCCAGAGGTGAAAGCAAGGCTTTTGGTTCCCTCGGCATGAAGTGTGCAGAGACAGAGCACGTGCAGGATGGCCTCGCCGTTCCTGACCCATGCACCAAGGGACATTTGCTGCTCCCCTGCTTATGCTGAGGTCTTCTTCTGGGAAAGAAGTCCCAAATCCTTTTCTCTTCTTGACCATCTTTTTCCTTGCACTCCAGAGCTTTTCTCCTCCCTTGGCCTTCACCCTCAATACCTTTCCTGAAAGGGACGGCAGCCCTCTCAGCCTTTGCCTTGCTCCTGCTCGTCGTCTTCACCTCAGCTAGAGAGTCCTGAAGGATCGCTGCAGGTCCCTTCCAACTCAACCCTTCTCTTCTCTTCACTTGTGTTCTATTCCCTGCACTGACGATGAGGCGAATAACAAGGAGACCACTAGTTGCCTGAAATGCCAGGGGGTTTGCAGCTCCAGAAACACTTTCGAGGACACAAATCAAAAAGGATACAAGTAGAAACAGGATTGGATTTCATTTGATTTTACTTTATTTTACTTTCTTTTATTTTCTGTCTTGTTCCGTTGGTTGATGTTAGTTTAGTTTCGTTTCTTTCATGTGATGTTATTGTATTTGATTTTATTATATTTTCTTTGGGGTTATTTCTTATTATTTTATTTTATGTTGGATTATCTTCTTTTATTTTACCTTGCTTTATGCGTTTTTATTTTGTTTTGTTATTTTATTATTTTATCATTTTATTTGACCTTATTTTGGTTTAGGCTCTTTTAGGCTATTTTGCTGAATCTCTTTCAGAGCCGATGCTCACAAGCATTAACACCATGCGCATGTGCAGCCAGGAGCAGGCTGATGTGTTCTTCGGTTTAGTTTGAAAAAGCATCCCTTGCAGTCTGGCAAAGGAAAGCCGCAGAAAGGAGCAGCAGGAAGACAGGCCAAGCAGTCCCTCGTTTCTCAACAGTGCAGAAGAACTTGAAGAAGGAGGATGGGTACCGACCACACACCGAAAAGTACAAGAAGAGGAGGGGTGTGGTGCCCTGGGCTATTTTCACAAGTAGGACACGTGTCGATGACAAGCACCCCTTTTGCCTTCCAAAACTTGCTCCGCTGTGCTTCTTGGCCAGGGAGGCCTGAAAAGCGCTCTCCTGCCTGCCCTGCGCTTGGATCGCGTGCAGGGAGAGCTGCAAAGCGGCAGCTCCGCATGGTGCGGCAAGCCTGCAGCCCTTCCAAGCACAGGCTGTTTTGCACAAGCAAGAACACCTCGGGGAACGGAGCCAAGGGAAGAGCAGAGCTCGCTCCTGCTCCAAACCTGCAAGGGGCAAAAGAGCCAGGGAGCGCCAGGGCACGAGGGGCGCCTCGGAGGTGCAAGAGCAGCGGGCAAGAACTGAGCCCAAAGGGCCCAGAGGAGCCCTGACAAGGGGCTGCGCTCAATGCTACGGAGGAGAAGAAGCAACCCCCGGGGGCAACCCTGGGCGTCCGCCCTGGGAGTCTAGAAAGCATCCTCCCCCCGCCTGCGGGGCACGAGGGCCACCTTGGTGGAGCAGGAGCAGCAAGGCACCTAGCCAAAACGGCCCAAAGGAGCCCTGGCAAGGGGCCGTGCTCAGTGCTGCAGAGGAAGGCAAAAAACCCCCGGGGACACTTGCTAGCCCACCGTGGGGGGAAAAAAGCCTTCCTCCCCGCAGCTGCAGGGCACGAGAGGCCACCTTTGTGGTGCATGAGCAACAGGCAGTAACCCAGCCAAAATGGCCCAGAGGAGCCCTGACAAGTGCTCATGCTCAGTGCTGCAGAGGAAGGCAAAAAACCCCCGGGCACCAGAGCCAATCTGCCCCGGGGGAAAATTCCTTCCTGACCCCAGCGTCGCAGGCGATGGGCTCTTCCCTGAGTACATGAGCAAGACCTGCCTCCTCGGCCCGCAGGCTGCTCACGCCTCCCAGGAGATGCCCAACCCCGATTCTCCCTCCACCTGCTGCCACCTCAGGGCCTTCCCAGAGGGGCAAAACGCCCCCGGCCTGATCCATCTGCGGGACAACCATCCTTCCTGTGCCTGGCAAGGCACCAGTGGCTGCTCCAAAGCACCGGCACCCCCGCCAACATCTCTGCATCCCCTTCCTCACGGCTGCTGCCACTGGCTCCGCAGGGGACGAGGATGGCGAGCTCTGCAGTGCTCCTCAAGAAGGCATTCCCTTGCTCTTGCCACTGCTAGCCGGCTGAAAAGGCCAGCCAGCCTCACCAACCTCCAGCTGTTGGGGGTTCTTCTCGTCTCCAGCAGCCTCGTCGAGCCACCTCCGGCCTTCCTCCCTCAGCCCTCGCCAAGTAATTCCACCGCCTCCTCAAGGACTTCCTCTCGCCCGTCTTGGGGCTGCCCCCAGGCCAGCTATGGCAGCGCGACGCGGGAGCGTGCTCCCTTTTATGCTGCCCCGGGGCATGGTGACTGCTGCGTTGCCGGGCGCTGGCACTGTGACACGGGGGTGACGGGGCCCCCCCTGCGCAGCCCCGCCCGCCGGCCCTCTGCCCAGCGTCCTTCCAGGAAGGCCTTTGGGCTGCTGGCCCCGAGGCAGTCCCTGGGCCCAGGAGGCTCAGGGGGCTGTCCCTGCCCTTGCTGGCCATGCCCTGGGCACAGCTGCTGGGCGTCCCGCTAAATACATCTGGACATTCAGACTACGTCGTGAAGGCTGTTTGTCCCATCTACATTCATTTGGTTGTGGGGATGCCAGAGGTGAAAGCAAGGCTTTTGGTTCCCTCGGCATGAAGTGTGCAGAGACAGAGAGCACGTGCAGGATGGCCTCGCCGTTCCTGACCCATGCACCAAGGGACATTTGCTGCTCCCCTGCTTATGCTGAGGTCTTCTTCTGGGAAAGAAGTCCCAAATCCTTTTCTCTTCTTGACCATCTTTTTCCTTGCACTCCAGAGCTTTTCTCCTCCCTTGGCCTTCACCCTCAATACCTTTCCTGAAAGGGACGGCAGCCCTCTCAGCCTTTGCCTTGCTCCTGCTCGTCGTCTTCACCTCAGCTAGAGAGTCCTGAAGGATCGCTGCAGGTCCCTTCCAACTCAACCCTTCTCTTCTCTTCACTTGTGTTCTATTCCCTGCACTGACGATGAGGCGAATAACAAGGAGACCACTAGTTGCCTGAAATGCCAGGGGGTTTGCAGCTCCAGAAACACTTTCGAGGACACAAATCAAAAAGGATACAAGTAGAAACAGGATTGGATTTCATTTGATTTTACTTTATTTTACTTTCTTTTATTTTCTGTCTTGTTCCGTTGGTTGATGTTAGTTTAGTTTCGTTTCTTTCATGTGATGTTATTGTATTTGATTTTATTATATTTTCTTTGGGGTTATTTCTTATTATTTTATTTTATGTTGGATTATCTTCTTTTATTTTACCTTGCTTTATGCGTTTTTATTTTGTTTTGTTATTTTATTATTTTATCATTTTATTTGACCTTCTTTTGGTTTAGGCTCTTTTAGGCTATTTTGCTGAATCTCTTTCAGAGCCGATGCTCACAAGCATTAACACCATGCGCATGTGCAGCCAGGAGCAGGCTGATGTGTTCTTCGGTTTAGTTTGAAAAAGCATCCCTTGCAGTCTGGCAAAGGAAAGCCGCAGAAAGGAGCAGCAGGAAGACAGGCCAAGCAGTCCCTCGTTTCTCAACAGTGCAGAAGAACTTGAAGAAGGAGGATGGGTACCGACCACACACCGAAAAGTACAAGAAGAGGAGGGGTGTGGTGCCCTGGGCTATTTTCACAAGTAGGACACGTGTCGATGACAAGCACCCCTTTTGCCTTCCAAAACTTGCTCCGCTGTGCTTCTTGGCCAGGGAGGCCTGAAAAGCGCTCTCCTGCCTGCCCTGCGCTTGGATCGCGTGCAGGGAGAGCTGCAAAGCGGCAGCTCCGCATGGTGCGGCAAGCCTGCAGCCCTTCCAAGCACAGGCTGTTTTGCACAAGCAAGAACACCTCGGGGAACGGAGCCAAGGGAAGAGCAGAGCTCGCTCCTGCTCCAAACCTGCAAGGGGCAAAAGAGCCAGGGAGCGCCAGGGCACGAGGGGCGCCTCGGAGGTGCAAGAGCAGCGGGCAAGAACTGAGCCCAAAGGGCCCAGAGGAGCCCTGACAAGGGGCTGCGCTCAATGCTACGGAGGAGAAGAAGCAACCCCCGGGGGCAACCCTGGGCGTCCGCCCTGGGAGTCTAGAAAGCATCCTCCCCCCGCCTGCGGGGCACGAGGGCCACCTTGGTGGAGCAGGAGCAGCAAGGCACCTAGCCAAAACGGCCCAAAGGAGCCCTGGCAAGGGGCCGTGCTCAGTGCTGCAGAGGAAGGCAAAAAACCCCCGGGGACACTTGCTAGCCCACCGTGGGGGGAAAAAAGCCTTCCTCCCCGCAGCTGCAGGGCATGAGAGGCCACCTTTGTGGTGCATGAGCAACAGGCAGTAACCCAGCCAAAATGGCCCAGAGGAGCCCTGACAAGTGCTCATGCTCAGTGCTGCAGAGGAAGGCAAAAAACCCCCGGGCACCAGAGCCAATCTGCCCCGGGGGAAAATTCCTTCCTGACCCCAGCGTCGCAGGCGATGGGCTCTTCCCTGAGTACATGAGCAAGACCTGCCTCCTCGGCCCGCAGGCTGCTCACACCTCCCAGGAGATGCCCAACCCCGATTCTCCCTCCACCTGCTGCCACCTCAGGGCCTTCCCAGAGGGGCAAAACGCCCCCGGCCTGATCCATCTGCGGGACAACCATCCTTCCTGTGCCTGGCAAGGCACCAGTGGCTGCTCCAAAGCACCGGCACCCCCGCCAACATCTCTGCATCCCCTTCCTCACGGCTGCTGACACTGGCTCCGCAGGGGACGAGGATGGCGAGCTCTGCAGTGCTCCTCAAGAAGGCATTCCCTTGCTCTTGCCACTGCTAGCCGGCTGAAAAGGCCAGCCAGCCTCACCAACCTCCAGCTGTTGGGGGTTCTTCTCGTCTCCAGCAGCCTCGTCGAGCCACCTCCGGCCTTCCTCCCTCAGCCCTCGCCAAGTAATTCCACCGCCTCCTCAAGGACTTCCTCTCGCCCGTCTTGGGGCTGCCCCCAGGCCAGCTATGGCAGCGCGACGCGGGAGCGTGCTCCCTTTTATGCTGCTCCGGGGCATGGTGACTGCTGCGTTGCCGGGCGCTGGCACTGTGACACGGGGGTGACGGGGCCCCCCCTGCGCAGCCCCGCCCGCCGGCCCTCTGCCCAGCGTCCTTCCCAGGAAGGCCTTTGGGCTGCTGGCCCCGAGGCACTCCCTGGGCCCAGGAGGCTCAGGGGGCTGTCCCTGCCCTTGCTGGCCATGCCCTGGGCACAGCTGCTGGGCGTCCCGCTAAATACATCTGGACATTCAGACTACGTCGTGAAGGCTGTTTGTCCCATCTACATTCATTTGGTTGTGGGGATGCCAGAGGTGAAAGCAAGGCTTTTGGTTCCCTCTGCATGAACTGGGCAGAGACGGAGAGCACGTGCAGGATGGCCTCGCCGTTCCTGACCCATGCACCAAGGGACATTTGCTGCTCCCCTGCTTATGCTGAGGTCTTCTTCTGGGAAAGAAGTCCCAAATCCTTTTCTCTTCTTGACCATCTTTTTCCTTGCACTCCAGAGCTTTTCTCCTCCCTTGGCCTTCACCCTCAATACCTTTCCTCAAAGGGACGGCAGCCCTCTCAGCCTTTGCCTTGCTCCTGCTAGTCGTCTTCACCTCAGCTAGAGAGTCCTGAAGGATCGCTGCAGGTCCCTTCCAACTCAACCCTTCTCTTCTCTTCACTTGTGTTCTATTCCCTGCACTGACGATGAGGCGAATAACAAGGAGACCACTAGTTGCCTGAAATGCCAGGGGGTTTGCAGCTCCAGAAACACTTTCGAGGACACAAATCAAAAAGGATACAAGTAGAAACAGGATTGGATTTCATTTGATTTTACTTTATTTTACTTTCTTTTATTTTCTGTCTTGTTCCGTTGGTTGATGTTAGTTTAGTTTCGTTTCTTTCATGTGATGTTATTGTATTTGATTTTATTATATTTTCTTTGGGGTTATTTCTTATTATTTTATTTTATGTTGGATTATCTTCTTTTATTTTACCTTGCTTTATGCGTTTTTATTTTGTTTTGTTATTTTATTATTTTATCATTTTATTTGACCTTCTTTTGGTTTAGGCTCTTTTAGGCTATTTTGCTGAATCTCTTTCAGAGCCGATGCTCACAAGCATTAACACCATGCGCGTGTGCAGCCAGGAGCAGGCTGATGTGTTCTTCGGTTTAGTTTGAAAAAGCATCCCTTGCAGTCTGGCAAAGGAAAGCCGCAGAAAGGAGCAGCAGGAAGACAGGCCAAGCAGTCCCTCGTTTCTCAACAGTGCAGAAGAACTTGAAGAAGGAGGATGGGTACCGACCACACACCGAAAAGTACAAGAAGAGGAGGGGTGTGGTGCCCTGGGCTATTTTCACAAGTAGGACACGTGTCGATGACAAGCACCCCTTTTGCCTTCCAAAACTTGCTCCGCTGTGCTTCTTGGCCAGGGAGGCCTGAAAAGCGCTCTCCTGCCTGCCCTGCGCTTGGATCGCGTGCAAGGAGAGCTGCAAAGCGGCAGCTCCGCATGGTGCGGCAAGCCTGCAGCCCTTCCAAGCACAGGCTGTTTTGCACAAGCAAGAACACCTCGGGGAACGGAGCCAAGGGAAGAGCAGAGCTCGCTCCTGCTCCAAACCTGCAAGGGGCAAAAGAGCCAGGGAGCGCCAGGGCACGAGGGGCGCCTCGGAGGTGCAAGAGCAGCGGGCAAGAACTGAGCCCAAAGGGCCCAGAGGAGCCCTGACAAGGGGCTGCGCTCAATGCTACAGAGGAGAAGAAGCAACCCCCGGGGGCAACCCTGGGCGTCCGCCCTGGGAGTCTAGAAAGCATCCTCCCCCCGCCTGCGGGGCACGAGGGCCACCTTGGTGGAGCAGGAGCAGCAGGCACCTAGCCAAAAGGGCCCAAAGGAGCCCTGGCAAGGGGCCGTGCTCAGTGCTGCAGAGGAAGGCAAAAAACCCCCGGGGACACTTGCTAGCCCACCGTGGGGGGAAAAAAGCCTTCCTCCCCACAGCTGCAGGGCACGAGAGGCCACCTTTGTGGTGCATGAGCAACAGGCAGTAACCCAGCCAAAATGGCCCAGAGGAGCCCTGACAAGTGCTCATGCTCAGTGCTGCAGAGGAAGGCAAAAAACCCCCGGGCACCAGAGCCAATCTGCCCCGGGGGAAAATTCCTTCCTGACCCCAGCGTCGCAGGCGATGGGCTCTTCCCTGAGTACATGAGCAAGACCTGCCTCCTCGGCCCGCAGGCTGCTCACGCCTCCCAGGAGATGCCCAACCCCGATTCTCCCTCCACCTGCTGCCACCTCAGGGCCTTCCCAGAGGGGCAAAACGCCCCCGGCCTGATCCATCTGCGGGACAACCATCCTTCCTGTGCCTGGCAAGGCACCAGTGGCTGCTCCAAAGCACCGGCACCCCCGCCAACATCTCTGCATCCCCTTCCTCACGGCTGCTGCCACTGGCTCCGCAGGGGACGAGGATGGCGAGCTCTGCAGTGCTCCTCAAGAAGGCATTCCCTTGCTCTTGCCACTGCTAGCCGGCTGAAAAGGCCAGCCAGCCTCACCAACCTCCAGCTGTTGGGGGTTCTTCTCGTCTCCAGCAGCCTCGTCGAGCCACCTCCGGCCTTCCTCCCTCAGCCCTCGCCAAGTAATTCCACCGCCTCCTCAAGGACTTCCTCTCGCCTGTCTTGGGGCTGCCCCCAGGCCAGCTATGGCAGCGCGACGCGGGAGCGTGCTCCCTTTTATGCTGCCCCAGGGCATGGTGACTGCTGCGTTGCCGGGCGCTGGCACTGTGACACGGGGGTGACGGGGCCCCCCCTGCGCAGCCCCGCCCGCCGGCCCTCTGCCCAGCGTCCTTCCAGGAAGGCCTTTGGGCTGCTGGCCCCGAGGCAGTCCCTGGGCCCAGGAGGCTCAGGGGGCTGTCCCTGCCCTTGCTGGCCATGCCCTGGGCACAGCTGCTGGGCGTCCCGCTAAATACATCTGGACATTCAGACTACGTCGTGAAGGCTGTTTGTCCCATCTACATTCCTTTGGTTGTGGGGATGCCAGAGGTGAAAGCAAGGCTTTTGGTTCCCTCGGCATGAAGTGTGCAGAGACAGAGAGCACGTGCAGGATGGCCTCGCCGTTCCTGACCCATGCACCAAGGGACATTTGCTGCTCCCCTGCTTATGCTGAGGTCTTCTTCTGGGAAAGAAGTCCCAAATCCTTTTCTCTTCTTGACCATCTTTTTCCTTGCACTCCAGAGCTTTTCTCCTCCCTTGGCCTTCACCCTCAATACCTTTCCTGAAAGGGACGGCAGCCCTCTCAGCCTTTGCCTTGCTCCTGCTCGTCGTCTTCACCTCAGCTAGAGAGTCCTGAAGGATCGCTGCAGGTCCCTTCCAACTCAACCCTTCTCTTCTCTTCACTTGTGTTCTATTCCCTGCACTGACGATGAGGCGAATAACAAGGAGACCACTAGTTGCCTGAAATGCCAGGGGGTTTGCAGCTCCAGAAACACTTTCGAGGACACAAATCAAAAAGGATACAAGTAGAAACAGGATTGGATTTCATTTGATTTTACTTTATTTTACTTTCTTTTATTTTCTGTCTTGTTCCGTTGGTTGATGTTAGTTTAGTTTCGTTTCTTTCATGTGATGTTATTGTATTTGATTTTATTATATTTTCTTTGGGGTTATTTCTTATTATTTTATTTTATGTTGGATTATCTTCTTTTATTTTACCTTGCTTTATGCGTTTTTATTTTGTTTTGTTATTTTATTATTTTATCATTTTATTTGACCTTCTTTTGGTTTAGGCTCTTTTAGGCTATTTTGCTGAATCTCTTTCAGAGCCGATGCTCACAAGCATTAACACCATGCGCATGTGCAGCCAGGAGCAGGCTGATGTGTTCTTCGGTTTAGTTTGAAAAAGCATCCCTTGCAGTCTGGCAAAGGAAAGCCGCAGAAAGGAGCAGCAGGAAGACAGGCCAAGCAGTCCCTCGTTTCTCAACAGTGCAGAAGAACTTGAAGAAGGAGGATGGGTACCGACCACACACCGAAAAGTACAAGAAGAGGAGGGGTGTGGTGCCCTGGGCTATTTTCACAAGTAGGACACGTGTCGATGACAAGCACCCCTTTTGCCTTCCAAAACTTGCTCCGCTGTGCTTCTTGGCCAGGGAGGCCTGAAAAGCGCTCTCCTGCCTGCCCTGCGCTTGCATCGCGTGCAGGGAGAGCTGCAAAGCGGCAGCTCCGCATGGTGCGGCAAGCCTGCAGCCCTTCCAAGCACAGGCTGTTTTGCACAAGCAAGAACACCTCGGGGAACGGAGCCAAGGGAAGAGCAGAGCTCGCTCCTGCTCCAAACCTGCAAGGGGCAAAAGAGCCAGGGAGCGCCAGGGCACGAGGGGCGCCTCGGAGGTGCAAGAGCAGCGGGCAAGAACTGAGCCCAAAGGGCCCAGAGGAGCCCTGACAAGGGGCTGCGCTCAATGCTACGGAGGAGAAGAAGCAACCCCCGGGGGCAACCCTGGGCGTCCGCCCTGGGAGTCTAGAAAGCATCCTCCCCCCGCCTGCGGGGCACGAGGGCCACCTTGGTGGAGCAGGAGCAGCAAGGCACCTAGCCAAAACGGCCCAAAGGAGCCCTGGCAAGGGGCCGTGCTCAGTGCTGCAGAGGAAGGCAAAAAACCCCCGGGGACACTTGCTAGCCCACCGTGGGGGGAAAAAAGCCTTCCTCCCCGCAGCTGCAGGGCACGAGAGGCCACCTTTGTGGTGCATGAGCAACAGGCAGTAACCCAGCCAAAATGGCCCAGAGGAGCCCTGACAAGTGCTCATGCTCAGTGCTGCAGAGGAAGGCAAAAAACCCCCGGGCACCAGAGCCAATCTGCCCCGGGGGAAAATTCCTTCCTGACCCCAGCGTCGCAGGCGATGGGCTCTTCCCTGAGTACATGAGCAAGACCTGCCTCCTCGGCCCGCAGGCTGCTCACGCCTCCCAGGAGATGCCCAACCCCGATTCTCCCTCCACCTGCTGCCACCTCAGGGCCTTCCCAGAGGGGCAAAACGCCCCCGGCCTGATCCATCTGCGGGACAACCATCCTTCCTGTGCCTGGCAAGGCACCAGTGGCTGCTCCAAAGCACCGGCACCCCCGCCAACATCTCTGCATCCCATTCCTCACGGCTGCTGACACTGGCTCCGCAGGGGACGAGGATGGCGAGCTCTGCAGTGCTCCTCAAGAAGGCATTCCCTTGCTCTTGCCACTGCTAGCCGGCTGAAAAGGCCAGCCAGCCTCACCAACCTCCAGCTGTTGGGGGTTCTTCTCGTCTCCAGCAGCCTCGTCGAGCCACCTCCGGCCTTCCTCCCTCAGCCCTCGCCAAGTAATTCCACCGCCTCCTCAAGGACTTCCTCTCGCCCGTCTTGGGGCTGCCCCCAGGCCAGCTATGGCAGCGCGACGCGGGAGCGTGCTCCCTTTTATGCTGCCCCGGGGCATGGTGACTGCTGCGTTGCCGGGCGCTGGCACTGTGACACGGGGGTGACGGGGCCCCCCCTGCGCAGCCCCGCCCGCCGGCCCTCTGCCCAGCGTCCTTCCAGGAAGGCCTTTGGGCTGCTGGCCCCGAGGCAGTCCCTGGGCCCAGGAGGCTCAGGGGGCTGTCCCTGCCCTTGCTGGCCATGCCCTGGGCACAGCTGCTGGGCGTCCCGCTAAATACATCTGGACATTCAGACTACGTCGTGAAGGCTGTTTGTCCCATCTACATTCATTTGGTTGTGGGGATGCCAGAGGTGAAAGCAAGGCTTTTGGTTCCCTCGGCATGAAGTGTGCAGAGACAGAGAGCACGTGCAGGATGGCCTCGCCGTTCCTGACCCATGCACCAAGGGACATTTGCTGCTCCCCTGCTTATGCTGAGGTCTTCTTCTGGGAAAGAAGTCCCAAATCCTTTTCTCTTCTTGACCATCTTTTTCCTTGCACTCCAGAGCTTTTCTCCTCCCTTGGCCTTCACCCTCAATACCTTTCCTCAAAGGGACGGCAGCCCTCTCAGCCTTTGCCTTGCTCCTGCTAGTCGTCTTCACCTCAGCTAGAGAGTCCTGAAGGATCGCTGCAGGTCCCTTCCAACTCAACCCTTCTCTTCTCTTCACTTGTGTTCTATTCCCTGCACTGACGATGAGGCGAATAACAAGGAGACCACTAGTTGCCTGAAATGCCAGGGGGTTTGCAGCTCCAGAAACACTTTCGAGGACACAAATCAAAAAGGATACAAGTAGAAACAGGATTGGATTTCATTTGATTTTACTTTATTTTACTTTCTTTTATTTTCTGTCTTGTTCCATTGGTTGATGTTAGTTTAGTTTCGTTTCTTTCATGTGATGTTATTGTATTTGATTTTATTATATTTTCTTTGGGGTTATTTCTTATTATTTTATTTTATGTTGGATTATCTTCTTTTATTTTACCTTGCTTTATGCGTTTTTATTTTGTTTTGTTATTTTATTATTTTATCATTTTATTTGACCTTATTTTGGTTTAGGCTCTTTTAGGCTATTTTGCTGAATCTCTTTCAGAGCCGATGCTCACAAGCATTAACACCATGCGCATGTGCAGCCAGGAGCAGGCTGATGTGTTCTTCGGTTTAGTTTGAAAAAGCATCCCTTGCAGTCTGGCAAAGGAAAGCCGCAGAAAGGAGCAGCAGGAAGACAGGCCAAGCAGTCCCTCGTTTCTCAACAGTGCAGAAGAACTTGAAGAAGGAGGATGGGTACCGACCACACACCGAAAAGTACAAGAAGAGGAGGGGTGTGGTGCCCTGGGCTATTTTCACAAGTAGGACACGTGTCGATGACAAGCACCCCTTTTGCCTTCCAAAACTTGCTCCGCTGTGCTTCTTGGCCAGGGAGGCCTGAAAAGCGCTCTCCTGCCTGCCCTGCGCTTGCATCGCGTGCAGGGAGAGCTGCAAAGCGGCAGCTCCGCATGGTGCGGCAAGCCTGCAGCCCTTCCAAGCACAGGCTGTTTTGCACAAGCAAGAACACCTCGGGGAACGGAGCCAAGGGAAGAGCAGAGCTCGCTCCTGCTCCAAACCTGCAAGGGGCAAAAGAGCCAGGGAGCGCCAGGGCACGAGGGGCGCCTCGGAGGTGCAAGAGCAGCGGGCAAGAACTGAGCCCAAAGGGCCCAGAGGAGCCCTGACAAGGGGCTGCGCTCAATGCTACGGAGGAGAAGAAGCAACCCCCGGGGGCAACCCTGGGCGTCCGCCCTGGGAGTCTAGAAAGCATCCTCCCCCCGCCTGCGGGGCACGAGGGCCACCTTGGTGGAGCAGGAGCAGCAAGGCACCTAGCCAAAACGGCCCAAAGGAGCCCTGGCAAGGGGCCGTGCTCAGTGCTGCAGAGGAAGGCAAAAAACCCCCGGGGACACTTGCTAGCCCACCGTGGGGGGAAAAAAGCCTTCCTCCCCGCAGCTGCAGGGCACGAGAGGCCACCTTTGTGGTGCATGAGCAACAGGCAGTAACCCAGCCAAAATGGCCCAGAGGAGCCCTGACAAGTGCTCATGCTCAGTGCTGCAGAGGAAGGCAAAAAACCCCCGGGCACCAGAGCCAATCTGCCCCGGGGGAAAATTCCTTCCTGACCCCAGCGTCGCAGGCGATGGGCTCTTCCCTGAGTACATGAGCAAGACCTGCCTCCTCGGCCCGCAGGCTGCTCACGCCTCCCAGGAGATGCCCAACCCCGATTCTCCCTCCACCTGCTGCCACCTCAGGGCCTTCCCAGAGGGGCAAAACGCCCCCGGCCTGATCCATCTGCGGGACAACCATCCTTCCTGTGCCTGGCAAGGCACCAGTGGCTGCTCCAAAGCACCGGCACCCCCGCCAACATCTCTGCATCCCATTCCTCACGGCTGCTGACACTGGCTCCGCAGGGGACGAGGATGGCGAGCTCTGCAGTGCTCCTCAAGAAGGCATTCCCTTGCTCTTGCCACTGCTAGCCGGCTGAAAAGGCCAGCCAGCCTCACCAACCTCCAGCTGTTGGGGGTTCTTCTCGTCTCCAGCAGCCTCGTCGAGCCACCTCCGGCCTTCCTCCCTCAGCCCTCGCCAAGTAATTCCACCGCCTCCTCAAGGACTTCCTCTCGCCCGTCTTGGGGCTGCCCCCAGGCCAGCTATGGCAGCGCGACGCGGGAGCGTGCTCCCTTTTATGCTGCCCCGGGGCATGGTGACTGCTGCGTTGCCGGGCGCTGGCACTGTGACACGGGGGTGACGGGGCCCCCCCTGCGCAGCCCCGCCCGCCGGCCCTCTGCCCAGCGTCCTTCCAGGAAGGCCTTTGGGCTGCTGGCCCCGAGGCAGTCCCTGGGCCCAGGAGGCTCAGGGGGCTGTCCCTGCCCTTGCTGGCCATGCCCTGGGCACAGCTGCTGGGCGTCCCGCTAAATACATCTGGACATTCAGACTACGTCGTGAAGGCTGTTTGTCCCATCTACATTCATTTGGTTGTGGGGATGCCAGAGGTGAAAGCAAGGCTTTTGGTTCCCTCGGCATGAAGTGTGCAGAGACAGAGAGCACGTGCAGGATGGCCTCGCCGTTCCTGACCCATGCACCAAGGGACATTTGCTGCTCCCCTGCTTATGCTGAGGTCTTCTTCTGGGAAAGAAGTCCCAAATCCTTTTCTCTTCTTGACCATCTTTTTCCTTGCACTCCAGAGCTTTTCTCCTCCCTTGGCCTTCACCCTCAATACCTTTCCTCAAAGGGACGGCAGCCCTCTCAGCCTTTGCCTTGCTCCTGCTAGTCGTCTTCACCTCAGCTAGAGAGTCCTGAAGGATCGCTGCAGGTCCCTTCCAACTCAACCCTTCTCTTCTCTTCACTTGTGTTCTATTCCCTGCACTGACGATGAGGCGAATAACAAGGAGACCACTAGTTGCCTGAAATGCCAGGGGGTTTGCAGCTCCAGAAACACTTTCGAGGACACAAATCAAAAAGGATACAAGTAGAAACAGGATTGGATTTCATTTGATTTTACTTTATTTTACTTTCTTTTATTTTCTGTCTTGTTCCATTGGTTGATGTTAGTTTAGTTTCGTTTCTTTCATGTGATGTTATTGTATTTGATTTTATTATATTTTCTTTGGGGTTATTTCTTATTATTTTATTTTATGTTGGATTATCTTCTTTTATTTTACCTTGCTTTATGCGTTTTTATTTTGTTTTGTTATTTTATTATTTTATCATTTTATTTGACCTTATTTTGGTTTAGGCTCTTTTAGGCTATTTTGCTGAATCTCTTTCAGAGCCGATGCTCACAAGCATTAACACCATGCGCATGTGCAGCCAGGAGCAGGCTGATGTGTTCTTCGGTTTAGTTTGAAAAAGCATCCCTTGCAGTCTGGCAAAGGAAAGCCGCAGAAAGGAGCAGCAGGAAGACAGGCCCAGCAGTCCCTCGTTTCTCAACAGTGCAGAAGAACTTGAAGAAGGAGGATGGGTACCGACCACACACCGAAAAGTACAAGAAGAGGAGGGGTGTGGTGCCCTGGGCTATTTTCACAAGTAGGACACGTGTCGATGACAAGCACCCCTTTTGCCTTCCAAAACTTGCTCCGCTGTGCTTCTTGGCCAGGGAGGCCTGAAAAGCGCTCTCCTGCCTGCCCTGCGCTTGCATCGCGTGCAGGGAGAGCTGCAAAGCGGCAGCTCCGCATGGTGCGGCAAGCCTGCAGCCCTTCCAAGCACAGGCTGTTTTGCACAAGCAAGAACACCTCGGGGAACGGAGCCAAGGGAAGAGCAGAGCTCGCTCCTGCTCCAAACCTGCAAGGGGCAAAAGAGCCAGGGAGCGCCAGGGCACGAGGGGCGCCTCGGAGGTGCAAGAGCAGCGGGCAAGAACTGAGCCCAAAGGGCCCAGAGGAGCCCTGACAAGGGGCTGCGCTCAATGCTACGGAGGAGAAGAAGCAACCCCCGGGGGCAACCCTGGGCGTCCGCCCTGGGAGTCTAGAAAGCATCCTCCCCCCGCCTGCGGGGCACGAGGGCCACCTTGGTGGAGCAGGAGCAGCAAGGCACCTAGCCAAAACGGCCCAAAGGAGCCCTGGCAAGGGGCCGTGCTCAGTGCTGCAGAGGAAGGCAAAAAACCCCCGGGGACACTTGCTAGCCCACCGTGGGGGGAAAAAAGCCTTCCTCCCCGCAGCTGCAGGGCACGAGAGGCCACCTTTGTGGTGCATGAGCAACAGGCAGTAACCCAGCCAAAATGGCCCAGAGGAGCCCTGACAAGTGCTCATGCTCAGTGCTGCAGAGGAAGGCAAAAAACCCCCGGGCACCAGAGCCAATCTGCCCCGGGGGAAAATTCCTTCCTGACCCCAGCGTCGCAGGCGATGGGCTCTTCCCTGAGTACATGAGCAAGACCTGCCTCCTCGGCCCGCAGGCTGCTCACGCCTCCCAGGAGATGCCCAACCCCGATTCTCCCTCCACCTGCTGCCACCTCAGGGCCTTCCCAGAGGGGCAAAACGCCCCCGGCCTGATCCATCTGCGGGACAACCATCCTTCCTGTGCCTGGCAAGGCACCAGTGGCTGCTCCAAAGCACCGGCACCCCCGCCAACATCTCTGCATCCCATTCCTCACGGCTGCTGACACTGGCTCCGCAGGGGACGAGGATGGCGAGCTCTGCAGTGCTCCTCAAGAAGGCATTCCCTTGCTCTTGCCACTGCTAGCCGGCTGAAAAGGCCAGCCAGCCTCACCAACCTCCAGCTGTTGGGGGTTCTTCTCGTCTCCAGCAGCCTCGTCGAGCCACCTCCGGCCTTCCTCCCTCAGCCCTCGCCAAGTAATTCCACCGCCT
Organism: Platalea leucorodia; assembly: GCF_965183815.1. Lineage (NCBI taxonomy): Eukaryota > Metazoa > Chordata > Aves > Pelecaniformes > Threskiornithidae > Platalea > Platalea leucorodia. The sequence continues at coordinate 408,030 of NW_028121456.1, forward strand.
CCTCAAGGACTTCCTCTCGCCCGTCTTGGGGCTGCCCCCAGGCCAGCTATGGCAGCGCGACGCGGGAGCGTGCTCCCTTTTATGCTGCCCCGGGGCATGGTGACTGCTGCGTTGCCGGGCGCTGGCACTGTGACACGGGGGTGACGGGGCCCCCCCTGCGCAGCCCCGCCCGCCGGCCCTCTGCCCAGCGTCCTTCCAGGAAGGCCTTTGGGCTGCTGGCCCCGAGGCAGTCCCTGGGCCCAGGAGGCTCAGGGGGCTGTCCCTGCCCTTGCTGGCCATGCCCTGGGCACAGCTGCTGGGCGTCCCGCTAAATACATCTGGACATTCAGACTACGTCGTGAAGGCTGTTTGTCCCATCTACATTCATTTGGTTGTGGGGATGCCAGAGGTGAAAGCAAGGCTTTTGGTTCCCTCGGCATGAAGTGTGCAGAGACAGAGAGCACGTGCAGGATGGCCTCGCCGTTCCTGACCCATGCACCAAGGGACATTTGCTGCTCCCCTGCTTATGCTGAGGTCTTCTTCTGGGAAAGAAGTCCCAAATCCTTTTCTCTTCTTGACCATCTTTTTCCTTGCACTCCAGAGCTTTTCTCCTCCCTTGGCCTTCACCCTCAATACCTTTCCTCAAAGGGACGGCAGCCCTCTCAGCCTTTGCCTTGCTCCTGCTAGTCGTCTTCACCTCAGCTAGAGAGTCCTGAAGGATCGCTGCAGGTCCCTTCCAACTCAACCCTTCTCTTCTCTTCACTTGTGTTCTATTCCCTGCACTGACGATGAGGCGAATAACAAGGAGACCACTAGTTGCCTGAAATGCCAGGGGGTTTGCAGCTCCAGAAACACTTTCGAGGACACAAATCAAAAAGGATACAAGTAGAAACAGGATTGGATTTCATTTGATTTTACTTTATTTTACTTTCTTTTATTTTCTGTCTTGTTCCATTGGTTGATGTTAGTTTAGTTTCGTTTCTTTCATGTGATGTTATTGTATTTGATTTTATTATATTTTCTTTGGGGTTATTTCTTATTATTTTATTTTATGTTGGATTATCTTCTTTTATTTTACCTTGCTTTATGCGTTTTTATTTTGTTTTGTTATTTTATTATTTTATCATTTTATTTGACCTTATTTTGGTTTAGGCTCTTTTAGGCTATTTTGCTGAATCTCTTTCAGAGCCGATGCTCACAAGCATTAACACCATGCGCATGTGCAGCCAGGAGCAGGCTGATGTGTTCTTCGGTTTAGTTTGAAAAAGCATCCCTTGCAGTCTGGCAAAGGAAAGCCGCAGAAAGGAGCAGCAGGAAGACAGGCCAAGCAGTCCCTCGTTTCTCAACAGTGCAGAAGAACTTGAAGAAGGAGGATGGGTACCGACCACACACCGAAAAGTACAAGAAGAGGAGGGGTGTGGTGCCCGGGGCTATTTTCACAAGTAGGACACGTGTCGATGACAAGCACCCCTTTTGCCTTCCAAAACTTGCTCCGCTGTGCTTCTTGGCCAGGGAGGCCTGAAAAGCGCTCTCCTGCCTGCCCTGCGCTTGGATCGCGTGCAGGGAGAGCTGCAAAGCGGCAGCTCCGCATGGTGCGGCAAGCCTGCAGCCCTTCCAAGCACAGGCTGTTTTGCACAAGCAAGAACACCTCGGGGAACGGAGCCAAGGGAAGAGCAGAGCTCGCTCCTGCTCCAAACCTGCAAGGGGCAAAAGAGCCAGGGAGCGCCAGGGCACGAGGGGCGCCTCGGAGGTGCAAGAGCAGCGGGCAAGAACTGAGCCCAAAGGGCCCAGAGGAGCCCTGACAAGGGGCTGCGCTCAATGCTACGGAGGAGAAGAAGCAACCCCCGGGGGCAACCCTGGGCGTCCGCCCTGGGAGTCTAGAAAGCATCCTCCCCCCGCCTGCGGGGCATGAGGGCCACCTTGGTGGAGCAGGAGCAGCAGGCACCTAGCCAAAACGGCCCAAAGGAGCCCTGGCAAGGGGCCGTGCTCAGTGCTGCAGAGGAAGGCAAAAAACCCCTGGGGACACTTGCTAGCCCACCGTGGGGGGAAAAAAGCCTTCCTCCCCACAGCTGCAGGGCACGAGAGGCCACCTTTGTGGTGCATGAGCAACAGGCAGTAACCCAGCCAAAATGGCCCAGAGGAGCCCTGACAAGTGCTCGTGCTCAGTGCTGCAGAGGAAGGCAAAAAAACCCCGGGCACCAGAGCCAATCTGCCCCGGGGGAAAATTCCTTCCTGACCCCAGCGTCGCAGGCGATGGGCTATTCCCTGAGCACGTGAGCAAGACCTGCCTCCTCGGCCCGCAGGCTGCTCACGCCTCCCAGGAGATGCCCAACCCCGATTCTCCCTCCACCTGCTGCCACCTCAGGGCCTTCCCAGAGGGGCAAAACGCCCCCGGCCTGATCCATCTGCGGGACAACCATCCTTCCTGTGCCTGGCAAGGCACCAGTGGCTGCTCCAAAGCACCGGCACCCCCGCCAACATCTCTGCATCCCCTTCCTCACGGCTGCTGCCACTGGCTCCGCAGGGGACGAGGATGGCGAGCTCTGCAGTGCTCCTCAAGAAGGCATTCCCTTGCTCTTGCCACTGCTAGCCGGCTGAAAAGGCCAGCCAGCCTCACCAACCTCCAGCTGTTGGGGGTTCTTCTCGTCTCCAGCAGCCTCGTCGAGCCACCTCCGGCCTTCCTCCCTCAGCCCTCGCCAAGTAATTCCACCGCCTCCTCAAGGACTTCCTCTCGCCCGTCTTGGGGCTGCCCCCAGGCCAGCTATGGCAGCGCGACGCGGGAGCGTGCTCCCTTTTATGCTGCCCCGGGGCATGGTGACTGCTGCGTTGCCGGGCGCTGGCACTGTGACACGGGGGTGACGGGGCCCCCCCTGCGCAGCCCCGCCCGCCGGCCCTCTGCCCAGCGTCCTTCCAGGAAGGCCTTTGGGCTGCTGGCCCCGAGGCAGTCCCTGGGCCCAGGAGGCTCAGGGGGCTGTCCCTGCCCTTGCTGGCCATGCCCTGGGCACAGCTGCTGGGCGTCCCGCTAAATACATCTGGACATTCAGACTACGTCGTGAAGGCTGTTTGTCCCATCTACATTCCTTTGGTTGTGGGGATGCCAGAGGTGAAAGCAAGGCTTTTGGTTCCCTCGGCATGAAGTGTGCAGAGACAGAGAGCACGTGCAGGATGGCCTCGCCGTTCCTGACCCATGCACCAAGGGACATTTGCTGCTCCCCTGCTTATGCTGAGGTCTTCTTCTGGGAAAGAAGTCCCAAATCCTTTTCTCTTCTTGACCATCTTTTTCCTTGCACTCCAGAGCTTTTCTCCTCCCTTGGCCTTCACCCTCAATACCTTTCCTGAAAGGGACGGCAGCCCTCTCAGCCTTTGCCTTGCTCCTGCTAGTCGTCTTCACCTCAGCTAGAGAGTCCTGAAGGATCGCTGCAGGTCCCTTCCAACTCAACCCTTCTCTTCTCTTCACTTGTGTTCTATTCCCTGCACTGACGATGAGGCGAATAACAAGGAGACCACTAGTTGCCTGAAATGCCAGGGGGTTTGCAGCTCCAGAAACACTTTCGAGGACACAAATCAAAAAGGATACAAGTAGAAACAGGATTGGATTTCATTTGATTTTACTTTATTTTACTTTCTTTTATTTTCTGTCTTGTTCCGTTGGTTGATGTTAGTTTAGTTTCGTTTCTTTCATGTGATGTTATTGTATTTGATTTTATTATATTTTCTTTGGGGTTATTTCTTATTATTTTATTTTATGTTGGATTATCTTCTTTTATTTTACCTTGCTTTATGCGTTTTTATTTTGTTTTGTTATTTTATTATTTTATCATTTTATTTGACCTTCTTTTGGTTTAGGCTCTTTTAGGCTATTTTGCTGAATCTCTTTCAGAGCCGATGCTCACAAGCATTAACACCATGCGCATGTGCAGCCAGGAGCAGGCTGATGTGTTCTTCGGTTTAGTTTGAAAAAGCATCCCTTGCAGTCTGGCAAAGGAAAGCCGCAGAAAGGAGCAGCAGGAAGACAGGCCAAGCAGTCCCTCGTTTCTCAACAGTGCAGAAGAACTTGAAGAAGGAGGATGGGTACCGACCACACACCGAAAAGTACAAGAAGAGGAGGGGTGTGGTGCCCTGGGCTATTTTCACAAGTAGGACACGTGTCGATGACAAGCACCCCTTTTGCCTTCCAAAACTTGCTCCGCTGTGCTTCTTGGCCAGGGAGGCCTGAAAAGCGCTCTCCTGCCTGCCCTGCGCTTGGATCGCGTGCAGGGAGAGCTGCAAAGCGGCAGCTCCGCATGGTGCGGCAAGCCTGCAGCCCTTCCAAGCACAGGCTGTTTTGCACAAGCAAGAACACCTCGGGGAACGGAGCCAAGGGAAGAGCAGAGCTCGCTCCTGCTCCAAACCTGCAAGGGGCAAAAGAGCCAGGGAGCGCCAGGGCACGAGGGGCGCCTCGGAGGTGCAAGAGCAGCGGGCAAGAACTGAGCCCAAAGGGCCCAGAGGAGCCCTGACAAGGGGCTGCGCTCAATGCTACGGAGGAGAAGAAGCAACCCCCGGGGGCAACCCTGGGCGTCCGCCCTGGGAGTCTAGAAAGCATCCTCCCCCCGCCTGCGGGGCACGAGGGCCACCTTGGTGGAGCAGGAGCAGCAGGCACCTAGCCAAAACGGCCCAAAGGAGCCCTGGCAAGGGGCCGTGCTCAGTGCTGCAGAGGAAGGCAAAAAACCCCCGGGGACACTTGCTAGCCCACCGTGGGGGGAAAAAAGCCTTCCTCCCCACAGCTGCAGGGCACGAGAGGCCACCTTTGTGGTGCATGAGCAACAGGCAGTAACCCAGCCAAAATGGCCCAGAGGAGCCCTGACAAGTGCTCGTGCTCAGTGCTGCAGAGGAAGGCAAAAAACCCCCGGGCACCAGAGCCAATCTGCCCCGGGGGAAAATTCCTTCCTGACCCCAGCGTCGCAGGCGATGGGCTATTCCCTGAGCACGTGAGCAAGACCTGCCTCCTCGGCCCGCAGGCTGCTCACGCCTCCCAGGAGATGCCCAACCCCGATTCTCCCTCCACCTGCTGCCACCTCAGGGCCTTCCCAGAGGGGCAAAACGCCCCCGGCCTGATCCATCTGTGGGACAACCATCCTTCCTGTGCCTGGCAAGGCACCAGTGGCTGCTCCAAAGCACCGGCACCCCCGCCAACATCTCTGCATCCCCTTCCTCACGGCTGCTGCCACTGGCTCCGCAGGGGATGAGGATGGCGAGCTCTGCAGTGCTCCTCAAGAAGGCATTCCCTTGCTCTTGCCACTGCTAGCCGGCTGAAAAGGCCAGCCAGCCTCACCAACCTCCAGCTGTTGGGGGTTCTTCTCGTCTCCAGCAGCCTCGTCGAGCCACCTCCGGCCTTCCTCCCTCAGCCCTCGCCAAGTAATTCCACCGCCTCCTCAAGGACTTCCTCTCGCCCGTCTTGGGGCTGCCCCCAGGCCAGCTATGGCAGCGCGACGCGGGAGCGTGCTCCCTTTTATGCTGCCCCGGGGCATGGTGACTGCTGCGTTGCCGGGCGCTGGCACTGTGACACGGGGGTGACGGGGCCCCCCCTGCGCAGCCCCGCCCGCCGGCCCTCTGCCCAGCGTCCTTCCAGGAAGGCCTTTGGGCTGCTGGCCCCGAGGCAGTCCCTGGGCCCAGGAGGCTCAGGGGGCTGTCCCTGCCCTTGCTGGCCATGCCCTGGGCACAGCTGCTGGGCGTCCCGCTAAATACATCTGGACATTCAGACTACGTCGTGAAGGCTGTTTGTCCCATCTGCATTCATTTGGTTGTGGGGATGCCAGAGGTGAAAGCAAGGCTTTTGGTTCCCTCGGCATGAAGTGTGCAGAGACAGAGAGCACGTGCAGGATGGCCTCGCCGTTCCTGACCCATGCACCAAGGGACATTTGCTGCTCCCCTGCTTATGCTGAGGTCTTCTTCTGGGAAAGAAGTCCCAAATCCTTTTCTCTTCTTGACCATCTTTTTCCTTGCACTCCAGAGCTTTTCTCCTCCCTTGGCCTTCACCCTCAATACCTTTCCTCAAAGGGACGGCAGCCCTCTCAGCCTTTGCCTTGCTCCTGCTCGTCGTCTTCACCTCAGCTAGAGAGTCCTGAAGGATCGCTGCAGGTCCCTTCCAACTCAACCCTTCTCTTCTCTTCACTTGTGTTCTATTCCCTGCACTGACGATGAGGCGAATAACAAGGAGACCACTAGTTGCCTGAAATGCCAGGGGGTTTGCAGCTCCAGAAACACTTTCGAGGACACAAATCAAAAAGGATACAAGTAGAAACAGGATTGGATTTCATTTGATTTTACTTTATTTTACTTTCTTTTATTTTCTGTCTTGTTCCGTTGGTTGATGTTAGTTTAGTTTCGTTTCTTTCATGTGATGTTATTGTATTTGATTTTATTATATTTTCTTTGGGGTTATTTCTTATTATTTTATTTTATGTTGGATTATCTTCTTTTATTTTACCTTGCTTTATGCGTTTTTATTTTGTTTTGTTATTTTATTATTTTATCATTTTATTTGACCTTCTTTTGGTTTAGGCTCTTTTAGGCTATTTTGCTGAATCTCTTTCAGAGCCGATGCTCACAAGCATTAACACCATGCGCATGTGCAGCCAGGAGCAGGCTGATGTGTTCTTCGGTTTAGTTTGAAAAAGCATCCCTTGCAGTCTGGCAAAGGAAAGCCGCAGAAAGGAGCAGCAGGAAGACAGGCCAAGCAGTCCCTCGTTTCTCAACAGTGCAGAAGAACTTGAAGAAGGAGGATGGGTACCGACCACACACCGAAAAGTACAAGAAGAGGAGGGGTGTGGTGCCCGGGGCTATTTTCACAAGTAGGACACGTGTCGATGACAAGCACCCCTTTTGCCTTCCAAAACTTGCTCCGCTGTGCTTCTTGGCCAGGGAGGCCTGAAAAGCGCTCTCCTGCCTGCCCTGCGCTTGCATCGCGTGCAGGGAGAGCTGCAAAGCGGCAGCTCCGCATGGTGCGGCAAGCCTGCAGCCCTTCCAAGCACAGGCTGTTTTGCACAAGCAAGAACACCTCGGGGAACGGAGCCAAGGGAAGAGCAGAGCTCGCTCCTGCTCCAAACCTGCAACGGGCAAAAGAGCCAGGGAGCGCCAGGGCACGAGGGGCACCTCGGAGGTGCAAGAGCAGCGGGCAAGAACTGAGCCCAAAGGGCCCAGAGGAGCCCTGACAAGGGGCTGCGCTCAATGCTACGGAGGAGAAGAAGCAACCCCCGGGGGCAACCCTGGGCGTCCGCCCTGGGAGTCTAGAAAGCATCCTCCCCCCACCTGCGGGGCACGAGGGCCACCTTGGTGGAGCAGGAGCAGCAGGCACCTAGCTAAAACGGCCCAAAGGAGCCCTGGCAAGGGGCCGTGCTCAGTGCTGCAGAGGAAGGCAAAAAACCCCCGGGGACACTTGCTAGCCCACCGTGGGGGGAAAAAAGCCTTCCTCCCCACAGCTGCAGGGCACGAGAGGCCACCTTTGTGGTGCATGAGCAACAGGCAGTAACCCAGCCAAAATGGCCCAGAGGAGCCCTGACAAGTGCTCGTGCTCAGTGCTGCAGAGGAAGGCAAAAAACCCCCGGGCACCAGAGCCAATCTGCCCCGGGGGAAAATTCCTTCCTGACCCCAGCGTCGCAGGCGATGGGCTATTCCCTGAGCACGTGAGCAAGACCTGCCTCCTCGGCCCGCAGGCTGCTCACGCCTCCCAGGAGATGCCCAACCCCGATTCTCCCTCCACCTGCTGCCACCTCAGGGCCTTCCCAGAGGGGCAAAACGCCCCCGGCCTGATCCATCTGCGGGACAACCATCCTTCCTGTGCCTGGCAAGGCACCAGTGGCTGCTCCAAAGCACCGGCACCCCCGCCAACATCTCTGCATCCCCTTCCTCACGGCTGCTGCCACTGGCTCCGCAGGGGACGAGGATGGCGAGCTCTGCAGTGCTCCTCAAGAAGGCATTCCCTTGCTCTTGCCACTGCTAGCCGGCTGAAAAGGCCAGCCAGCCTCACCAACCTCCAGCTGTTGGGGGTTCTTCTCGTCTCCAGCAGCCTCGTCGAGCCACCTCCGGCCTTCCTCCCTCAGCCCTCGCCAAGTAATTCCACCGCCTCCTCAAGGACTTCCTCTCGCCCGTCTTGGGGCTGCCCCCAGGCCAGCTATGGCAGCGCGACGCGGGAGCGTGCTCCCTTTTATGCTGCCCCGGGGCATGGTGACTGCTGCGTTGCCGGGCGCTGGCACTGTGACACGGGGGTGACGGGGCCCCCCCTGCGCAGCCCCGCCCGCCGGCCCTCTGCCCAGCGTCCTTCCAGGAAGGCCTTTGGGCTGCTGGCCCCGAGGCAGTCCCTGGGCCCAGGAGGCTCAGGGGGCTGTCCCTGCCCTTGCTGGCCATGCCCTGGGCACAGCTGCTGGGCGTCCCGCTAAATACATCTGGACATTCAGACTACGTCGTGAAGGCTGTTTGTCCCATCTACATTCATTTGGTTGTGGGGATGCCAGAGGTGAAAGCAAGGCTTTTGGTTCCCTCGGCATGAAGTGTGCAGAGACAGAGAGCACGTGCAGGATGGCCTCGCCGTTCCTGACCCATGCACCAAGGGACATTTGCTGCTCCCCTGCTTATGCTGAGGTCTTCTTCTGGGAAAGAAGTCCCAAATCCTTTTCTCTTCTTGACCATCTTTTTCCTTGCACTCCAGAGCTTTTCTCCTCCCTTGGCCTTCACCCTCAATACCTTTCCTGAAAGGGACGGCAGCCCTCTCAGCCTTTGCCTTGCTCCTGCTCGTCGTCTTCACCTCAGCTAGAGAGTCCTGAAGGATCGCTGCAGGTCCCTTCCAACTCAACCCTTCTCTTCTCTTCACTTGTGTTCTATTCCCTGCACTGACGATGAGGCGAATAACAAGGAGACCACTAGTTGCCTGAAATGCCAGGGGGTTTGCAGCTCCAGAAACACTTTCGAGGACACAAATCAAAAAGGATACAAGTAGAAACAGGATTGGATTTCATTTGATTTTACTTTATTTTACTTTCTTTTATTTTCTGTCTTGTTCCGTTGGTTGATGTTAGTTTAGTTTCGCTTCTTTCATGTGATGTTATTGTATTTGATTTTATTATATTTTCTTTGGGGTTATTTCTTATTATTTTATTTTATGTTGGATTATCTTCTTTTATTTTACCTTGCTTTATGCGTTTTTATTTTGTTTTGTTATTTTATTATTTTATCATTTTATTTGACCTTATTTTGGTTTAGGCTCTTTTAGGCTATTTTGCTGAATCTCTTTCAGAGCCGATGCTCACAAGCATTAACACCATGCGCATGTGCAGCCAGGAGCAGGCTGATGTGTTCTTCGGTTTAGTTTGAAAAAGCATCCCTTGCAGTCTGGCAAAGGAAAGCCGCAGAAAGGAGCAGCAGGAAGACAGGCCAAGCAGTCCCTCGTTTCTCAACAGTGCAGAAGAACTTGAAGAAGGAGGATGGGTACCGACCACACACCGAAAAGTACAAGAAGAGGAGGGGTGTGGTGCCCTGGGCTATTTTCACAAGTAGGACACGTGTCGATGACAAGCACCCCTTTTGCCTTCCAAAACTTGCTCCGCTGTGCTTCTTGGCCAGGGAGGCCTGAAAAGCGCTCTCCTGCCTGCCCTGCGCTTGCATCGCGTGCAGGGAGAGCTGCAAAGCGGCAGCTCCGCATGGTGCGGCAAGCCTGCAGCCCTTCCAAGCACAGGCTGTTTTGCACAAGCAAGAACACCTCGGGGAACGGAGCCAAGGGAAGAGCAGAGCTCGCTCCTGCTCCAAACCTGCAAGGGGCAAAAGAGCCAGGGAGCGCCAGGGCACGAGGGGCGCCTCGGAGGTGCAAGAGCAGCGGGCAAGAACTGAGCCCAAAGGGCCCAGAGGAGCCCTGACAAGGGGCTGCGCTCAATGCTACGGAGGAGAAGAAGCAACCCCCGGGGGCAACCCTGGGCGTCCGCCCTGGGAGTCTAGAAAGCGTCCTCCCCCCGCCTGCGGGGCACGAGGGCCACCTTGGTGGAGCAGGAGCAGCAGGCACCTAGCCAAAACGGCCCAAAGGAGCCCTGGCAAGGGGCCGTGCTTAGTGCTGCAGAGGAAGGCAAAAAACCCCTGGGGACACTTGCTAGCCCACCGTGGGGGGAAAAAAGCCTTCCTCCCCACAGCTGCAGGGCACGAGAGGCCACCTTTGTGGTGCATGAGCAACAGGCAGTAACCCAGCCAAAATGGCCCAGAGGAGCCCTGACAAGTGCTCGTGCTCAGTGCTGCAGAGGAAGGCAAAAAACCCCCGGGCACCAGAGCCAATCTGCCCCGGGGGAAAATTCCTTACTGACCCCAGCGTCGCAGGCGATGGGCTCTTCCCTGAGTACATGAGCAAGACCTGCCTCCTCGGCCCGCAGGCTGCTCACGCCTCCCAGGAGATGCCCAACCCCGATTCTCCCTCCACCTGCTGCCACCTCAGGGCCTTCCCAGAGGGGCAAAACGCCCCCGGCCTGATCCATCTGCGGGACAACCATCCTTCCTGTGCCTGGCAAGGCACCAGTGGCTGCTCCAAAGCACCGGCACCCCCGCCAACATCTCTGCATCCCCTTCCTCACGGCTGCTGACACTGGCTCCGCAGGGGATGAGGATGGCGAGCTCTGCAGTGCTCCTCAAGAAGGCATTCCCTTGCTCTTGCCACTGCTAGCCGGCTGAAAAGGCCAGCCAGCCTCACCAACCTCCAGCTGTTGGGGGTTCTTCTCGTCTCCAGCAGCCTCGTCGAGCCACCTCCGGCCTTCCTCCCTCAGCCCTCGCCAAGTAATTCCACCGCCTCCTCAAGGACTTCCTCTCGCCCGTCTTGGGGCTGCCCCCAGGCCAGCTATGGCAGCGCGACGCGGGAGCGTGCTCCCTTTTATGCTGCCCCGGGGCATGGTGACTGCTGCGTTGCCGGGCGCTGGCACTGTGACACGGGGGTGACGGGGCCCCCCCTGCGCAGCCCCGCCCGCCGGCCCTCTGCCCAGCATCCTTCCCAGGAAGGCCTTTGGGCTGCTGGCCCCGAGGCAGTCCCTGGGCCCAGGAGGCTCAGGGGGCTGTCCCTGCCCTTGCTGGCCATGCCCTGGGCACAGCTGCTGGGCGTCCCGCTAAATACATCTGGACATTCAGACTACGTCGTGAAGGCTGTTTGTCCCATCTGCATTCATTTGGTTGTGGGGATGCCAGAGGTGAAAGCAAGGCTTTTGGTTCCCTCTGCATGAACTGGGCAGAGACGGAGAGCACGTGCAGGATGGCCTCGCCGTTCCTGACCCATGCACCAAGGGACATTTGCTGCTCCCCTGCTTATGCTGAGGTCTTCTTCTGGGAAAGAAGTCCCAAATCCTTTTCTCTTCTTGACCATCTTTTTCCTTGCACTCCAGAGCTTTTCTCCTCCCTTGGCCTTCACCCTCAATACCTTTCCTGAAAGGGACGGCAGCCCTCTCAGCCTTTGCCTTGCTCCTGCTAGTCGTCTTCACCTCAGCTAGAGAGTCCTGAAGGATCGCTGCAGGTCCCTTCCAACTCAACCCTTCTCTTCTCTTCACTTGTGTTCTATTCCCTGCACTGACGATGAGGCGAAGAACAAGGAGACCACTAGTTGCCTGAAATGCCAGGGGGTTTGCAGCTCCAGAAACACTTTCGAGGACACAAATCAAAAAGGATACAAGTAGAAACAGGATTGGATTTCATTTGATTTTACTTTATTTTACTTTCTTTTATTTTCTGTCTTGTTCCGTTGGTTGATGTTAGTTTAGTTTCGCTTCTTTCATGTGATGTTATTGTATTTGATTTTATTATATTTTCTTTGGGGTTATTTCTTATTATTTTATTTTATGTTGGATTATCTTCTTTTATTTTACCTTGCTTTATGCGTTTTTATTTTGTTTTGTTATTTTATTATTTTATCATTTTATTTGACCTTCTTTTGGTTTAGGCTCTTTTAGGCTATTTTGCTGAATCTCTTTCAGAGCCGATGCTCACAAGCATTAACACCATGCGCATGTGCAGCCAGGAGCAGGCTGATGTGTTCTTCGGTTTAGTTTGAAAAAGCATCCCTTGCAGTCTGGCAAAGGAAAGCCGCAGAAAGGAGCAGCAGGAAGACAGGCCAAGCAGTCCCTCGTTTCTCAACAGTGCAGAAGAACTTGAAGAAGGAGGATGGGTACCGACCACACACCGAAAAGTACAAGAAGAGGAGGGGTGTGGTGCCCGGGGCTATTTTCACAAGTAGGACACGTGTCGATGACAAGCACCCCTTTTGCCTTCCAAAACTTGCTCCGCTGTGCTTCTTGGCCAGGGAGGCCTGAAAAGTGCTCTCCTGCCTGCCCTGCGCTTGCATCGCGTGCAGGGAGAGCTGCAAAGCGGCAGCTCCGCATGGTGCGGCAAGCCTGCAGCCCTTCCAAGCACAGGCTGTTTTGCACAAGCAAGAACACCTCGGGGAACGGAGCCAAGGGAAGAGCAGAGCTCGCTCCTGCTCCAAACCTGCAAGGGGCAAAAGAGCCAGGGAGCGCCAGGGCACGAGGGGCGCCTCGGAGGTGCAAGAGCAGCGGGCAAGAACTGAGCCCAAAGGGCCCAGAGGAGCCCTGACAAGGGGCTGCGCTCAATGCTACGGAGGAGAAGAAGCAACCCCCGGGGGCAACCCTGGGCGTCCGCCCTGGGAGTCTAGAAAGCATCCTCCCCCCACCTGCGGGGCACGAGGACCACCTTGGTGGAGCAGGAGCAGCAGGCACCTAGCCAAAACGGCCCAAAGGAGCCCTGGCAAGAGGCCGTGCTCAGTGCTGCAGAGGAAGGCAAAAAACCCCTGGGGACACTTGCTAGCCCACCGTGGGGGGAAAAAAGCCTTCCTCCCCACAGCTGCAGGGCACGAGAGGCCACCTTTGTGGTGCATGAGCAACAGGCAGTAACCCAGCCAAAATGGCCCAGAGGAGCCCTGACAAGTGCTCATGCTCAGTGCTGCAGAGGAAGGCAAAAAACCCCCGGGCACCAGAGCCAATCTGCCCCGGGGGAAAATTCCTTCCTGACCCCAGCGTCGCAGGCGATGGGCTCTTCCCTGAGTACATGAGCAAGACCTGCCTCCTCGGCCCGCAGGCTGCTCACGCCTCCCAGGAGATGCCCAACCCCGATTCTCCCTCCACCTGCTGCCACCTCAGGGCCTTCCCAGAGGGGCAAAACGCCCCCGGCCTGATCCATCTGCGGGACAACCATCCTTCCTGTGCCTGGCAAGGCACCAGTGGCTGCTCCAAAGCACCGGCACCCCCGCCAACATCTCTGCATCCCCTTCCTCACGGCTGCTGCCACTGGCTCCGCAGGGGATGAGGATGGCGAGCTCTGCAGTGCTCGTCAAGAAGGCATTCCCTTGCTCTTGCCACTGCTAGCCGGCTGAAAAGGCCAGCCAGCCTCACCAACCTCCAGCTGTTGGGGGTTCTTCTCGTCTCCAGCAGCCTCGTCGAGCCACCTCCGGCCTTCCTCCCTCAGCCCTCGCCAAGTAATTCCACCGCCTCCTCAAGGACTTCCTCTCGCCCGTCTTGGGGCTGCCCCCAGGCCAGCTATGGCAGCGCGACGCGGGAGCGTGCTCCCTTTTATGCTGCCCCGGGGCATGGTGACTGCTGCGTTGCCGGGCGCTGGCACTGTGACACGGGGGTGACGGGGCCCCCCCTGCGCAGCCCCGCCCGCCGGCCCTCTGCCCAGCGTCCTTCCAGGAAGGCCTTTGGGCTGCTGGCCCCGAGGCAGTCCCTGGGCCCAGGAGGCTCAGGGGGCTGTCCCTGCCCTTGCTGGCCATGCCCTGGGCACAGCTGCTGGGCGTCCCGCTAAATACATCTGGACATTCAGACTACGTCGTGAAGGCTGTTTGTCCCATCTACATTCATTTGGTTGTGGGGATGCCAGAGGTGAAAGCAAGGCTTTTGGTTCCCTCGGCATGAAGTGTGCAGAGACAGAGAGCACGTGCAGGATGGCCTCGCCGTTCCTGACCCATGCACCAAGGGACATTTGCTGCTCCCCTGCTTATGCTGAGGTCTTCTTCTGGGAAAGAAGTCCCAAATCCTTTTCTCTTCTTGACCATCTTTTTCCTTGCACTCCAGAGCTTTTCTCCTCCCTTGGCCTTCACCCTCAATACCTTTCCTGAAAGGGACGGCAGCCCTCTCAGCCTTTGCCTTGCTCCTGCTAGTCGTCTTCACCTCAGCTAGAGAGTCCTGAAGGATCGCTGCAGGTCCCTTCCAACTCAACCCTTCTCTTCTCTTCACTTGTGTTCTATTCCCTGCACTGACGATGAGGCGAATAACAAGGAGACCACTAGTTGCCTGAAATGCCAGGGGGTTTGCAGCTCCAGAAACACTTTCGAGGACACAAATCAAAAAGGATACAAGTAGAAACAGGATTGGATTTCATTTGATTTTACTTTATTTTACTTTCTTTTATTTTCTGTCTTGTTCCGTTGGTTGATGTTAGTTTAGTTTCGCTTCTTTCATGTGATGTTATTGTATTTGATTTTATTATATTTTCTTTGGGGTTATTTCTTATTATTTTATTTTATGTTGGATTATCTTCTTTTATTTTACCTTGCTTTATGCGTTTTTATTTTGTTTTGTTATTTTATTATTTTATCATTTTATTTGACCTTCTTTTGGTTTAGGCTCTTTTAGGCTATTTTGCTGAATCTCTTTCAGAGCCGATGCTCACAAGCATTAACACCATGCGCATGTGCAGCCAGGAGCAGGCTGATGTGTTCTTCGGTTTAGTTTGAAAAAGCATCCCTTGCAGTCTGGCAAAGGAAAGCCGCAGAAAGGAGCAGCAGGAAGACAGGCCAAGCAGTCCCTCGTTTCTCAACAGTGCAGAAGAACTTGAAGAAGGAGGATGGGTACCGACCACACACCGAAAAGTACAAGAAGAGGAGGGGTGTGGTGCCCTGGGCTATTTTCACAAGTAGGACACGTGTCGATGACAAGCACCCCTTTTGCCTTCCAAAACTTGCTCCGCTGTGCTTCTTGGCCAGGGAGGCCTGAAAAGTGCTCTCCTGCCTGCCCTGCGCTTGCATCGCGTGCAGGGAGAGCTGCAAAGCGGCAGCTCCGCATGGTGCGGCAAGCCTGCAGCCCTTCCAAGCACAGGCTGTTTTGCACAAGCAAGAACACCTCGGGGAACGGAGCCAAGGGAAGAGCAGAGCTCGCTCCTGCTCCAAACCTGCAAGGGGCAAAAGAGCCAGGGAGCGCCAGGGCACGAGGGGCGCCTCGCAGGTGCAAGAGCAGCGGGCAAGAACTGAGCCCAAAGGGCCCAGAGGAGCCCTGACAAGGGGCTGCGCTCAATGCTACGGAGGAGAAGAAGCAACCCCCGGGGGCAACCCTGGGCGTCCGCCCTGGGAGTCTAGAAAGCATCCTCCCCCCACCTGCGGGGCACGAGGACCACCTTGGTGGAGCAGGAGCAGCAGGCACCTAGCCAAAACGGCCCAAAGGAGCCCTGGCAAGAGGCCGTGCTCAGTGCTGCAGAGGAAGGCAAAAAACCCCTGGGGACACTTGCTAGCCCACCGTGGGGGGAAAAAAGCCTTCCTCCCCACAGCTGCAGGGCACGAGAGGCCACCTTTGTGGTGCATGAGCAACAGGCAGTAACCCAGCCAAAATGGCCCAGAGGAGCCCTGACAAGTGCTCATGCTCAGTGCTGCAGAGGAAGGCAAAAAACCCCCGGGCACCAGAGCCAATCTGCCCCGGGGGAAAATTCCTTCCTGACCCCAGCGTCGCAGGCGATGGGCTCTTCCCTGAGTACATGAGCAAGACCTGCCTCCTCGGCCCGCAGGCTGCTCACGCCTCCCAGGAGATGCCCAACCCCGATTCTCCCTCCACCTGCTGCCACCTCAGGGCCTTCCCAGAGGGGCAAAACGCCCCCGGCCTGATCCATCTGCGGGACAACCATCCTTCCTGTGCCTGGCAAGGCACCAGTGGCTGCTCCAAAGCACCGGCACCCCCGCCAACATCTCTGCATCCCCTTCCTCACGGCTGCTGCCACTGGCTCCGCAGGGGATGAGGATGGCGAGCTCTGCAGTGCTCGTCAAGAAGGCATTCCCTTGCTCTTGCCACTGCTAGCCGGCTGAAAAGGCCAGCCAGCCTCACCAACCTCCAGCTGTTGGGGGTTCTTCTCGTCTCCAGCAGCCTCGTCGAGCCACCTCCGGCCTTCCTCCCTCAGCCCTCGCCAAGTAATTCCACCGCCTCCTCAAGGACTTCCTCTCGCCCGTCTTGGGGCTGCCCCCAGGCCAGCTATGGCAGCGCGACGCGGGAGCGTGCTCCCTTTTATGCTGCCCCGGGGCATGGTGACTGCTGCGTTGCCGGGCGCTGGCACTGTGACACGGGGGTGACGGGGCCCCCCCTGCGCAGCCCCGCCCGCCGGCCCTCTGCCCAGCGTCCTTCCAGGAAGGCCTTTGGGCTGCTGGCCCCGAGGCAGTCCCTGGGCCCAGGAGGCTCAGGGGGCTGTCCCTGCCCTTGCTGGCCATGCCCTGGGCACAGCTGCTGGGCGTCCCGCTAAATACATCTGGACATTCAGACTACGTCGTGAAGGCTGTTTGTCCCATCTACATTCATTTGGTTGTGGGGATGCCAGAGGTGAAAGCAAGGCTTTTGGTTCCCTCGGCATGAAGTGTGCAGAGACAGAGAGCACGTGCAGGATGGCCTCGCCGTTCCTGACCCATGCACCAAGGGACATTTGCTGCTCCCCTGCTTATGCTGAGGTCTTCTTCTGGGAAAGAAGTCCCAAATCCTTTTCTCTTCTTGACCATCTTTTTCCTTGCACTCCAGAGCTTTTCTCCTCCCTTGGCCTTCACCCTCAATACCTTTCCTGAAAGGGACGGCAGCCCTCTCAGCCTTTGCCTTGCTCCTGCTAGTCGTCTTCACCTCAGCTAGAGAGTCCTGAAGGATCGCTGCAGGTCCCTTCCAACTCAACCCTTCTCTTCTCTTCACTTGTGTTCTATTCCCTGCACTGACGATGAGGCGAATAACAAGGAGACCACTAGTTGCCTGAAATGCCAGGGGGTTTGCAGCTCCAGAAACACTTTCGAGGACACAAATCAAAAAGGATACAAGTAGAAACAGGATTGGATTTCATTTGATTTTACTTTATTTTACTTTCTTTTATTTTCTGTCTTGTTCCGTTGGTTGATGTTAGTTTAGTTTCGTTTCTTTCATGTGATGTTATTGTATTTGATTTTATTATATTTTCTTTGGGGTTATTTCTTATTATTTTATTTTATGTTGGATTATCTTCTTTTATTTTACCTTGCTTTATGCGTTTTTATTTTGTTTTGTTATTTTATTATTTTATCATTTTATTTGACCTTATTTTGGTTTAGGCTCTTTTAGGCTATTTTGCTGAATCTCCTTCAGAGCCGATGCTCACAAGCATTAACACCATGCGCATGTGCAGCCAGGAGCAGGCTGATGTGTTCTTCGGTTTAGTTTGAAAAAGCATCCCTTGCAGTCTGGCAAAGGAAAGCCGCAGAAAGGAGCAGCAGGAAGACAGGCCAAGCAGTCCCTCGTTTCTCAACAGTGCAGAAGAACTTGAAGAAGGAGGATGGGTACCGACCACACACCGAAAAGTACAAGAAGAGGAGGGGTGTGGTGCCCTGGGCTATTTTCACAAGTAGGACACGTGTCGATGACAAGCACCCCTTTTGCCTTCCAAAACTTGCTCCGCTGTGCTTCTTGGCCAGGGAGGCCTGAAAAGCGCTCTCCTGCCTGCCCTGCGCTTGCATCGCGTGCAGGGAGAGCTGCAAAGCGGCAGCTCCGCATGGTGCGGCAAGCCTGCAGCCCTTCCAAGCACAGGCTGTTTTGCACAAGCAAGAACACCTCGGGGAACGGAGCCAAGGGAAGAGCAGAGCTCGCTCCTGCTCCAAACCTGCAAGGGGCAAAAGAGCCAGGGAGCGCCAGGGCACGAGGGGCGCCTCGGAGGTGCAAGAGCAGCGGGCAAGAACTGAGCCCAAAGGGCCCAGAGGAGCCCTGACAAGGGGCTGCGCTCAATGCTACGGAGGAGAAGAAGCAACCCCCGGGGGCAACCCTGGGCGTCCGCCCTGGGAGTCTAGAAAGCATCCTCCCCCCGCCTGCGGGGCACGAGGGCCACCTTGGTGGAGCAGGAGCAGCAGGCACCTAGCCAAAACGGCCCAAAGGAGCCCTGGCAAGAGGCCGTGCTCAGTGCTGCAGAGGAAGGCAAAAAACCCCTGGGGACACTTGCTAGCCCACCGTGGGGGGAAAAAAGCCTTCCTCCCCACAGCTGCAGGGCACGAGAGGCCACCTTTGTGGTGCATGAGCAACAGGCAGTAACCCAGCCAAAATGGCCCAGAGGAGCCCTGACAAGTGCTCATGCTCAGTGCTGCAGAGGAAGGCAAAAAACCCCCGGGCACCAGAGCCAATCTGCCCCGGGGGAAAATTCCTTCCTGACCCCAGCGTCGCAGGCGATGGGCTCTTCCCTGAGTACATGAGCAAGACCTGCCTCCTCGGCCCGCAGGCTGCTCACGCCTCCCAGGAGATGCCCAACCCCGATTCTCCCTCCACCTGCTGCCACCTCAGGGCCTTCCCAGAGGGGCAAAACGCCCCCGGCCTGATCCATCTGCGGGACAACCATCCTTCCTGTGCCTGGCAAGGCACCAGTGGCTGCTCCAAAGCACCGGCACCCCCGCCAACATCTCTGCATCCCCTTCCTCACGGCTGCTGACACTGGCTCCGCAGGGGACGAGGATGGCGAGCTCTGCAGTGCTCCTCAAGAAGGCATTCCCTTGCTCTTGCCACTGCTAGCCGGCTGAAAAGGCCAGCCAGCCTCACCAACCTCCAGCTGTTGGGGGTTCTTCTCGTCTCCAGCAGCCTCGTCGAGCCACCTCCGGCCTTCCTCCCTCAGCCCTCGCCAAGTAATTCCACCGCCTCCTCAAGGACTTCCTCTCGCCCGTCTTGGGGCTGCCCCCAGGCCAGCTATGGCAGCGCGACGCGGGAGCGTGCTCCCTTTTATGCTGCCCCGGGGCATGGTGACTGCTGCGTTGCCGGGCGCTGGCACTGTGACACGGGGGTGACGGGGCCCCCCCTGCGCAGCCCCGCCCGCCGGCCCTCTGCCCAGCGTCCTTCCAGGAAGGCCTTTGGGCTGCTGGCCCCGAGGCAGTCCCTGGGCCCAGGAGGCTCAGGGGGCTGTCCCTGCCCTTGCTGGCCATGCCCTGGGCACAGCTGCTGGGCGTCCCGCTAAATACATCTGGACATTCAGACTACGTCGTGAAGGCTGTTTGTCCCATCTACATTCATTTGGTTGTGGGGATGCCAGAGGTGAAAGCAAGGCTTTTGGTTCCCTCGGCATGAAGTGTGCAGAGACAGAGAGCACGTGCAGGATGGCCTCGCCGTTCCTGACCCATGCACCAAGGGACATTTGCTGCTCCCCTGCTTATGCTGAGGTCTTCTTCTGGGAAAGAAGTCCCAAATCCTTTTCTCTTCTTGACCATCTTTTTCCTTGCACTCCAGAGCTTTTCTCCTCCCTTGGCCTTCACCCTCAATACCTTTCCTGAAAGGGACGGCAGCCCTCTCAGCCTTTGCCTTGCTCCTGCTCGTCGTCTTCACCTCAGCTAGAGAGTCCTGAAGGATCGCTGCAGGTCCCTTCCAACTCAACCCTTCTCTTCTCTTCACTTGTGTTCTATTCCCTGCACTGACGATGAGGCGAATAACAAGGAGACCACTAGTTGCCTGAAATGCCAGGGGGTTTGCAGCTCCAGAAACACTTTCGAGGACACAAATCAAAAAGGATACAAGTAGAAACAGGATTGGATTTCATTTGATTTTACTTTATTTTACTTTCTTTTATTTTCTGTCTTGTTCCGTTGGTTGATGTTAGTTTAGTTTCGCTTCTTTCATGTGATGTTATTGTATTTGATTTTATTATATTTTCTTTGGGGTTATTTCTTATTATTTTATTTTATGTTGGATTATCTTCTTTTATTTTACCTTGCTTTATGCGTTTTTATTTTGTTTTGTTATTTTATTATTTTATCATTTTATTTGACCTTCTTTTGGTTTAGGCTCTTTTAGGCTATTTTGCTGAATCTCTTTCAGAGCCGATGCTCACAAGCATTAACACCATGCGCATGTGCAGCCAGGAGCAGGCTGATGTGTTCTTCGGTTTAGTTTGAAAAAGCATCCCTTGCAGTCTGGCAAAGGAAAGCCGCAGAAAGGAGCAGCAGGAAGACAGGCCAAGCAGTCCCTCGTTTCTCAACAGTGCAGAAGAACTTGAAGAAGGAGGATGGGTACCGACCACACACCGAAAAGTACAAGAAGAGGAGGGGTGTGGTGCCCTGGGCTATTTTCACAAGTAGGACACGTGTCGATGACAAGCACCCCTTTTGCCTTCCAAAACTTGCTCCGCTGTGCTTCTTGGCCAGGGAGGCCTGAAAAGCGCTCTCCTGCCTGCCCTGCGCTTGCATCGCGTGCAGGGAGAGCTGCAAAGCGGCAGCTCCGCATGGTGCGGCAAGCCTGCAGCCCTTCCAAGCACAGGCTGTTTTGCACAAGCAAGAACACCTCGGGGAACGGAGCCAAGGGAAGAGCAGAGCTCGCTCCTGCTCCAAACCTGCAAGGGGCAAAAGAGCCAGGGAGCGCCAGGGCACGAGGGGCGCCTCGGAGGTGCAAGAGCAGCGGGCAAGAACTGAGCCCAAAGGGCCCAGAGGAGCCCTGACAAGGGGCTGCGCTCAATGCTACGGAGGAGAAGAAGCAACCCCCGGGGGCAACCCTGGGCGTCCGCCCTGGGAGTCTAGAAAGCATCCTCCCCCCACCTGCGGGGCACGAGGGCCACCTTGGTGGAGCAGGAGCAGCAGGCACCTAGCCAAAACGGCCCAAAGGAGCCCTGGCAAGGGGCCGTGCTCAGTGCTGCAGAGGAAGGCAAAAAACCCCTGGGGACACTTGCTAGCCCACCGTGGGGGGAAAAAAGCCTTCCTCCCCACAGCTGCAGGGCACGAGAGGCCACCTTTGTGGTGCATGAGCAACAGGCAGTAACCCAGCCAAAATGGCCCAGAGGAGCCCTGACAAGTGCTCATGCTCAGTGCTGCAGAGGAAGGCAAAAAACCCCCGGGCACCAGAGCCAATCTGCCCCGGGGGAAAATTCCTTACTGACCCCAGCGTCGCAGGCGATGGGCTCTTCCCTGAGTACATGAGCAAGACCTGCCTCCTCGGCCCGCAGGCTGCTCACGCCTCCCAGGAGATGCCCAACCCCGATTCTCCCTCCACCTGCTGCCACCTCAGGGCCTTCCCAGAGGGGCAAAACGCCCCCGGCCTGATCCATCTGCGGGACAACCATCCTTCCTGTGCCTGGCAAGGCACCAGTGGCTGCTCCAAAGCACCGGCACCCCCGCCAACATCTCTGCATCCCATTCCTCACGGCTGCTGACACTGGCTCCGCAGGGGATGAGGATGGCGAGCTCTGCAGTGCTCGTCAAGAAGGCATTCCCTTGCTCTTGCCACTGCTAGCCGGCTGAAAAGGCCAGCCAGCCTCACCAACCTCCAGCTGTTGGGGGTTCTTCTCGTCTCCAGCAGCCTCGTCGAGCCACCTCCGGCCTTCCTCCCTCAGCCCTCGCCAAGTAATTCCACCGCCTCCTCAAGGACTTCCTCTCGCCCGTCTTGGGGCTGCCCCCAGGCCAGCTATGGCAGCGCGACGCGGGAGCGTGCTCCCTTTTATGCTGCCCCGGGGCATGGTGACTGCTGCGTTGCCGGGCGCTGGCACTGTGACACGGGGGTGACGGGGCCCCCCCTGCGCAGCCCCGCCCGCCGGCCCTCTGCCCAGCATCCTTCCCAGGAAGGCCTTTGGGCTGCTGGCCCCGAGGCAGTCCCTGGGCCCAGGAGGCTCAGGGGGCTGTCCCTGCCCTTGCTGGCCATGCCCTGGGCACAGCTGCTGGGCGTCCCGCTAAATACATCTGGACATTCAGACTACGTCGTGAAGGCTGTTTGTCCCATCTGCATTCATTTGGTTGTGGGGATGCCAGAGGTGAAAGCAAGGCTTTTGGTTCCCTCTGCATGAACTGGGCAGAGACGGAGAGCACGTGCAGGATGGCCTCGCCGTTCCTGACCCATGCACCAAGGGACATTTGCTGCTCCCCTGCTTATGCTGAGGTCTTCTTCTGGGAAAGAAGTCCCAAATCCTTTTCTCTTCTTGACCATCTTTTTCCTTGCACTCCAGAGCTTTTCTCCTCCCTTGGCCTTCACCCTCAATACCTTTCCTGAAAGGGACGGCAGCCCTCTCAGCCTTTGCCTTGCTCCTGCTCGTCGTCTTCACCTCAGCTAGAGAGTCCTGAAGGATCGCTGCAGGTCCCTTCCAACTCAACCCTTCTCTTCTCTTCACTTGTGTTCTATTCCCTGCACTGACGATGAGGCGAATAACAAGGAGACCACTAGTTGCCTGAAATGCCAGGGGGTTTGCAGCTCCAGAAACACTTTCGAGGACACAAATCAAAAAGGATACAAGTAGAAACAGGATTGGATTTCATTTGATTTTACTTTATTTTACTTTCTTTTATTTTCTGTCTTGTTCCGTTGGTTGATGTTAGTTTAGTTTCGTTTCTTTCATGTGATGTTATTGTATTTGATTTTATTATATTTTCTTTGGGGTTATTTCTTATTATTTTATTTTATGTTGGATTATCTTCTTTTATTTTACCTTGCTTTATGCGTTTTTATTTTGTTTTGTTATTTTATTATTTTATCATTTTATTTGACCTTATTTTGGTTTAGGCTCTTTTAGGCTATTTTGCTGAATCTCTTTCAGAGCCGATGCTCACAAGCATTAACACCATGCGCATGTGCAGCCAGGAGCAGGCTGATGTGTTCTTCGGTTTAGTTTGAAAAAGCATCCCTTGCAGTCTGGCAAAGGAAAGCCGCAGAAAGGAGCAGCAGGAAGACAGGCCAAGCAGTCCCTCGTTTCTCAACAGTGCAGAAGAACTTGAAGAAGGAGGATGGGTACCGACCACACACCGAAAAGTACAAGAAGAGGAGGGGTGTGGTGCCCTGGGCTATTTTCACAAGTAGGACACGTGTCGATGACAAGCACCCCTTTTGCCTTCCAAAACTTGCTCCGCTGTGCTTCTTGGCCAGGGAGGCCTGAAAAGCGCTCTCCTGCCTGCCCTGCGCTTGCATCGCGTGCAGGGAGAGCTGCAAAGCGGCAGCTCCGCATGGTGCGGCAAGCCTGCAGCCCTTCCAAGCACAGGCTGTTTTGCACAAGCAAGAACACCTCGGGGAACGGAGCCAAGGGAAGAGCAGAGCTCGCTCCTGCTCCAAACCTGCAAGGGGCAAAAGAGCCAGGGAGCGCCAGGGCACGAGGGGCGCCTCGGAGGTGCAAGAGCAGCGGGCAAGAACTGAGCCCAAAGGGCCCAGAGGAGCCCTGACAAGGGGCTGCGCTCAATGCTACGGAGGAGAAGAAGCAACCCCCGGGGGCAACCCTGGGCGTCCGCCCTGGGAGTCTAGAAAGCATCCTCCCCCCGCCTGCGGGGCACGAGGGCCACCTTGGTGGAGCAGGAGCAGCAGGCACCTAGCCAAAAGGGCCCAAAGGAGCCCTGGCAAGGGGCCGTGCTCAGTGCTGCAGAGGAAGGCAAAAAACCCCTGGGGACACTTGCTAGCCCACCGTGGGGGGAAAAAAGCCTTCCTCCCCACAGCTGCAGGGCACGAGAGGCCACCTTTGTGGTGCATGAGCAACAGGCAGTAACCCAGCCAAAATGGCCCAGAGGAGCCCTGACAAGTGCTCATGCTCAGTGCTGCAGAGGAAGGCAAAAAACCCCCGGGCACCAGAGCCAATCTGCCCCGGGGGAAAATTCCTTCCTGACCCCAGCGTCGCAGGCGATGGGCTCTTCCCTGAGTACATGAGCAAGACCTGCCTCCTCGGCCCGCAGGCTGCTCACGCCTCCCAGGAGATGCCCAACCCCGATTCTCCCTCCACCTGCTGCCACCTCAGGGCCTTCCCAGAGGGGCAAAACGCCCCCGGCCTGATCCATCTGCGGGACAACCATCCTTCCTGTGCCTGGCAAGGCACCAGTGGCTGCTCCAAAGCACCGGCACCCCCGCCAACATCTCTGCATCCCCTTCCTCACGGCTGCTGACACTGGCTCCGCAGGGGACGAGGATGGCGAGCTCTGCAGTGCTCCTCAAGAAGGCATTCCCTTGCTCTTGCCACTGCTAGCCGGCTGAAAAGGCCAGCCAGCCTCACCAACCTCCAGCTGTTGGGGGTTCTTCTCGTCTCCAGCAGCCTCGTCGAGCCACCTCCGGCCTTCCTCCCTCAGCCCTCGCCAAGTAATTCCACCGCCTCCTCAAGGACTTCCTCTCGCCCGTCTTGGGGCTGCCCCCAGGCCAGCTATGGCAGCGCGACGCGGGAGCGTGCTCCCTTTTATGCTGCCCCGGGGCATGGTGACTGCTGCGTTGCCGGGCGCTGGCACTGTGACACGGGGGTGACGGGGCCCCCCCTGCGCAGCCCCGCCCGCCGGCCCTCTGCCCAGCGTCCTTCCCAGGAAGGCCTTTGGGCTGCTGGCCCCGAGGCACTCCCTGGGCCCAGGAGGCTCAGGGGGCTGTCCCTGCCCTTGCTGGCCATGCCCTGGGCACAGCTGCTGGGCGTCCCGCTAAATACATCTGGACATTCAGACTACGTCGTGAAGGCTGTTTGTCCCATCTACATTCATTTGGTTGTGGGGATGCCAGAGGTGAAAGCAAGGCTTTTGGTTCCCTCTGCATGAACTGGGCAGAGACGGAGAGCACGTGCAGGATGGCCTCGCCGTTCCTGACCCATGCACCAAGGGACATTTGCTGCTCCCCTGCTTATGCTGAGGTCTTCTTCTGGGAAAGAAGTCCCAAATCCTTTTCTCTTCTTGACCATCTTTTTCCTTGCACTCCAGAGCTTTTCTCCTCCCTTGGCCTTCACCCTCAATACCTTTCCTGAAAGGGACGGCAGCCCTCTCAGCCTTTGCCTTGCTCCTGCTCGTCGTCTTCACCTCAGCTAGAGAGTCCTGAAGGATCGCTGCAGGTCCCTTCCAACTCAACCCTTCTCTTCTCTTCACTTGTGTTCTATTCCCTGCACTGACGATGAGGCGAATAACAAGGAGACCACTAGTTGCCTGAAATGCCAGGGGGTTTGCAGCTCCAGAAACACTTTCGAGGACACAAATCAAAAAGGATACAAGTAGAAACAGGATTGGATTTCATTTGATTTTACTTTATTTTACTTTCTTTTATTTTCTGTCTTGTTCCGTTGGTTGATGTTAGTTTAGTTTCGTTTCTTTCATGTGATGTTATTGTATTTGATTTTATTATATTTTCTTTGGGGTTATTTCTTATTATTTTATTTTATGTTGGATTATCTTCTTTTATTTTACCTTGCTTTATGCGTTTTTATTTTGTTTTGTTATTTTATTATTTTATCATTTTATTTGACCTTATTTTGGTTTAGGCTCTTTTAGGCTATTTTGCTGAATCTCTTTCAGAGCCGATGCTCACAAGCATTAACACCATGCGCATGTGCAGCCAGGAGCAGGCTGATGTGTTCTTCGGTTTAGTTTGAAAAAGCATCCCTTGCAGTCTGGCAAAGGAAAGCCGCAGAAAGGAGCAGCAGGAAGACAGGCCAAGCAGTCCCTCGTTTCTCAACAGTGCAGAAGAACTTGAAGAAGGAGGATGGGTACCGACCACACACCGAAAAGTACAAGAAGAGGAGGGGTGTGGTGCCCTGGGCTATTTTCACAAGTAGGACACGTGTCGATGACAAGCACCCCTTTTGCCTTCCAAAACTTGCTCCGCTGTGCTTCTTGGCCAGGGAGGCCTGAAAAGCGCTCTCCTGCCTGCCCTGCGCTTGCATCGCGTGCAGGGAGAGCTGCAAAGCGGCAGCTCCGCATGGTGCGGCAAGCCTGCAGCCCTTCCAAGCACAGGCTGTTTTGCACAAGCAAGAACACCTCGGGGAACGGAGCCAAGGGAAGAGCAGAGCTCGCTCCTGCTCCAAACCTGCAAGGGGCAAAAGAGCCAGGGAGCGCCAGGGCACGAGGGGCGCCTCGGAGGTGCAAGAGCAGCGGGCAAGAACTGAGCCCAAAGGGCCCAGAGGAGCCCTGACAAGGGGCTGCGCTCAATGCTACGGAGGAGAAGAAGCAACCCCCGGGGGCAACCCTGGGCGTCCGCCCTGGGAGTCTAGAAAGCATCCTCCCCCCGCCTGCGGGGCACGAGGGCCACCTTGGTGGAGCAGGAGCAGCAGGCACCTAGCCAAAAGGGCCCAAAGGAGCCCTGGCAAGGGGCCGTGCTCAGTGCTGCAGAGGAAGGCAAAAAACCCCTGGGGACACTTGCTAGCCCACCGTGGGGGGAAAAAAGCCTTCCTCCCCACAGCTGCAGGGCACGAGAGGCCACCTTTGTGGTGCATGAGCAACAGGCAGTAACCCAGCCAAAATGGCCCAGAGGAGCCCTGACAAGTGCTCATGCTCAGTGCTGCAGAGGAAGGCAAAAAACCCCCGGGCACCAGAGCCAATCTGCCCCGGGGGAAAATTCCTTCCTGACCCCAGCGTCGCAGGCGATGGGCTCTTCCCTGAGTACATGAGCAAGACCTGCCTCCTCGGCCCGCAGGCTGCTCACGCCTCCCAGGAGATGCCCAACCCCGATTCTCCCTCCACCTGCTGCCACCTCAGGGCCTTCCCAGAGGGGCAAAACGCCCCCGGCCTGATCCATCTGCGGGACAACCATCCTTCCTGTGCCTGGCAAGGCACCAGTGGCTGCTCCAAAGCACCGGCACCCCCGCCAACATCTCTGCATCCCCTTCCTCACGGCTGCTGACACTGGCTCCGCAGGGGACGAGGATGGCGAGCTCTGCAGTGCTCCTCAAGAAGGCATTCCCTTGCTCTTGCCACTGCTAGCCGGCTGAAAAGGCCAGCCAGCCTCACCAACCTCCAGCTGTTGGGGGTTCTTCTCGTCTCCAGCAGCCTCGTCGAGCCACCTCCGGCCTTCCTCCCTCAGCCCTCGCCAAGTAATTCCACCGCCTCCTCAAGGACTTCCTCTCGCCCGTCTTGGGGCTGCCCCCAGGCCAGCTATGGCAGCGCGACGCGGGAGCGTGCTCCCTTTTATGCTGCCCCGGGGCATGGTGACTGCTGTGTTGCCGGGCGCTGGCACTGTGACACGGGGGTGACGGGGCCCCCCCTGCGCAGCCCCGCCCGCCGGCCCTCTGCCCAGCGTCCTTCCAGGAAGGCCTTTGGGCTGCTGGCCCCGAGGCAGTCCCTGGGCCCAGGAGGCTCAGGGGGCTGTCCCTGCCCTTGCTGGCCATGCCCTGGGCACAGCTGCTGGGCGTCCCGCTAAATACATCTGGACATTCAGACTACGTCGTGAAGGCTGTTTGTCCCATCTACATTCATTTGGTTGTGGGGATGCCAGAGGTGAAAGCAAGGCTTTTGGTTCCCTCGGCATGAAGTGTGCAGAGACAGAGCACGTGCAGGATGGCCTCGCCGTTCCTGACCCATGCACCAAGGGACATTTGCTGCTCCCCTGCTTATGCTGAGGTCTTCTTCTGGGAAAGAAGTCCCAAATCCTTTTCTCTTCTTGACCATCTTTTTCCTTGCACTCCAGAGCTTTTCTCCTCCCTTGGCCTTCACCCTCAATACCTTTCCTGAAAGGGACGGCAGCCCTCTCAGCCTTTGCCTTGCTCCTGCTCGTCGTCTTCACCTCAGCTAGAGAGTCCTGAAGGATCGCTGCAGGTCCCTTCCAACTCAACCCTTCTCTTCTCTTCACTTGTGTTCTATTCCCTGCACTGACGATGAGGCGAATAACAAGGAGACCACTAGTTGCCTGAAATGCCAGGGGGTTTGCAGCTCCAGAAACACTTTCGAGGACACAAATCAAAAAGGATACAAGTAGAAACAGGATTGGATTTCATTTGATTTTACTTTATTTTACTTTCTTTTATTTTCTGTCTTGTTCCGTTGGTTGATGTTAGTTTAGTTTCGTTTCTTTCATGTGATGTTATTGTATTTGATTTTATTATATTTTCTTTGGGGTTATTTCTTATTATTTTATTTTATGTTGGATTATCTTCTTTTATTTTACCTTGCTTTATGCGTTTTTATTTTGTTTTGTTATTTTATTATTTTATCATTTTATTTGACCTTATTTTGGTTTAGGCTCTTTTAGGCTATTTTGCTGAATCTCTTTCAGAGCCGATGCTCACAAGCATTAACACCATGCGCATGTGCAGCCAGGAGCAGGCTGATGTGTTCTTCGGTTTAGTTTGAAAAAGCATCCCTTGCAGTCTGGCAAAGGAAAGCCGCAGAAAGGAGCAGCAGGAAGACAGGCCAAGCAGTCCCTCGTTTCTCAACAGTGCAGAAGAACTTGAAGAAGGAGGATGGGTACCGACCACACACCGAAAAGTACAAGAAGAGGAGGGGTGTGGTGCCCTGGGCTATTTTCACAAGTAGGACACGTGTCGATGACAAGCACCCCTTTTGCCTTCCAAAACTTGCTCCGCTGTGCTTCTTGGCCAGGGAGGCCTGAAAAGCGCTCTCCTGCCTGCCCTGCGCTTGGATCGCGTGCAGGGAGAGCTGCAAAGCGGCAGCTCCGCATGGTGCGGCAAGCCTGCAGCCCTTCCAAGCACAGGCTGTTTTGCACAAGCAAGAACACCTCGGGGAACGGAGCCAAGGGAAGAGCAGAGCTCGCTCCTGCTCCAAACCTGCAAGGGGCAAAAGAGCCAGGGAGCGCCAGGGCACGAGGGGCGCCTCGGAGGTGCAAGAGCAGCGGGCAAGAACTGAGCCCAAAGGGCCCAGAGGAGCCCTGACAAGGGGCTGCGCTCAATGCTACGGAGGAGAAGAAGCAACCCCCGGGGGCAACCCTGGGCGTCCGCCCTGGGAGTCTAGAAAGCATCCTCCCCCCGCCTGCGGGGCACGAGGGCCACCTTGGTGGAGCAGGAGCAGCAAGGCACCTAGCCAAAACGGCCCAAAGGAGCCCTGGCAAGGGGCCGTGCTCAGTGCTGCAGAGGAAGGCAAAAAACCCCCGGGGACACTTGCTAGCCCACCGTGGGGGGAAAAAAGCCTTCCTCCCCGCAGCTGCAGGGCACGAGAGGCCACCTTTGTGGTGCATGAGCAACAGGCAGTAACCCAGCCAAAATGGCCCAGAGGAGCCCTGACAAGTGCTCATGCTCAGTGCTGCAGAGGAAGGCAAAAAACCCCCGGGCACCAGAGCCAATCTGCCCCGGGGGAAAATTCCTTCCTGACCCCAGCGTCGCAGGCGATGGGCTCTTCCCTGAGTACATGAGCAAGACCTGCCTCCTCGGCCCGCAGGCTGCTCACGCCTCCCAGGAGATGCCCAACCCCGATTCTCCCTCCACCTGCTGCCACCTCAGGGCCTTCCCAGAGGGGCAAAACGCCCCCGGCCTGATCCATCTGCGGGACAACCATCCTTCCTGTGCCTGGCAAGGCACCAGTGGCTGCTCCAAAGCACCGGCACCCCCGCCAACATCTCTGCATCCCCTTCCTCACGGCTGCTGCCACTGGCTCCGCAGGGGACGAGGATGGCGAGCTCTGCAGTGCTCCTCAAGAAGGCATTCCCTTGCTCTTGCCACTGCTAGCCGGCTGAAAAGGCCAGCCAGCCTCACCAACCTCCAGCTGTTGGGGGTTCTTCTCGTCTCCAGCAGCCTCGTCGAGCCACCTCCGGCCTTCCTCCCTCAGCCCTCGCCAAGTAATTCCACCGCCTCCTCAAGGACTTCCTCTCGCCCGTCTTGGCTCTGCCCCCAGGCCAGCTATGGCAGCGCGACGCGGGAGCGTGCTCCCTTTTATGCTGCCCCGGGGCATGGTGACTGCTGCGTTGCCGGGCGCTGGCACTGTGACACGGGGGTGACGGGGCCCCCCCTGCGCAGCCCCGCCCGCCGGCCCTCTGCCCAGCGTCCTTCCAGGAAGGCCTTTGGGCTGCTGGCCCCGAGGCAGTCCCTGGGCCCAGGAGGCTCAGGGGGCTGTCCCTGCCCTTGCTGGCCATGCCCTGGGCACAGCTGCTGGGCGTCCCGCTAAATACATCTGGACATTCAGACTACGTCGTGAAGGCTGTTTGTCCCATCTACATTCATTTGGTTGTGGGGATGCCAGAGGTGAAAGCAAGGCTTTTGGTTCCCTCGGCATGAAGTGTGCAGAGACAGAGAGCACGTGCAGGATGGCCTCGCCGTTCCTGACCCATGCACCAAGGGACATTTGCTGCTCCCCTGCTTATGCTGAGGTCTTCTTCTGGGAAAGAAGTCCCAAATCCTTTTCTCTTCTTGACCATCTTTTTCCTTGCACTCCAGAGCTTTTCTCCTCCCTTGGCCTTCACCCTCAATACCTTTCCTGAAAGGGACGGCAGCCCTCTCAGCCTTTGCCTTGCTCCTGCTAGTCGTCTTCACCTCAGCTAGAGAGTCCTGAAGGATCGCTGCAGGTCCCTTCCAACTCAACCCTTCTCTTCTCTTCACTTGTGTTCTATTCCCTGCACTGACGATGAGGCGAATAACAAGGAGACCACTAGTTGCCTGAAATGCCAGGGGGTTTGCAGCTCCAGAAACACTTTCGAGGACACAAATCAAAAAGGATACAAGTAGAAACAGGATTGGATTTCATTTGATTTTACTTTATTTTACTTTCTTTTATTTTCTGTCTTGTTCCGTTGGTTGATGTTAGTTTAGTTTCGTTTCTTTCATGTGATGTTATTGTATTTGATTTTATTATATTTTCTTTGGGGTTATTTCTTATTATTTTATTTTATGTTGGATTATCTTCTTTTATTTTACCTTGCTTTATGCGTTTTTATTTTGTTTTGTTATTTTATTATTTTATCATTTTATTTGACCTTATTTTGGTTTAGGCTCTTTTAGGCTATTTTGCTGAATCTCCTTCAGAGCCGATGCTCACAAGCATTAACACCATGCGCATGTGCAGCCAGGAGCAGGCTGATGTGTTCTTCGGTTTAGTTTGAAAAAGCATCCCTTGCAGTCTGGCAAAGGAAAGCCGCAGAAAGGAGCAGCAGGAAGACAGGCCAAGCAGTCCCTCGTTTCTCAACAGTGCAGAAGAACTTGAAGAAGGAGGATGGGTACCGACCACACACCGAAAAGTACAAGAAGAGGAGGGGTGTGGTGCCCTGGGCTATTTTCACAAGTAGGACACGTGTCGATGACAAGCACCCCTTTTGCCTTCCAAAACTTGCTCCGCTGTGCTTCTTGGCCAGGGAGGCCTGAAAAGCGCTCTCCTGCCTGCCCTGCGCTTGCATCGCGTGCAGGGAGAGCTGCAAAGCGGCAGCTCCGCATGGTGCGGCAAGCCTGCAGCCCTTCCAAGCACAGGCTGTTTTGCACAAGCAAGAACACCTCGGGGAACGGAGCCAAGGGAAGAGCAGAGCTCGCTCCTGCTCCAAACCTGCAAGGGGCAAAAGAGCCAGGGAGCGCCAGGGCACGAGGGGCGCCTCGGAGGTGCAAGAGCAGCGGGCAAGAACTGAGCCCAAAGGGCCCAGAGGAGCCCTGACAAGGGGCTGCACTCAATGCTACGGAGGAGAAGAAGCAACCCCCGGGGGCAACCCTGGGCGTCCGCCCTGGGAGTCTAGAAAGCATCCTCCCCCCGCCTGCGGGGCACGAGGGCCACCTTGGTGGAGCAGGAGCAGCAGGCACCTAGCCAAAAGGGCCCAAAGGAGCCCTGGCAAGGGGCCGTGCTCAGTGCTGCAGAGGAAGGCAAAAAACCCCTGGGGACACTTGCTAGCCCACCGTGGGGGGAAAAAAGCCTTCCTCCCCACAGCTGCAGGGCACGAGAGGCCACCTTTGTGGTGCATGAGCAACAGGCAGTAACCCAGCCAAAATGGCCCAGAGGAGCCCTGACAAGTGCTCATGCTCAGTGCTGCAGAGGAAGGCAAAAAACCCCCGGGCACCAGAGCCAATCTGCCCCGGGGGAAAATTCCTTCCTGACCCCAGCGTCGCAGGCGATGGGCTATTCCCTGAGCACGTGAGCAAGACCTGCCTCCTCGGCCCGCAGGCTGCTCACGCCTCCCAGGAGATGCCCAACCCCGATTCTCCCTCCACCTGCTGCCACCTCAGGGCCTTCCCAGAGGGGCAAAACGCCCCCGGCCTGATCCATCTGCGGGACAACCATCCTTCCTGTGCCTGGCAAGGCACCAGTGGCTGCTCCAAAGCACCGGCACCCCCGCCAACATCTCTGCATCCCCTTCCTCACGGCTGCTGACACTGGCTCCGCAGGGGACGAGGATGGCGAGCTCTGCAGTGCTCCTCAAGAAGGCATTCCCTTGCTCTTGCCACTGCTAGCCGGCTGAAAAGGCCAGCCAGCCTCACCAACCTCCAGCTGTTGGGGGTTCTTCTCGTCTCCAGCAGCCTCGTCGAGCCACCTCCGGCCTTCCTCCCTCAGCCCTCGCCAAGTAATTCCACCGCCTCCTCAAGGACTTCCTCTCGCCCGTCTTGGGGCTGCCCCCAGGCCAGCTATGGCAGCGCGACGCGGGAGCGTGCTCCCTTTTATGCTGCCCCGGGGCATGGTGACTGCTGCGTTGCCGGGCGCTGGCACTGTGACACGGGGGTGACGGGGCCCCCCCTGCGCAGCCCCGCCCGCCGGCCCTCTGCCCAGCGTCCTTCCAGGAAGGCCTTTGGGCTGCTGGCCCCGAGGCAGTCCCTGGGCCCAGGAGGCTCAGGGGGCTGTCCCTGCCCTTGCTGGCCATGCCCTGGGCACAGCTGCTGGGCGTCCCGCTAAATACATCTGGACATTCAGACTACGTCGTGAAGGCTGTTTGTCCCATCTACATTCATTTGGTTGTGGGGATGCCAGAGGTGAAAGCAAGGCTTTTGGTTCCCTCGGCATGAAGTGTGCAGAGACAGAGAGCACGTGCAGGATGGCCTCGCCGTTCCTGACCCATGCACCAAGGGACATTTGCTGCTCCCCTGCTTATGCTGAGGTCTTCTTCTGGGAAAGAAGTCCCAAATCCTTTTCTCTTCTTGACCATCTTTTTCCTTGCACTCCAGAGCTTTTCTCCTCCCTTGGCCTTCACCCTCAATACCTTTCCTGAAAGGGACGGCAGCCCTCTCAGCCTTTGCCTTGCTCCTGCTCGTCGTCTTCACCTCAGCTAGAGAGTCCTGAAGGATCGCTGCAGGTCCCTTCCAACTCAACCCTTCTCTTCTCTTCACTTGTGTTCTATTCCCTGCACTGACGATGAGGCGAATAACAAGGAGACCACTAGTTGCCTGAAATGCCAGGGGGTTTGCAGCTCCAGAAACACTTTCGAGGACACAAATCAAAAAGGATACAAGTAGAAACAGGATTGGATTTCATTTGATTTTACTTTATTTTACTTTCTTTTATTTTCTGTCTTGTTCCGTTGGTTGATGTTAGTTTAGTTTCGTTTCTTTCATGTGATGTTATTGTATTTGATTTTATTATATTTTCTTTGGGGTTATTTCTTATTATTTTATTTTATGTTGGATTATCTTCTTTTATTTTACCTTGCTTTATGCGTTTTTATTTTGTTTTGTTATTTTATTATTTTATCATTTTATTTGACCTTATTTTGGTTTAGGCTCTTTTAGGCTATTTTGCTGAATCTCTTTCAGAGCCGATGCTCACAAGCATTAACACCATGCGCATGTGCAGCCAGGAGCAGGCTGATGTGTTCTTCGGTTTAGTTTGAAAAAGCATCCCTTGCAGTCTGGCAAAGGAAAGCCGCAGAAAGGAGCAGCAGGAAGACAGGCCAAGCAGTCCCTCGTTTCTCAACAGTGCAGAAGAACTTGAAGAAGGAGGATGGGTACCGACCACACACCGAAAAGTACAAGAAGAGGAGGGGTGTGGTGCCCTGGGCTATTTTCACAAGTAGGACACGTGTCGATGACAAGCACCCCTTTTGCCTTCCAAAACTTGCTCCGCTGTGCTTCTTGGCCAGGGAGGCCTGAAAAGCGCTCTCCTGCCTGCCCTGCGCTTGGATCGCGTGCAGGGAGAGCTGCAAAGCGGCAGCTCCGCATGGTGCGGCAAGCCTGCAGCCCTTCCAAGCACAGGCTGTTTTGCACAAGCAAGAACACCTCGGGGAACGGAGCCAAGGGAAGAGCAGAGCTCGCTCCTGCTCCAAACCTGCAAGGGGCAAAAGAGCCAGGGAGCGCCAGGGCACGAGGGGCGCCTCGGAGGTGCAAGAGCAGCGGGCAAGAACTGAGCCCAAAGGGCCCAGAGGAGCCCTGACAAGGGGCTGCGCTCAATGCTACGGAGGAGAAGAAGCAACCCCCGGGGGCAACCCTGGGCGTCCGCCCTGGGAGTCTAGAAAGCATCCTCCCCCCGCCTGCGGGGCACGAGGGCCACCTTGGTGGAGCAGGAGCAGCAAGGCACCTAGCCAAAACGGCCCAAAGGAGCCCTGGCAAGGGGCCGTGCTCAGTGCTGCAGAGGAAGGCAAAAAACCCCCGGGGACACTTGCTAGCCCACCGTGGGGGGAAAAAAGCCTTCCTCCCCGCAGCTGCAGGGCACGAGAGGCCACCTTTGTGGTGCATGAGCAACAGGCAGTAACCCAGCCAAAATGGCCCAGAGGAGCCCTGACAAGTGCTCATGCTCAGTGCTGCAGAGGAAGGCAAAAAACCCCCGGGCACCAGAGCCAATCTGCCCCGGGGGAAAATTCCTTCCTGACCCCAGCGTCGCAGGCGATGGGCTCTTCCCTGAGTACATGAGCAAGACCTGCCTCCTCGGCCCGCAGGCTGCTCACGCCTCCCAGGAGATGCCCAACCCCGATTCTCCCTCCACCTGCTGCCACCTCAGGGCCTTCCCAGAGGGGCAAAACGCCCCCGGCCTGATCCATCTGCGGGACAACCATCCTTCCTGTGCCTGGCAAGGCACCAGTGGCTGCTCCAAAGCACCGGCACCCCCGCCAACATCTCTGCATCCCCTTCCTCACGGCTGCTGACACTGGCTCCGCAGGGGACGAGGATGGCGAGCTCTGCAGTGCTCCTCAAGAAGGCATTCCCTTGCTCTTGCCACTGCTAGCCGGCTGAAAAGGCCAGCCAGCCTCACCAACCTCCAGCTGTTGGGGGTTCTTCTCGTCTCCAGCAGCCTCGTCGAGCCACCTCCGGCCTTCCTCCCTCAGCCCTCGCCAAGTAATTCCACCGCCTCCTCAAGGACTTCCTCTCGCCCGTCTTGGGGCTGCCCCCAGGCCAGCTATGGCAGCGCGACGCGGGAGCGTGCTCCCTTTTATGCTGCTCCGGGGCATGGTGACTGCTGCGTTGCCGGGCGCTGGCACTGTGACACGGGGGTGACGGGGCCCCCCCTGCGCAGCCCCGCCCGCCGGCCCTCTGCCCAGCGTCCTTCCAGGAAGGCCTTTGGGCTGCTGGCCCCGAGGCAGTCCCTGGGCCCAGGAGGCTCAGGGGGCTGTCCCTGCCCTTGCTGGCCATGCCCTGGGCACAGCTGCTGGGCGTCCCGCTAAATACATCTGGACATTCAGACTACGTCGTGAAGGCTGTTTGTCCCATCTACATTCATTTGGTTGTGGGGATGCCAGAGGTGAAAGCAAGGCTTTTGGTTCCCTCGGCATGAAGTGTGCAGAGACAGAGAGCACGTGCAGGATGGCCTCGCCGTTCCTGACCCATGCACCAAGGGACATTTGCTGCTCCCCTGCTTATGCTGAGGTCTTCTTCTGGGAAAGAAGTCCCAAATCCTTTTCTCTTCTTGACCATCTTTTTCCTTGCACTCCAGAGCTTTTCTCCTCCCTTGGCCTTCACCCTCAATACCTTTCCTGAAAGGGACGGCAGCCCTCTCAGCCTTTGCCTTGCTCCTGCTCGTCGTCTTCACCTCAGCTAGAGAGTCCTGAAGGATCGCTGCAGGTCCCTTCCAACTCAACCCTTCTCTTCTCTTCACTTGTGTTCTATTCCCTGCACTGACGATGAGGCGAATAACAAGGAGACCACTAGTTGCCTGAAATGCCAGGGGGTTTGCAGCTCCAGAAACACTTTCGAGGACACAAATCAAAAAGGATACAAGTAGAAACAGGATTGGATTTCATTTGATTTTACTTTATTTTACTTTCTTTTATTTTCTGTCTTGTTCCGTTGGTTGATGTTAGTTTAGTTTCGTTTCTTTCATGTGATGTTATTGTATTTGATTTTATTATATTTTCTTTGGGGTTATTTCTTATTATTTTATTTTATGTTGGATTATCTTCTTTTATTTTACCTTGCTTTATGCGTTTTTATTTTGTTTTGTTATTTTATTATTTTATCATTTTATTTGACCTTATTTTGGTTTAGGCTCTTTTAGGCTATTTTGCTGAATCTCTTTCAGAGCCGATGCTCACAAGCATTAACACCATGCGCATGTGCAGCCAGGAGCAGGCTGATGTGTTCTTCGGTTTAGTTTGAAAAAGCATCCCTTGCAGTCTGGCAAAGGAAAGCCGCAGAAAGGAGCAGCAGGAAGACAGGCCAAGCAGTCCCTCGTTTCTCAACAGTGCAGAAGAACTTGAAGAAGGAGGATGGGTACCGACCACACACCGAAAAGTACAAGAAGAGGAGGGGTGTGGTGCCCTGGGCTATTTTCACAAGTAGGACACGTGTCGATGACAAGCACCCCTTTTGCCTTCCAAAACTTGCTCCGCTGTGCTTCTTGGCCAGGGAGGCCTGAAAAGCGCTCTCCTGCCTGCCCTGCGCTTGGATCGCGTGCAGGGAGAGCTGCAAAGCGGCAGCTCCGCATGGTGCGGCAAGCCTGCAGCCCTTCCAAGCACAGGCTGTTTTGCACAAGCAAGAACACCTCGGGGAACGGAGCCAAGGGAAGAGCAGAGCTCGCTCCTGCTCCAAACCTGCAAGGGGCAAAAGAGCCAGGGAGCGCCAGGGCACGAGGGGCGCCTCGGAGGTGCAAGAGCAGCGGGCAAGAACTGAGCCCAAAGGGCCCAGAGGAGCCCTGACAAGGGGCTGCGCTCAATGCTACGGAGGAGAAGAAGCAACCCCCGGGGGCAACCCTGGGCGTCCGCCCTGGGAGTCTAGAAAGCATCCTCCCCCCGCCTGCGGGGCACGAGGGCCACCTTGGTGGAGCAGGAGCAGCAAGGCACCTAGCCAAAACGGCCCAAAGGAGCCCTGGCAAGGGGCCGTGCTCAGTGCTGCAGAGGAAGGCAAAAAACCCCCGGGGACACTTGCTAGCCCACCGTGGGGGGAAAAAAGCCTTCCTCCCCGCAGCTGCAGGGCATGAGAGGCCACCTTTGTGGTGCATGAGCAACAGGCAGTAACCCAGCCAAAATGGCCCAGAGGAGCCCTGACAAGTGCTCATGCTCAGTGCTGCAGAGGAAGGCAAAAAACCCCCGGGCACCAGAGCCAATCTGCCCCGGGGGAAAATTCCTTCCTGACCCCAGCGTCGCAGGCGATGGGCTCTTCCCTGAGTACATGAGCAAGACCTGCCTCCTCGGCCCGCAGGCTGCTCACACCTCCCAGGAGATGCCCAACCCCGATTCTCCCTCCACCTGCTGCCACCTCAGGGCCTTCCCAGAGGGGCAAAACGCCCCCGGCCTGATCCATCTGCGGGACAACCATCCTTCCTGTGCCTGGCAAGGCACCAGTGGCTGCTCCAAAGCACCGGCACCCCCGCCAACATCTCTGCATCCCCTTCCTCACGGCTGCTGACACTGGCTCCGCAGGGGACGAGGATGGCGAGCTCTGCAGTGCTCCTCAAGAAGGCATTCCCTTGCTCTTGCCACTGCTAGCCGGCTGAAAAGGCCAGCCAGCCTCACCAACCTCCAGCTGTTGGGGGTTCTTCTCGTCTCCAGCAGCCTCGTCGAGCCACCTCCGGCCTTCCTCCCTCAGCCCTCGCCAAGTAATTCCACCGCCTCCTCAAGGACTTCCTCTCGCCCGTCTTGGGGCTGCCCCCAGGCCAGCTATGGCAGCGCGACGCGGGAGCGTGCTCCCTTTTATGCTGCTCCGGGGCATGGTGACTGCTGCGTTGCCGGGCGCTGGCACTGTGACACGGGGGTGACGGGGCCCCCCCTGCGCAGCCCCGCCCGCCGGCCCTCTGCCCAGCGTCCTTCCCAGGAAGGCCTTTGGGCTGCTGGCCCCGAGGCACTCCCTGGGCCCAGGAGGCTCAGGGGGCTGTCCCTGCCCTTGCTGGCCATGCCCTGGGCACAGCTGCTGGGCGTCCCGCTAAATACATCTGGACATTCAGACTACGTCGTGAAGGCTGTTTGTCCCATCTACATTCATTTGGTTGTGGGGATGCCAGAGGTGAAAGCAAGGCTTTTGGTTCCCTCTGCATGAACTGGGCAGAGACGGAGAGCACGTGCAGGATGGCCTCGCCGTTCCTGACCCATGCACCAAGGGACATTTGCTGCTCCCCTGCTTATGCTGAGGTCTTCTTCTGGGAAAGAAGTCCCAAATCCTTTTCTCTTCTTGACCATCTTTTTCCTTGCACTCCAGAGCTTTTCTCCTCCCTTGGCCTTCACCCTCAATACCTTTCCTCAAAGGGACGGCAGCCCTCTCAGCCTTTGCCTTGCTCCTGCTAGTCGTCTTCACCTCAGCTAGAGAGTCCTGAAGGATCGCTGCAGGTCCCTTCCAACTCAACCCTTCTCTTCTCTTCACTTGTGTTCTATTCCCTGCACTGACGATGAGGCGAATAACAAGGAGACCACTAGTTGCCTGAAATGCCAGGGGGTTTGCAGCTCCAGAAACACTTTCGAGGACACAAATCAAAAAGGATACAAGTAGAAACAGGATTGGATTTCATTTGATTTTACTTTATTTTACTTTCTTTTATTTTCTGTCTTGTTCCGTTGGTTGATGTTAGTTTAGTTTCGTTTCTTTCATGTGATGTTATTGTATTTGATTTTATTATATTTTCTTTGGGGTTATTTCTTATTATTTTATTTTATGTTGGATTATCTTCTTTTATTTTACCTTGCTTTATGCGTTTTTATTTTGTTTTGTTATTTTATTATTTTATCATTTTATTTGACCTTATTTTGGTTTAGGCTCTTTTAGGCTATTTTGCTGAATCTCTTTCAGAGCCGATGCTCACAAGCATTAACACCATGCGCGTGTGCAGCCAGGAGCAGGCTGATGTGTTCTTCGGTTTAGTTTGAAAAAGCATCCCTTGCAGTCTGGCAAAGGAAAGCCGCAGAAAGGAGCAGCAGGAAGACAGGCCAAGCAGTCCCTCGTTTCTCAACAGTGCAGAAGAACTTGAAGAAGGAGGATGGGTACCGACCACACACCGAAAAGTACAAGAAGAGGAGGGGTGTGGTGCCCTGGGCTATTTTCACAAGTAGGACACGTGTCGATGACAAGCACCCCTTTTGCCTTCCAAAACTTGCTCCGCTGTGCTTCTTGGCCAGGGAGGCCTGAAAAGCGCTCTCCTGCCTGCCCTGCGCTTGGATCGCGTGCAAGGAGAGCTGCAAAGCGGCAGCTCCGCATGGTGCGGCAAGCCTGCAGCCCTTCCAAGCACAGGCTGTTTTGCACAAGCAAGAACACCTCGGGGAACGGAGCCAAGGGAAGAGCAGAGCTCGCTCCTGCTCCAAACCTGCAAGGGGCAAAAGAGCCAGGGAGCGCCAGGGCACGAGGGGCGCCTCGGAGGTGCAAGAGCAGCGGGCAAGAACTGAGCCCAAAGGGCCCAGAGGAGCCCTGACAAGGGGCTGCGCTCAATGCTACAGAGGAGAAGAAGCAACCCCCGGGGGCAACCCTGGGCGTCCGCCCTGGGAGTCTAGAAAGCATCCTCCCCCCGCCTGCGGGGCACGAGGGCCACCTTGGTGGAGCAGGAGCAGCAGGCACCTAGCCAAAAGGGCCCAAAGGAGCCCTGGCAAGGGGCCGTGCTCAGTGCTGCAGAGGAAGGCAAAAAACCCCCGGGGACACTTGCTAGCCCACCGTGGGGGGAAAAAAGCCTTCCTCCCCACAGCTGCAGGGCACGAGAGGCCACCTTTGTGGTGCATGAGCAACAGGCAGTAACCCAGCCAAAATGGCCCAGAGGAGCCCTGACAAGTGCTCATGCTCAGTGCTGCAGAGGAAGGCAAAAAACCCCCGGGCACCAGAGCCAATCTGCCCCGGGGGAAAATTCCTTCCTGACCCCAGCGTCGCAGGCGATGGGCTCTTCCCTGAGTACATGAGCAAGACCTGCCTCCTCGGCCCGCAGGCTGCTCACGCCTCCCAGGAGATGCCCAACCCCGATTCTCCCTCCACCTGCTGCCACCTCAGGGCCTTCCCAGAGGGGCAAAACGCCCCCGGCCTGATCCATCTGCGGGACAACCATCCTTCCTGTGCCTGGCAAGGCACCAGTGGCTGCTCCAAAGCACCGGCACCCCCGCCAACATCTCTGCATCCCCTTCCTCACGGCTGCTGCCACTGGCTCCGCAGGGGACGAGGATGGCGAGCTCTGCAGTGCTCCTCAAGAAGGCATTCCCTTGCTCTTGCCACTGCTAGCCGGCTGAAAAGGCCAGCCAGCCTCACCAACCTCCAGCTGTTGGGGGTTCTTCTCGTCTCCAGCAGCCTCGTCGAGCCACCTCCGGCCTTCCTCCCTCAGCCCTCGCCAAGTAATTCCACCGCCTCCTCAAGGACTTCCTCTCGCCCGTCTTGGGGCTGCCCCCAGGCCAGCTATGGCAGCGCGACGCGGGAGCGTGCTCCCTTTTATGCTGCCCCAGGGCATGGTGACTGCTGCGTTGCCGGGCGCTGGCACTGTGACACGGGGGTGACGGGGCCCCCCCTGCGCAGCCCCGCCCGCCGGCCCTCTGCCCAGCGTCCTTCCAGGAAGGCCTTTGGGCTGCTGGCCCCGAGGCAGTCCCTGGGCCCAGGAGGCTCAGGGGGCTGTCCCTGCCCTTGCTGGCCATGCCCTGGGCACAGCTGCTGGGCGTCCCGCTAAATACATCTGGACATTCAGACTACGTCGTGAAGGCTGTTTG
The DNA here is from genome assembly GCF_965183815.1 of Platalea leucorodia. Lineage (NCBI taxonomy): Eukaryota > Metazoa > Chordata > Aves > Pelecaniformes > Threskiornithidae > Platalea > Platalea leucorodia. Next base: position 448,796 of record NW_028121456.1, read on the forward strand.
TCCCATCTACATTCCTTTGGTTGTGGGGATGCCAGAGGTGAAAGCAAGGCTTTTGGTTCCCTCGGCATGAAGTGTGCAGAGACAGAGAGCACGTGCAGGATGGCCTCGCCGTTCCTGACCCATGCACCAAGGGACATTTGCTGCTCCCCTGCTTATGCTGAGGTCTTCTTCTGGGAAAGAAGTCCCAAATCCTTTTCTCTTCTTGACCATCTTTTTCCTTGCACTCCAGAGCTTTTCTCCTCCCTTGGCCTTCACCCTCAATACCTTTCCTGAAAGGGACGGCAGCCCTCTCAGCCTTTGCCTTGCTCCTGCTCGTCGTCTTCACCTCAGCTAGAGAGTCCTGAAGGATCGCTGCAGGTCCCTTCCAACTCAACCCTTCTCTTCTCTTCACTTGTGTTCTATTCCCTGCACTGACGATGAGGCGAATAACAAGGAGACCACTAGTTGCCTGAAATGCCAGGGGGTTTGCAGCTCCAGAAACACTTTCGAGGACACAAATCAAAAAGGATACAAGTAGAAACAGGATTGGATTTCATTTGATTTTACTTTATTTTACTTTCTTTTATTTTCTGTCTTGTTCCGTTGGTTGATGTTAGTTTAGTTTCGTTTCTTTCATGTGATGTTATTGTATTTGATTTTATTATATTTTCTTTGGGGTTATTTCTTATTATTTTATTTTATGTTGGATTATCTTCTTTTATTTTACCTTGCTTTATGCGTTTTTATTTTGTTTTGTTATTTTATTATTTTATCATTTTATTTGACCTTCTTTTGGTTTAGGCTCTTTTAGGCTATTTTGCTGAATCTCTTTCAGAGCCGATGCTCACAAGCATTAACACCATGCGCATGTGCAGCCAGGAGCAGGCTGATGTGTTCTTCGGTTTAGTTTGAAAAAGCATCCCTTGCAGTCTGGCAAAGGAAAGCCGCAGAAAGGAGCAGCAGGAAGACAGGCCAAGCAGTCCCTCGTTTCTCAACAGTGCAGAAGAACTTGAAGAAGGAGGATGGGTACCGACCACACACCGAAAAGTACAAGAAGAGGAGGGGTGTGGTGCCCTGGGCTATTTTCACAAGTAGGACACGTGTCGATGACAAGCACCCCTTTTGCCTTCCAAAACTTGCTCCGCTGTGCTTCTTGGCCAGGGAGGCCTGAAAAGCGCTCTCCTGCCTGCCCTGCGCTTGCATCGCGTGCAGGGAGAGCTGCAAAGCGGCAGCTCCGCATGGTGCGGCAAGCCTGCAGCCCTTCCAAGCACAGGCTGTTTTGCACAAGCAAGAACACCTCGGGGAACGGAGCCAAGGGAAGAGCAGAGCTCGCTCCTGCTCCAAACCTGCAAGGGGCAAAAGAGCCAGGGAGCGCCAGGGCACGAGGGGCGCCTCGGAGGTGCAAGAGCAGCGGGCAAGAACTGAGCCCAAAGGGCCCAGAGGAGCCCTGACAAGGGGCTGCGCTCAATGCTACGGAGGAGAAGAAGCAACCCCCGGGGGCAACCCTGGGCGTCCGCCCTGGGAGTCTAGAAAGCATCCTCCCCCCGCCTGCGGGGCACGAGGGCCACCTTGGTGGAGCAGGAGCAGCAAGGCACCTAGCCAAAACGGCCCAAAGGAGCCCTGGCAAGGGGCCGTGCTCAGTGCTGCAGAGGAAGGCAAAAAACCCCCGGGGACACTTGCTAGCCCACCGTGGGGGGAAAAAAGCCTTCCTCCCCGCAGCTGCAGGGCACGAGAGGCCACCTTTGTGGTGCATGAGCAACAGGCAGTAACCCAGCCAAAATGGCCCAGAGGAGCCCTGACAAGTGCTCATGCTCAGTGCTGCAGAGGAAGGCAAAAAACCCCCGGGCACCAGAGCCAATCTGCCCCGGGGGAAAATTCCTTCCTGACCCCAGCGTCGCAGGCGATGGGCTCTTCCCTGAGTACATGAGCAAGACCTGCCTCCTCGGCCCGCAGGCTGCTCACGCCTCCCAGGAGATGCCCAACCCCGATTCTCCCTCCACCTGCTGCCACCTCAGGGCCTTCCCAGAGGGGCAAAACGCCCCCGGCCTGATCCATCTGCGGGACAACCATCCTTCCTGTGCCTGGCAAGGCACCAGTGGCTGCTCCAAAGCACCGGCACCCCCGCCAACATCTCTGCATCCCATTCCTCACGGCTGCTGACACTGGCTCCGCAGGGGACGAGGATGGCGAGCTCTGCAGTGCTCCTCAAGAAGGCATTCCCTTGCTCTTGCCACTGCTAGCCGGCTGAAAAGGCCAGCCAGCCTCACCAACCTCCAGCTGTTGGGGGTTCTTCTCGTCTCCAGCAGCCTCGTCGAGCCACCTCCGGCCTTCCTCCCTCAGCCCTCGCCAAGTAATTCCACCGCCTCCTCAAGGACTTCCTCTCGCCCGTCTTGGGGCTGCCCCCAGGCCAGCTATGGCAGCGCGACGCGGGAGCGTGCTCCCTTTTATGCTGCCCCGGGGCATGGTGACTGCTGCGTTGCCGGGCGCTGGCACTGTGACACGGGGGTGACGGGGCCCCCCCTGCGCAGCCCCGCCCGCCGGCCCTCTGCCCAGCGTCCTTCCAGGAAGGCCTTTGGGCTGCTGGCCCCGAGGCAGTCCCTGGGCCCAGGAGGCTCAGGGGGCTGTCCCTGCCCTTGCTGGCCATGCCCTGGGCACAGCTGCTGGGCGTCCCGCTAAATACATCTGGACATTCAGACTACGTCGTGAAGGCTGTTTGTCCCATCTACATTCATTTGGTTGTGGGGATGCCAGAGGTGAAAGCAAGGCTTTTGGTTCCCTCGGCATGAAGTGTGCAGAGACAGAGAGCACGTGCAGGATGGCCTCGCCGTTCCTGACCCATGCACCAAGGGACATTTGCTGCTCCCCTGCTTATGCTGAGGTCTTCTTCTGGGAAAGAAGTCCCAAATCCTTTTCTCTTCTTGACCATCTTTTTCCTTGCACTCCAGAGCTTTTCTCCTCCCTTGGCCTTCACCCTCAATACCTTTCCTCAAAGGGACGGCAGCCCTCTCAGCCTTTGCCTTGCTCCTGCTAGTCGTCTTCACCTCAGCTAGAGAGTCCTGAAGGATCGCTGCAGGTCCCTTCCAACTCAACCCTTCTCTTCTCTTCACTTGTGTTCTATTCCCTGCACTGACGATGAGGCGAATAACAAGGAGACCACTAGTTGCCTGAAATGCCAGGGGGTTTGCAGCTCCAGAAACACTTTCGAGGACACAAATCAAAAAGGATACAAGTAGAAACAGGATTGGATTTCATTTGATTTTACTTTATTTTACTTTCTTTTATTTTCTGTCTTGTTCCATTGGTTGATGTTAGTTTAGTTTCGTTTCTTTCATGTGATGTTATTGTATTTGATTTTATTATATTTTCTTTGGGGTTATTTCTTATTATTTTATTTTATGTTGGATTATCTTCTTTTATTTTACCTTGCTTTATGCGTTTTTATTTTGTTTTGTTATTTTATTATTTTATCATTTTATTTGACCTTCTTTTGGTTTAGGCTCTTTTAGGCTATTTTGCTGAATCTCTTTCAGAGCCGATGCTCACAAGCATTAACACCATGCGCATGTGCAGCCAGGAGCAGGCTGATGTGTTCTTCGGTTTAGTTTGAAAAAGCATCCCTTGCAGTCTGGCAAAGGAAAGCCGCAGAAAGGAGCAGCAGGAAGACAGGCCAAGCAGTCCCTCGTTTCTCAACAGTGCAGAAGAACTTGAAGAAGGAGGATGGGTACCGACCACACACCGAAAAGTACAAGAAGAGGAGGGGTGTGGTGCCCTGGGCTATTTTCACAAGTAGGACACGTGTCGATGACAAGCACCCCTTTTGCCTTCCAAAACTTGCTCCGCTGTGCTTCTTGGCCAGGGAGGCCTGAAAAGCGCTCTCCTGCCTGCCCTGCGCTTGCATCGCGTGCAGGGAGAGCTGCAAAGCGGCAGCTCCGCATGGTGCGGCAAGCCTGCAGCCCTTCCAAGCACAGGCTGTTTTGCACAAGCAAGAACACCTCGGGGAACGGAGCCAAGGGAAGAGCAGAGCTCGCTCCTGCTCCAAACCTGCAAGGGGCAAAAGAGCCAGGGAGCGCCAGGGCACGAGGGGCGCCTCGGAGGTGCAAGAGCAGCGGGCAAGAACTGAGCCCAAAGGGCCCAGAGGAGCCCTGACAAGGGGCTGCGCTCAATGCTACGGAGGAGAAGAAGCAACCCCCGGGGGCAACCCTGGGCGTCCGCCCTGGGAGTCTAGAAAGCATCCTCCCCCCGCCTGCGGGGCACGAGGGCCACCTTGGTGGAGCAGGAGCAGCAAGGCACCTAGCCAAAACGGCCCAAAGGAGCCCTGGCAAGGGGCCGTGCTCAGTGCTGCAGAGGAAGGCAAAAAACCCCCGGGGACACTTGCTAGCCCACCGTGGGGGGAAAAAAGCCTTCCTCCCCGCAGCTGCAGGGCACGAGAGGCCACCTTTGTGGTGCATGAGCAACAGGCAGTAACCCAGCCAAAATGGCCCAGAGGAGCCCTGACAAGTGCTCATGCTCAGTGCTGCAGAGGAAGGCAAAAAACCCCCGGGCACCAGAGCCAATCTGCCCCGGGGGAAAATTCCTTCCTGACCCCAGCGTCGCAGGCGATGGGCTCTTCCCTGAGTACATGAGCAAGACCTGCCTCCTCGGCCCGCAGGCTGCTCACGCCTCCCAGGAGATGCCCAACCCCGATTCTCCCTCCACCTGCTGCCACCTCAGGGCCTTCCCAGAGGGGCAAAACGCCCCCGGCCTGATCCATCTGCGGGACAACCATCCTTCCTGTGCCTGGCAAGGCACCAGTGGCTGCTCCAAAGCACCGGCACCCCCGCCAACATCTCTGCATCCCATTCCTCACGGCTGCTGACACTGGCTCCGCAGGGGACGAGGATGGCGAGCTCTGCAGTGCTCCTCAAGAAGGCATTCCCTTGCTCTTGCCACTGCTAGCCGGCTGAAAAGGCCAGCCAGCCTCACCAACCTCCAGCTGTTGGGGGTTCTTCTCGTCTCCAGCAGCCTCGTCGAGCCACCTCCGGCCTTCCTCCCTCAGCCCTCGCCAAGTAATTCCACCGCCTCCTCAAGGACTTCCTCTCGCCCGTCTTGGGGCTGCCCCCAGGCCAGCTATGGCAGCGCGACGCGGGAGCGTGCTCCCTTTTATGCTGCCCCGGGGCATGGTGACTGCTGCGTTGCCGGGCGCTGGCACTGTGACACGGGGGTGACGGGGCCCCCCCTGCGCAGCCCCGCCCGCCGGCCCTCTGCCCAGCGTCCTTCCAGGAAGGCCTTTGGGCTGCTGGCCCCGAGGCAGTCCCTGGGCCCAGGAGGCTCAGGGGGCTGTCCCTGCCCTTGCTGGCCATGCCCTGGGCACAGCTGCTGGGCGTCCCGCTAAATACATCTGGACATTCAGACTACGTCGTGAAGGCTGTTTGTCCCATCTACATTCATTTGGTTGTGGGGATGCCAGAGGTGAAAGCAAGGCTTTTGGTTCCCTCGGCATGAAGTGTGCAGAGACAGAGAGCACGTGCAGGATGGCCTCGCCGTTCCTGACCCATGCACCAAGGGACATTTGCTGCTCCCCTGCTTATGCTGAGGTCTTCTTCTGGGAAAGAAGTCCCAAATCCTTTTCTCTTCTTGACCATCTTTTTCCTTGCACTCCAGAGCTTTTCTCCTCCCTTGGCCTTCACCCTCAATACCTTTCCTCAAAGGGACGGCAGCCCTCTCAGCCTTTGCCTTGCTCCTGCTAGTCGTCTTCACCTCAGCTAGAGAGTCCTGAAGGATCGCTGCAGGTCCCTTCCAACTCAACCCTTCTCTTCTCTTCACTTGTGTTCTATTCCCTGCACTGACGATGAGGCGAATAACAAGGAGACCACTAGTTGCCTGAAATGCCAGGGGGTTTGCAGCTCCAGAAACACTTTCGAGGACACAAATCAAAAAGGATACAAGTAGAAACAGGATTGGATTTCATTTGATTTTACTTTATTTTACTTTCTTTTATTTTCTGTCTTGTTCCATTGGTTGATGTTAGTTTAGTTTCGTTTCTTTCATGTGATGTTATTGTATTTGATTTTATTATATTTTCTTTGGGGTTATTTCTTATTATTTTATTTTATGTTGGATTATCTTCTTTTATTTTACCTTGCTTTATGCGTTTTTATTTTGTTTTGTTATTTTATTATTTTATCATTTTATTTGACCTTATTTTGGTTTAGGCTCTTTTAGGCTATTTTGCTGAATCTCTTTCAGAGCCGATGCTCACAAGCATTAACACCATGCGCATGTGCAGCCAGGAGCAGGCTGATGTGTTCTTCGGTTTAGTTTGAAAAAGCATCCCTTGCAGTCTGGCAAAGGAAAGCCGCAGAAAGGAGCAGCAGGAAGACAGGCCAAGCAGTCCCTCGTTTCTCAACAGTGCAGAAGAACTTGAAGAAGGAGGATGGGTACCGACCACACACCGAAAAGTACAAGAAGAGGAGGGGTGTGGTGCCCGGGGCTATTTTCACAAGTAGGACACGTGTCGATGACAAGCACCCCTTTTGCCTTCCAAAACTTGCTCCGCTGTGCTTCTTGGCCAGGGAGGCCTGAAAAGCGCTCTCCTGCCTGCCCTGCGCTTGCATCGCGTGCAGGGAGAGCTGCAAAGCGGCAGCTCCGCATGGTGCGGCAAGCCTGCAGCCCTTCCAAGCACAGGCTGTTTTGCACAAGCAAGAACACCTCGGGGAACGGAGCCAAGGGAAGAGCAGAGCTCGCTCCTGCTCCAAACCTGCAAGGGGCAAAAGAGCCAGGGAGCGCCAGGGCACGAGGGGCGCCTCGGAGGTGCAAGAGCAGCGGGCAAGAACTGAGCCCAAAGGGCCCAGAGGAGCCCTGACAAGGGGCTGCGCTCAATGCTACGGAGGAGAAGAAGCAACCCCCGGGGGCAACCCTGGGCGTCCGCCCTGGGAGTCTAGAAAGCATCCTCCCCCCGCCTGCGGGGCATGAGGGCCACCTTGGTGGAGCAGGAGCAGCAGGCACCTAGCCAAAACGGCCCAAAGGAGCCCTGGCAAGGGGCCGTGCTCAGTGCTGCAGAGGAAGGCAAAAAACCCCCGGGGACACTTGCTAGCCCACCGTGGGGGGAAAAAAGCCTTCCTCCCCACAGCTGCAGGGCACGAGAGGCCACCTTTGTGGTGCATGAGCAACAGGCAGTAACCCAGCCAAAATGGCCCAGAGGAGCCCTGACAAGTGCTCGTGCTCAGTGCTGCAGAGGAAGGCAAAAAAACCCCGGGCACCAGAGCCAATCTGCCCCGGGGGAAAATTCCTTCCTGACCCCAGCGTCGCAGGCGATGGGCTATTCCCTGAGCACGTGAGCAAGACCTGCCTCCTCGGCCCGCAGGCTGCTCACGCCTCCCAGGAGATGCCCAACCCCGATTCTCCCTCCACCTGCTGCCACCTCAGGGCCTTCCCAGAGGGGCAAAACGCCCCCGGCCTGATCCATCTGCGGGACAACCATCCTTCCTGTGCCTGGCAAGGCACCAGTGGCTGCTCCAAAGCACCGGCACCCCCGCCAACATCTCTGCATCCCCTTCCTCACGGCTGCTGCCACTGGCTCCGCAGGGGACGAGGATGGCGAGCTCTGCAGTGCTCCTCAAGAAGGCATTCCCTTGCTCTTGCCACTGCTAGCCGGCTGAAAAGGCCAGCCAGCCTCACCAACCTCCAGCTGTTGGGGGTTCTTCTCGTCTCCAGCAGCCTCGTCGAGCCACCTCCGGCCTTCCTCCCTCAGCCCTCGCCAAGTAATTCCACCGCCTCCTCAAGGACTTCCTCTCGCCCGTCTTGGGGCTGCCCCCAGGCCAGCTATGGCAGCGCGACGCGGGAGCGTGCTCCCTTTTATGCTGCCCCGGGGCATGGTGACTGCTGCGTTGCCGGGCGCTGGCACTGTGACACGGGGGTGACGGGGCCCCCCCTGCGCAGCCCCGCCCGCCGGCCCTCTGCCCAGCGTCCTTCCAGGAAGGCCTTTGGGCTGCTGGCCCCGAGGCAGTCCCTGGGCCCAGGAGGCTCAGGGGGCTGTCCCTGCCCTTGCTGGCCATGCCCTGGGCACAGCTGCTGGGCGTCCCGCTAAATACATCTGGACATTCAGACTACGTCGTGAAGGCTGTTTGTCCCATCTACATTCATTTGGTTGTGGGGATGCCAGAGGTGAAAGCAAGGCTTTTGGTTCCCTCGGCATGAAGTGTGCAGAGACAGAGAGCACGTGCAGGATGGCCTCGCCGTTCCTGACCCATGCACCAAGGGACATTTGCTGCTCCCCTGCTTATGCTGAGGTCTTCTTCTGGGAAAGAAGTCCCAAATCCTTTTCTCTTCTTGACCATCTTTTTCCTTGCACTCCAGAGCTTTTCTCCTCCCTTGGCCTTCACCCTCAATACCTTTCCTGAAAGGGACGGCAGCCCTCTCAGCCTTTGCCTTGCTCCTGCTAGTCGTCTTCACCTCAGCTAGAGAGTCCTGAAGGATCGCTGCAGGTCCCTTCCAACTCAACCCTTCTCTTCTCTTCACTTGTGTTCTATTCCCTGCACTGACGATGAGGCGAATAACAAGGAGACCACTAGTTGCCTGAAATGCCAGGGGGTTTGCAGCTCCAGAAACACTTTCGAGGACACAAATCAAAAAGGATACAAGTAGAAACAGGATTGGATTTCATTTGATTTTACTTTATTTTACTTTCTTTTATTTTCTGTCTTGTTCCGTTGGTTGATGTTAGTTTAGTTTCGTTTCTTTCATGTGATGTTATTGTATTTGATTTTATTATATTTTCTTTGGGGTTATTTCTTATTATTTTATTTTATGTTGGATTATCTTCTTTTATTTTACCTTGCTTTATGCGTTTTTATTTTGTTTTGTTATTTTATTATTTTATCATTTTATTTGACCTTCTTTTGGTTTAGGCTCTTTTAGGCTATTTTGCTGAATCTCTTTCAGAGCCGATGCTCACAAGCATTAACACCATGCGCATGTGCAGCCAGGAGCAGGCTGATGTGTTCTTCGGTTTAGTTTGAAAAAGCATCCCTTGCAGTCTGGCAAAGGAAAGCCGCAGAAAGGAGCAGCAGGAAGACAGGCCAAGCAGTCCCTCGTTTCTCAACAGTGCAGAAGAACTTGAAGAAGGAGGATGGGTACCGACCACACACCGAAAAGTACAAGAAGAGGAGGGGTGTGGTGCCCTGGGCTATTTTCACAAGTAGGACACGTGTCGATGACAAGCACCCCTTTTGCCTTCCAAAACTTGCTCCGCTGTGCTTCTTGGCCAGGGAGGCCTGAAAAGCGCTCTCCTGCCTGCCCTGCGCTTGGATCGCGTGCAGGGAGAGCTGCAAAGCGGCAGCTCCGCATGGTGCGGCAAGCCTGCAGCCCTTCCAAGCACAGGCTGTTTTGCACAAGCAAGAACACCTCGGGGAACGGAGCCAAGGGAAGAGCAGAGCTCGCTCCTGCTCCAAACCTGCAACGGGCAAAAGAGCCAGGGAGCGCCAGGGCACGAGGGGCGCCTCGGAGGTGCAAGAGCAGCGGGCAAGAACTGAGCCCAAAGGGCCCAGAGGAGCCCTGACAAGGGGCTGCGCTCAATGCTACGGAGGAGAAGAAGCAACCCCCGGGGGCAACCCTGGGCGTCCGCCCTGGGAGTCTAGAAAGCATCCTCCCCCCGCCTGCGGGGCACGAGGGCCACCTTGGTGGAGCAGGAGCAGCAGGCACCTAGCCAAAACGGCCCAAAGGAGCCCTGGCAAGGGGCCGTGCTCAGTGCTGCAGAGGAAGGCAAAAAACCCCCGGGGACACTTGCTAGCCCACCGTGGGGGGAAAAAAGCCTTCCTCCCCACAGCTGCAGGGCACGAGAGGCCACCTTTGTGGTGCATGAGCAACAGGCAGTAACCCAGCCAAAATGGCCCAGAGGAGCCCTGACAAGTGCTCGTGCTCAGTGCTGCAGAGGAAGGCAAAAAACCCCCGGGCACCAGAGCCAATCTGCCCCGGGGGAAAATTCCTTCCTGACCCCAGCGTCGCAGGCGATGGGCTATTCCCTGAGCACGTGAGCAAGACCTGCCTCCTCGGCCCGCAGGCTGCTCACGCCTCCCAGGAGATGCCCAACCCCGATTCTCCCTCCACCTGCTGCCACCTCAGGGCCTTCCCAGAGGGGCAAAACGCCCCCGGCCTGATCCATCTGTGGGACAACCATCCTTCCTGTGCCTGGCAAGGCACCAGTGGCTGCTCCAAAGCACCGGCACCCCCGCCAACATCTCTGCATCCCCTTCCTCACGGCTGCTGCCACTGGCTCCGCAGGGGATGAGGATGGCGAGCTCTGCAGTGCTCCTCAAGAAGGCATTCCCTTGCTCTTGCCACTGCTAGCCGGCTGAAAAGGCCAGCCAGCCTCACCAACCTCCAGCTGTTGGGGGTTCTTCTCGTCTCCAGCAGCCTCGTCGAGCCACCTCCGGCCTTCCTCCCTCAGCCCTCGCCAAGTAATTCCACCGCCTCCTCAAGGACTTCCTCTCGCCCGTCTTGGGGCTGCCCCCAGGCCAGCTATGGCAGCGCGACGCGGGAGCGTGCTCCCTTTTATGCTGCCCCGGGGCATGGTGACTGCTGCGTTGCCGGGCGCTGGCACTGTGACACGGGGGTGACGGGGCCCCCCCTGCGCAGCCCCGCCCGCCGGCCCTCTGCCCAGCGTCCTTCCAGGAAGGCCTTTGGGCTGCTGGCCCCGAGGCAGTCCCTGGGCCCAGGAGGCTCAGGGGGCTGTCCCTGCCCTTGCTGGCCATGCCCTGGGCACAGCTGCTGGGCGTCCCGCTAAATACATCTGGACATTCAGACTACGTCGTGAAGGCTGTTTGTCCCATCTGCATTCATTTGGTTGTGGGGATGCCAGAGGTGAAAGCAAGGCTTTTGGTTCCCTCGGCATGAAGTGTGCAGAGACAGAGAGCACGTGCAGGATGGCCTCGCCGTTCCTGACCCATGCACCAAGGGACATTTGCTGCTCCCCTGCTTATGCTGAGGTCTTCTTCTGGGAAAGAAGTCCCAAATCCTTTTCTCTTCTTGACCATCTTTTTCCTTGCACTCCAGAGCTTTTCTCCTCCCTTGGCCTTCACCCTCAATACCTTTCCTGAAAGGGACGGCAGCCCTCTCAGCCTTTGCCTTGCTCCTGCTCGTCGTCTTCACCTCAGCTAGAGAGTCCTGAAGGATCGCTGCAGGTCCCTTCCAACTCAACCCTTCTCTTCTCTTCACTTGTGTTCTATTCCCTGCACTGACGATGAGGCGAATAACAAGGAGACCACTAGTTGCCTGAAATGCCAGGGGGTTTGCAGCTCCAGAAACACTTTCGAGGACACAAATCAAAAAGGATACAAGTAGAAACAGGATTGGATTTCATTTGATTTTACTTTATTTTACTTTCTTTTATTTTCTGTCTTGTTCCGTTGGTTGATGTTAGTTTAGTTTCGTTTCTTTCATGTGATGTTATTGTATTTGATTTTATTATATTTTCTTTGGGGTTATTTCTTATTATTTTATTTTATGTTGGATTATCTTCTTTTATTTTACCTTGCTTTATGCGTTTTTATTTTGTTTTGTTATTTTATTATTTTATCATTTTATTTGACCTTCTTTTGGTTTAGGCTCTTTTAGGCTATTTTGCTGAATCTCTTTCAGAGCCGATGCTCACAAGCATTAACACCATGCGCATGTGCAGCCAGGAGCAGGCTGATGTGTTCTTCGGTTTAGTTTGAAAAAGCATCCCTTGCAGTCTGGCAAAGGAAAGCCGCAGAAAGGAGCAGCAGGAAGACAGGCCAAGCAGTCCCTCGTTTCTCAACAGTGCAGAAGAACTTGAAGAAGGAGGATGGGTACCGACCACACACCGAAAAGTACAAGAAGAGGAGGGGTGTGGTGCCCGGGGCTATTTTCACAAGTAGGACACGTGTCGATGACAAGCACCCCTTTTGCCTTCCAAAACTTGCTCCGCTGTGCTTCTTGGCCAGGGAGGCCTGAAAAGCGCTCTCCTGCCTGCCCTGCGCTTGGATCGCGTGCAGGGAGAGCTGCAAAGCGGCAGCTCCGCATGGTGCGGCAAGCCTGCAGCCCTTCCAAGCACAGGCTGTTTTGCACAAGCAAGAACACCTCGGGGAACGGAGCCAAGGGAAGAGCAGAGCTCGCTCCTGCTCCAAACCTGCAAGGGGCAAAAGAGCCAGGGAGCGCCAGGGCACGAGGGGCGCCTCGGAGGTGCAAGAGCAGCGGGCAAGAACTGAGCCCAAAGGGCCCAGAGGAGCCCTGACAAGGGGCTGCGCTCAATGCTACGGAGGAGAAGAAGCAACCCCCGGGGGCAACCCTGGGCGTCCGCCCTGGGAGTCTAGAAAGCATCCTCCCCCCGCCTGCGGGGCACGAGGGCCACCTTGGTGGAGCAGGAGCAGCAGGCACCTAGCCAAAACGGCCCAAAGGAGCCCTGGCAAGGGGCCGTGCTCAGTGCTGCAGAGGAAGGCAAAAAACCCCCGGGGACACTTGCTAGCCCACCGTGGGGGGAAAAAAGCCTTCCTCCCCACAGCTGCAGGGCATGAGAGGCCACCTTTGTGGTGCATGAGCAACAGGCAGTAACCCAGCCAAAATGGCCCAGAGGAGCCCTGACAAGTGCTCGTGCTCAGTGCTGCAGAGGAAGGCAAAAAAACCCCGGGCACCAGAGCCAATCTGCCCCGGGGGAAAATTCCTTCCTGACCCCAGCGTCGCAGGCGATGGGCTATTCCCTGAGCACGTGAGCAAGACCTGCCTCCTCGGCCCGCAGGCTGCTCACGCCTCCCAGGAGATGCCCAACCCCGATTCTCCCTCCACCTGCTGCCACCTCAGGGCCTTCCCAGAGGGGCAAAACGCCCCCGGCCTGATCCATCTGTGGGACAACCATCCTTCCTGTGCCTGGCAAGGCACCAGTGGCTGCTCCAAAGCACCGGCACCCCCGCCAACATCTCTGCATCCCCTTCCTCACGGCTGCTGCCACTGGCTCCGCAGGGGATGAGGATGGCGAGCTCTGCAGTGCTCCTCAAGAAGGCATTCCCTTGCTCTTGCCACTGCTAGCCGGCTGAAAAGGCCAGCCAGCCTCACCAACCTCCAGCTGTTGGGGGTTCTTCTCGTCTCCAGCAGCCTCGTCGAGCCACCTCCGGCCTTCCTCCCTCAGCCCTCGCCAAGTAATTCCACCGCCTCCTCAAGGACTTCCTCTCGCCCGTCTTGGGGCTGCCCCCAGGCCAGCTATGGCAGCGCGACGCGGGAGCGTGCTCCCTTTTATGCTGCCCCGGGGCATGGTGACTGCTGCGTTGCCGGGCGCTGGCACTGTGACACGGGGGTGACGGGGCCCCCCCTGCGCAGCCCCGCCCGCCGGCCCTCTGCCCAGCGTCCTTCCAGGAAGGCCTTTGGGCTGCTGGCCCCGAGGCAGTCCCTGGGCCCAGGAGGCTCAGGGGGCTGTCCCTGCCCTTGCTGGCCATGCCCTGGGCACAGCTGCTGGGCGTCCCGCTAAATACATCTGGACATTCAGACTACGTCGTGAAGGCTGTTTGTCCCATCTACATTCATTTGGTTGTGGGGATGCCAGAGGTGAAAGCAAGGCTTTTGGTTCCCTCGGCATGAAGTGTGCAGAGACAGAGAGCACGTGCAGGATGGCCTCGCCGTTCCTGACCCATGCACCAAGGGACATTTGCTGCTCCCCTGCTTATGCTGAGGTCTTCTTCTGGGAAAGAAGTCCCAAATCCTTTTCTCTTCTTGACCATCTTTTTCCTTGCACTCCAGAGCTTTTCTCCTCCCTTGGCCTTCACCCTCAATACCTTTCCTGAAAGGGACGGCAGCCCTCTCAGCCTTTGCCTTGCTCCTGCTAGTCGTCTTCACCTCAGCTAGAGAGTCCTGAAGGATCGCTGCAGGTCCCTTCCAACTCAACCCTTCTCTTCTCTTCACTTGTGTTCTATTCCCTGCACTGACGATGAGGCGAATAACAAGGAGACCACTAGTTGCCTGAAATGCCAGGGGGTTTGCAGCTCCAGAAACACTTTCGAGGACACAAATCAAAAAAGATACAAGTAGAAACAGGATTGGATTTCATTTGATTTTACTTTATTTTACTTTCTTTTATTTTCTGTCTTGTTCCGTTGGTTGATGTTAGTTTAGTTTCGTTTCTTTCATGTGATGTTATTGTATTTGATTTTATTATATTTTCTTTGGGGTTATTTCTTATTATTTTATTTTATGTTGGATTATCTTCTTTTATTTTACCTTGCTTTATGCGTTTTTATTTTGTTTTGTTATTTTATTATTTTATCATTTTATTTGACCTTCTTTTGGTTTAGGCTCTTTTAGGCTATTTTGCTGAATCTCTTTCAGAGCCGATGCTCACAAGCATTAACACCATGCGCATGTGCAGCCAGGAGCAGGCTGATGTGTTCTTCGGTTTAGTTTGAAAAAGCATCCCTTGCAGTCTGGCAAAGGAAAGCCGCAGAAAGGAGCAGCAGGAAGACAGGCCAAGCAGTCCCTCGTTTCTCAACAGTGCAGAAGAACTTGAAGAAGGAGGATGGGTACCGACCACACACCGAAAAGTACAAGAAGAGGAGGGGTGTGGTGCCCTGGGCTATTTTCACAAGTAGGACACGTGTCGATGACAAGCACCCCTTTTGCCTTCCAAAACTTGCTCCGCTGTGCTTCTTGGCCAGGGAGGCCTGAAAAGCGCTCTCCTGCCTGCCCTGCGCTTGGATCGCGTGCAGGGAGAGCTGCAAAGCGGCAGCTCCGCATGGTGCGGCAAGCCTGCAGCCCTTCCAAGCACAGGCTGTTTTGCACAAGCAAGAACACCTCGGGGAACGGAGCCAAGGGAAGAGCAGAGCTCGCTCCTGCTCCAAACCTGCAAGGGGCAAAAGAGCCAGGGAGCGCCAGGGCACGAGGGGCGCCTCGGAGGTGCAAGAGCAGCGGGCAAGAACTGAGCCCAAAGGGCCCAGAGGAGCCCTGACAAGGGGCTGCGCTCAATGCTACGGAGGAGAAGAAGCAACCCCCGGGGGCAACCCTGGGCGTCCGCCCTGGGAGTCTAGAAAGCATCCTCCCCCCGCCTGCGGGGCACGAGGGCCACCTTGGTGGAGCAGGAGCAGCAGGCACCTAGCCAAAACGGCCCAAAGGAGCCCTGGCAAGGGGCCGTGCTCAGTGCTGCAGAGGAAGGCAAAAAACCCCCGGGGACACTTGCTAGCCCACCGTGGGGGGAAAAAAGCCTTCCTCCCCACAGCTGCAGGGCACGAGAGGCCACCTTTGTGGTGCATGAGCAACAGGCAGTAACCCAGCCAAAATGGCCCAGAGGAGCCCTGACAAGTGCTCGTGCTCAGTGCTGCAGAGGAAGGCAAAAAAACCCCGGGCACCAGAGCCAATCTGCCCCGGGGGAAAATTCCTTCCTGACCCCAGCGTCGCAGGCGATGGGCTATTCCCTGAGCACGTGAGCAAGGCCTGCCTCCTCGGCCCGCAGGCTGCTCACGCCTCCCAGGAGATGCCCAACCCCGATTCTCCCTCCACCTGCTGCCACCTCAGGGCCTTCCCAGAGGGGCAAAACGCCCCCGGCCTGATCCATCTGCGGGACAACCATCCTTCCTGTGCCTGGCAAGGCACCAGTGGCTGCTCCAAAGCACCGGCACCCCCGCCAACATCTCTGCATCCCCTTCCTCACGGCTGCTGCCACTGGCTCCGCAGGGGACGAGGATGGCGAGCTCTGCAGTGCTCCTCAAGAAGGCATTCCCTTGCTCTTGCCACTGCTAGCCGGCTGAAAAGGCCAGCCAGCCTCACCAACCTCCAGCTGTTGGGGGTTCTTCTCGTCTCCAGCAGCCTCGTCGAGCCACCTCCGGCCTTCCTCCCTCAGCCCTCGCCAAGTAATTCCACCGCCTCCTCAAGGACTTCCTCTCGCCCGTCTTGGGGCTGCCCCCAGGCCAGCTATGGCAGCGCGACGCGGGAGCGTGCTCCCTTTTATGCTGCCCCGGGGCATGGTGACTGCTGCGTTGCCGGGCGCTGGCACTGTGACACGGGGGTGACGGGGCCCCCCCTGCGCAGCCCCGCCCGCCGGCCCTCTGCCCAGCGTCCTTCCAGGAAGGCCTTTGGGCTGCTGGCCCCGAGGCAGTCCCTGGGCCCAGGAGGCTCAGGGGGCTGTCCCTGCCCTTGCTGGCCATGCCCTGGGCACAGCTGCTGGGCGTCCCGCTAAATACATCTGGACATTCAGACTACGTCGTGAAGGCTGTTTGTCCCATCTGCATTCATTTGGTTGTGGGGATGCCAGAGGTGAAAGCAAGGCTTTTGGTTCCCTCGGCATGAAGTGTGCAGAGACAGAGCACGTGCAGGATGGCCTCGCCGTTCCTGACCCATGCACCAAGGGACATTTGCTGCTCCCCTGCTTATGCTGAGGTCTTCTTCTGGGAAAGAAGTCCCAAATCCTTTTCTCTTCTTGACCATCTTTTTCCTTGCACTCCAGAGCTTTTCTCCTCCCTTGGCCTTCACCCTCAATACCTTTCCTGAAAGGGACGGCAGCCCTCTCAGCCTTTGCCTTGCTCCTGCTCGTCGTCTTCACCTCAGCTAGAGAGTCCTGAAGGATCGCTGCAGGTCCCTTCCAACTCAACCCTTCTCTTCTCTTCACTTGTGTTCTATTCCCTGCACTGACGATGAGGCGAATAACAAGGAGACCACTAGTTGCCTGAAATGCCAGGGGGTTTGCAGCTCCAGAAACACTTTCGAGGACACAAATCAAAAAGGATACAAGTAGAAACAGGATTGGATTTCATTTGATTTTACTTTATTTTACTTTCTTTTATTTTCTGTCTTGTTCCGTTGGTTGATGTTAGTTTAGTTTCGTTTCTTTCATGTGATGTTATTGTATTTGATTTTATTATATTTTCTTTGGGGTTATTTCTTATTATTTTATTTTATGTTGGATTATCTTCTTTTATTTTACCTTGCTTTATGCGTTTTTATTTTGTTTTGTTATTTTATTATTTTATCATTTTATTTGACCTTCTTTTGGTTTAGGCTCTTTTAGGCTATTTTGCTGAATCTCTTTCAGAGCCGATGCTCACAAGCATTAACACCATGCGCATGTGCAGCCAGGAGCAGGCTGATGTGTTCTTCGGTTTAGTTTGAAAAAGCATCCCTTGCAGTCTGGCAAAGGAAAGCCGCAGAAAGGAGCAGCAGGAAGACAGGCCAAGCAGTCCCTCGTTTCTCAACAGTGCAGAAGAACTTGAAGAAGGAGGATGGGTACCGACCACACACCGAAAAGTACAAGAAGAGGAGGGGTGTGGTGCCCTGGGCTATTTTCACAAGTAGGACACGTGTCGATGACAAGCACCCCTTTTGCCTTCCAAAACTTGCTCCGCTGTGCTTCTTGGCCAGGGAGGCCTGAAAAGCGCTCTCCTGCCTGCCCTGCGCTTGGATCGCGTGCAGGGAGAGCTGCAAAGCGGCAGCTCCGCATGGTGCGGCAAGCCTGCAGCCCTTCCAAGCACAGGCTGTTTTGCACAAGCAAGAACACCTCGGGGAACGGAGCCAAGGGAAGAGCAGAGCTCGCTCCTGCTCCAAACCTGCAAGGGGCAAAAGAGCCAGGGAGCGCCAGGGCACGAGGGGCGCCTCGGAGGTGCAAGAGCAGCGGGCAAGAACTGAGCCCAAAGGGCCCAGAGGAGCCCTGACAAGGGGCTGCGCTCAATGCTACGGAGGAGAAGAAGCAACCCCCGGGGGCAACCCTGGGCGTCCGCCCTGGGAGTCTAGAAAGCATCCTCCCCCCGCCTGCGGGGCACGAGGGCCACCTTGGTGGAGCAGGAGCAGCAGGCACCTAGCCAAAAGGGCCCAAAGGAGCCCTGGCAAGGGGCCGTGCTCAGTGCTGCAGAGGAAGGCAAAAAACCCCTGGGGACACTTGCTAGCCCACCGTGGGGGGAAAAAAGCCTTCCTCCCCACAGCTGCAGGGCACGAGAGGCCACCTTTGTGGTGCATGAGCAACAGGCAGTAACCCAGCCAAAATGGCCCAGAGGAGCCCTGACAAGTGCTCGTGCTCAGTGCTGCAGAGGAAGGCAAAAAAACCCCGGGCACCAGAGCCAATCTGCCCCGGGGGAAAATTCCTTCCTGACCCCAGCGTCGCAGGCGATGGGCTATTCCCTGAGCACGTGAGCAAGACCTGCCTCCTCGGCCCGCAGGCTGCTCACGCCTCCCAGGAGATGCCCAACCCCGATTCTCCCTCCACCTGCTGCCACCTCAGGGCCTTCCCAGAGGGGCAAAACGCCCCCGGCCTGATCCATCTGTGGGACAACCATCCTTCCTGTGCCTGGCAAGGCACCAGTGGCTGCTCCAAAGCACCGGCACCCCCGCCAACATCTCTGCATCCCCTTCCTCACGGCTGCTGCCACTGGCTCCGCAGGGGATGAGGATGGCGAGCTCTGCAGTGCTCCTCAAGAAGGCATTCCCTTGCTCTTGCCACTGCTAGCCGGCTGAAAAGGCCAGCCAGCCTCACCAACCTCCAGCTGTTGGGGGTTCTTCTCGTCTCCAGCAGCCTCGTCGAGCCACCTCCGGCCTTCCTCCCTCAGCCCTCGCCAAGTAATTCCACCGCCTCCTCAAGGACTTCCTCTCGCCCGTCTTGGGGCTGCCCCCAGGCCAGCTATGGCAGCGCGACGCGGGAGCGTGCTCCCTTTTATGCTGCCCCGGGGCATGGTGACTGCTGCGTTGCCGGGCGCTGGCACTGTGACACGGGGGTGACGGGGCCCCCCCTGCGCAGCCCCGCCCGCCGGCCCTCTGCCCAGCGTCCTTCCAGGAAGGCCTTTGGGCTGCTGGCCCCGAGGCAGTCCCTGGGCCCAGGAGGCTCAGGGGGCTGTCCCTGCCCTTGCTGGCCATGCCCTGGGCACAGCTGCTGGGCGTCCCGCTAAATACATCTGGACATTCAGACTACGTCGTGAAGGCTGTTTGTCCCATCTGCATTCATTTGGTTGTGGGGATGCCAGAGGTGAAAGCAAGGCTTTTGGTTCCCTCGGCATGAAGTGTGCAGAGACAGAGAGCACGTGCAGGATGGCCTCGCCGTTCCTGACCCATGCACCAAGGGACATTTGCTGCTCCCCTGCTTATGCTGAGGTCTTCTTCTGGGAAAGAAGTCCCAAATCCTTTTCTCTTCTTGACCATCTTTTTCCTTGCACTCCAGAGCTTTTCTCCTCCCTTGGCCTTCACCCTCAATACCTTTCCTGAAAGGGACGGCAGCCCTCTCAGCCTTTGCCTTGCTCCTGCTAGTCGTCTTCACCTCAGCTAGAGAGTCCTGAAGGATCGCTGCAGGTCCCTTCCAACTCAACCCTTCTCTTCTCTTCACTTGTGTTCTATTCCCTGCACTGACGATGAGGCGAATAACAAGGAGACCACTAGTTGCCTGAAATGCCAGGGGGTTTGCAGCTCCAGAAACACTTTCGAGGACACAAATCAAAAAGGATACAAGTAGAAACAGGATTGGATTTCATTTGATTTTACTTTATTTTACTTTCTTTTATTTTCTGTCTTGTTCCGTTGGTTGATGTTAGTTTAGTTTCGTTTCTTTCATGTGATGTTATTGTATTTGATTTTATTATATTTTCTTTGGGGTTATTTCTTATTATTTTATTTTATGTTGGATTATCTTCTTTTATTTTACCTTGCTTTATGCGTTTTTATTTTGTTTTGTTATTTTATTATTTTATCATTTTATTTGACCTTCTTTTGGTTTAGGCTCTTTTAGGCTATTTTGCTGAATCTCTTTCAGAGCCGATGCTCACAAGCATTAACACCATGCGCATGTGCAGCCAGGAGCAGGCTGATGTGTTCTTCGGTTTAGTTTGAAAAAGCATCCCTTGCAGTCTGGCAAAGGAAAGCCGCAGAAAGGAGCAGCAGGAAGACAGGCCAAGCAGTCCCTCGTTTCTCAACAGTGCAGAAGAACTTGAAGAAGGAGGATGGGTACCGACCACACACCGAAAAGTACAAGAAGAGGAGGGGTGTGGTGCCCTGGGCTATTTTCACAAGTAGGACACGTGTCGATGACAAGCACCCCTTTTGCCTTCCAAAACTTGCTCCGCTGTGCTTCTTGGCCAGGGAGGCCTGAAAAGCGCTCTCCTGCCTGCCCTGCGCTTGGATCGCGTGCAGGGAGAGCTGCAAAGCGGCAGCTCCGCATGGTGCGGCAAGCCTGCAGCCCTTCCAAGCACAGGCTGTTTTGCACAAGCAAGAACACCTCGGGGAACGGAGCCAAGGGAAGAGCAGAGCTCGCTCCTGCTCCAAACCTGCAAGGGGCAAAAGAGCCAGGGAGCGCCAGGGCACGAGGGGCGCCTCGGAGGTGCAAGAGCAGCGGGCAAGAACTGAGCCCAAAGGGCCCAGAGGAGCCCTGACAAGGGGCTGCGCTCAATGCTACGGAGGAGAAGAAGCAACCCCCGGGGGCAACCCTGGGCGTCCGCCCTGGGAGTCTAGAAAGCATCCTCCCCCCGCCTGCGGGGCACGAGGGCCACCTTGGTGGAGCAGGAGCAGCAGGCACCTAGCCAAAACGGCCCAAAGGAGCCCTGGCAAGGGGCCGTGCTCAGTGCTGCAGAGGAAGGCAAAAAACCCCCGGGGACACTTGCTAGCCCACCGTGGGGGGAAAAAAGCCTTCCTCCCCACAGCTGCAGGGCACGAGAGGCCACCTTTGTGGTGCATGAGCAACAGGCAGTAACCCAGCCAAAATGGCCCAGAGGAGCCCTGACAAGTGCTCGTGCTCAGTGCTGCAGAGGAAGGCAAAAAAACCCCGGGCACCAGAGCCAATCTGCCCCGGGGGAAAATTCCTTCCTGACCCCAGCGTCGCAGGCGATGGGCTATTCCCTGAGCACGTGAGCAAGGCCTGCCTCCTCGGCCCGCAGGCTGCTCACGCCTCCCAGGAGATGCCCAACCCCGATTCTCCCTCCACCTGCTGCCACCTCAGGGCCTTCCCAGAGGGGCAAAACGCCCCCGGCCTGATCCATCTGCGGGACAACCATCCTTCCTGTGCCTGGCAAGGCACCAGTGGCTGCTCCAAAGCACCGGCACCCCCGCCAACATCTCTGCATCCCCTTCCTCACGGCTGCTGCCACTGGCTCCGCAGGGGACGAGGATGGCGAGCTCTGCAGTGCTCCTCAAGAAGGCATTCCCTTGCTCTTGCCACTGCTAGCCGGCTGAAAAGGCCAGCCAGCCTCACCAACCTCCAGCTGTTGGGGGTTCTTCTCGTCTCCAGCAGCCTCGTCGAGCCACCTCCGGCCTTCCTCCCTCAGCCCTCGCCAAGTAATTCCACCGCCTCCTCAAGGACTTCCTCTCGCCCGTCTTGGGGCTGCCCCCAGGCCAGCTATGGCAGCGCGACGCGGGAGCGTGCTCCCTTTTATGCTGCCCCGGGGCATGGTGACTGCTGCGTTGCCGGGCGCTGGCACTGTGACACGGGGGTGACGGGGCCCCCCCTGCGCAGCCCCGCCCGCCGGCCCTCTGCCCAGCGTCCTTCCAGGAAGGCCTTTGGGCTGCTGGCCCCGAGGCAGTCCCTGGGCCCAGGAGGCTCAGGGGGCTGTCCCTGCCCTTGCTGGCCATGCCCTGGGCACAGCTGCTGGGCGTCCCGCTAAATACATCTGGACATTCAGACTACGTCGTGAAGGCTGTTTGTCCCATCTGCATTCATTTGGTTGTGGGGATGCCAGAGGTGAAAGCAAGGCTTTTGGTTCCCTCGGCATGAAGTGTGCAGAGACAGAGAGCACGTGCAGGATGGCCTCGCCGTTCCTGACCCATGCACCAAGGGACATTTGCTGCTCCCCTGCTTATGCTGAGGTCTTCTTCTGGGAAAGAAGTCCCAAATCCTTTTCTCTTCTTGACCATCTTTTTCCTTGCACTCCAGAGCTTTTCTCCTCCCTTGGCCTTCACCCTCAATACCTTTCCTGAAAGGGACGGCAGCCCTCTCAGCCTTTGCCTTGCTCCTGCTCGTCGTCTTCACCTCAGCTAGAGAGTCCTGAAGGATCGCTGCAGGTCCCTTCCAACTCAACCCTTCTCTTCTCTTCACTTGTGTTCTATTCCCTGCACTGACGATGAGGCGAATAACAAGGAGACCACTAGTTGCCTGAAATGCCAGGGGGTTTGCAGCTCCAGAAACACTTTCGAGGACACAAATCAAAAAGGATACAAGTAGAAACAGGATTGGATTTCATTTGATTTTACTTTATTTTACTTTCTTTTATTTTCTGTCTTGTTCCGTTGGTTGATGTTAGTTTAGTTTCGCTTCTTTCATGTGATGTTATTGTATTTGATTTTATTATATTTTCTTTGGGGTTATTTCTTATTATTTTATTTTATGTTGGATTATCTTCTTTTATTTTACCTTGCTTTATGCGTTTTTATTTTGTTTTGTTATTTTATTATTTTATCATTTTATTTGACCTTATTTTGGTTTAGGCTCTTTTAGGCTATTTTGCTGAATCTCTTTCAGAGCCGATGCTCACAAGCATTAACACCATGCGCATGTGCAGCCAGGAGCAGGCTGATGTGTTCTTCGGTTTAGTTTGAAAAAGCATCCCTTGCAGTCTGGCAAAGGAAAGCCGCAGAAAGGAGCAGCAGGAAGACAGGCCAAGCAGTCCCTCGTTTCTCAACAGTGCAGAAGAACTTGAAGAAGGAGGATGGGTACCGACCACACACCGAAAAGTACAAGAAGAGGAGGGGTGTGGTGCCCTGGGCTATTTTCACAAGTAGGACACGTGTCGATGACAAGCACCCCTTTTGCCTTCCAAAACTTGCTCCGCTGTGCTTCTTGGCCAGGGAGGCCTGAAAAGCGCTCTCCTGCCTGCCCTGCGCTTGGATCGCGTGCAGGGAGAGCTGCAAAGCGGCAGCTCCGCATGGTGCGGCAAGCCTGCAGCCCTTCCAAGCACAGGCTGTTTTGCACAAGCAAGAACACCTCGGGGAACGGAGCCAAGGGAAGAGCAGAGCTCGCTCCTGCTCCAAACCTGCAAGGGGCAAAAGAGCCAGGGAGCGCCAGGGCACGAGGGGCGCCTCGGAGGTGCAAGAGCAGCGGGCAAGAACTGAGCCCAAAGGGCCCAGAGGAGCCCTGACAAGGGGCTGCGCTCAATGCTACGGAGGAGAAGAAGGAACCCCCGGGGGCAACCCTGGGCGTCCGCCCTGGGAGTCTAGAAAGCATCCTCCCCCCGCCTGCGGGGCACGAGGGCCACCTTGGTGGAGCAGGAGCAGCAGGCACCTAGCCAAAACGGCCCAAAGGAGCCCTGGCAAGGGGCCGTGCTCAGTGCTGCAGAGGAAGGCAAAAAACCCCCGGGGACACTTGCTAGCCCACCGTGGGGGGAAAAAAGCCTTCCTCCCCACAGCTGCAGGGCACGAGAGGCCACCTTTGTGGTGCATGAGCAACAGGCAGTAACCCAGCCAAAATGGCCCAGAGGAGCCCTGACAAGTGCTCGTGCTCAGTGCTGCAGAGGAAGGCAAAAAAACCCCGGGCACCAGAGCCAATCTGCCCCGGGGGAAAATTCCTTCCTGACCCCAGCGTCGCAGGCGATGGGCTATTCCCTGAGCACGTGAGCAAGACCTGCCTCCTCGGCCCGCAGGCTGCTCACGCCTCCCAGGAGATGCCCAACCCCGATTCTCCCTCCACCTGCTGCCACCTCAGGGCCTTCCCAGAGGGGCAAAACGCCCCCAGCCTGATCCATCTGCGGGACAACCATCCTTCCTGTGCCTGGCAAGGCACCAGTGGCTGCTCCAAAGCACCGGCACCCCCGCCAACATCTCTGCATCCCCTTCCTCACGGCTGCTGCCACTGGCTCCGCAGGGGACGAGGATGGCGAGCTCTGCAGTGCTCCTCAAGAAGGCATTCCCTTGCTCTTGCCACTGCTAGCCGGCTGAAAAGGCCAGCCAGCCTCACCAACCTCCAGCTGTTGGGGGTTCTTCTCGTCTCCAGCAGCCTCGTCGAGCCACCTCCGGCCTTCCTCCCTCAGCCCTCGCCAAGTAATTCCACCGCCTCCTCAAGGACTTCCTCTCGCCCGTCTTGGCTCTGCCCCCAGGCCAGCTATGGCAGCGCGACGCGGGAGCGTGCTCCCTTTTATGCTGCCCCGGGGCATGGTGACTGCTGCGTTGCCGGGCGCTGGCACTGTGACACGGGGGTGACGGGGCCCCCCCTGCGCAGCCCCGCCCGCCGGCCCTCTGCCCAGCGTCCTTCCAGGAAGGCCTTTGGGCTGCTGGCCCCGAGGCAGTCCCTGGGCCCAGGAGGCTCAGGGGGCTGTCCCTGCCCTTGCTGGCCATGCCCTGGGCACAGCTGCTGGGCGTCCCGCTAAATACATCTGGACATTCAGACTACGTCGTGAAGGCTGTTTGTCCCATCTGCATTCATTTGGTTGTGGGGATGCCAGAGGTGAAAGCAAGGCTTTTGGTTCCCTCGGCATGAAGTGTGCAGAGACAGAGAGCACGTGCAGGATGGCCTCGCCGTTCCTGACCCATGCACCAAGGGACATTTGCTGCTCCCCTGCTTATGCTGAGGTCTTCTTCTGGGAAAGAAGTCCCAAATCCTTTTCTCTTCTTGACCATCTTTTTCCTTGCACTCCAGAGCTTTTCTCCTCCCTTGGCCTTCACCCTCAATACCTTTCCTGAAAGGGACGGCAGCCCTCTCAGCCTTTGCCTTGCTCCTGCTCGTCGTCTTCACCTCAGCTAGAGAGTCCTGAAGGATCGCTGCAGGTCCCTTCCAACTCAACCCTTCTCTTCTCTTCACTTGTGTTCTATTCCCTGCACTGACGATGAGGCGAATAACAAGGAGACCACTAGTTGCCTGAAATGCCAGGGGGTTTGCAGCTCCAGAAACACTTTCGAGGACACAAATCAAAAAGGATACAAGTAGAAACAGGATTGGATTTCATTTGATTTTACTTTATTTTACTTTCTTTTATTTTCTGTCTTGTTCCGTTGGTTGATGTTAGTTTAGTTTCGTTTCTTTCATGTGATGTTATTGTATTTGATTTTATTATATTTTCTTTGGGGTTATTTCTTATTATTTTATTTTATGTTGGATTATCTTCTTTTATTTTACCTTGCTTTATGCGTTTTTATTTTGTTTTGTTATTTTATTATTTTATCATTTTATTTGACCTTCTTTTGGTTTAGGCTCTTTTAGGCTATTTTGCTGAATCTCTTTCAGAGCCGATGCTCACAAGCATTAACACCATGCGCATGTGCAGCCAGGAGCAGGCTGATGTGTTCTTCGGTTTAGTTTGAAAAAGCATCCCTTGCAGTCTGGCAAAGGAAAGCCGCAGAAAGGAGCAGCAGGAAGACAGGCCAAGCAGTCCCTCGTTTCTCAACAGTGCAGAAGAACTTGAAGAAGGAGGATGGGTACCGACCACACACCGAAAAGTACAAGAAGAGGAGGGGTGTGGTGCCCTGGGCTATTTTCACAAGTAGGACACGTGTCGATGACAAGCACCCCTTTTGCCTTCCAAAACTTGCTCCGCTGTGCTTCTTGGCCAGGGAGGCCTGAAAAGCGCTCTCCTGCCTGCCCTGCGCTTGGATCGCATGCAGGGAGAGCTGCAAAGCGGCAGCTCCGCATGGTGCGGCAAGCCTGCAGCCCTTCCAAGCACAGGCTGTTTTGCACAAGCAAGAACACCTCGGGGAACGGAGCCAAGGGAAGAGCAGAGCTCGCTCCTGCTCCAAACCTGCAAGGGGCAAAAGAGCCAGGGAGCGCCAGGGCACGAGGGGCGCCTCGGAGGTGCAAGAGCAGCGGGCAAGAACTGAGCCCAAAGGGCCCAGAGGAGCCCTGACAAGGGGCTGCGCTCAATGCTACGGAGGAGAAGAAGCAACCCCCGGGGGCAACCCTGGGCGTCCGCCCTGGGAGTCTAGAAAGCATCCTCCCCCCGCCTGCGGGGCACGAGGGCCACCTTGGTGGAGCAGGAGCAGCAGGCACCTAGCCAAAACGGCCCAAAGGAGCCCTGGCAAGGGGCCGTGCTCAGTGCTGCAGAGGAAGGCAAAAAACCCCCGGGGACACTTGCTAGCCCACCGTGGGGGGAAAAAAGCCTTCCTCCCCACAGCTGCAGGGCACGAGAGGCCACCTTTGTGGTGCATGAGCAACAGGCAGTAACCCAGCCAAAATGGCCCAGAGGAGCCCTGACAAGTGCTCGTGCTCAGTGCTGCAGAGGAAGGCAAAAAAACCCCGGGCACCAGAGCCAATCTGCCCCGGGGGAAAATTCCTTCCTGACCCCAGCGTCGCAGGCGATGGGCTATTCCCTGAGCACGTGAGCAAGACCTGCCTCCTCGGCCCGCAGGCTGCTCACGCCTCCCAGGAGATGCCCAACCCCGATTCTCCCTCCACCTGCTGCCACCTCAGGGCCTTCCCAGAGGGGCAAAACGCCCCCGGCCTGATCCATCTGCGGGACAACCATCCTTCCTGTGCCTGGCAAGGCACCAGTGGCTGCTCCAAAGCACCGGCACCCCCGCCAACATCTCTGCATCCCCTTCCTCACGGCTGCTGCCACTGGCTCCGCAGGGGACGAGGATGGCGAGCTCTGCAGTGCTCCTCAAGAAGGCATTCCCTTGCTCTTGCCACTGCTAGCCGGCTGAAAAGGCCAGCCAGCCTCACCAACCTCCAGCTGTTGGGGGTTCTTCTCGTCTCCAGCAGCCTCGTCGAGCCACCTCCGGCCTTCCTCCCTCAGCCCTCGCCAAGTAATTCCACCGCCTCCTCAAGGACTTCCTCTCGCCCGTCTTGGGGCTGCCCCCAGGCCAGCTATGGCAGCGCGACGCGGGAGCGTGCTCCCTTTTATGCTGCCCCGGGGCATGGTGACTGCTGCGTTGCCGGGCGCTGGCACTGTGACACGGGGGTGACGGGGCCCCCCCTGCGCAGCCCCGCCCGCCGGCCCTCTGCCCAGCGTCCTTCCAGGAAGGCCTTTGGGCTGCTGGCCCCGAGGCAGTCCCTGGGCCCAGGAGGCTCAGGGGGCTGTCCCTGCCCTTGCTGGCCATGCCCTGGGCACAGCTGCTGGGCGTCCCGCTAAATACATCTGGACATTCAGACTACGTCGTGAAGGCTGTTTGTCCCATCTGCATTCATTTGGTTGTGGGGATGCCAGAGGTGAAAGCAAGGCTTTTGGTTCCCTCGGCATGAAGTGTGCAGAGACAGAGAGCACGTGCAGGATGGCCTCGCCGTTCCTGACCCATGCACCAAGGGACATTTGCTGCTCCCCTGCTTATGCTGAGGTCTTCTTCTGGGAAAGAAGTCCCAAATCCTTTTCTCTTCTTGACCATCTTTTTCCTTGCACTCCAGAGCTTTTCTCCTCCCTTGGCCTTCACCCTCAATACCTTTCCTGAAAGGGACGGCAGCCCTCTCAGCCTTTGCCTTGCTCCTGCTCGTCGTCTTCACCTCAGCTAGAGAGTCCTGAAGGATCGCTGCAGGTCCCTTCCAACTCAACCCTTCTCTTCTCTTCACTTGTGTTCTATTCCCTGCACTGACGATGAGGCGAATAACAAGGAGACCACTAGTTGCCTGAAATGCCAGGGGGTTTGCAGCTCCAGAAACACTTTCGAGGACACAAATCAAAAAGGATACAAGTAGAAACAGGATTGGATTTCATTTGATTTTACTTTATTTTACTTTCTTTTATTTTCTGTCTTGTTCCGTTGGTTGATGTTAGTTTAGTTTCGTTTCTTTCATGTGATGTTATTGTATTTGATTTTATTATATTTTCTTTGGGGTTATTTCTTATTATTTTATTTTATGTTGGATTATCTTCTTTTATTTTACCTTGCTTTATGCGTTTTTATTTTGTTTTGTTATTTTATTATTTTATCATTTTATTTGACCTTCTTTTGGTTTAGGCTCTTTTAGGCTATTTTGCTGAATCTCTTTCAGAGCCGATGCTCACAAGCATTAACACCATGCGCATGTGCAGCCAGGAGCAGGCTGATGTGTTCTTCGGTTTAGTTTGAAAAAGCATCCCTTGCAGTCTGGCAAAGGAAAGCCGCAGAAAGGAGCAGCAGGAAGACAGGCCAAGCAGTCCCTCGTTTCTCAACAGTGCAGAAGAACTTGAAGAAGGAGGATGGGTACCGACCACACACCGAAAAGTACAAGAAGAGGAGGGGTGTGGTGCCCTGGGCTATTTTCACAAGTAGGACACGTGTCGATGACAAGCACCCCTTTTGCCTTCCAAAACTTGCTCCGCTGTGCTTCTTGGCCAGGGAGGCCTGAAAAGTGCTCTCCTGCCTGCCCTGCGCTTGGATCGCGTGCAGGGAGAGCTGCAAAGCGGCAGCTCCGCATGGTGCGGCAAGCCTGCAGCCCTTCCAAGCACAGGCTGTTTTGCACAAGCAAGAACACCTCGGGGAACGGAGCCAAGGGAAGAGCAGAGCTCGCTCCTGCTCCAAACCTGCAAGGGGCAAAAGAGCCAGGGAGCGCCAGGGCACGAGGGGCGCCTCGGAGGTGCAAGAGCAGCGGGCAAGAACTGAGCCCAAAGGGCCCAGAGGAGCCCTGACAAGGGGCTGCGCTCAATGCTACGGAGGAGAAGAAGCAACCCCCGGGGGCAACCCTGGGCGTCCGCCCTGGGAGTCTAGAAAGCATCCTCCCCCCGCCTGCGGGGCACGAGGGCCACCTTGGTGGAGCAGGAGCAGCAGGCACCTAGCCAAAACGGCCCAAAGGAGCCCTGGCAAGGGGCCGTGCTCAGTGCTGCAGAGGAAGGCAAAAAACCCCCGGGGACACTTGCTAGCCCACCGTGGGGGGAAAAAAGCCTTCCTCCCCACAGCTGCAGGGCACGAGAGGCCACCTTTGTGGTGCATGAGCAACAGGCAGTAACCCAGCCAAAATGGCCCAGAGGAGCCCTGACAAGTGCTCGTGCTCAGTGCTGCAGAGGAAGGCAAAAAAACCCCGGGCACCAGAGCCAATCTGCCCCGGGGGAAAATTCCTTCCTGACCCCAGCGTCGCAGGCGATGGGCTATTCCCTGAGCACGTGAGCAAGACCTGCCTCCTCGGCCCGCAGGCTGCTCACGCCTCCCAGGAGATGCCCAACCCCGATTCTCCCTCCACCTGCTGCCACCTCAGGGCCTTCCCAGAGGGGCAAAACGCCCCCGGCCTGATCCATCTGCGGGACAACCATCCTTCCTGTGCCTGGCAAGGCACCAGTGGCTGCTCCAAAGCACCGGCACCCCCGCCAACATCTCTGCATCCCCTTCCTCACGGCTGCTGCCACTGGCTCCGCAGGGGACGAGGATGGCGAGCTCTGCAGTGCTCCTCAAGAAGGCATTCCCTTGCTCTTGCCACTGCTAGCCGGCTGAAAAGGCCAGCCAGCCTCACCAACCTCCAGCTGTTGGGGGTTCTTCTCGTCTCCAGCAGCCTCGTCGAGCCACCTCCGGCCTTCCTCCCTCAGCCCTCGCCAAGTAATTCCACCGCCTCCTCAAGGACTTCCTCTCGCCCGTCTTGGGGCTGCCCCCAGGCCAGCTATGGCAGCGCGACGCGGGAGCGTGCTCCCTTTTATGCTGCCCCGGGGCATGGTGACTGCTGCGTTGCCGGGCGCTGGCACTGTGACACGGGGGTGACGGGGCCCCCCCTGCGCAGCCCCGCCCGCCGGCCCTCTGCCCAGCGTCCTTCCAGGAAGGCCTTTGGGCTGCTGGCCCCGAGGCAGTCCCTGGGCCCAGGAGGCTCAGGGGGCTGTCCCTGCCCTTGCTGGCCATGCCCTGGGCACAGCTGCTGGGCGTCCCGCTAAATACATCTGGACATTCAGACTACGTCGTGAAGGCTGTTTGTCCCATCTGCATTCATTTGGTTGTGGGGATGCCAGAGGTGAAAGCAAGGCTTTTGGTTCCCTCGGCATGAAGTGTGCAGAGACAGAGAGCACGTGCAGGATGGCCTCGCCGTTCCTGACCCATGCACCAAGGGACATTTGCTGCTCCCCTGCTTATGCTGAGGTCTTCTTCTGGGAAAGAAGTCCCAAATCCTTTTCTCTTCTTGACCATCTTTTTCCTTGCACTCCAGAGCTTTTCTCCTCCCTTGGCCTTCACCCTCAATACCTTTCCTGAAAGGGACGGCAGCCCTCTCAGCCTTTGCCTTGCTCCTGCTCGTCGTCTTCACCTCAGCTAGAGAGTCCTGAAGGATCGCTGCAGGTCCCTTCCAACTCAACCCTTCTCTTCTCTTCACTTGTGTTCTATTCCCTGCACTGACGATGAGGCGAATAACAAGGAGACCACTAGTTGCCTGAAATGCCAGGGGGTTTGCAGCTCCAGAAACACTTTCGAGGACACAAATCAAAAAGGATACAAGTAGAAACAGGATTGGATTTCATTTGATTTTACTTTATTTTACTTTCTTTTATTTTCTGTCTTGTTCCGTTGGTTGATGTTAGTTTAGTTTCGTTTCTTTCATGTGATGTTATTGTATTTGATTTTATTATATTTTCTTTGGGGTTATTTCTTATTATTTTATTTTATGTTGGATTATCTTCTTTTATTTTACCTTGCTTTATGCGTTTTTATTTTGTTTTGTTATTTTATTATTTTATCATTTTATTTGACCTTCTTTTGGTTTAGGCTCTTTTAGGCTATTTTGCTGAATCTCTTTCAGAGCCGATGCTCACAAGCATTAACACCATGCGCATGTGCAGCCAGGAGCAGGCTGATGTGTTCTTCGGTTTAGTTTGAAAAAGCATCCCTTGCAGTCTGGCAAAGGAAAGCCGCAGAAAGGAGCAGCAGGAAGACAGGCCAAGCAGTCCCTCGTTTCTCAACAGTGCAGAAGAACTTGAAGAAGGAGGATGGGTACCGACCACACACCGAAAAGTACAAGAAGAGGAGGGGTGTGGTGCCCTGGGCTATTTTCACAAGTAGGACACGTGTCGATGACAAGCACCCCTTTTGCCTTCCAAAACTTGCTCCGCTGTGCTTCTTGGCCAGGGAGGCCTGAAAAGCGCTCTCCTGCCTGCCCTGCGCTTGCATCGCGTGCAGGGAGAGCTGCAAAGCGGCAGCTCCGCATGGTGCGGCAAGCCTGCAGCCCTTCCAAGCACAGGCTGTTTTGCACAAGCAAGAACACCTCGGGGAACGGAGCCAAGGGAAGAGCAGAGCTCGCTCCTGCTCCAAACCTGCAAGGGGCAAAAGAGCCAGGGAGCGCCAGGGCACGAGGGGCGCCTCGGAGGTGCAAGAGCAGCGGGCAAGAACTGAGCCCAAAGGGCCCAGAGGAGCCCTGACAAGGGGCTGCGCTCAATGCTACGGAGGAGAAGAAGCAACCCCCGGGGGCAACCCTGGGCGTCCGCCCTGGGAGTCTAGAAAGCATCCTCCCCCCACCTGCGGGGCACGAGGGCCACCTTGGTGGAGCAGGAGCAGCAGGCACCTAGCCAAAACGGCCCAAAGGAGCCCTGGCAAGGGGCCGTGCTCAGTGCTGCAGAGGAAGGCAAAAAACCCCCGGGGACACTTGCTAGCCCACCGTGGGGGGAAAAAAGCCTTCCTCCCCACAGCTGCAGGGCACGAGAGGCCACCTTTGTGGTGCATGAGCAACAGGCAGTAACCCAGCCAAAATGGCCCAGAGGAGCCCTGACAAGTGCTCGTGCTCAGTGCTGCAGAGGAAGGCAAAAAAACCCCGGGCACCAGAGCCAATCTGCCCCGGGGGAAAATTCCTTCCTGACCCCAGCGTCGCAGGCGATGGGCTATTCCCTGAGCACGTGAGCAAGACCTGCCTCCTCGGCCCGCAGGCTGCTCACGCCTCCCAGGAGATGCCCAACCCCGATTCTCCCTCCACCTGCTGCCACCTCAGGGCCTTCCCAGAGGGGCAAAACGCCCCCGGCCTGATCCATCTGCGGGACAACCATCCTTCCTGTGCCTGGCAAGGCACCAGTGGCTGCTCCAAAGCACCGGCACCCCCGCCAACATCTCTGCATCCCCTTCCTCACGGCTGCTGCCACTGGCTCCGCAGGGGACGAGGATGGCGAGCTCTGCAGTGCTCCTCAAGAAGGCATTCCCTTGCTCTTGCCACTGCTAGCCGGCTGAAAAGGCCAGCCAGCCTCACCAACCTCCAGCTGTTGGGGGTTCTTCTCGTCTCCAGCAGCCTCGTCGAGCCACCTCCGGCCTTCCTCCCTCAGCCCTCGCCAAGTAATTCCACCGCCTCCTCAAGGACTTCCTCTCGCCCGTCTTGGGGCTGCCCCCAGGCCAGCTATGGCAGCGCGACGCGGGAGCGTGCTCCCTTTTATGCTGCCCCGGGGCATGGTGACTGCTGCGTTGCCGGGCGCTGGCACTGTGACACGGGGGTGACGGGGCCCCCCCTGCGCAGCCCCGCCCGCCGGCCCTCTGCCCAGCGTCCTTCCAGGAAGGCCTTTGGGCTGCTGGCCCCGAGGCAGTCCCTGGGCCCAGGAGGCTCAGGGGGCTGTCCCTGCCCTTGCTGGCCATGCCCTGGGCACAGCTGCTGGGCGTCCCGCTAAATACATCTGGACATTCAGACTACGTCGTGAAGGCTGTTTGTCCCATCTGCATTCATTTGGTTGTGGGGATGCCAGAGGTGAAAGCAAGGCTTTTGGTTCCCTCGGCATGAAGTGTGCAGAGACAGAGAGCACGTGCAGGATGGCCTCGCCGTTCCTGACCCATGCACCAAGGGACATTTGCTGCTCCCCTGCTTATGCTGAGGTCTTCTTCTGGGAAAGAAGTCCCAAATCCTTTTCTCTTCTTGACCATCTTTTTCCTTGCACTCCAGAGCTTTTCTCCTCCCTTGGCCTTCACCCTCAATACCTTTCCTGAAAGGGACGGCAGCCCTCTCAGCCTTTGCCTTGCTCCTGCTAGTCGTCTTCACCTCAGCTAGAGAGTCCTGAAGGATCGCTGCAGGTCCCTTCCAACTCAACCCTTCTCTTCTCTTCACTTGTGTTCTATTCCCTGCACTGACGATGAGGCGAATAACAAGGAGACCACTAGTTGCCTGAAATGCCAGGGGGTTTGCAGCTCCAGAAACACTTTCGAGGACACAAATCAAAAAGGATACAAGTAGAAACAGGATTGGATTTCATTTGATTTTACTTTATTTTACTTTCTTTTATTTTCTGTCTTGTTCCGTTGGTTGATGTTAGTTTAGTTTCGTTTCTTTCATGTGATGTTATTGTATTTGATTTTATTATATTTTCTTTGGGGTTATTTCTTATTATTTTATTTTATGTTGGATTATCTTCTTTTATTTTACCTTGCTTTATGCGTTTTTATTTTGTTTTGTTATTTTATTATTTTATCATTTTATTTGACCTTATTTTGGTTTAGGCTCTTTTAGGCTATTTTGCTGAATCTCTTTCAGAGCCGATGCTCACAAGCATTAACACCATGCGCATGTGCAGCCAGGAGCAGGCTGATGTGTTCTTCGGTTTAGTTTGAAAAAGCATCCCTTGCAGTCTGGCAAAGGAAAGCCGCAGAAAGGAGCAGCAGGAAGACAGGCCAAGCAGTCCCTCGTTTCTCAACAGTGCAGAAGAACTTGAAGAAGGAGGATGGGTACCGACCACACACCGAAAAGTACAAGAGGAGGAGGGGTGTGGTGCCCTGGGCTATTTTCACAAGTAGGACACGTGTCGATGACAAGCACCCCTTTTGCCTTCCAAAACTTGCTCCGCTGTGCTTCTTGGCCAGGGAGGCCTGAAAAGTGCTCTCCTGCCTGCCCTGCGCTTGGATCGCGTGCAGGGAGAGCTGCAAAGCGGCAGCTCCGCATGGTGCGGCAAGCCTGCAGCCCTTCCAAGCACAGGCTGTTTTGCACAAGCAAGAACACCTCGGGGAACGGAGCCAAGGGAAGAGCAGAGCTCGCTCCTGCTCCAAACCTGCAAGGGGCAAAAGAGCCAGGGAGCGCCAGGGCACGAGGGGCGCCTCGGAGGTGCAAGAGCAGCGGGCAAGAACTGAGCCCAAAGGGCCCAGAGGAGCCCTGACAAGGGGCTGCGCTCAATGCTACGGAGGAGAAGAAGCAACCCCCGGGGGCAACCCTGGGCGTCCGCCCTGGGAGTCTAGAAAGCATCCTCCCCCCGCCTGCGGGGCACGAGGGCCACCTTGGTGGAGCAGGAGCAGCAGGCACCTAGCCAAAACGGCCCAAAGGAGCCCTGGCAAGGGGCCGTGCTCAGTGCTGCAGAGGAAGGCAAAAAACCCCCGGGGACACTTGCTAGCCCACCGTGGGGGGAAAAAAGCCTTCCTCCCCACAGCTGCAGGGCACGAGAGGCCACCTTTGTGGTGCATGAGCAACAGGCAGTAACCCAGCCAAAATGGCCCAGAGGAGCCCTGACAAGTGCTCGTGCTCAGTGCTGCAGAGGAAGGCAAAAAAACCCCGGGCACCAGAGCCAATCTGCCCCGGGGGAAAATTCCTTCCTGACCCCAGCGTCGCAGGCGATGGGCTATTCCCTGAGCACGTGAGCAAGACCTGCCTCCTCGGCCCGCAGGCTGCTCACGCCTCCCAGGAGATGCCCAACCCCGATTCTCCCTCCACCTGCTGCCACCTCAGGGCCTTCCCAGAGGGGCAAAACGCCCCCGGCCTGATCCATCTGCGGGACAACCATCCTTCCTGTGCCTGGCAAGGCACCAGTGGCTGCTCCAAAGCACCGGCACCCCCGCCAACATCTCTGCATCCCCTTCCTCACGGCTGCTGCCACTGGCTCCGCAGGGGACGAGGATGGCGAGCTCTGCAGTGCTCCTCAAGAAGGCATTCCCTTGCTCTTGCCACTGCTAGCCGGCTGAAAAGGCCAGCCAGCCTCACCAACCTCCAGCTGTTGGGGGTTCTTCTCGTCTCCAGCAGCCTTGTCGAGCCACCTCCGGCCTTCCTCCCTCAGCCCTCGCCAAGTAATTCCACCGCCTCCTCAAGGACTTCCTCTCGCCCGTCTTGGGGCTGCCCCCAGGCCAGCTATGGCAGCGCGACGCGGGAGCGTGCTCCCTTTTATGCTGCCCCGGGGCATGGTGACTGCTGCGTTGCCGGGCGCTGGCACTGTGACACGGGGGTGACGGGGCCCCCCCTGCACAGCCCCGCCCGCTGGCCCTCCGCCCAGCGTCCTTCCCAGGAAGGCCTTTGGGCTGCTGGCCCCGAGGCAGTCCCTGGGCCCAGGAGGCTCAGGGGGCTGTCCCTGCCCTTGCTGGCCATGCCCTGGGCACAGCTGCTGGGCGTCCCGCTAAATACATCTGGACATTCAGACTACGTCGTGAAGGCTGTTTGTCCCATCTGCATTCATTTGGTTGTGGGGATGCCAGAGGTGAAAGCAAGGCTTTTGGTTCCCTCGGCATGAAGTGTGCAGAGACAGAGAGCACGTGCAGGATGGCCTCGCCGTTCCTGACCCATGCACCAAGGGACATTTGCTGCTCCCCTGCTTATGCTGAGGTCTTCTTCTGGGAAAGAAGTCCCAAATCCTTTTCTCTTCTTGACCATCTTTTTCCTTGCACTCCAGAGCTTTTCTCCTCCCTTGGCCTTCACCCTCAATACCTTTCCTGAAAGGGACGGCAGCCCTCTCAGCCTTTGCCTTGCTCCTGCTAGTCGTCTTCACCTCAGCTAGAGAGTCCTGAAGGATCGCTGCAGGTCCCTTCCAACTCAACCCTTCTCTTCTCTTCACTTGTGTTCTATTCCCTGCACTGACGATGAGGCGAATAACAAGGAGACCACTAGTTGCCTGAAATGCCAGGGGGTTTGCAGCTCCAGAAACACTTTCGAGGACACAAATCAAAAAGGATACAAGTAGAAACAGGATTGGATTTCATTTGATTTTACTTTATTTTACTTTCTTTTATTTTCTGTCTTGTTCCGTTGGTTGATGTTAGTTTAGTTTCGTTTCTTTCATGTGATGTTATTGTATTTGATTTTATTATATTTTCTTTGGGGTTATTTCTTATTATTTTATTTTATGTTGGATTATCTTCTTTTATTTTACCTTGCTTTATGCGTTTTTATTTTGTTTTGTTATTTTATTATTTTATCATTTTATTTGACCTTATTTTGGTTTAGGCTCTTTTAGGCTATTTTGCTGAATCTCTTTCAGAGCCGATGCTCACAAGCATTAACACCATGCGCATGTGCAGCCAGGAGCAGGCTGATGTGTTCTTCGGTTTAGTTTGAAAAAGCATCCCTTGCAGTCTGGCAAAGGAAAGCCGCAGAAAGGAGCAGCAGGAAGACAGGCCCAGCAGTCCCTCGTTTCTCAACAGTGCAGAAGAACTTGAAGAAGGAGGATGGGTACCGACCACACACCGAAAAGTACAAGAAGAGGAGGGGTGTGGTGCCCTGGGCTATTTTCACAAGTAGGACACGTGTCGATGACAAGCACCCCTTTTGCCTTCCAAAACTTGCTCCGCTGTGCTTCTTGGCCAGGGAGGCCTGAAAAGCGCTCTCCTGCCTGCCCTGCGCTTGGATCGCGTGCAGGGAGAGCTGCAAAGCGGCAGCTCCGCATGGTGCGGCAAGCCTGCAGCCCTTCCAAGCACAGGCTGTTTTGCACAAGCAAGAACACCTCGGGGAACGGAGCCAAGGGAAGAGCAGAGCTCGCTCCTGCTCCAAACCTGCAAGGGGCAAAAGAGCCAGGGAGCGCCAGGGCACGAGGGGCGCCTCGGAGGTGCAAGAGCAGCGGGCAAGAACTGAGCCCAAAGGGCCCAGAGGAGCCCTGACAAGGGGCTGCGCTCAATGCTACGGAGGAGAAGAAGCAACCCCCGGGGGCCACCCTGGGCGTCCGCCCTGGGAGTCTAGAAAGCATCCTCCCCCCGCCTGCGGGGCACGAGGGCCACCTTGGTGGAGCAGGAGCAGCAGGCACCTAGCCAAAACGGCCCAAAGGAGCCCTGGCAAGGGGCCGTGCTCAGTGCTGCAGAGGAAGGCAAAAAACCCCCGGGGACACTTGCTAGCCCACCGTGGGGGGAAAAAAGCCTTCCTCCCCGCAGCTGCAGGGCACGAGAGGCCACCTTTGTGGTGCATGAGCAACAGGCAGTAACCCAGCCAAAATGGCCCAGAGGAGCCCTGACAAGTGCTCATGCTCAGTGCTGCAGAGGAAGGCAAAAAAACCCCGGGCACCAGAGCCAATCTGCCCCGGGGGAAAATTCCTTCCTGACCCCAGCGTCGCAGGCGATGGGCTATTCCCTGAGCACGTGAGCAAGACCTGCCTCCTCGGCCCGCAGGCTGCTCACGCCTCCCAGGAGATGCCCAACCCCGATTCTCCCTCCACCTGCTGCCACCTCAGGGCCTTCCCAGAGGGGCAAAACGCCCCCGGCCTGATCCATCTGCGGGACAACCATCCTTCCTGTGCCTGGCAAGGCACCAGTGGCTGCTCCAAAGCACCGGCACCCCCGCCAACATCTCTGCATCCCCTTCCTCACGGCTGCTGCCACTGGCTCCGCAGGGGACGAGGATGGCGAGCTCTGCAGTGCTCCTCAAGAAGGCATTCCCTTGCTCTTGCCACTGCTAGCCGGCTGAAAAGGCCAGCCAGCCTCACCAACCTCCAGCTGTTGGGGGTTCTTCTCGTCTCCAGCAGCCTCGTCGAGCCACCTCCGGCCTTCCTCCCTCAGCCCTCGCCAAGTAATTCCACCGCCTCCTCAAGGACTTCCTCTCGCCCGTCTTGGGGCTGCCCCCAGGCCAGCTATGGCAGCGCGACGCGGGAGCGTGCTCCCTTTTATGCTGCCCCGGGGCATGGTGACTGCTGCGTTGCCGGGCGCTGGCACTGTGACACGGGGGTGACGGGGCCCCCCCTGCGCAGCCCCGCCCGCCGGCCCTCTGCCCAGCGTCCTTCCAGGAAGGCCTTTGGGCTGCTGGCCCCGAGGCAGTCCCTGGGCCCAGGAGGCTCAGGGGGCTGTCCCTGCCCTTGCTGGCCATGCCCTGGGCACAGCTGCTGGGCGTCCCACTAAATACATCTGGACATTCAGACTACGTCGTGAAGGCTGTTTGTCCCATCTACATTCCTTTGGTTGTGGGGATGCCAGAGGTGAAAGCAAGGCTTTTGGTTCCCTCGGCATGAAGTGTGCAGAGACAGAGAGCACGTGCAGGATGGCCTCGCCGTTCCTGACCCATGCACCAAGGGACATTTGCTGCTCCCCTGCTTATGCTGAGGTCTTCTTCTGGGAAAGAAGTCCCAAATCCTTTTCTCTTCTTGACCATCTTTTTCCTTGCACTCCAGAGCTTTTCTCCTCCCTTGGCCTTCACCCTCAATACCTTTCCTGAAAGGGACGGCAGCCCTCTCAGCCTTTGCCTTGCTCCTGCTAGTCGTCTTCACCTCAGCTAGAGAGTCCTGAAGGATCGCTGCAGGTCCCTTCCAACTCAACCCTTCTCTTCTCTTCACTTGTGTTCTATTCCCTGCACTGACGATGAGGCGAATAACAAGGAGACCACTAGTTGCCTGAAATGCCAGGGGGTTTGCAGCTCCAGAAACACTTTCGAGGACACAAATCAAAAAGGATACAAGTAGAAACAGGATTGGATTTCATTTGATTTTACTTTATTTTACTTTCTTTTATTTTCTGTCTTGTTCCATTGGTTGATGTTAGTTTAGTTTCGTTTCTTTCATGTGATGTTATTGTATTTGATTTTATTATATTTTCTTTGGGGTTATTTCTTATTATTTTATTTTATGTTGGATTATCTTCTTTTATTTTACCTTGCTTTATGCGTTTTTATTTTGTTTTGTTATTTTATTATTTTATCATTTTATTTGACCTTATTTTGGTTTAGGCTCTTTTAGGCTATTTTGCTGAATCTCTTTCAGAGCCGATGCTCACAAGCATTAACACCATGCGCATGTGCAGCCAGGAGCAGGCTGATGTGTTCTTCGGTTTAGTTTGAAAAAGCATCCCTTGCAGTCTGGCAAAGGAAAGCCGCAGAAAGGAGCAGCAGGAAGACAGGCCAAGCAGTCCCTCGTTTCTCAACAGTGCAGAAGAACTTGAAGAAGGAGGATGGGTACCGACCACACACCGAAAAGTACAAGAGGAGGAGGGGTGTGGTGCCCTGGGCTATTTTCACAAGTAGGACACGTGTCGATGACAAGCACCCCTTTTGCCTTCCAAAACTTGCTCCGCTGTGCTTCTTGGCCAGGGAGGCCTGAAAAGTGCTCTCCTGCCTGCCCTGCGCTTGGATCGCGTGCAGGGAGAGCTGCAAAGCGGCAGCTCCGCATGGTGCGGCAAGCCTGCAGCCCTTCCAAGCACAGGCTGTTTTGCACAAGCAAGAACACCTCGGGGAACGGAGCCAAGGGAAGAGCAGAGCTCGCTCCTGCTCCAAACCTGCAAGGGGCAAAAGAGCCAGGGAGCGCCAGGGCACGAGGGGCGCCTCGGAGGTGCAAGAGCAGCGGGCAAGAACTGAGCCCAAAGGGCCCAGAGGAGCCCTGACAAGGGGCTGCGCTCAATGCTACGGAGGAGAAGAAGCAACCCCCGGGGGCAACCCTGGGCGTCCGCCCTGGGAGTCTAGAAAGCATCCTCCCCCCGCCTGCGGGGCACGAGGGCCACCTTGGTGGAGCAGGAGCAGCAGGCACCTAGCCAAAACGGCCCAAAGGAGCCCTGGCAAGGGGCCGTGCTCAGTGCTGCAGAGGAAGGCAAAAAACCCCCGGGGACACTTGCTAGCCCACCGTGGGGGGAAAAAAGCCTTCCTCCCCACAGCTGCAGGGCACGAGAGGCCACCTTTGTGGTGCATGAGCAACAGGCAGTAACCCAGCCAAAATGGCCCAGAGGAGCCCTGACAAGTGCTCGTGCTCAGTGCTGCAGAGGAAGGCAAAAAACCCCCGGGCACCAGAGCCAATCTGCCCCGGGGGAAAATTCCTTCCTGACCCCAGCGTCGCAGGCGATGGGCTATTCCCTGAGCACGTGAGCAAGACCTGCCTCCTCGGCCCGCAGGCTGCTCACGCCTCCCAGGAGATGCCCAACCCCGATTCTCCCTCCACCTGCTGCCACCTCAGGGCCTTCCCAGAGGGGCAAAACGCCCCCGGCCTGATCCATCTGTGGGACAACCATCCTTCCTGTGCCTGGCAAGGCACCAGTGGCTGCTCCAAAGCACCGGCACCCCCGCCAACATCTCTGCATCCCCTTCCTCACGGCTGCTGCCACTGGCTCCGCAGGGGATGAGGATGGCGAGCTCTGCAGTGCTCCTCAAGAAGGCATTCCCTTGCTCTTGCCACTGCTAGCCGGCTGAAAAGGCCAGCCAGCCTCACCAACCTCCAGCTGTTGGGGGTTCTTCTCGTCTCCAGCAGCCTCGTCGAGCCACCTCCGGCCTTCCTCCCTCAGCCCTCGCCAAGTAATTCCACCGCCTCCTCAAGGACTTCCTCTCGCCCGTCTTGGGGCTGCCCCCAGGCCAGCTATGGCAGCGCGACGCGGGAGCGTGCTCCCTTTTATGCTGCCCCGGGGCATGGTGACTGCTGCGTTGCCGGGCGCTGGCACTGTGACACGGGGGTGACGGGGCCCCCCCTGCGCAGCCCCGCCCGCCGGCCCTCTGCCCAGCGTCCTTCCAGGAAGGCCTTTGGGCTGCTGGCCCCGAGGCAGTCCCTGGGCCCAGGAGGCTCAGGGGGCTGTCCCTGCCCTTGCTGGCCATGCCCTGGGCACAGCTGCTGGGCGTCCCGCTAAATACATCTGGACATTCAGACTACGTCGTGAAGGCTGTTTGTCCCATCTGCATTCATTTGGTTGTGGGGATGCCAGAGGTGAAAGCAAGGCTTTTGGTTCCCTCGGCATGAAGTGTGCAGAGACAGAGAGCACGTGCAGGATGGCCTCGCCGTTCCTGACCCATGCACCAAGGGACATTTGCTGCTCCCCTGCTTATGCTGAGGTCTTCTTCTGGGAAAGAAGTCCCAAATCCTTTTCTCTTCTTGACCATCTTTTTCCTTGCACTCCAGAGCTTTTCTCCTCCCTTGGCCTTCACCCTCAATACCTTTCCTGAAAGGGACGGCAGCCCTCTCAGCCTTTGCCTTGCTCCTGCTCGTCGTCTTCACCTCAGCTAGAGAGTCCTGAAGGATCGCTGCAGGTCCCTTCCAACTCAACCCTTCTCTTCTCTTCACTTGTGTTCTATTCCCTGCACTGACGATGAGGCGAATAACAAGGAGACCACTAGTTGCCTGAAATGCCAGGGGGTTTGCAGCTCCAGAAACACTTTCGAGGACACAAATCAAAAAGGATACAAGTAGAAACAGGATTGGATTTCATTTGATTTTACTTTATTTTACTTTCTTTTATTTTCTGTCTTGTTCCGTTGGTTGATGTTAGTTTAGTTTCGTTTCTTTCATGTGATGTTATTGTATTTGATTTTATTATATTTTCTTTGGGGTTATTTCTTATTATTTTATTTTATGTTGGATTATCTTCTTTTATTTTACCTTGCTTTATGCGT
This sequence comes from Platalea leucorodia, assembly GCF_965183815.1. Lineage (NCBI taxonomy): Eukaryota > Metazoa > Chordata > Aves > Pelecaniformes > Threskiornithidae > Platalea > Platalea leucorodia. The sequence goes on from NW_028121456.1 coordinate 489,927, forward strand.
TTTTATTTTGTTTTGTTATTTTATTATTTTATCATTTTATTTGACCTTCTTTTGGTTTAGGCTCTTTTAGGCTATTTTGCTGAATCTCTTTCAGAGCCGATGCTCACAAGCATTAACACCATGCGCATGTGCAGCCAGGAGCAGGCTGATGTGTTCTTCGGTTTAGTTTGAAAAAGCATCCCTTGCAGTCTGGCAAAGGAAAGCCGCAGAAAGGAGCAGCAGGAAGACAGGCCAAGCAGTCCCTCGTTTCTCAACAGTGCAGAAGAACTTGAAGAAGGAGGATGGGTACCGACCACACACCGAAAAGTACAAGAAGAGGAGGGGTGTGGTGCCCGGGGCTATTTTCACAAGTAGGACACGTGTCGATGACAAGCACCCCTTTTGCCTTCCAAAACTTGCTCCGCTGTGCTTCTTGGCCAGGGAGGCCTGAAAAGCGCTCTCCTGCCTGCCCTGCGCTTGGATCGCGTGCAGGGAGAGCTGCAAAGCGGCAGCTCCGCATGGTGCGGCAAGCCTGCAGCCCTTCCAAGCACAGGCTGTTTTGCACAAGCAAGAACACCTCGGGGAACGGAGCCAAGGGAAGAGCAGAGCTCGCTCCTGCTCCAAACCTGCAAGGGGCAAAAGAGCCAGGGAGCGCCAGGGCACGAGGGGCGCCTCGGAGGTGCAAGAGCAGCGGGCAAGAACTGAGCCCAAAGGGCCCAGAGGAGCCCTGACAAGGGGCTGCGCTCAATGCTACGGAGGAGAAGAAGCAACCCCCGGGGGCAACCCTGGGCGTCCGCCCTGGGAGTCTAGAAAGCATCCTCCCCCCGCCTGCGGGGCACGAGGGCCACCTTGGTGGAGCAGGAGCAGCAGGCACCTAGCCAAAACGGCCCAAAGGAGCCCTGGCAAGGGGCCGTGCTCAGTGCTGCAGAGGAAGGCAAAAAACCCCCGGGGACACTTGCTAGCCCACCGTGGGGGGAAAAAAGCCTTCCTCCCCACAGCTGCAGGGCATGAGAGGCCACCTTTGTGGTGCATGAGCAACAGGCAGTAACCCAGCCAAAATGGCCCAGAGGAGCCCTGACAAGTGCTCGTGCTCAGTGCTGCAGAGGAAGGCAAAAAAACCCCGGGCACCAGAGCCAATCTGCCCCGGGGGAAAATTCCTTCCTGACCCCAGCGTCGCAGGCGATGGGCTATTCCCTGAGCACGTGAGCAAGACCTGCCTCCTCGGCCCGCAGGCTGCTCACGCCTCCCAGGAGATGCCCAACCCCGATTCTCCCTCCACCTGCTGCCACCTCAGGGCCTTCCCAGAGGGGCAAAACGCCCCCGGCCTGATCCATCTGTGGGACAACCATCCTTCCTGTGCCTGGCAAGGCACCAGTGGCTGCTCCAAAGCACCGGCACCCCCGCCAACATCTCTGCATCCCCTTCCTCACGGCTGCTGCCACTGGCTCCGCAGGGGATGAGGATGGCGAGCTCTGCAGTGCTCCTCAAGAAGGCATTCCCTTGCTCTTGCCACTGCTAGCCGGCTGAAAAGGCCAGCCAGCCTCACCAACCTCCAGCTGTTGGGGGTTCTTCTCGTCTCCAGCAGCCTCGTCGAGCCACCTCCGGCCTTCCTCCCTCAGCCCTCGCCAAGTAATTCCACCGCCTCCTCAAGGACTTCCTCTCGCCCGTCTTGGGGCTGCCCCCAGGCCAGCTATGGCAGCGCGACGCGGGAGCGTGCTCCCTTTTATGCTGCCCCGGGGCATGGTGACTGCTGCGTTGCCGGGCGCTGGCACTGTGACACGGGGGTGACGGGGCCCCCCCTGCGCAGCCCCGCCCGCCGGCCCTCTGCCCAGCGTCCTTCCAGGAAGGCCTTTGGGCTGCTGGCCCCGAGGCAGTCCCTGGGCCCAGGAGGCTCAGGGGGCTGTCCCTGCCCTTGCTGGCCATGCCCTGGGCACAGCTGCTGGGCGTCCCGCTAAATACATCTGGACATTCAGACTACGTCGTGAAGGCTGTTTGTCCCATCTACATTCATTTGGTTGTGGGGATGCCAGAGGTGAAAGCAAGGCTTTTGGTTCCCTCGGCATGAAGTGTGCAGAGACAGAGAGCACGTGCAGGATGGCCTCGCCGTTCCTGACCCATGCACCAAGGGACATTTGCTGCTCCCCTGCTTATGCTGAGGTCTTCTTCTGGGAAAGAAGTCCCAAATCCTTTTCTCTTCTTGACCATCTTTTTCCTTGCACTCCAGAGCTTTTCTCCTCCCTTGGCCTTCACCCTCAATACCTTTCCTGAAAGGGACGGCAGCCCTCTCAGCCTTTGCCTTGCTCCTGCTAGTCGTCTTCACCTCAGCTAGAGAGTCCTGAAGGATCGCTGCAGGTCCCTTCCAACTCAACCCTTCTCTTCTCTTCACTTGTGTTCTATTCCCTGCACTGACGATGAGGCGAATAACAAGGAGACCACTAGTTGCCTGAAATGCCAGGGGGTTTGCAGCTCCAGAAACACTTTCGAGGACACAAATCAAAAAAGATACAAGTAGAAACAGGATTGGATTTCATTTGATTTTACTTTATTTTACTTTCTTTTATTTTCTGTCTTGTTCCGTTGGTTGATGTTAGTTTAGTTTCGTTTCTTTCATGTGATGTTATTGTATTTGATTTTATTATATTTTCTTTGGGGTTATTTCTTATTATTTTATTTTATGTTGGATTATCTTCTTTTATTTTACCTTGCTTTATGCGTTTTTATTTTGTTTTGTTATTTTATTATTTTATCATTTTATTTGACCTTCTTTTGGTTTAGGCTCTTTTAGGCTATTTTGCTGAATCTCTTTCAGAGCCGATGCTCACAAGCATTAACACCATGCGCATGTGCAGCCAGGAGCAGGCTGATGTGTTCTTCGGTTTAGTTTGAAAAAGCATCCCTTGCAGTCTGGCAAAGGAAAGCCGCAGAAAGGAGCAGCAGGAAGACAGGCCAAGCAGTCCCTCGTTTCTCAACAGTGCAGAAGAACTTGAAGAAGGAGGATGGGTACCGACCACACACCGAAAAGTACAAGAAGAGGAGGGGTGTGGTGCCCTGGGCTATTTTCACAAGTAGGACACGTGTCGATGACAAGCACCCCTTTTGCCTTCCAAAACTTGCTCCGCTGTGCTTCTTGGCCAGGGAGGCCTGAAAAGCGCTCTCCTGCCTGCCCTGCGCTTGGATCGCGTGCAGGGAGAGCTGCAAAGCGGCAGCTCCGCATGGTGCGGCAAGCCTGCAGCCCTTCCAAGCACAGGCTGTTTTGCACAAGCAAGAACACCTCGGGGAACGGAGCCAAGGGAAGAGCAGAGCTCGCTCCTGCTCCAAACCTGCAAGGGGCAAAAGAGCCAGGGAGCGCCAGGGCACGAGGGGCGCCTCGGAGGTGCAAGAGCAGCGGGCAAGAACTGAGCCCAAAGGGCCCAGAGGAGCCCTGACAAGGGGCTGCGCTCAATGCTACGGAGGAGAAGAAGCAACCCCCGGGGGCAACCCTGGGCGTCCGCCCTGGGAGTCTAGAAAGCATCCTCCCCCCGCCTGCGGGGCACGAGGGCCACCTTGGTGGAGCAGGAGCAGCAGGCACCTAGCCAAAACGGCCCAAAGGAGCCCTGGCAAGGGGCCGTGCTCAGTGCTGCAGAGGAAGGCAAAAAACCCCCGGGGACACTTGCTAGCCCACCGTGGGGGGAAAAAAGCCTTCCTCCCCACAGCTGCAGGGCACGAGAGGCCACCTTTGTGGTGCATGAGCAACAGGCAGTAACCCAGCCAAAATGGCCCAGAGGAGCCCTGACAAGTGCTCGTGCTCAGTGCTGCAGAGGAAGGCAAAAAAACCCCGGGCACCAGAGCCAATCTGCCCCGGGGGAAAATTCCTTCCTGACCCCAGCGTCGCAGGCGATGGGCTATTCCCTGAGCACGTGAGCAAGGCCTGCCTCCTCGGCCCGCAGGCTGCTCACGCCTCCCAGGAGATGCCCAACCCCGATTCTCCCTCCACCTGCTGCCACCTCAGGGCCTTCCCAGAGGGGCAAAACGCCCCCGGCCTGATCCATCTGCGGGACAACCATCCTTCCTGTGCCTGGCAAGGCACCAGTGGCTGCTCCAAAGCACCGGCACCCCCGCCAACATCTCTGCATCCCCTTCCTCACGGCTGCTGCCACTGGCTCCGCAGGGGACGAGGATGGCGAGCTCTGCAGTGCTCCTCAAGAAGGCATTCCCTTGCTCTTGCCACTGCTAGCCGGCTGAAAAGGCCAGCCAGCCTCACCAACCTCCAGCTGTTGGGGGTTCTTCTCGTCTCCAGCAGCCTCGTCGAGCCACCTCCGGCCTTCCTCCCTCAGCCCTCGCCAAGTAATTCCACCGCCTCCTCAAGGACTTCCTCTCGCCCGTCTTGGGGCTGCCCCCAGGCCAGCTATGGCAGCGCGACGCGGGAGCGTGCTCCCTTTTATGCTGCCCCGGGGCATGGTGACTGCTGCGTTGCCGGGCGCTGGCACTGTGACACGGGGGTGACGGGGCCCCCCCTGCGCAGCCCCGCCCGCCGGCCCTCTGCCCAGCGTCCTTCCAGGAAGGCCTTTGGGCTGCTGGCCCCGAGGCAGTCCCTGGGCCCAGGAGGCTCAGGGGGCTGTCCCTGCCCTTGCTGGCCATGCCCTGGGCACAGCTGCTGGGCGTCCCGCTAAATACATCTGGACATTCAGACTACGTCGTGAAGGCTGTTTGTCCCATCTGCATTCATTTGGTTGTGGGGATGCCAGAGGTGAAAGCAAGGCTTTTGGTTCCCTCGGCATGAAGTGTGCAGAGACAGAGCACGTGCAGGATGGCCTCGCCGTTCCTGACCCATGCACCAAGGGACATTTGCTGCTCCCCTGCTTATGCTGAGGTCTTCTTCTGGGAAAGAAGTCCCAAATCCTTTTCTCTTCTTGACCATCTTTTTCCTTGCACTCCAGAGCTTTTCTCCTCCCTTGGCCTTCACCCTCAATACCTTTCCTGAAAGGGACGGCAGCCCTCTCAGCCTTTGCCTTGCTCCTGCTCGTCGTCTTCACCTCAGCTAGAGAGTCCTGAAGGATCGCTGCAGGTCCCTTCCAACTCAACCCTTCTCTTCTCTTCACTTGTGTTCTATTCCCTGCACTGACGATGAGGCGAATAACAAGGAGACCACTAGTTGCCTGAAATGCCAGGGGGTTTGCAGCTCCAGAAACACTTTCGAGGACACAAATCAAAAAGGATACAAGTAGAAACAGGATTGGATTTCATTTGATTTTACTTTATTTTACTTTCTTTTATTTTCTGTCTTGTTCCGTTGGTTGATGTTAGTTTAGTTTCGTTTCTTTCATGTGATGTTATTGTATTTGATTTTATTATATTTTCTTTGGGGTTATTTCTTATTATTTTATTTTATGTTGGATTATCTTCTTTTATTTTACCTTGCTTTATGCGTTTTTATTTTGTTTTGTTATTTTATTATTTTATCATTTTATTTGACCTTCTTTTGGTTTAGGCTCTTTTAGGCTATTTTGCTGAATCTCTTTCAGAGCCGATGCTCACAAGCATTAACACCATGCGCATGTGCAGCCAGGAGCAGGCTGATGTGTTCTTCGGTTTAGTTTGAAAAAGCATCCCTTGCAGTCTGGCAAAGGAAAGCCGCAGAAAGGAGCAGCAGGAAGACAGGCCAAGCAGTCCCTCGTTTCTCAACAGTGCAGAAGAACTTGAAGAAGGAGGATGGGTACCGACCACACACCGAAAAGTACAAGAAGAGGAGGGGTGTGGTGCCCTGGGCTATTTTCACAAGTAGGACACGTGTCGATGACAAGCACCCCTTTTGCCTTCCAAAACTTGCTCCGCTGTGCTTCTTGGCCAGGGAGGCCTGAAAAGCGCTCTCCTGCCTGCCCTGCGCTTGGATCGCGTGCAGGGAGAGCTGCAAAGCGGCAGCTCCGCATGGTGCGGCAAGCCTGCAGCCCTTCCAAGCACAGGCTGTTTTGCACAAGCAAGAACACCTCGGGGAACGGAGCCAAGGGAAGAGCAGAGCTCGCTCCTGCTCCAAACCTGCAAGGGGCAAAAGAGCCAGGGAGCGCCAGGGCACGAGGGGCGCCTCGGAGGTGCAAGAGCAGCGGGCAAGAACTGAGCCCAAAGGGCCCAGAGGAGCCCTGACAAGGGGCTGCGCTCAATGCTACGGAGGAGAAGAAGCAACCCCCGGGGGCAACCCTGGGCGTCCGCCCTGGGAGTCTAGAAAGCATCCTCCCCCCGCCTGCGGGGCACGAGGGCCACCTTGGTGGAGCAGGAGCAGCAGGCACCTAGCCAAAAGGGCCCAAAGGAGCCCTGGCAAGGGGCCGTGCTCAGTGCTGCAGAGGAAGGCAAAAAACCCCTGGGGACACTTGCTAGCCCACCGTGGGGGGAAAAAAGCCTTCCTCCCCACAGCTGCAGGGCACGAGAGGCCACCTTTGTGGTGCATGAGCAACAGGCAGTAACCCAGCCAAAATGGCCCAGAGGAGCCCTGACAAGTGCTCGTGCTCAGTGCTGCAGAGGAAGGCAAAAAAACCCCGGGCACCAGAGCCAATCTGCCCCGGGGGAAAATTCCTTCCTGACCCCAGCGTCGCAGGCGATGGGCTATTCCCTGAGCACGTGAGCAAGACCTGCCTCCTCGGCCCGCAGGCTGCTCACGCCTCCCAGGAGATGCCCAACCCCGATTCTCCCTCCACCTGCTGCCACCTCAGGGCCTTCCCAGAGGGGCAAAACGCCCCCGGCCTGATCCATCTGTGGGACAACCATCCTTCCTGTGCCTGGCAAGGCACCAGTGGCTGCTCCAAAGCACCGGCACCCCCGCCAACATCTCTGCATCCCCTTCCTCACGGCTGCTGCCACTGGCTCCGCAGGGGATGAGGATGGCGAGCTCTGCAGTGCTCCTCAAGAAGGCATTCCCTTGCTCTTGCCACTGCTAGCCGGCTGAAAAGGCCAGCCAGCCTCACCAACCTCCAGCTGTTGGGGGTTCTTCTCGTCTCCAGCAGCCTCGTCGAGCCACCTCCGGCCTTCCTCCCTCAGCCCTCGCCAAGTAATTCCACCGCCTCCTCAAGGACTTCCTCTCGCCCGTCTTGGGGCTGCCCCCAGGCCAGCTATGGCAGCGCGACGCGGGAGCGTGCTCCCTTTTATGCTGCCCCGGGGCATGGTGACTGCTGCGTTGCCGGGCGCTGGCACTGTGACACGGGGGTGACGGGGCCCCCCCTGCGCAGCCCCGCCCGCCGGCCCTCTGCCCAGCGTCCTTCCAGGAAGGCCTTTGGGCTGCTGGCCCCGAGGCAGTCCCTGGGCCCAGGAGGCTCAGGGGGCTGTCCCTGCCCTTGCTGGCCATGCCCTGGGCACAGCTGCTGGGCGTCCCGCTAAATACATCTGGACATTCAGACTACGTCGTGAAGGCTGTTTGTCCCATCTGCATTCATTTGGTTGTGGGGATGCCAGAGGTGAAAGCAAGGCTTTTGGTTCCCTCGGCATGAAGTGTGCAGAGACAGAGAGCACGTGCAGGATGGCCTCGCCGTTCCTGACCCATGCACCAAGGGACATTTGCTGCTCCCCTGCTTATGCTGAGGTCTTCTTCTGGGAAAGAAGTCCCAAATCCTTTTCTCTTCTTGACCATCTTTTTCCTTGCACTCCAGAGCTTTTCTCCTCCCTTGGCCTTCACCCTCAATACCTTTCCTGAAAGGGACGGCAGCCCTCTCAGCCTTTGCCTTGCTCCTGCTAGTCGTCTTCACCTCAGCTAGAGAGTCCTGAAGGATCGCTGCAGGTCCCTTCCAACTCAACCCTTCTCTTCTCTTCACTTGTGTTCTATTCCCTGCACTGACGATGAGGCGAATAACAAGGAGACCACTAGTTGCCTGAAATGCCAGGGGGTTTGCAGCTCCAGAAACACTTTCGAGGACACAAATCAAAAAGGATACAAGTAGAAACAGGATTGGATTTCATTTGATTTTACTTTATTTTACTTTCTTTTATTTTCTGTCTTGTTCCGTTGGTTGATGTTAGTTTAGTTTCGTTTCTTTCATGTGATGTTATTGTATTTGATTTTATTATATTTTCTTTGGGGTTATTTCTTATTATTTTATTTTATGTTGGATTATCTTCTTTTATTTTACCTTGCTTTATGCGTTTTTATTTTGTTTTGTTATTTTATTATTTTATCATTTTATTTGACCTTCTTTTGGTTTAGGCTCTTTTAGGCTATTTTGCTGAATCTCTTTCAGAGCCGATGCTCACAAGCATTAACACCATGCGCATGTGCAGCCAGGAGCAGGCTGATGTGTTCTTCGGTTTAGTTTGAAAAAGCATCCCTTGCAGTCTGGCAAAGGAAAGCCGCAGAAAGGAGCAGCAGGAAGACAGGCCAAGCAGTCCCTCGTTTCTCAACAGTGCAGAAGAACTTGAAGAAGGAGGATGGGTACCGACCACACACCGAAAAGTACAAGAAGAGGAGGGGTGTGGTGCCCTGGGCTATTTTCACAAGTAGGACACGTGTCGATGACAAGCACCCCTTTTGCCTTCCAAAACTTGCTCCGCTGTGCTTCTTGGCCAGGGAGGCCTGAAAAGCGCTCTCCTGCCTGCCCTGCGCTTGGATCGCGTGCAGGGAGAGCTGCAAAGCGGCAGCTCCGCATGGTGCGGCAAGCCTGCAGCCCTTCCAAGCACAGGCTGTTTTGCACAAGCAAGAACACCTCGGGGAACGGAGCCAAGGGAAGAGCAGAGCTCGCTCCTGCTCCAAACCTGCAAGGGGCAAAAGAGCCAGGGAGCGCCAGGGCACGAGGGGCGCCTCGGAGGTGCAAGAGCAGCGGGCAAGAACTGAGCCCAAAGGGCCCAGAGGAGCCCTGACAAGGGGCTGCGCTCAATGCTACGGAGGAGAAGAAGCAACCCCCGGGGGCAACCCTGGGCGTCCGCCCTGGGAGTCTAGAAAGCATCCTCCCCCCGCCTGCGGGGCACGAGGGCCACCTTGGTGGAGCAGGAGCAGCAGGCACCTAGCCAAAACGGCCCAAAGGAGCCCTGGCAAGGGGCCGTGCTCAGTGCTGCAGAGGAAGGCAAAAAACCCCCGGGGACACTTGCTAGCCCACCGTGGGGGGAAAAAAGCCTTCCTCCCCACAGCTGCAGGGCACGAGAGGCCACCTTTGTGGTGCATGAGCAACAGGCAGTAACCCAGCCAAAATGGCCCAGAGGAGCCCTGACAAGTGCTCGTGCTCAGTGCTGCAGAGGAAGGCAAAAAAACCCCGGGCACCAGAGCCAATCTGCCCCGGGGGAAAATTCCTTCCTGACCCCAGCGTCGCAGGCGATGGGCTATTCCCTGAGCACGTGAGCAAGGCCTGCCTCCTCGGCCCGCAGGCTGCTCACGCCTCCCAGGAGATGCCCAACCCCGATTCTCCCTCCACCTGCTGCCACCTCAGGGCCTTCCCAGAGGGGCAAAACGCCCCCGGCCTGATCCATCTGCGGGACAACCATCCTTCCTGTGCCTGGCAAGGCACCAGTGGCTGCTCCAAAGCACCGGCACCCCCGCCAACATCTCTGCATCCCCTTCCTCACGGCTGCTGCCACTGGCTCCGCAGGGGACGAGGATGGCGAGCTCTGCAGTGCTCCTCAAGAAGGCATTCCCTTGCTCTTGCCACTGCTAGCCGGCTGAAAAGGCCAGCCAGCCTCACCAACCTCCAGCTGTTGGGGGTTCTTCTCGTCTCCAGCAGCCTCGTCGAGCCACCTCCGGCCTTCCTCCCTCAGCCCTCGCCAAGTAATTCCACCGCCTCCTCAAGGACTTCCTCTCGCCCGTCTTGGGGCTGCCCCCAGGCCAGCTATGGCAGCGCGACGCGGGAGCGTGCTCCCTTTTATGCTGCCCCGGGGCATGGTGACTGCTGCGTTGCCGGGCGCTGGCACTGTGACACGGGGGTGACGGGGCCCCCCCTGCGCAGCCCCGCCCGCCGGCCCTCTGCCCAGCGTCCTTCCAGGAAGGCCTTTGGGCTGCTGGCCCCGAGGCAGTCCCTGGGCCCAGGAGGCTCAGGGGGCTGTCCCTGCCCTTGCTGGCCATGCCCTGGGCACAGCTGCTGGGCGTCCCGCTAAATACATCTGGACATTCAGACTACGTCGTGAAGGCTGTTTGTCCCATCTGCATTCATTTGGTTGTGGGGATGCCAGAGGTGAAAGCAAGGCTTTTGGTTCCCTCGGCATGAAGTGTGCAGAGACAGAGAGCACGTGCAGGATGGCCTCGCCGTTCCTGACCCATGCACCAAGGGACATTTGCTGCTCCCCTGCTTATGCTGAGGTCTTCTTCTGGGAAAGAAGTCCCAAATCCTTTTCTCTTCTTGACCATCTTTTTCCTTGCACTCCAGAGCTTTTCTCCTCCCTTGGCCTTCACCCTCAATACCTTTCCTGAAAGGGACGGCAGCCCTCTCAGCCTTTGCCTTGCTCCTGCTCGTCGTCTTCACCTCAGCTAGAGAGTCCTGAAGGATCGCTGCAGGTCCCTTCCAACTCAACCCTTCTCTTCTCTTCACTTGTGTTCTATTCCCTGCACTGACGATGAGGCGAATAACAAGGAGACCACTAGTTGCCTGAAATGCCAGGGGGTTTGCAGCTCCAGAAACACTTTCGAGGACACAAATCAAAAAGGATACAAGTAGAAACAGGATTGGATTTCATTTGATTTTACTTTATTTTACTTTCTTTTATTTTCTGTCTTGTTCCGTTGGTTGATGTTAGTTTAGTTTCGCTTCTTTCATGTGATGTTATTGTATTTGATTTTATTATATTTTCTTTGGGGTTATTTCTTATTATTTTATTTTATGTTGGATTATCTTCTTTTATTTTACCTTGCTTTATGCGTTTTTATTTTGTTTTGTTATTTTATTATTTTATCATTTTATTTGACCTTATTTTGGTTTAGGCTCTTTTAGGCTATTTTGCTGAATCTCTTTCAGAGCCGATGCTCACAAGCATTAACACCATGCGCATGTGCAGCCAGGAGCAGGCTGATGTGTTCTTCGGTTTAGTTTGAAAAAGCATCCCTTGCAGTCTGGCAAAGGAAAGCCGCAGAAAGGAGCAGCAGGAAGACAGGCCAAGCAGTCCCTCGTTTCTCAACAGTGCAGAAGAACTTGAAGAAGGAGGATGGGTACCGACCACACACCGAAAAGTACAAGAAGAGGAGGGGTGTGGTGCCCTGGGCTATTTTCACAAGTAGGACACGTGTCGATGACAAGCACCCCTTTTGCCTTCCAAAACTTGCTCCGCTGTGCTTCTTGGCCAGGGAGGCCTGAAAAGCGCTCTCCTGCCTGCCCTGCGCTTGGATCGCGTGCAGGGAGAGCTGCAAAGCGGCAGCTCCGCATGGTGCGGCAAGCCTGCAGCCCTTCCAAGCACAGGCTGTTTTGCACAAGCAAGAACACCTCGGGGAACGGAGCCAAGGGAAGAGCAGAGCTCGCTCCTGCTCCAAACCTGCAAGGGGCAAAAGAGCCAGGGAGCGCCAGGGCACGAGGGGCGCCTCGGAGGTGCAAGAGCAGCGGGCAAGAACTGAGCCCAAAGGGCCCAGAGGAGCCCTGACAAGGGGCTGCGCTCAATGCTACGGAGGAGAAGAAGGAACCCCCGGGGGCAACCCTGGGCGTCCGCCCTGGGAGTCTAGAAAGCATCCTCCCCCCGCCTGCGGGGCACGAGGGCCACCTTGGTGGAGCAGGAGCAGCAGGCACCTAGCCAAAACGGCCCAAAGGAGCCCTGGCAAGGGGCCGTGCTCAGTGCTGCAGAGGAAGGCAAAAAACCCCCGGGGACACTTGCTAGCCCACCGTGGGGGGAAAAAAGCCTTCCTCCCCACAGCTGCAGGGCACGAGAGGCCACCTTTGTGGTGCATGAGCAACAGGCAGTAACCCAGCCAAAATGGCCCAGAGGAGCCCTGACAAGTGCTCGTGCTCAGTGCTGCAGAGGAAGGCAAAAAAACCCCGGGCACCAGAGCCAATCTGCCCCGGGGGAAAATTCCTTCCTGACCCCAGCGTCGCAGGCGATGGGCTATTCCCTGAGCACGTGAGCAAGACCTGCCTCCTCGGCCCGCAGGCTGCTCACGCCTCCCAGGAGATGCCCAACCCCGATTCTCCCTCCACCTGCTGCCACCTCAGGGCCTTCCCAGAGGGGCAAAACGCCCCCAGCCTGATCCATCTGCGGGACAACCATCCTTCCTGTGCCTGGCAAGGCACCAGTGGCTGCTCCAAAGCACCGGCACCCCCGCCAACATCTCTGCATCCCCTTCCTCACGGCTGCTGCCACTGGCTCCGCAGGGGACGAGGATGGCGAGCTCTGCAGTGCTCCTCAAGAAGGCATTCCCTTGCTCTTGCCACTGCTAGCCGGCTGAAAAGGCCAGCCAGCCTCACCAACCTCCAGCTGTTGGGGGTTCTTCTCGTCTCCAGCAGCCTCGTCGAGCCACCTCCGGCCTTCCTCCCTCAGCCCTCGCCAAGTAATTCCACCGCCTCCTCAAGGACTTCCTCTCGCCCGTCTTGGCTCTGCCCCCAGGCCAGCTATGGCAGCGCGACGCGGGAGCGTGCTCCCTTTTATGCTGCCCCGGGGCATGGTGACTGCTGCGTTGCCGGGCGCTGGCACTGTGACACGGGGGTGACGGGGCCCCCCCTGCGCAGCCCCGCCCGCCGGCCCTCTGCCCAGCGTCCTTCCAGGAAGGCCTTTGGGCTGCTGGCCCCGAGGCAGTCCCTGGGCCCAGGAGGCTCAGGGGGCTGTCCCTGCCCTTGCTGGCCATGCCCTGGGCACAGCTGCTGGGCGTCCCGCTAAATACATCTGGACATTCAGACTACGTCGTGAAGGCTGTTTGTCCCATCTGCATTCATTTGGTTGTGGGGATGCCAGAGGTGAAAGCAAGGCTTTTGGTTCCCTCGGCATGAAGTGTGCAGAGACAGAGAGCACGTGCAGGATGGCCTCGCCGTTCCTGACCCATGCACCAAGGGACATTTGCTGCTCCCCTGCTTATGCTGAGGTCTTCTTCTGGGAAAGAAGTCCCAAATCCTTTTCTCTTCTTGACCATCTTTTTCCTTGCACTCCAGAGCTTTTCTCCTCCCTTGGCCTTCACCCTCAATACCTTTCCTGAAAGGGACGGCAGCCCTCTCAGCCTTTGCCTTGCTCCTGCTCGTCGTCTTCACCTCAGCTAGAGAGTCCTGAAGGATCGCTGCAGGTCCCTTCCAACTCAACCCTTCTCTTCTCTTCACTTGTGTTCTATTCCCTGCACTGACGATGAGGCGAATAACAAGGAGACCACTAGTTGCCTGAAATGCCAGGGGGTTTGCAGCTCCAGAAACACTTTCGAGGACACAAATCAAAAAGGATACAAGTAGAAACAGGATTGGATTTCATTTGATTTTACTTTATTTTACTTTCTTTTATTTTCTGTCTTGTTCCGTTGGTTGATGTTAGTTTAGTTTCGTTTCTTTCATGTGATGTTATTGTATTTGATTTTATTATATTTTCTTTGGGGTTATTTCTTATTATTTTATTTTATGTTGGATTATCTTCTTTTATTTTACCTTGCTTTATGCGTTTTTATTTTGTTTTGTTATTTTATTATTTTATCATTTTATTTGACCTTCTTTTGGTTTAGGCTCTTTTAGGCTATTTTGCTGAATCTCTTTCAGAGCCGATGCTCACAAGCATTAACACCATGCGCATGTGCAGCCAGGAGCAGGCTGATGTGTTCTTCGGTTTAGTTTGAAAAAGCATCCCTTGCAGTCTGGCAAAGGAAAGCCGCAGAAAGGAGCAGCAGGAAGACAGGCCAAGCAGTCCCTCGTTTCTCAACAGTGCAGAAGAACTTGAAGAAGGAGGATGGGTACCGACCACACACCGAAAAGTACAAGAAGAGGAGGGGTGTGGTGCCCTGGGCTATTTTCACAAGTAGGACACGTGTCGATGACAAGCACCCCTTTTGCCTTCCAAAACTTGCTCCGCTGTGCTTCTTGGCCAGGGAGGCCTGAAAAGCGCTCTCCTGCCTGCCCTGCGCTTGGATCGCATGCAGGGAGAGCTGCAAAGCGGCAGCTCCGCATGGTGCGGCAAGCCTGCAGCCCTTCCAAGCACAGGCTGTTTTGCACAAGCAAGAACACCTCGGGGAACGGAGCCAAGGGAAGAGCAGAGCTCGCTCCTGCTCCAAACCTGCAAGGGGCAAAAGAGCCAGGGAGCGCCAGGGCACGAGGGGCGCCTCGGAGGTGCAAGAGCAGCGGGCAAGAACTGAGCCCAAAGGGCCCAGAGGAGCCCTGACAAGGGGCTGCGCTCAATGCTACGGAGGAGAAGAAGCAACCCCCGGGGGCAACCCTGGGCGTCCGCCCTGGGAGTCTAGAAAGCATCCTCCCCCCGCCTGCGGGGCACGAGGGCCACCTTGGTGGAGCAGGAGCAGCAGGCACCTAGCCAAAACGGCCCAAAGGAGCCCTGGCAAGGGGCCGTGCTCAGTGCTGCAGAGGAAGGCAAAAAACCCCCGGGGACACTTGCTAGCCCACCGTGGGGGGAAAAAAGCCTTCCTCCCCACAGCTGCAGGGCACGAGAGGCCACCTTTGTGGTGCATGAGCAACAGGCAGTAACCCAGCCAAAATGGCCCAGAGGAGCCCTGACAAGTGCTCGTGCTCAGTGCTGCAGAGGAAGGCAAAAAAACCCCGGGCACCAGAGCCAATCTGCCCCGGGGGAAAATTCCTTCCTGACCCCAGCGTCGCAGGCGATGGGCTATTCCCTGAGCACGTGAGCAAGACCTGCCTCCTCGGCCCGCAGGCTGCTCACGCCTCCCAGGAGATGCCCAACCCCGATTCTCCCTCCACCTGCTGCCACCTCAGGGCCTTCCCAGAGGGGCAAAACGCCCCCGGCCTGATCCATCTGCGGGACAACCATCCTTCCTGTGCCTGGCAAGGCACCAGTGGCTGCTCCAAAGCACCGGCACCCCCGCCAACATCTCTGCATCCCCTTCCTCACGGCTGCTGCCACTGGCTCCGCAGGGGACGAGGATGGCGAGCTCTGCAGTGCTCCTCAAGAAGGCATTCCCTTGCTCTTGCCACTGCTAGCCGGCTGAAAAGGCCAGCCAGCCTCACCAACCTCCAGCTGTTGGGGGTTCTTCTCGTCTCCAGCAGCCTCGTCGAGCCACCTCCGGCCTTCCTCCCTCAGCCCTCGCCAAGTAATTCCACCGCCTCCTCAAGGACTTCCTCTCGCCCGTCTTGGGGCTGCCCCCAGGCCAGCTATGGCAGCGCGACGCGGGAGCGTGCTCCCTTTTATGCTGCCCCGGGGCATGGTGACTGCTGCGTTGCCGGGCGCTGGCACTGTGACACGGGGGTGACGGGGCCCCCCCTGCGCAGCCCCGCCCGCCGGCCCTCTGCCCAGCGTCCTTCCAGGAAGGCCTTTGGGCTGCTGGCCCCGAGGCAGTCCCTGGGCCCAGGAGGCTCAGGGGGCTGTCCCTGCCCTTGCTGGCCATGCCCTGGGCACAGCTGCTGGGCGTCCCGCTAAATACATCTGGACATTCAGACTACGTCGTGAAGGCTGTTTGTCCCATCTGCATTCATTTGGTTGTGGGGATGCCAGAGGTGAAAGCAAGGCTTTTGGTTCCCTCGGCATGAAGTGTGCAGAGACAGAGAGCACGTGCAGGATGGCCTCGCCGTTCCTGACCCATGCACCAAGGGACATTTGCTGCTCCCCTGCTTATGCTGAGGTCTTCTTCTGGGAAAGAAGTCCCAAATCCTTTTCTCTTCTTGACCATCTTTTTCCTTGCACTCCAGAGCTTTTCTCCTCCCTTGGCCTTCACCCTCAATACCTTTCCTGAAAGGGACGGCAGCCCTCTCAGCCTTTGCCTTGCTCCTGCTCGTCGTCTTCACCTCAGCTAGAGAGTCCTGAAGGATCGCTGCAGGTCCCTTCCAACTCAACCCTTCTCTTCTCTTCACTTGTGTTCTATTCCCTGCACTGACGATGAGGCGAATAACAAGGAGACCACTAGTTGCCTGAAATGCCAGGGGGTTTGCAGCTCCAGAAACACTTTCGAGGACACAAATCAAAAAGGATACAAGTAGAAACAGGATTGGATTTCATTTGATTTTACTTTATTTTACTTTCTTTTATTTTCTGTCTTGTTCCGTTGGTTGATGTTAGTTTAGTTTCGTTTCTTTCATGTGATGTTATTGTATTTGATTTTATTATATTTTCTTTGGGGTTATTTCTTATTATTTTATTTTATGTTGGATTATCTTCTTTTATTTTACCTTGCTTTATGCGTTTTTATTTTGTTTTGTTATTTTATTATTTTATCATTTTATTTGACCTTCTTTTGGTTTAGGCTCTTTTAGGCTATTTTGCTGAATCTCTTTCAGAGCCGATGCTCACAAGCATTAACACCATGCGCATGTGCAGCCAGGAGCAGGCTGATGTGTTCTTCGGTTTAGTTTGAAAAAGCATCCCTTGCAGTCTGGCAAAGGAAAGCCGCAGAAAGGAGCAGCAGGAAGACAGGCCAAGCAGTCCCTCGTTTCTCAACAGTGCAGAAGAACTTGAAGAAGGAGGATGGGTACCGACCACACACCGAAAAGTACAAGAAGAGGAGGGGTGTGGTGCCCTGGGCTATTTTCACAAGTAGGACACGTGTCGATGACAAGCACCCCTTTTGCCTTCCAAAACTTGCTCCGCTGTGCTTCTTGGCCAGGGAGGCCTGAAAAGTGCTCTCCTGCCTGCCCTGCGCTTGGATCGCGTGCAGGGAGAGCTGCAAAGCGGCAGCTCCGCATGGTGCGGCAAGCCTGCAGCCCTTCCAAGCACAGGCTGTTTTGCACAAGCAAGAACACCTCGGGGAACGGAGCCAAGGGAAGAGCAGAGCTCGCTCCTGCTCCAAACCTGCAAGGGGCAAAAGAGCCAGGGAGCGCCAGGGCACGAGGGGCGCCTCGGAGGTGCAAGAGCAGCGGGCAAGAACTGAGCCCAAAGGGCCCAGAGGAGCCCTGACAAGGGGCTGCGCTCAATGCTACGGAGGAGAAGAAGCAACCCCCGGGGGCAACCCTGGGCGTCCGCCCTGGGAGTCTAGAAAGCATCCTCCCCCCGCCTGCGGGGCACGAGGGCCACCTTGGTGGAGCAGGAGCAGCAGGCACCTAGCCAAAACGGCCCAAAGGAGCCCTGGCAAGGGGCCGTGCTCAGTGCTGCAGAGGAAGGCAAAAAACCCCCGGGGACACTTGCTAGCCCACCGTGGGGGGAAAAAAGCCTTCCTCCCCACAGCTGCAGGGCACGAGAGGCCACCTTTGTGGTGCATGAGCAACAGGCAGTAACCCAGCCAAAATGGCCCAGAGGAGCCCTGACAAGTGCTCGTGCTCAGTGCTGCAGAGGAAGGCAAAAAAACCCCGGGCACCAGAGCCAATCTGCCCCGGGGGAAAATTCCTTCCTGACCCCAGCGTCGCAGGCGATGGGCTATTCCCTGAGCACGTGAGCAAGACCTGCCTCCTCGGCCCGCAGGCTGCTCACGCCTCCCAGGAGATGCCCAACCCCGATTCTCCCTCCACCTGCTGCCACCTCAGGGCCTTCCCAGAGGGGCAAAACGCCCCCGGCCTGATCCATCTGCGGGACAACCATCCTTCCTGTGCCTGGCAAGGCACCAGTGGCTGCTCCAAAGCACCGGCACCCCCGCCAACATCTCTGCATCCCCTTCCTCACGGCTGCTGCCACTGGCTCCGCAGGGGACGAGGATGGCGAGCTCTGCAGTGCTCCTCAAGAAGGCATTCCCTTGCTCTTGCCACTGCTAGCCGGCTGAAAAGGCCAGCCAGCCTCACCAACCTCCAGCTGTTGGGGGTTCTTCTCGTCTCCAGCAGCCTCGTCGAGCCACCTCCGGCCTTCCTCCCTCAGCCCTCGCCAAGTAATTCCACCGCCTCCTCAAGGACTTCCTCTCGCCCGTCTTGGGGCTGCCCCCAGGCCAGCTATGGCAGCGCGACGCGGGAGCGTGCTCCCTTTTATGCTGCCCCGGGGCATGGTGACTGCTGCGTTGCCGGGCGCTGGCACTGTGACACGGGGGTGACGGGGCCCCCCCTGCGCAGCCCCGCCCGCCGGCCCTCTGCCCAGCGTCCTTCCAGGAAGGCCTTTGGGCTGCTGGCCCCGAGGCAGTCCCTGGGCCCAGGAGGCTCAGGGGGCTGTCCCTGCCCTTGCTGGCCATGCCCTGGGCACAGCTGCTGGGCGTCCCGCTAAATACATCTGGACATTCAGACTACGTCGTGAAGGCTGTTTGTCCCATCTGCATTCATTTGGTTGTGGGGATGCCAGAGGTGAAAGCAAGGCTTTTGGTTCCCTCGGCATGAAGTGTGCAGAGACAGAGAGCACGTGCAGGATGGCCTCGCCGTTCCTGACCCATGCACCAAGGGACATTTGCTGCTCCCCTGCTTATGCTGAGGTCTTCTTCTGGGAAAGAAGTCCCAAATCCTTTTCTCTTCTTGACCATCTTTTTCCTTGCACTCCAGAGCTTTTCTCCTCCCTTGGCCTTCACCCTCAATACCTTTCCTGAAAGGGACGGCAGCCCTCTCAGCCTTTGCCTTGCTCCTGCTCGTCGTCTTCACCTCAGCTAGAGAGTCCTGAAGGATCGCTGCAGGTCCCTTCCAACTCAACCCTTCTCTTCTCTTCACTTGTGTTCTATTCCCTGCACTGACGATGAGGCGAATAACAAGGAGACCACTAGTTGCCTGAAATGCCAGGGGGTTTGCAGCTCCAGAAACACTTTCGAGGACACAAATCAAAAAGGATACAAGTAGAAACAGGATTGGATTTCATTTGATTTTACTTTATTTTACTTTCTTTTATTTTCTGTCTTGTTCCGTTGGTTGATGTTAGTTTAGTTTCGTTTCTTTCATGTGATGTTATTGTATTTGATTTTATTATATTTTCTTTGGGGTTATTTCTTATTATTTTATTTTATGTTGGATTATCTTCTTTTATTTTACCTTGCTTTATGCGTTTTTATTTTGTTTTGTTATTTTATTATTTTATCATTTTATTTGACCTTCTTTTGGTTTAGGCTCTTTTAGGCTATTTTGCTGAATCTCTTTCAGAGCCGATGCTCACAAGCATTAACACCATGCGCATGTGCAGCCAGGAGCAGGCTGATGTGTTCTTCGGTTTAGTTTGAAAAAGCATCCCTTGCAGTCTGGCAAAGGAAAGCCGCAGAAAGGAGCAGCAGGAAGACAGGCCAAGCAGTCCCTCGTTTCTCAACAGTGCAGAAGAACTTGAAGAAGGAGGATGGGTACCGACCACACACCGAAAAGTACAAGAAGAGGAGGGGTGTGGTGCCCTGGGCTATTTTCACAAGTAGGACACGTGTCGATGACAAGCACCCCTTTTGCCTTCCAAAACTTGCTCCGCTGTGCTTCTTGGCCAGGGAGGCCTGAAAAGCGCTCTCCTGCCTGCCCTGCGCTTGCATCGCGTGCAGGGAGAGCTGCAAAGCGGCAGCTCCGCATGGTGCGGCAAGCCTGCAGCCCTTCCAAGCACAGGCTGTTTTGCACAAGCAAGAACACCTCGGGGAACGGAGCCAAGGGAAGAGCAGAGCTCGCTCCTGCTCCAAACCTGCAAGGGGCAAAAGAGCCAGGGAGCGCCAGGGCACGAGGGGCGCCTCGGAGGTGCAAGAGCAGCGGGCAAGAACTGAGCCCAAAGGGCCCAGAGGAGCCCTGACAAGGGGCTGCGCTCAATGCTACGGAGGAGAAGAAGCAACCCCCGGGGGCAACCCTGGGCGTCCGCCCTGGGAGTCTAGAAAGCATCCTCCCCCCACCTGCGGGGCACGAGGGCCACCTTGGTGGAGCAGGAGCAGCAGGCACCTAGCCAAAACGGCCCAAAGGAGCCCTGGCAAGGGGCCGTGCTCAGTGCTGCAGAGGAAGGCAAAAAACCCCCGGGGACACTTGCTAGCCCACCGTGGGGGGAAAAAAGCCTTCCTCCCCACAGCTGCAGGGCACGAGAGGCCACCTTTGTGGTGCATGAGCAACAGGCAGTAACCCAGCCAAAATGGCCCAGAGGAGCCCTGACAAGTGCTCGTGCTCAGTGCTGCAGAGGAAGGCAAAAAAACCCCGGGCACCAGAGCCAATCTGCCCCGGGGGAAAATTCCTTCCTGACCCCAGCGTCGCAGGCGATGGGCTATTCCCTGAGCACGTGAGCAAGACCTGCCTCCTCGGCCCGCAGGCTGCTCACGCCTCCCAGGAGATGCCCAACCCCGATTCTCCCTCCACCTGCTGCCACCTCAGGGCCTTCCCAGAGGGGCAAAACGCCCCCGGCCTGATCCATCTGCGGGACAACCATCCTTCCTGTGCCTGGCAAGGCACCAGTGGCTGCTCCAAAGCACCGGCACCCCCGCCAACATCTCTGCATCCCCTTCCTCACGGCTGCTGCCACTGGCTCCGCAGGGGACGAGGATGGCGAGCTCTGCAGTGCTCCTCAAGAAGGCATTCCCTTGCTCTTGCCACTGCTAGCCGGCTGAAAAGGCCAGCCAGCCTCACCAACCTCCAGCTGTTGGGGGTTCTTCTCGTCTCCAGCAGCCTCGTCGAGCCACCTCCGGCCTTCCTCCCTCAGCCCTCGCCAAGTAATTCCACCGCCTCCTCAAGGACTTCCTCTCGCCCGTCTTGGGGCTGCCCCCAGGCCAGCTATGGCAGCGCGACGCGGGAGCGTGCTCCCTTTTATGCTGCCCCGGGGCATGGTGACTGCTGCGTTGCCGGGCGCTGGCACTGTGACACGGGGGTGACGGGGCCCCCCCTGCGCAGCCCCGCCCGCCGGCCCTCTGCCCAGCGTCCTTCCAGGAAGGCCTTTGGGCTGCTGGCCCCGAGGCAGTCCCTGGGCCCAGGAGGCTCAGGGGGCTGTCCCTGCCCTTGCTGGCCATGCCCTGGGCACAGCTGCTGGGCGTCCCGCTAAATACATCTGGACATTCAGACTACGTCGTGAAGGCTGTTTGTCCCATCTGCATTCATTTGGTTGTGGGGATGCCAGAGGTGAAAGCAAGGCTTTTGGTTCCCTCGGCATGAAGTGTGCAGAGACAGAGAGCACGTGCAGGATGGCCTCGCCGTTCCTGACCCATGCACCAAGGGACATTTGCTGCTCCCCTGCTTATGCTGAGGTCTTCTTCTGGGAAAGAAGTCCCAAATCCTTTTCTCTTCTTGACCATCTTTTTCCTTGCACTCCAGAGCTTTTCTCCTCCCTTGGCCTTCACCCTCAATACCTTTCCTGAAAGGGACGGCAGCCCTCTCAGCCTTTGCCTTGCTCCTGCTAGTCGTCTTCACCTCAGCTAGAGAGTCCTGAAGGATCGCTGCAGGTCCCTTCCAACTCAACCCTTCTCTTCTCTTCACTTGTGTTCTATTCCCTGCACTGACGATGAGGCGAATAACAAGGAGACCACTAGTTGCCTGAAATGCCAGGGGGTTTGCAGCTCCAGAAACACTTTCGAGGACACAAATCAAAAAGGATACAAGTAGAAACAGGATTGGATTTCATTTGATTTTACTTTATTTTACTTTCTTTTATTTTCTGTCTTGTTCCGTTGGTTGATGTTAGTTTAGTTTCGTTTCTTTCATGTGATGTTATTGTATTTGATTTTATTATATTTTCTTTGGGGTTATTTCTTATTATTTTATTTTATGTTGGATTATCTTCTTTTATTTTACCTTGCTTTATGCGTTTTTATTTTGTTTTGTTATTTTATTATTTTATCATTTTATTTGACCTTATTTTGGTTTAGGCTCTTTTAGGCTATTTTGCTGAATCTCTTTCAGAGCCGATGCTCACAAGCATTAACACCATGCGCATGTGCAGCCAGGAGCAGGCTGATGTGTTCTTCGGTTTAGTTTGAAAAAGCATCCCTTGCAGTCTGGCAAAGGAAAGCCGCAGAAAGGAGCAGCAGGAAGACAGGCCAAGCAGTCCCTCGTTTCTCAACAGTGCAGAAGAACTTGAAGAAGGAGGATGGGTACCGACCACACACCGAAAAGTACAAGAGGAGGAGGGGTGTGGTGCCCTGGGCTATTTTCACAAGTAGGACACGTGTCGATGACAAGCACCCCTTTTGCCTTCCAAAACTTGCTCCGCTGTGCTTCTTGGCCAGGGAGGCCTGAAAAGTGCTCTCCTGCCTGCCCTGCGCTTGGATCGCGTGCAGGGAGAGCTGCAAAGCGGCAGCTCCGCATGGTGCGGCAAGCCTGCAGCCCTTCCAAGCACAGGCTGTTTTGCACAAGCAAGAACACCTCGGGGAACGGAGCCAAGGGAAGAGCAGAGCTCGCTCCTGCTCCAAACCTGCAAGGGGCAAAAGAGCCAGGGAGCGCCAGGGCACGAGGGGCGCCTCGGAGGTGCAAGAGCAGCGGGCAAGAACTGAGCCCAAAGGGCCCAGAGGAGCCCTGACAAGGGGCTGCGCTCAATGCTACGGAGGAGAAGAAGCAACCCCCGGGGGCAACCCTGGGCGTCCGCCCTGGGAGTCTAGAAAGCATCCTCCCCCCGCCTGCGGGGCACGAGGGCCACCTTGGTGGAGCAGGAGCAGCAGGCACCTAGCCAAAACGGCCCAAAGGAGCCCTGGCAAGGGGCCGTGCTCAGTGCTGCAGAGGAAGGCAAAAAACCCCCGGGGACACTTGCTAGCCCACCGTGGGGGGAAAAAAGCCTTCCTCCCCACAGCTGCAGGGCACGAGAGGCCACCTTTGTGGTGCATGAGCAACAGGCAGTAACCCAGCCAAAATGGCCCAGAGGAGCCCTGACAAGTGCTCGTGCTCAGTGCTGCAGAGGAAGGCAAAAAAACCCCGGGCACCAGAGCCAATCTGCCCCGGGGGAAAATTCCTTCCTGACCCCAGCGTCGCAGGCGATGGGCTATTCCCTGAGCACGTGAGCAAGACCTGCCTCCTCGGCCCGCAGGCTGCTCACGCCTCCCAGGAGATGCCCAACCCCGATTCTCCCTCCACCTGCTGCCACCTCAGGGCCTTCCCAGAGGGGCAAAACGCCCCCGGCCTGATCCATCTGCGGGACAACCATCCTTCCTGTGCCTGGCAAGGCACCAGTGGCTGCTCCAAAGCACCGGCACCCCCGCCAACATCTCTGCATCCCCTTCCTCACGGCTGCTGCCACTGGCTCCGCAGGGGACGAGGATGGCGAGCTCTGCAGTGCTCCTCAAGAAGGCATTCCCTTGCTCTTGCCACTGCTAGCCGGCTGAAAAGGCCAGCCAGCCTCACCAACCTCCAGCTGTTGGGGGTTCTTCTCGTCTCCAGCAGCCTTGTCGAGCCACCTCCGGCCTTCCTCCCTCAGCCCTCGCCAAGTAATTCCACCGCCTCCTCAAGGACTTCCTCTCGCCCGTCTTGGGGCTGCCCCCAGGCCAGCTATGGCAGCGCGACGCGGGAGCGTGCTCCCTTTTATGCTGCCCCGGGGCATGGTGACTGCTGCGTTGCCGGGCGCTGGCACTGTGACACGGGGGTGACGGGGCCCCCCCTGCACAGCCCCGCCCGCTGGCCCTCCGCCCAGCGTCCTTCCCAGGAAGGCCTTTGGGCTGCTGGCCCCGAGGCAGTCCCTGGGCCCAGGAGGCTCAGGGGGCTGTCCCTGCCCTTGCTGGCCATGCCCTGGGCACAGCTGCTGGGCGTCCCGCTAAATACATCTGGACATTCAGACTACGTCGTGAAGGCTGTTTGTCCCATCTGCATTCATTTGGTTGTGGGGATGCCAGAGGTGAAAGCAAGGCTTTTGGTTCCCTCGGCATGAAGTGTGCAGAGACAGAGAGCACGTGCAGGATGGCCTCGCCGTTCCTGACCCATGCACCAAGGGACATTTGCTGCTCCCCTGCTTATGCTGAGGTCTTCTTCTGGGAAAGAAGTCCCAAATCCTTTTCTCTTCTTGACCATCTTTTTCCTTGCACTCCAGAGCTTTTCTCCTCCCTTGGCCTTCACCCTCAATACCTTTCCTGAAAGGGACGGCAGCCCTCTCAGCCTTTGCCTTGCTCCTGCTAGTCGTCTTCACCTCAGCTAGAGAGTCCTGAAGGATCGCTGCAGGTCCCTTCCAACTCAACCCTTCTCTTCTCTTCACTTGTGTTCTATTCCCTGCACTGACGATGAGGCGAATAACAAGGAGACCACTAGTTGCCTGAAATGCCAGGGGGTTTGCAGCTCCAGAAACACTTTCGAGGACACAAATCAAAAAGGATACAAGTAGAAACAGGATTGGATTTCATTTGATTTTACTTTATTTTACTTTCTTTTATTTTCTGTCTTGTTCCGTTGGTTGATGTTAGTTTAGTTTCGTTTCTTTCATGTGATGTTATTGTATTTGATTTTATTATATTTTCTTTGGGGTTATTTCTTATTATTTTATTTTATGTTGGATTATCTTCTTTTATTTTACCTTGCTTTATGCGTTTTTATTTTGTTTTGTTATTTTATTATTTTATCATTTTATTTGACCTTATTTTGGTTTAGGCTCTTTTAGGCTATTTTGCTGAATCTCTTTCAGAGCCGATGCTCACAAGCATTAACACCATGCGCATGTGCAGCCAGGAGCAGGCTGATGTGTTCTTCGGTTTAGTTTGAAAAAGCATCCCTTGCAGTCTGGCAAAGGAAAGCCGCAGAAAGGAGCAGCAGGAAGACAGGCCCAGCAGTCCCTCGTTTCTCAACAGTGCAGAAGAACTTGAAGAAGGAGGATGGGTACCGACCACACACCGAAAAGTACAAGAAGAGGAGGGGTGTGGTGCCCTGGGCTATTTTCACAAGTAGGACACGTGTCGATGACAAGCACCCCTTTTGCCTTCCAAAACTTGCTCCGCTGTGCTTCTTGGCCAGGGAGGCCTGAAAAGCGCTCTCCTGCCTGCCCTGCGCTTGGATCGCGTGCAGGGAGAGCTGCAAAGCGGCAGCTCCGCATGGTGCGGCAAGCCTGCAGCCCTTCCAAGCACAGGCTGTTTTGCACAAGCAAGAACACCTCGGGGAACGGAGCCAAGGGAAGAGCAGAGCTCGCTCCTGCTCCAAACCTGCAAGGGGCAAAAGAGCCAGGGAGCGCCAGGGCACGAGGGGCGCCTCGGAGGTGCAAGAGCAGCGGGCAAGAACTGAGCCCAAAGGGCCCAGAGGAGCCCTGACAAGGGGCTGCGCTCAATGCTACGGAGGAGAAGAAGCAACCCCCGGGGGCCACCCTGGGCGTCCGCCCTGGGAGTCTAGAAAGCATCCTCCCCCCGCCTGCGGGGCACGAGGGCCACCTTGGTGGAGCAGGAGCAGCAGGCACCTAGCCAAAACGGCCCAAAGGAGCCCTGGCAAGGGGCCGTGCTCAGTGCTGCAGAGGAAGGCAAAAAACCCCCGGGGACACTTGCTAGCCCACCGTGGGGGGAAAAAAGCCTTCCTCCCCGCAGCTGCAGGGCACGAGAGGCCACCTTTGTGGTGCATGAGCAACAGGCAGTAACCCAGCCAAAATGGCCCAGAGGAGCCCTGACAAGTGCTCATGCTCAGTGCTGCAGAGGAAGGCAAAAAAACCCCGGGCACCAGAGCCAATCTGCCCCGGGGGAAAATTCCTTCCTGACCCCAGCGTCGCAGGCGATGGGCTATTCCCTGAGCACGTGAGCAAGACCTGCCTCCTCGGCCCGCAGGCTGCTCACGCCTCCCAGGAGATGCCCAACCCCGATTCTCCCTCCACCTGCTGCCACCTCAGGGCCTTCCCAGAGGGGCAAAACGCCCCCGGCCTGATCCATCTGCGGGACAACCATCCTTCCTGTGCCTGGCAAGGCACCAGTGGCTGCTCCAAAGCACCGGCACCCCCGCCAACATCTCTGCATCCCCTTCCTCACGGCTGCTGCCACTGGCTCCGCAGGGGACGAGGATGGCGAGCTCTGCAGTGCTCCTCAAGAAGGCATTCCCTTGCTCTTGCCACTGCTAGCCGGCTGAAAAGGCCAGCCAGCCTCACCAACCTCCAGCTGTTGGGGGTTCTTCTCGTCTCCAGCAGCCTCGTCGAGCCACCTCCGGCCTTCCTCCCTCAGCCCTCGCCAAGTAATTCCACCGCCTCCTCAAGGACTTCCTCTCGCCCGTCTTGGGGCTGCCCCCAGGCCAGCTATGGCAGCGCGACGCGGGAGCGTGCTCCCTTTTATGCTGCCCCGGGGCATGGTGACTGCTGCGTTGCCGGGCGCTGGCACTGTGACACGGGGGTGACGGGGCCCCCCCTGCGCAGCCCCGCCCGCCGGCCCTCTGCCCAGCGTCCTTCCAGGAAGGCCTTTGGGCTGCTGGCCCCGAGGCAGTCCCTGGGCCCAGGAGGCTCAGGGGGCTGTCCCTGCCCTTGCTGGCCATGCCCTGGGCACAGCTGCTGGGCGTCCCACTAAATACATCTGGACATTCAGACTACGTCGTGAAGGCTGTTTGTCCCATCTACATTCCTTTGGTTGTGGGGATGCCAGAGGTGAAAGCAAGGCTTTTGGTTCCCTCGGCATGAAGTGTGCAGAGACAGAGAGCACGTGCAGGATGGCCTCGCCGTTCCTGACCCATGCACCAAGGGACATTTGCTGCTCCCCTGCTTATGCTGAGGTCTTCTTCTGGGAAAGAAGTCCCAAATCCTTTTCTCTTCTTGACCATCTTTTTCCTTGCACTCCAGAGCTTTTCTCCTCCCTTGGCCTTCACCCTCAATACCTTTCCTGAAAGGGACGGCAGCCCTCTCAGCCTTTGCCTTGCTCCTGCTAGTCGTCTTCACCTCAGCTAGAGAGTCCTGAAGGATCGCTGCAGGTCCCTTCCAACTCAACCCTTCTCTTCTCTTCACTTGTGTTCTATTCCCTGCACTGACGATGAGGCGAATAACAAGGAGACCACTAGTTGCCTGAAATGCCAGGGGGTTTGCAGCTCCAGAAACACTTTCGAGGACACAAATCAAAAAGGATACAAGTAGAAACAGGATTGGATTTCATTTGATTTTACTTTATTTTACTTTCTTTTATTTTCTGTCTTGTTCCATTGGTTGATGTTAGTTTAGTTTCGTTTCTTTCATGTGATGTTATTGTATTTGATTTTATTATATTTTCTTTGGGGTTATTTCTTATTATTTTATTTTATGTTGGATTATCTTCTTTTATTTTACCTTGCTTTATGCGTTTTTATTTTGTTTTGTTATTTTATTATTTTATCATTTTATTTGACCTTATTTTGGTTTAGGCTCTTTTAGGCTATTTTGCTGAATCTCTTTCAGAGCCGATGCTCACAAGCATTAACACCATGCGCATGTGCAGCCAGGAGCAGGCTGATGTGTTCTTCGGTTTAGTTTGAAAAAGCATCCCTTGCAGTCTGGCAAAGGAAAGCCGCAGAAAGGAGCAGCAGGAAGACAGGCCAAGCAGTCCCTCGTTTCTCAACAGTGCAGAAGAACTTGAAGAAGGAGGATGGGTACCGACCACACACCGAAAAGTACAAGAGGAGGAGGGGTGTGGTGCCCTGGGCTATTTTCACAAGTAGGACACGTGTCGATGACAAGCACCCCTTTTGCCTTCCAAAACTTGCTCCGCTGTGCTTCTTGGCCAGGGAGGCCTGAAAAGTGCTCTCCTGCCTGCCCTGCGCTTGGATCGCGTGCAGGGAGAGCTGCAAAGCGGCAGCTCCGCATGGTGCGGCAAGCCTGCAGCCCTTCCAAGCACAGGCTGTTTTGCACAAGCAAGAACACCTCGGGGAACGGAGCCAAGGGAAGAGCAGAGCTCGCTCCTGCTCCAAACCTGCAAGGGGCAAAAGAGCCAGGGAGCGCCAGGGCACGAGGGGCGCCTCGGAGGTGCAAGAGCAGCGGGCAAGAACTGAGCCCAAAGGGCCCAGAGGAGCCCTGACAAGGGGCTGCGCTCAATGCTACGGAGGAGAAGAAGCAACCCCCGGGGGCAACCCTGGGCGTCCGCCCTGGGAGTCTAGAAAGCATCCTCCCCCCGCCTGCGGGGCACGAGGGCCACCTTGGTGGAGCAGGAGCAGCAGGCACCTAGCCAAAACGGCCCAAAGGAGCCCTGGCAAGGGGCCGTGCTCAGTGCTGCAGAGGAAGGCAAAAAACCCCCGGGGACACTTGCTAGCCCACCGTGGGGGGAAAAAAGCCTTCCTCCCCACAGCTGCAGGGCACGAGAGGCCACCTTTGTGGTGCATGAGCAACAGGCAGTAACCCAGCCAAAATGGCCCAGAGGAGCCCTGACAAGTGCTCGTGCTCAGTGCTGCAGAGGAAGGCAAAAAAACCCCGGGCACCAGAGCCAATCTGCCCCGGGGGAAAATTCCTTCCTGACCCCAGCGTCGCAGGCGATGGGCTATTCCCTGAGCACGTGAGCAAGACCTGCCTCCTCGGCCCGCAGGCTGCTCACGCCTCCCAGGAGATGCCCAACCCCGATTCTCCCTCCACCTGCTGCCACCTCAGGGCCTTCCCAGAGGGGCAAAACGCCCCCGGCCTGATCCATCTGCGGGACAACCATCCTTCCTGTGCCTGGCAAGGCACCAGTGGCTGCTCCAAAGCACCGGCACCCCCGCCAACATCTCTGCATCCCCTTCCTCACGGCTGCTGCCACTGGCTCCGCAGGGGACGAGGATGGCGAGCTCTGCAGTGCTCCTCAAGAAGGCATTCCCTTGCTCTTGCCACTGCTAGCCGGCTGAAAAGGCCAGCCAGCCTCACCAACCTCCAGCTGTTGGGGGTTCTTCTCGTCTCCAGCAGCCTCGTCGAGCCACCTCCGGCCTTCCTCCCTCAGCCCTCGCCAAGTAATTCCACCGCCTCCTCAAGGACTTCCTCTCGCCCGTCTTGGGGCTGCCCCCAGGCCAGCTATGGCAGCGCGACGCGGGAGCGTGCTCCCTTTTATGCTGCCCCGGGGCATGGTGACTGCTGCGTTGCCGGGCGCTGGCACTGTGACACGGGGGTGACGGGGCCCCCCCTGCACAGCCCCGCCCGCTGGCCCTCCGCCCAGCGTCCTTCCCAGGAAGGCCTTTGGGCTGCTGGCCCCGAGGCAGTCCCTGGGCCCAGGAGGCTCAGGGGGCTGTCCCTGCCCTTGCTGGCCATGCCCTGGGCACAGCTGCTGGGCGTCCCGCTAAATACATCTGGACATTCAGACTACGTCGTGAAGGCTGTTTGTCCCATCTGCATTCATTTGGTTGTGGGGATGCCAGAGGTGAAAGCAAGGCTTTTGGTTCCCTCGGCATGAAGTGTGCAGAGACAGAGAGCACGTGCAGGATGGCCTCGCCGTTCCTGACCCATGCACCAAGGGACATTTGCTGCTCCCCTGCTTATGCTGAGGTCTTCTTCTGGGAAAGAAGTCCCAAATCCTTTTCTCTTCTTGACCATCTTTTTCCTTGCACTCCAGAGCTTTTCTCCTCCCTTGGCCTTCACCCTCAATACCTTTCCTGAAAGGGACGGCAGCCCTCTCAGCCTTTGCCTTGCTCCTGCTAGTCGTCTTCACCTCAGCTAGAGAGTCCTGAAGGATCGCTGCAGGTCCCTTCCAACTCAACCCTTCTCTTCTCTTCACTTGTGTTCTATTCCCTGCACTGACGATGAGGCGAATAACAAGGAGACCACTAGTTGCCTGAAATGCCAGGGGGTTTGCAGCTCCAGAAACACTTTCGAGGACACAAATCAAAAAGGATACAAGTAGAAACAGGATTGGATTTCATTTGATTTTACTTTATTTTACTTTCTTTTATTTTCTGTCTTGTTCCGTTGGTTGATGTTAGTTTAGTTTCGTTTCTTTCATGTGATGTTATTGTATTTGATTTTATTATATTTTCTTTGGGGTTATTTCTTATTATTTTATTTTATGTTGGATTATCTTCTTTTATTTTACCTTGCTTTATGCGTTTTTATTTTGTTTTGTTATTTTATTATTTTATCATTT
Organism: Platalea leucorodia; assembly: GCF_965183815.1. Classification (NCBI taxonomy): domain Eukaryota; kingdom Metazoa; phylum Chordata; class Aves; order Pelecaniformes; family Threskiornithidae; genus Platalea; species Platalea leucorodia. The sequence continues at coordinate 519,598 of NW_028121456.1, forward strand.
TATTTGACCTTATTTTGGTTTAGGCTCTTTTAGGCTATTTTGCTGAATCTCTTTCAGAGCCGATGCTCACAAGCATTAACACCATGCGCATGTGCAGCCAGGAGCAGGCTGATGTGTTCTTCGGTTTAGTTTGAAAAAGCATCCCTTGCAGTCTGGCAAAGGAAAGCCGCAGAAAGGAGCAGCAGGAAGACAGGCCAAGCAGTCCCTCGTTTCTCAACAGTGCAGAAGAACTTGAAGAAGGAGGATGGGTACCGACCACACACCGAAAAGTACAAGAAGAGGAGGGGTGTGGTGCCCTGGGCTATTTTCACAAGTAGGACACGTGTCGATGACAAGCACCCCTTTTGCCTTCCAAAACTTGCTCCGCTGTGCTTCTTGGCCAGGGAGGCCTGAAAAGCGCTCTCCTGCCTGCCCTGCGCTTGGATCGCGTGCAGGGAGAGCTGCAAAGCGGCAGCTCCGCATGGTGCGGCAAGCCTGCAGCCCTTCCAAGCACAGGCTGTTTTGCACAAGCAAGAACACCTCGGGGAACGGAGCCAAGGGAAGAGCAGAGCTCGCTCCTGCTCCAAACCTGCAACGGGCAAAAGAGCCAGGGAGCGCCAGGGCACGAGGGGCGCCTCGGAGGTGCAAGAGCAGCGGGCAAGAACTGAGCCCAAAGGGCCCAGAGGAGCCCTGACAAGGGGCTGCGCTCAATGCTACGGAGGAGAAGAAGCAACCCCCGGGGGCCACCCTGGGCGTCCGCCCTGGGAGTCTAGAAAGCATCCTCCCCCCGCCTGCGGGGCACGAGGGCCACCTTGGTGGAGCAGGAGCAGCAGGCACCTAGCCAAAACGGCCCAAAGGAGCCCTGGCAAGGGGCCGTGCTCAGTGCTGCAGAGGAAGGCAAAAAACCCCCGGGGACACTTGCTAGCCCACCGTGGGGGGAAAAAAGCCTTCCTCCCCGCAGCTGCAGGGCACGAGAGGCCACCTTTGTGGTGCATGAGCAACAGGCAGTAACCCAGCCAAAATGGCCCAGAGGAGCCCTGACAAGTGCTCATGCTCAGTGCTGCAGAGGAAGGCAAAAAAACCCCGGGCACCAGAGCCAATCTGCCCCGGGGGAAAATTCCTTCCTGACCCCAGCGTCGCAGGCGATGGGCTATTCCCTGAGCACGTGAGCAAGACCTGCCTCCTCGGCCCGCAGGCTGCTCACGCCTCCCAGGAGATGCCCAACCCCGATTCTCCCTCCACCTGCTGCCACCTCAGGGCCTTCCCAGAGGGGCAAAACGCCCCCGGCCTGATCCATCTGCGGGACAACCATCCTTCCTGTGCCTGGCAAGGCACCAGTGGCTGCTCCAAAGCACCGGCACCCCCGCCAACATCTCTGCATCCCCTTCCTCACGGCTGCTGCCACTGGCTCCGCAGGGGACGAGGATGGCGAGCTCTGCAGTGCTCCTCAAGAAGGCATTCCCTTGCTCTTGCCACTGCTAGCCGGCTGAAAAGGCCAGCCAGCCTCACCAACCTCCAGCTGTTGGGGGTTCTTCTCGTCTCCAGCAGCCTCGTCGAGCCACCTCCGGCCTTCCTCCCTCAGCCCTCGCCAAGTAATTCCACCGCCTCCTCAAGGACTTCCTCTCGCCCGTCTTGGGGCTGCCCCCAGGCCAGCTATGGCAGCGCGACGCGGGAGCGTGCTCCCTTTTATGCTGCCCCGGGGCATGGTGACTGCTGCGTTGCCGGGCGCTGGCACTGTGACACGGGGGTGACGGGGCCCCCCCTGCGCAGCCCCGCCCGCCGGCCCTCTGCCCAGCGTCCTTCCAGGAAGGCCTTTGGGCTGCTGGCCCCGAGGCAGTCCCTGGGCCCAGGAGGCTCAGGGGGCTGTCCCTGCCCTTGCTGGCCATGCCCTGGGCACAGCTGCTGGGCGTCCCACTAAATACATCTGGACATTCAGACTACGTCGTGAAGGCTGTTTGTCCCATCTACATTCCTTTGGTTGTGGGGATGCCAGAGGTGAAAGCAAGGCTTTTGGTTCCCTCGGCATGAAGTGTGCAGAGACAGAGAGCACGTGCAGGATGGCCTCGCCGTTCCTGACCCATGCACCAAGGGACATTTGCTGCTCCCCTGCTTATGCTGAGGTCTTCTTCTGGGAAAGAAGTCCCAAATCCTTTTCTCTTCTTGACCATCTTTTTCCTTGCACTCCAGAGCTTTTCTCCTCCCTTGGCCTTCACCCTCAATACCTTTCCTGAAAGGGACGGCAGCCCTCTCAGCCTTTGCCTTGCTCCTGCTAGTCGTCTTCACCTCAGCTAGAGAGTCCTGAAGGATCGCTGCAGGTCCCTTCCAACTCAACCCTTCTCTTCTCTTCACTTGTGTTCTATTCCCTGCACTGACGATGAGGCGAATAACAAGGAGACCACTAGTTGCCTGAAATGCCAGGGGGTTTGCAGCTCCAGAAACACTTTCGAGGACACAAATCAAAAAGGATACAAGTAGAAACAGGATTGGATTTCATTTGATTTTACTTTATTTTACTTTCTTTTATTTTCTGTCTTGTTCCGTTGGTTGATGTTAGTTTAGTTTCGTTTCTTTCATGTGATGTTATTGTATTTGATTTTATTATATTTTCTTTGGGGTTATTTCTTATTATTTTATTTTATGTTGGATTATCTTCTTTTATTTTACCTTGCTTTATGCGTTTTTATTTTGTTTTGTTATTTTATTATTTTATCATTTTATTTGACCTTCTTTTGGTTTAGGCTCTTTTAGGCTATTTTGCTGAATCTCTTTCAGAGCCGATGCTCACAAGCATTAACACCATGCGCATGTGCAGCCAGGAGCAGGCTGATGTGTTCTTCGGTTTAGTTTGAAAAAGCATCCCTTGCAGTCTGGCAAAGGAAAGCCGCAGAAAGGAGCAGCAGGAAGACAGGCCCAGCAGTCCCTCGTTTCTCAACAGTGCAGAAGAACTTGAAGAAGGAGGATGGGTACCGACCACACACCGAAAAGTACAAGAAGAGGAGGGGTGTGGTGCCCTGGGCTATTTTCACAAGTAGGACACGTGTCGATGACAAGCACCCCTTTTGCCTTCCAAAACTTGCTCCGCTGTGCTTCTTGGCCAGGGAGGCCTGAAAAGCGCTCTCCTGCCTGCCCTGCGCTTGGATCGCGTGCAGGGAGAGCTGCAAAGCGGCAGCTCCGCATGGTGCGGCAAGCCTGCAGCCCTTCCAAGCACAGGCTGTTTTGCACAAGCAAGAACACCTCGGGGAACGGAGCCAAGGGAAGAGCAGAGCTCGCTCCTGCTCCAAACCTGCAAGGGGCAAAAGAGCCAGGGAGCGCCAGGGCACGAGGGGCGCCTCGGAGGTGCAAGAGCAGCGGGCAAGAACTGAGCCCAAAGGGCCCAGAGGAGCCCTGACAAGGGGCTGCGCTCAATGCTACGGAGGAGAAGAAGCAACCCCCGGGGGCAACCCTGGGCGTCCGCCCTGGGAGTCTAGAAAGCATCCTCCCCCCGCCTGCGGGGCACGAGGGCCACCTTGGTGGAGCAGGAGCAGCAGGCACCTAGCCAAAACGGCCCAAAGGAGCCCTGGCAAGGGGCCGTGCTCAGTGCTGCAGAGGAAGGCAAAAAACCCCCGGGGACACTTGCTAGCCCACCGTGGGGGGAAAAAAGCCTTCCTCCCCGCAGCTGCAGGGCACGAGAGGCCACCTTTGTGGTGCATGAGCAACAGGCAGTAACCCAGCCAAAATGGCCCAGAGGAGCCCTGACAAGTGCTCATGCTCAGTGCTGCAGAGGAAGGCAAAAAAACCCCGGGCACCAGAGCCAATCTGCCCCGGGGGAAAATTCCTTCCTGACCCCAGCGTCGCAGGCGATGGGCTATTCCCTGAGCACGTGAGCAAGACCTGCCTCCTCGGCCCGCAGGCTGCTCACGCCTCCCAGGAGATGCCCAACCCCGATTCTCCCTCCACCTGCTGCCACCTCAGGGCCTTCCCAGAGGGGCAAAACGCCCCCGGCCTGATCCATCTGCGGGACAACCATCCTTCCTGTGCCTGGCAAGGCACCAGTGGCTGCTCCAAAGCACCGGCACCCCCGCCAACATCTCTGCATCCCCTTCCTCACGGCTGCTGCCACTGGCTCCGCAGGGGACGAGGATGGCGAGCTCTGCAGTGCTCCTCAAGAAGGCATTCCCTTGCTCTTGCCACTGCTAGCCGGCTGAAAAGGCCAGCCAGCCTCACCAACCTCCAGCTGTTGGGGGTTCTTCTCGTCTCCAGCAGCCTCGTCGAGCCACCTCCGGCCTTCCTCCCTCAGCCCTCGCCAAGTAATTCCACCGCCTCCTCAAGGACTTCCTCTCGCCCGTCTTGGGGCTGCCCCCAGGCCAGCTATGGCAGCGCGACGCGGGAGCGTGCTCCCTTTTATGCTGCCCCGGGGCATGGTGACTGCTGCGTTGCCGGGCGCTGGCACTGTGACACGGGGGTGACGGGGCCCCCCCTGCGCAGCCCCGCCCGCCGGCCCTCTGCCCAGCGTCCTTCCAGGAAGGCCTTTGGGCTGCTGGCCCCGAGGCAGTCCCTGGGCCCAGGAGGCTCAGGGGGCTGTCCCTGCCCTTGCTGGCCATGCCCTGGGCACAGCTGCTGGGCGTCCCGCTAAATACATCTGGACATTCAGACTACGTCGTGAAGGCTGTTTGTCCCATCTGCATTCATTTGGTTGTGGGGATGCCAGAGGTGAAAGCAAGGCTTTTGGTTCCCTCGGCATGAAGTGTGCAGAGACAGAGAGCACGTGCAGGATGGCCTCGCCGTTCCTGACCCATGCACCAAGGGACATTTGCTGCTCCCCTGCTTATGCTGAGGTCTTCTTCTGGGAAAGAAGTCCCAAATCCTTTTCTCTTCTTGACCATCTTTTTCCTTGCACTCCAGAGCTTTTCTCCTCCCTTGGCCTTCACCCTCAATACCTTTCCTGAAAGGGACGGCAGCCCTCTCAGCCTTTGCCTTGCTCCTGCTCGTCGTCTTCACCTCAGCTAGAGAGTCCTGAAGGATCGCTGCAGGTCCCTTCCAACTCAACCCTTCTCTTCTCTTCACTTGTGTTCTATTCCCTGCACTGACGATGAGGCGAATAACAAGGAGACCACTAGTTGCCTGAAATGCCAGGGGGTTTGCAGCTCCAGAAACACTTTCGAGGACACAAATCAAAAAGGATACAAGTAGAAACAGGATTGGATTTCATTTGATTTTACTTTATTTTACTTTCTTTTATTTTCTGTCTTGTTCCGTTGGTTGATGTTAGTTTAGTTTCGTTTCTTTCATGTGATGTTATTGTATTTGATTTTATTATATTTTCTTTGGGGTTATTTCTTATTATTTTATTTTATGTTGGATTATCTTCTTTTATTTTACCTTGCTTTATGCGTTTTTATTTTGTTTTGTTATTTTATTATTTTATCATTTTATTTGACCTTATTTTGGTTTAGGCTCTTTTAGGCTATTTTGCTGAATCTCTTTCAGAGCCGATGCTCACAAGCATTAACACCATGCGCATGTGCAGCCAGGAGCAGGCTGATGTGTTCTTCGGTTTAGTTTGAAAAAGCATCCCTTGCAGTCTGGCAAAGGAAAGCCGCAGAAAGGAGCAGCAGGAAGACAGGCCAAGCAGTCCCTCGTTTCTCAACAGTGCAGAAGAACTTGAAGAAGGAGGATGGGTACCGACCACACACCGAAAAGTACAAGAAGAGGAGGGGTGTGGTGCCCGGGGCTATTTTCACAAGTAGGACACGTGTCGATGACAAGCACCCCTTTTGCCTTCCAAAACTTGCTCCGCTGTGCTTCTTGGCCAGGGAGGCCTGAAAAGCGCTCTCCTGCCTGCCCTGCGCTTGGATCGCGTGCAGGGAGAGCTGCAAAGCGGCAGCTCCGCATGGTGCGGCAAGCCTGCAGCCCTTCCGAGCACAGGCTGTTTTGCACAAGCAAGAACACCTCGGGGAACGGAGCCAAGGGAAGAGCAGAGCTCGCTCCTGCTCCAAACCTGCAACGGGCAAAAGAGCCAGGGAGCGCCAGGGCACGAGGGGCGCCTCGGAGGTGCAAGAGCAGCGGGCAAGAACTGAGCCCAAAGGGCCCAGAGGAGCCCTGACAAGGGGCTGCGCTCAATGCTACGGAGGGGAAGAAGCAACCCCCGGGGGCAACCCTGGGCGTCCGCCCTGGGAGTCTAGAAAGCATCCTCCCCCCGCCTGCGGGGCACGAGGGCCACCTTGGTGGAGCAGGAGCAGCAGGCACCTAGCCAAAACGGCCCAAAGGAGCCCTGGCAAGGGGCCGTGCTCAGTGCTGCAGAGGAAGGCAAAAAACCCCTGGGGACACTTGCTAGCCCACCGTGGGGGGAAAAAAGCCTTCCTCCCCGCAGCTGCAGGGCACGAGAGGCCACCTTTGTGGTGCATGAGCAACAGGCAGTAACCCAGCCAAAATGGCCCAGAGGAGCCCTGACAAGTGCTCATGCTCAGTGCTGCAGGGGAAGGCAAAAAAACCCCGGGCACCAGAGCCAATCTGCCCCGGGGGAAAATTCCTTACTGACCCCAGCGTCGCAGGCGATGGGCTATTCCCTGAGCACATGAGCAACACCTGCCTCCTCGGCCCGCAGGCTGCTCACGCCTCCCAGGAGATGCCCAACCCCGATTCTCCCTCCACCTGCTGCCACCTCAGGGCCTTCCCAGAGGGGCAAAACGCCCCCGGCCTGATCCATCTGCGGGACAACCATCCTTCCTGTGCCTGGCAAGGCACCAGTGGCTGCTCCAAAGCACCGGCACCCCCCGCCAACATCTCTGCATCCCCTTCCTCACGGCTGCTGACACTGGCTCCGCAGGGGACGAGGATGGCGAGCTCTGCAGTGCTCCTCAAGAAGGCATTCCCTTGCTCTTGCCACTGCTAGCCGGCTGAAAAGGCCAGCCAGCCTCACCAACCTCCAGCTGTTGGGGGTTCTTCTCGTCTCCAGCAGCCTCGTCGAGCCACCTCCGGCCTTCCTCCCTCAGCCCTCGCCAAGTAATTCCACCGCCTCCTCAAGGACTTCCTCTCGCCCGTCTTGGGGCTGCCCCCAGGCCAGCTATGGCAGCGCGACGCGGGAGCGTGCTCCCTTTTATGCTGCCCCGGGGCATGGTGACTGCTGCGTTGCCGGGCGCTGGCACTGTGACACGGGGGTGACGGGGCCCCCCCTGCGCAGCCCCGCCCGCCGGCCCTCTGCCCAGCGTCCTTCCCAGGAAGGCCTTTGGGCTGCTGGCCCCGAGGCAGTCCCTGGGCCCAGGAGGCTCAGGGGGCTGTCCCTGCCCTTGCTGGCCATGCCCTGGGCACAGCTGCTGGGCGTCCCGCTAAATACATCTGGACATTCAGACTACGTCGTGAAGGCTGTTTGTCCCATCTGCATTCATTTGGTTGTGGGGATGCCAGAGGTGAAAGCAAGGCTTTTGGTTCCCTCGGCATGAAGTGTGCAGAGACGGAGAGCACGTGCAGGATGGCCTCGCCGTTCCTGACCCATGCACCAAGGGACATTTGCTACTCCCCTGCTTATGCTGAGGTCTTCTTCTGGGAAAGAAGTCCCAAATCCTTTTCTCTTCTTGACCATCTTTTTCCTTGCACTCCAGAGCTTTTCTCCTCCCTTGGCCTTCACCCTCAATACCTTTCCTCAAAGGGACGGCAGCCCTCTCAGCCTTTGCCTTGCTCCTGCTAGTCGTCTTCACCTCAGCTAGAGAGTCCTGAAGGATCGCTGCAGGTCCCTTCCAACTCAACCCTTCTCTTCTCTTCACTTGTGTTCTATTCCCTGCACTGACGATGAGGCGAAGAACAAGGAGACCACTATTTGCCTGAAATGCCAGGGGGTTTGCAGCTCCAGAAACACTTTCGAGGACACAAATCAAAAAGGATACAAGTAGAAACAGGATTGGATTTCATTTGATTTTACTTTATTTTACTTTCTTTTATTTTCTGTCTTGTTCCGTTGGTTGATGTTAGTTTAGTTTCGTTTCTTTCATGTGATGTTATTGTATTTGATTTTATTATATTTTCTTTGGGGTTATTTCTTATTATTTTATTTTATGTTGGATTATCTTCTTTTATTTTACCTTGCTTTATGCGTTTTTATTTTGTTTTGTTATTTTATTATTTTATCATTTTATTTGACCTTCTTTTGGTTTAGGCTCTTTTAGGCTATTTTGCTGAATCTCTTTCAGAGCCGATGCTCACAAGCATTAACACAATGCGCATGTGCAGCCAGGAGCAGGCTGATGTGTTCTTCGGTTTCGTTTGAAAAAGCATCCCTTGCAGTCTGGCAAAGGAAAGCCGCAGAAAGGAGCAGCAGGAAGACAGGCCAAGCAGTCCCTCGTTTCTCAACAGTGCAGAAGAACTTGAAGAAGGAGGATGGGTACCGACCACACCCCGAAAAGTACAAGAAGAGGAGGGGTGTGGTGCCCGGGGCTATTTTCACAAGTAGGACACGTGTCGATGACAAGCACCCCTTTTGCCTTCCAAAACTTGCTCCGCTGTGCTTCTTGGCCAGGGAGGCCTGAAAAGCGCTCTCCTGCCTGCCCTGCGCTTGGATCGCGTGCAGGGAGAGCTGCAAAGCGGCAGCTCCGCATGGTGCGGCAAGCCTGCAGCCCTTCCGAGCACAGGCTGTTTTGCACAAGCAAGAACACCTCGGGGAACGGAGCCAAGGGAAGAGCAGAGCTCGCTCCTGCTCCAAACCTGCAACGGGCAAAAGAGCCAGGGAGTGCCAGGGCACGAGGGGCGCCTCGGAGGTGCAAGAGCAGCGGGCAAGAACTGAGCCCAAAGGGCCCAGAGGAGCCCTGACAAGGGGCTGCGCTCAATGCTACGGAGGGGAAGAAGCAACCCCCGGGGGCAACCCTGGGCGTCCGCCCTGGGAGTCTAGAAAGCGTCCTCCCCCCGCCTGCGGGGCACGAGGGCCACCTTGGTGGAGCAGGAGCAGCAGGCACCTAGCCAAAACGGCCCAAAGGAGCCCTGGCAAGGGGCCGTGCTCAGTGCTGCAGAGGAAGGCAAAAAACCCCTGGGGACACTTGCTAGCCCACCGTGGGGGGAAAAAAGCCTTCCTCCCCGCAGCTGCAGGGCACGAGAGGCCACCTTTGTGGTGCATGAGCAACAGGCAGTAACCCAGCCAAAATGGCCCAGAGGAGCCCTGACAAGTGCTCATGCTCAGTGCTGCAGGGGAAGGCAAAAAAACCCCGGGCACCAGAGCCAATCTGCCCCGGGGGAAAATTCCTTACTGACCCCAGCGTCGCAGGCGATGGGCTATTCCCTGAGCACATGAGCAACACCTGCCTCCTCGGCCCGCAGGCTGCTCACGCCTCCCAGGAGATGCCCAACCCCGATTCTCCCTCCACCTGCTGCCACCTCAGGGCCTTCCCAGAGGGGCAAAACGCCCCCGGCCTGATCCATCTGCGGGACAACCATCCTTCCTGTGCCTGGCAAGGCACCAGTGGCTGCTCCAAAGCACCGGCACCCCCGCCAACATCTCTGCATCCCATTCCTCACGGCTGCTGACACTGGCTCCGCAGGGGACGAGGATGGCGAGCTCTGCAGTGCTCCTCAAGAAGGCATTCCCTTGCTCTTGCCACTGCTAGCCGGCTGAAAAGGCCAGCCAGCCTCACCAACCTCCAGCTGTTGGGGGTTCTTCTCGTCTCCAGCAGCCTCGTCGAGCCACCTCCGGCCTTCCTCCCTCAGCCCTCGCCAAGTAATTCCACCGCCTCCTCAAGGACTTCCTCTCGCCCGTCTTGGGGCTGCCCCCAGGCCAGCTATGGCAGCGCGACGCGGGAGCGTGCTCCCTTTTATGCTGCCCCGGGGCATGGTGACTGCTGCGTTGCCGGGCGCTGGCACTGTGACACGGGGGTGACGGGGCCCCCCCTGCGCAGCCCCGCCCGCCGGCCCTCTGCCCAGCGTCCTTCCCAGGAAGGCCTTTGGGCTGCTGGCCCCGAGGCACTCCCTGGGCCCAGGAGGCTCAGGGGGCTGTCCCTGCCCTTGCTGGCCATGCCCTGGGCACAGCTGCTGGGCGTCCCGCTAAATACATCTGGACATTCAGACTACGTCGTGAAGGCTGTTTGTCCCATCTGCATTCATTTGGTTGTGGGGATGCCAGAGGTGAAAGCAAGGCTTTTGGTTCCCTCGGCATGAAGTGTGCAGAGACGGAGAGCACGTGCAGGATGGCCTCGCCGTTCCTGACCCATGCACCAAGGGACATTTGCTACTCCCCTGCTTATGCTGAGGTCTTCTTCTGGGAAAGAAGTCCCAAATCCTTTTCTCTTCTTGACCATCTTTTTCCTTGCACTCCAGAGCTTTTCTCCTCCCTTGGCCTTCACCCTCAATACCTTTCCTCAAAGGGACGGCAGCCCTCTCAGCCTTTGCCTTGCTCCTGCTAGTCGTCTTCACCTCAGCTAGAGAGTCCTGAAGGATCGCTGCAGGTCCCTTCCAACTCAACCCTTCTCTTCTCTTCACTTGTGTTCTATTCCCTGCACTGACGATGAGGCGAATAACAAGGAGACCACTAGTTGCCTGAAATGCCAGGGGGTTTGCAGCTCCAGAAACACTTTCGAGGACACAAATCAAAAAGGATACAAGTAGAAACAGGATTGGATTTCATTTGATTTTACTTTATTTTACTTTCTTTTATTTTCTGTCTTGTTCCGTTGGTTGATGTTAGTTTAGTTTCGTTTCTTTCATGTGATGTTATTGTATTTGATTTTATTATATTTTCTTTGGGGTTATTTCTTATTATTTTATTTTATGTTGGATTATCTTCTTTTATTTTACCTTGCTTTATGCGTTTTTATTTTGTTTTGTTATTTTATTATTTTATCATTTTATTTGACCTTCTTTTGGTTTAGGCTCTTTTAGGCTATTTTGCTGAATCTCTTTCAGAGCCGATGCTCACAAGCATTAACACAATGCGCATGTGCAGCCAGGAGCAGGCTGATGTGTTCTTCGGTTTAGTTTGAAAAAGCATCCCTTGCAGTCTGGCAAAGGAAAGCCGCAGAAAGGAGCAGCAGGAAGACAGGCCAAGCAGTCCCTCGTTTCTCAACAGTGCAGAAGAACTTGAAGAAGGAGGATGGGTACCGACCACACACCGAAAAGTACAAGAAGAGGAGGGGTGTGGTGCCCGGGGCTATTTTCACAAGTAGGACACGTGTCGATGACAAGCACCCCTTTTGCCTTCCAAAACTTGCTCCGCTGTGCTTCTTGGCCAGGGAGGCATGAAAAGCGCTCTCCTGCCTGCCCTGCGCTTGGATCGCGTGCAGGGAGAGCTGCAAAGCGGCAGCTCCGCATGGTGCGGCAAGCCTGCAGCCCTTCCAAGCACAGGCTGTTTTGCACAAGCAAGAACACCTCGGGGAACGGAGCCAAGGGAAGAGCAGAGCTCGCTCCTGCTCCAAACCTGCAAGGGGCAAAAGAGCCAGGGAGCGCCAGGGCACGAGGGGCGCCTCGGAGGTGCAAGAGCAGCGGGCAAGAACTGAGCCCAAAGGGCCCAGAGGAGCCCTGACAAGGGGCTGCGCTCAATGCTACGGAGGAGAAGAAGCAACCCCCGGGGGCAACCCTGGGCGTCCGCCCTGGGAGTCTAGAAAGCGTCCTCCCCCCGCCTGCGGGGCACGAGGGCCACCTTGGTGGAGCAGGAGCAGCAGGCACCTAGCCAAAACGGCCCAAAGGAGCCCTGGCAAGGGGCCGTGCTCAGTGCTGCAGAGGAAGGCAAAAAACCCCCGGGGACACTTGCTAGCCCACCGTGGGGGGAAAAAAGCCTTCCTCCCCGCAGCTGCAGGGCACGAGAGGCCACCTTTGTGGTGCATGAGCAACAGGCAGTAACCCAGCCAACATGGCCCAGAGGAGCCCTGACAAGTGCTCATGCTCAGTGCTGCAGGGGAAGGCAAAAAAACCCCGGGCACCAGAGCCAATCTGCCCCGGGGGAAAATTCCTTACTGACCCCAGCGTCGCAGGCGATGGGCTATTCCCTGAGCACATGAGCAAGACCTGCCTCCTCGGCCTGCAGGCTGCTCACGCCTCCCAGGAGATGCCCAACCCCGATTCTCCCTCCACCTGCTGCCACCTCAGGGCCTTCCCAGAGGGGCAAAACGCCCCCGGCCTGATCCATCTGCGGGACAACCATCCTTCCTGTGCCTGGCAAGGCACCAGTGGCTGCTCCAAAGCACCGGCACCCCCGCCAACATCTCTGCATCCCATTCCTCACGGCTGCTGACACTGGCTCCGCAGGGGACGAGGATGGCGAGCTCTGCAGTGCTCCTCAAGAAGGCATTCCCTTGCTCTTGCCACTGCTAGCCGGCTGAAAAGGCCAGCCAGCCTCACCAACCTCCAGCTGTTGGGGGTTCTTCTCGTCTCCAGCAGCCTTGTCGAGCCACCTCCGGCCTTCCTCCCTCAGCCCTCGCCAAGTAATTCCACCGCCTCCTCAAGGACTTCCTCTCGCCCGTCTTGGGGCTGCCCCCAGGCCAGCTATGGCAGCGCGACGCGGGAGCGTGCTCCCTTTTATGCTGCCCCGGGGCATGGTGACTGCTGCGTTGCCGGGCGCTGGCACTGTGACACGGGGGTGACGGGGCACCCCCCTGCGCAGCCCCGCCCGCCGGCCCTCTGCCCAGCGTCCTTCCCAGGAAGGCCTTTGGGCTGCTGGCCCCGAGGCAGTCCCTGGGCCCAGGAGGCTCAGGGGGCTGTCCCTGCCCTTGCTGGCCATGCCCTGGGCACAGCTGCTGGGTGTCCCGCTAAATACATCTGGACATTCAGACTACGTCGTGAAGGCTGTTTGTCCCATCTGCATTCATTTGGTTGTGGGGATGCCAGAGGTGAAAGCAAGGCTTTTGGTTCCCTCGGCGTGAACTGTGCAGAGACGGAGAGCACGTGCAGGATGGCCTCGCCGTTCCTGACCCATGCACCAAGGGACATTTGCTACTCCCCTGCTTATGCTGAGGTCTTCTTCTGGGAAAGAAGTCCCAAATCCTTTTCTCTTCTTGACCATCTTTTTCCTTGCACTCCAGAGCTTTTCTCCTCCCTTGGCCTTCACCCTCAATACCTTTCCTCAAAGGGACGGCAGCCCTCTCAGCCTTTGCCTTGCTCCTGCTAGTCGTCTTCACCTCAGCTAGAGAGTCCTGAAGGATCGCTGCAGGTCCCTTCCAACTCAACCCTTCTCTTCTCTTCACTTGTGTTCTATTCCCTGCACTGACGATGAGGCGAAGAACAAGGAGACCACTAGTTGCCTGAAATGCCAGGGGGTTTGCAGCTCCAGAAACACTTTCGAGGACACAAATCAAAAAGGATACAAGTAGAAACAGGATTGGATTTCATTTGATTTTACTTTATTTTACTTTCTTTTATTTTCTGTCTTGTTCCGTTGGTTGATGTTAGTTTAGTTTCGTTTCTTTCATGTGATGTTATTGTATTTGATTTTATTATATTTTCTTTGGGGTTATTTCTTATTATTTTATTTTATGTTGGATTATCTTCTTTTATTTTACCTTGCTTTATGCGTTTTTATTTTGTTTTGTTATTTTATTATTTTATCATTTTATTTGACCTTCTTTTGGTTTAGGCTCTTTTAGGCTATTTTGCTGAATCTCTTTCAGAGCCGATGCTCACAAGCATTAACACAATGCGCATGTGCAGCCAGGAGCAGGCTGATGTGTTCTTCGGTTTAGTTTGAAAAAGCATCCCTTGCAGTCTGGCAAAGGAAAGCCGCAGAAAGGAGCAGCAGGAAGACAGGCCAAGCAGTCCCTCGTTTCTCAACAGTGCAGAAGAACTTGAAGAAGGAGGATGGGTACCGACCACACACCGAAAAGTACAAGAAGAGGAGGGGTGTGGTGCCCTGGGCTATTTTCACAAGTAGGACACGTGTCGATGACAAGCACCCCTTTTGCCTTCCAAAACTTGCTCCGCTGTGCTTCTTGGCCAGGGAGGCCTGAAAAGCGCTCTCCTGCCTGCCCTGCGCTTGGATCGCGTGCAGGGAGAGCTGCAAAGCGGCAGCTCCGCATGGTGCGGCAAGCCTGCAGCCCTTCCAAGCACAGGCTGTTTTGCACAAGCAAGAACACCTCGGGGAACGGAGCCAAGGGAAGAGCAGAGCTCGCTCCTGCTCCAAACCTGCAACGGGCAAAAGAGCCAGGGAGCGCCAGGGCACGAGGGGCGCCTCGGAGGTGCAAGAGCAGCGGGCAAGAACTGAGCCCAAAGGGCCCAGAGGAGCCCTGACAAGGGGCTGCGCTCAATGCTACGGAGGAGAAGAAGCAACCCCCGGGGGCAACCCTGGGCGTCCGCCCTGGGAGTCTAGAAAGCGTCCTCCCCCCGCCTGCGGGGCACGAGGGCCACCTTGGTGGAGCAGGAGCAGCAGGCACCTAGCCAAAACGGCCCAAAGGAGCCCTGGCAAGGGGCCGTGCTCAGTGCTGCAGAGGAAGGCAAAAAACCCCCGGGGACACTTGCTAGCCCACCGTGGGGGGAAAAAAGCCTTCCTCCCCGCAGCTGCAGGGCACGAGAGGCCACCTTTGTGGTGCATGAGCAACAGGCAGTAACCCAGCCAAAATGGCCCAGAGGAGCCCTGACAAGTGCTCATGCTCAGTGCTGCAGGGGAAGGCAAAAAAACCCCCGGGCACCAGAGCCAATCTGCCCCGGGGGAAAATTCCTTCCTGACCCCAGCGTCGCAGGCGATGGGCTCTTCCCTGAGTACATGAGCAAGACCTGCCTCCTCGGCCCGCAGGCTGCTCACGCCTCCCAGGAGATGCCCAACCCCGATTCTCCCTCCACCTGCTGCCACCTCAGGGCCTTCCCAGAGGGGCAAAACGCCCCCGGCCTGATCCATCTGCGGGACAACCATCCTTCCTGTGCCTGGCAAGGCACCAGTGGCTGCTCCAAAGCACCGGCACCCCCGCCAACATCTCTGCATCCCCTTCCTCACGGCTGCTGACACTGGCTCCGCAGGGGACGAGGATGGCGAGCTCTGCAGTGCTCCTCAAGAAGGCATTCCCTTGCTCTTGCCACTGCTAGCCGGCTGAAAAGGCCAGCCAGCCTCACCAACCTCCAGCTGTTGGGGGTTCTTCTCGTCTCCAGCAGCCTCGTCGAGCCACCTCCGGCCTTCCTCCCTCAGCCCTCGCCAAGTAATTCCACCGCCTCCTCAAGGACTTCCTCTCGCCCGTCTTGGGGCTGCCCCCAGGCCAGCTATGGCAGCGCGACGCGGGAGCGTGCTCCCTTTTATGCTGCCCCGGGGCATGGTGACTGCTGCGTTGCCGGGCGCTGGCACTGTGACACGGGGGTGACGGGGCCCCCCCTGCGCAGCCCCGCCCGCCGGCCCTCTGCCCAGCGTCCTTCCCACGAAGGCCTTTGGGCTGCTGGCCCCGAGGCAGTCCCTGGGCCCAGGAGGCTCAGGGGGCTGTCCCTGCCCTTGCTGGCCATGCCCTGGGCACAGCTGCTGGGCGTCCCGCTAAATACATCTGGACATTCAGACTACGTCGTGAAGGCTGTTTGTCCCATCTGCATTCCTTTGGTTGTGGGGATGCCAGAGGTGAAAGCAAGGCTTTTGGTTCCCTCGGCATGAAGTGTGCAGAGACGGAGAGCACGTGCAGGATGGCCTCGCCGTTCCTGACCCATGCACCAAGGGACATTTGCTACTCCCCTGCTTATGCTGAGGTCTTCTTCTGGGAAAGAAGTCCCAAATCCTTTTCTCTTCTTGACCATCTTTTTCCTTGCACTCCAGAGCTTTTCTCCTCCCTTGGCCTTCACCCTCAATACCTTTCCTCAAAGGGACGGCAGCCCTCTCAGCCTTTGCCTTGCTCCTGCTAGTCGTCTTCACCTCAGCTAGAGAGTCCTGAAGGATCGCTGCAGGTCCCTTCCAACTCAACCCTTCTCTTCTCTTCACTTGTGTTCTATTCCCTGCACTGACGATGAGGCGAAGAACAAGGAGACCACTAGTTGCCTGAAATGCCAGGGGGTTTGCAGCTCCAGAAACACTTTCGAGGACACAAATCAAAAAGGATACAAGTAGAAACAGGATTGGATTTCATTTGATTTTACTTTATTTTACTTTCTTTTATTTTCTGTCTTGTTCCGTTGGTTGATGTTAGTTTAGTTTCGTTTCTTTCATGTGATGTTATTGTATTTGATTTTATTATATTTTCTTTGGGGTTATTTCTTATTATTTTATTTTATGTTGGATTATCTTCTTTTATTTTACCTTGCTTTATGCGTTTTTATTTTGTTTTGTTATTTTATTATTTTATCATTTTATTTGACCTTCTTTTGGTTTAGGCTCTTTTAGGCTATTTTGCTGAATCTCTTTCAGAGCCGATGCTCACAAGCATTAACACAATGCGCATGTGCAGCCAGGAGCAGGCTGATGTGTTCTTCGGTTTAGTTTGAAAAAGCATCCCTTGCAGTCTGGCAAAGGAAAGCCGCAGAAAGGAGCAGCAGGAAGACAGGCCAAGCAGTCCCTCGTTTCTCAACAGTGCAGAAGAACTTGAAGAAGGAGGATGGCTACCGACCACACACCGAAAAGTACAAGAAGAGGAGGGGTGTGGTGCCCGGGGCTATTTTCACAAGTAGGACACGTGTCGATGACAAGCACCCCTTTTGCCTTCCAAAACTTGCTCCGCTGTGCTTCTTGGCCAGGGAGGCCTGAAAAGCGCTCTCCTGCCTGCCCTGCGCTTGGATCGCGTGCAGGGAGAGCTGCAAAGCGGCAGCTCCGCATGGTGCGGCAAGCCTGCAGCCCTTCCAAGCACAGGCTGTTTTGCACAAGCAAGAACACCTCGGGGAACGGAGCCAAGGGAAGAGCAGAGCTCGCTCCTGCTCCAAACCTGCAACGGGCAAAAGAGCCAGGGAGCGCCAGGGCACGAGGGGCGCCTCGCAGGTGCAAGAGCAGCGGGCAAGAACTGAGCCCAAAGGGCCCAGAGGAGCCCTGACAAGGGGCTGCACTCAATGCTACGGAGGAGAAGAAGCAACCCCCGGGGGCAACCCTGGGCGTCCGCCCTGGGAGTCTAGAAAGCGTCCTCCCCCCGCCTGCGGGGCACGAGGGCCACCTTGGTGGAGCAGGAGCAGCAGGCACCTAGCCAAAACAGCCCAAAGGAGCCCTGGCAAGGGGCCGTGCTCAGTGCTGCAGAGGAAGGCAAAAAACCCCCGGGGACACTTGCTAGCCCACCGTGGGGGGAAAAAAGCCTTCCTCCCCGCAGCTGCAGGGCACGAGAGGCCACCTTTGTGGTGCATGAGCAACAGGCAGTAACCCAGCCAAAATGGCCCAGAGGAGCCCTGACAAGTGCTCATGCTCAGTGCTGCAGGGGAAGGCAAAAAAACCCCGGGCACCAGAGCCAATCTGCCCCGGGGGAAAATTCCTTACTGACCCCAGCGTCGCAGGCGATGGGCTATTCCCTGAGCACATGAGCAAGACCTGCCTCCTCGGCCCGCAGGCTGCTCACGCCTCCCAGGAGATGCCCAACCCCGATTCTCCCTCCACCTGCTGCCACCTCAGGGCCTTCCCAGAGGGGCAAAACGCCCCCGGCCTGATCCATCTGCGGGACAACCATCCTTCCTGTGCCTGGCAAGGCACCAGTGGCTGCTCCAAAGCACCGGCACCCCCGCCAACATCTCTGCATCCCATTCCTCACGGCTGCTGACACTGGCTCCGCAGGGGACGAGGATGGCGAGCTCTGCAGTGCTCCTCAAGAAGGCATTCCCTTGCTCTTGCCACTGCTAGCCGGCTGAAAAGGCCAGCCAGCCTCACCAACCTCCAGCTGTTGGGGGTTCTTCTCGTCTCCAGCAGCCTTGTCGAGCCACCTCCGGCCTTCCTCCCTCAGCCCTCGCCAAGTAATTCCACCGCCTCCTCAAGGACTTCCTCTCGCCCGTCTTGGGGCTGCCCCCAGGCCAGCTATGGCAGCGCGACGCGGGAGCGTGCTCCCTTTTATGCTGCCCCGGGGCATGGTGACTGCTGCGTTGCCGGGCGCTGGCACTGTGACACGGGGGTGACGGGGCACCCCCCTGCGCAGCCCCACCCGCCGGCCCTCTGCCCAGCGTCCTTCCCAGGAAGGCCTTTGGGCTGCTGGCCCCGAGGCAGTCCCTGGGCCCAGGAGGCTCAGGGGGCTGTCCCTGCCCTTGCTGGCCATGCCCTGGGCACAGCTGCTGGGCGTCCCGCTAAATACATCTGGACATTCAGACTACGTCGTGAAGGCTGTTTGTCCCATCTACATTCATTTGGTTGTGGGCATGCCAGAGGTGAAAGCAAGGCTTTTGGTTCCCTCGGCATGAAGTGTGCAGAGACGGAGAGCACGTGCAGGATGGCCTCGCCGTTCCTGACCCATGCACCAAGGGACATTTGCTACTCCCCTGCTTATGCTGAGGTCTTCTTCTGGGAAAGAAGTCCCAAATCCTTTTCTCTTCTTGACCATCTTTTTCCTTGCACTCCAGAGCTTTTCTCCTCCCTTGGCCTTCACCCTCAATACCTTTCCTCAAAGGGACGGCAGCCCTCTCAGCCTTTGCCTTGCTCCTGCTAGTCGTCTTCACCTCAGCTAGAGAGTCCTGAAGGATCGCTGCAGGTCCCTTCCAACTCAACCCTTCTCTTCTCTTCACTTGTGTTCTATTCCCTGCACTGACGATGAGGCGAAGAACAAGGAGACCACTAGTTGCCTGAAATGCCAGGGGGTTTGCAGCTCCAGAAACACTTTCGAGGACACAAATCAAAAAGGATACAAGTAGAAACAGGATTGGATTTCATTTGATTTTACTTTATTTTACTTTCTTTTATTTTCTGTCTTGTTCCGTTGGTTGATGTTAGTTTAGTTTCGTTTCTTTCATGTGATGTTATTGTATTTGATTTTATTATATTTTCTTTGGGGTTATTTCTTATTATTTTATTTTATGTTGGATTATCTTCTTTTATTTTACCTTGCTTTATGCGTTTTTATTTTGTTTTGTTATTTTATTATTTTATCATTTTATTTGACCTTCTTTTGGTTTAGGCTCTTTTAGGCTATTTTGCTGAATCTCTTTCAGAGCCGAGGCTCACAAGCATTAACACCATGCGCATGTGCAGCCAGGAGCAGGCTGATGTGTTCTTCGGTTTCGTTTGAAAAAGCATCCCTTGCAGTCTGGCAAAGGAAAGCCGCAGAAAGGAGCAGCAGGAAGACAGGCCAAGCAGTCCCTCGTTTCTCAACAGTGCAGAAGAACTTGAAGAAGGAGGATGGGTACCGACCACACACCGAAAAGTACAAGAAGAGGAGGGGTGTGGTGCCCTGGGCTATTTTCACAAGTAGGACACGTGTCGATGACAAGCACCCCTTTTGCCTTCCAAAACTTGCTCCGCTGTGCTTCTTGGCCAGGGAGGCCTGAAAAGCGCTCTCCTGCCTGCCCTGCGCTTGGATCGCGTGCAGGGAGAGCTGCAAAGCGGCAGCTCCGCATGGTGCGGCAAGCCTGCAGCCCTTCCAAGCACAGGCTGTTTTGCACAAGCAAGAACACCTCGGGGAACGGAGCCAAGGGAAGAGCAGAGCTCGCTCCTGCTCCAAACCTGCAACGGGCAAAAGAGCCAGGGAGCGCCAGGGCACGAGGGGCGCCTCGGAGGTGCAAGAGCAGCGGGCAAGAACTGAGCCCAAAGGGCCCAGAGGAGCCCTGACAAGGGGCTGCGCTCAATGCTACGGAGGAGAAGAAGCAACCCCCGGGGGCCACCCTGGGCGTCCGCCCTGGGAGTCTAGAAAGCGTCCTCCCCCCGCCTGCGGGGCACGAGGGCCACCTTGGTGGAGCAGGAGCAGCAGGCACCTAGCCAAAACGGCCCAAAGGAGCCCTGGCAAGGGGCCGTGCTCAGTGCTGCAGAGGAAGGCAAAAAACCCCTGGGGACACTTGCTAGCCCACCGTGGGGGGAAAAAAGCCTTCCTCCCCACAGCTGCAGGGCACGAGAGGCCACCTTTGTGGTGCATGAGCAACAGGCAGTAACCCAGCCAAAATGGCCCAGAGGAGCCCTGACAAGTGCTCATGCTCAGTACTGCAGGGGAAGGCAAAAAAACCCCGGGCACCAGAGCCAATCTGCCCCGGGGGAAAATTCCTTACTGACTCCAGCGTCGCAGGCGATGGGCTATTCCCTGAGCACATGAGCAAGACCTGCCTCCTCGGCCCGCAGGCTGCTCACGCCTCCCAGGAGATGCCCAACCCCGATTCTCCCTCCACCTGCTGCCACCTCAGGGCCTTCCCAGAGGGGCAAAACGCCCCCGGCCTGATCCATCTGCGGGACAACCATCCTTCCTGTGCCTGGCAAGGCACCAGTGGCTGCTCCAAAGCACCGGCACCCCCGCCAACATCTCTGCATCCCATTCCTCACGGCTGCTGACACTGGCTCCGCAGGGGATGAGGATGGCGAGCTCTGCAGTGCTCCTCAAGAAGGCATTCCCTTGCTCTTGCCACTGCTAGCCGGCTGAAAAGGCCAGCCAGCCTCACCAACCTCCAGCTGTTGGGGGTTCTTCTCGTCTCCAGCAGCCTCGTCGAGCCACCTCCGGCCTTCCTCCCTCAGCCCTCGCCAAGTAATTCCACCGCCTCCTCAAGGACTTCCTCTCGCCCGTCTTGGGGCTGCCCCCAGGCCAGCTATGGCAGCGCGACGCGGGAGCGTGCTCCCTTTTATGCTGCCCCGGGGCATGGTGACTGCTGCGTTGCCGGGCGCTGGCACTGTGACACGGGGGTGACGGGGCCCCCCCTGCGCAGCCCCGCCCGCCGGCCCTCTGCCCAGCGTCCTTCCCAGGAAGGCCTTTGGGCTGCTGGCCCCGAGGCAGTCCCTGGGCCCAGGAGGCTCAGGGGGCTGTCCCTGCCCTTGCTGGCCATGCCCTGGGCACAGCTGCTGGGCGTCCCGCTAAATACATCTGGACATTCAGACTACGTCGTGAAGGCTGTTTGTCCCATCTGCATTCATTTGGTTGTGGGCATGCCAGAGGTGAAAGCAAGGCTTTTGGTTCCCTCTGCATGAACTGGGCAGAGACGGAGAGCACGTGCAGGATGGCCTCGCCGTTCCTGACCCATGCACCAAGGGACATTTGCTGCTCCCCTGCTTATGCTGAGGTCTTCTTCTGGGAAAGAAGTCCCAAATCCTTTTCTCTTCTTGACCATCTTTTTCCTTGCACTCCAGAGCTTTTCTCCTCCCTTGGCCTTCACCCTCAATACCTTTCCTGAAAGGGACGGCAGCCCTCTCAGCCTTTGCCTTGCTCCTGCTAGTCGTCTTCACCTCAGCTAGAGAGTCCTGAAGGATCGCTGCAGGTCCCTTCCAACTCAACCCTTCTCTTCTCTTCACTTGTGTTCTATTCCCTGCACTGACGATGAGGCGAATAACAAGGAGACCACTAGTTGCCTGAAATGCCAGGGGGTTTGCAGCTCCAGAAACACTTTTGAGGACACAAATCAAAAAGGATACAAGTAGAAACAGGATTGGATTTCATTTGATTTTACTTTATTTTACTTTCTTTTATTTTCTGTCTTGTTCCGTTGGTTGATGTTAGTTTAGTTTCGCTTCTTTCATGTGATGTTATTGTATTTGATTTTATTATATTTTCTTTGGGGTTATTTCTTATTATTTTATTTTATGTTGGATTATCTTCTTTTATTTTACCTTGCTTTATGCGTTTTTATTTTGTTTTGTTATTTTATTATTTTATCATTTTATTTGACCTTCTTTTGGTTTAGGCTCTTTTAGGTTATTTTGCTGAATCTCTTTCAGAGCCGATGCTCACAAGCATTAACACAATGCGCATGTGCAGCCAGGAGCAGGCTGATGTGTTCTTCGGTTTAGTTTGAAAAAGCATCCCTTGCAGTCTGGCAAAGGAAAGCCGCAGAAAGGAGCAGCAGGAAGACAGGCCAAGCAGTCCCTCGTTTCTCAACAGTGCAGAAGAACTTGAAGAAGGAGGATGGGTACCGACCACACACCGAAAAGTACAAGAAGAGGAGGGGTGTGGTGCCCTGGGCTATTTTCACAAGTAGGACACGTGTCGATGACAAGCACCCCTTTTGCCTTCCAAAACTTGCTCCGCTGTGCTTCTTGGCCAGGGAGGCCTGAAAAGCGCTCTCCTGCCTGCCCTGCGCTTGGATCGCGTGCAGGGAGAGCTGCAAAGCGGCAGCTCCGCATGGTGCGGCAAGCCTGCAGCCCTTCCAAGCACAGGCTGTTTTGCACAAGCAAGAACACCTCGGGGAACGGAGCCAAGGGAAGAGCAGAGCTCGCTCCTGCTCCAAACCTGCAACGGGCAAAAGAGCCAGGGAGCGCCAGGGCACGAGGGGCGCCTCGGAGGTGCAAGAGCAGCGGGCAAGAACTGAGCCCAAAGGGCCCAGAGGAGCCCTGACAAGGGGCTGCACTCAATGCTACGGAGGAGAAGAAGCAACCCCCGGGGGCAACCCTGGGCGTCCGCCCTGGGAGTCTAGAAAGCGTCCTCCCCCCGCCTGCGGGGCACGAGGGCCACCTTGGTGGAGCAGGAGCAGCAGGCACCTAGCCAAAACGGCCCAAAGGAGCCCTGGCAAGGGGCCGTGCTCAGTGCTGCAGAGGAAGGCAAAAAACCCCCGGGGACACTTGCTAGCCCACCGTGGGGGGAAAAAAGCCTTCCTCCCCGCAGCTGCAGGGCACGAGAGGCCACCTTTGTGGTGCATGAGCAACAGGCAGTAACCCAGCCAAAATGGCCCAGAGGAGCCCTGACAAGTGCTCATGCTCAGTGCTGCAGGGGAAGGCAAAAAAACCCCCGGGCACCAGAGCCAATCTGCCCCGGGGGAAAATTCCTTCCTGACCCCAGCGTCGCAGGCGATGGGCTCTTCCCTGAGTACATGAGCAACACCTGCCTCCTCGGCCCGCAGGCTGCTCACGCCTCCCAGGAGATGCCCAACCCCGATTCTCCCTCCACCTGCTGCCACCTCAGGGCCTTCCCAGAGGGGCAAAACGCCCCCGGCCTGATCCATCTGCGGGACAACCATCCTTCCTGTGCCTGGCAAGGCACCAGTGGCTGCTCCAAAGCACCGGCACCCCCGCCAACATCTCTGCATCCCCTTCCTCACGGCTGCTGCCACTGGCTCCGCAGGGGATGAGGATGGCGAGCTCTGCAGTGCTCCTCAAGAAGGCATTCCCTTGCTCTTGCCACTGCTAGCCGGCTGAAAAGGCCAGCCAGCCTCACCAACCTCCAGCTGTTGGGGGTTCTTCTCGTCTCCAGCAGCCTCGTCGAGCCACCTCCGGCCTTCCTCCCTCAGCCCTCGCCAAGTAATTCCACCGCCTCCTCAAGGACTTCCTCTCGCCCGTCTTGGGGCTGCCCCCAGGCCAGCTATGGCAGCGCGACGCGGGAGCGTGCTCCCTTTTATGCTGCCCCGGGGCATGGTGACTGCTGCGTTGCCGGGCGCTGGCACTGTGACACGGGGGTGACGGGGCCCCCCCTGCGCAGCCCCGCCCGCCGGCCCTCTGCCCAGCGTCCTTCCCAGGAAGGCCTTTGGGCTGCTGGCCCCGAGGCAGTCCCTGGGCCCAGGAGGCTCAGGGGGCTGTCCCTGCCCTTGCTGGCCATGCCCTGGGCACAGCTGCTGGGCGTCCCGCTAAATACATCTGGACATTCAGACTACGTCGTGAAGGCTGTTTGTCCCATCTACATTCATTTGGTTGTGGGCATGCCAGAGGTGAAAGCAAGGCTTTTGGTTCCCTCGGCATGAAGTGTGCAGAGACGGAGAGCACGTGCAGGATGGCCTCGCCGTTCCTGACCCATGCACCAAGGGACATTTGCTACTCCCCTGCTTATGCTGAGGTCTTCTTCTGGGAAAGAAGTCCCAAATCCTTTTCTCTTCTTGACCATCTTTTTCCTTGCACTCCAGAGCTTTTCTCCTCCCTTGGCCTTCACCCTCAATACCTTTCCTCAAAGGGACGGCAGCCCTCTCAGCCTTTGCCTTGCTCCTGCTAGTCGTCTTCACCTCAGCTAGAGAGTCCTGAAGGATCGCTGCAGGTCCCTTCCAACTCAACCCTTCTCTTCTCTTCACTTGTGTTCTATTCCCTGCACTGACGATGAGGCGAAGAACAAGGAGACCACTAGTTGCCTGAAATGCCAGGGGGTTTGCAGCTCCAGAAACACTTTCGAGGACACAAATCAAAAAGGATACAAGTAGAAACAGGATTGGATTTCATTTGATTTTACTTTATTTTACTTTCTTTTATTTTCTGTCTTGTTCCGTTGGTTGATGTTAGTTTAGTTTCGTTTCTTTCATGTGATGTTATTGTATTTGATTTTATTATATTTTCTTTGGGGTTATTTCTTATTATTTTATTTTATGTTGGATTATCTTCTTTTATTTTACCTTGCTTTATGCGTTTTTATTTTGTTTTGTTATTTTATTATTTTATCATTTTATTTGACCTTCTTTTGGTTTAGGCTCTTTTAGGCTATTTTGCTGAATCTCTTTCAGAGCCGATGCTCACAAGCATTAACACCATGCGCATGTGCAGCCAGGAGCAGGCTGATGTGTTCTTCGGTTTAGTTTGAAAAAGCATCCCTTGCAGTCTGGCAAAGGAAAGCCGCAGAAAGGAGCAGCAGGAAGACAGGCCAAGCAGTCCCTCGTTTCTCAACAGTGCAGAAGAACTTGAAGAAGGAGGATGGGTACCGACCACACACCGAAAAGTACAAGAAGAGGAGGGGTGTGGTGCCCTGGGCTATTTTCACAAGTAGGACACGTGTCGATGACAAGCACCCCTTTTGCCTTCCAAAACTTGCTCCGCTGTGCTTCTTGGCCAGGGAGGCCTGAAAAGCGCTCTCCTGCCTGCCCTGCGCTTGCATCGCGTGCAGGGAGAGCTGCAAAGCGGCAGCTCCGCATGGTGCGGCAAGCCTGCAGCCCTTCCAAGCACAGGCTGTTTTGCACAAGCAAGAACACCTCGGGGAACGGAGCCAAGGGAAGAGCAGAGCTCGCTCCTGCTCCAAACCTGCAACGGGCAAAAGAGCCAGGGAGCGCCAGGGCACGAGGGGCGCCTCGGAGGTGCAAGAGCAGCGGGCAAGAACTGAGCCCAAAGGGCCCAGAGGAGCCCTGACAAGGGGCTGCACTCAATGCTACGGAGGAGAAGAAGCAACCCCCGGGGGCAACCCTGGGCGTCCGCCCTGGGAGTCTAGAAAGCGTCCTCCCCCCGCCTGCGGGGCACGAGGGCCACCTTGGTGGAGCAGGAGCAGCAGGCACCTAGCCAAAACGGCCCAAAGGAGCCCTGGCAAGGGGCCGTGCTCAGTGCTGCAGAGGAAGGCAAAAAACCCCCGGGGACACTTGCTAGCCCACCGTGGGGGGAAAAAAGCCTTCCTCCCCGCAGCTGCAGGGCACGAGAGGCCACCTTTGTGGTGCATGAGCAACAGGCAGTAACCCAGCCAAAATGGCCCAGAGGAGCCCTGACAAGTGCTCATGCTCAGTGCTGCAGGGGAAGGCAAAAAAACCCCGGGCACCAGAGCCAATCTGCCCCGGGGGAAAATTCCTTACTGACCCCAGCATCACCGGCCATGGGCTATTCCCTGAGCACGTGAGCAAGACCTGCCTCCTCGGCCTGCAGGCTGCTCACGCCTCCCAGGAGATGCCCAACCCCGATTCTCCCTCCACCTGCTGCCACCTCAGGGCCTTCCCAGAGGGGCAAAACGCCCCCGGCCTGATCCATCTGCGGGACAACCATCCTTCCTGTGCCTGGCAAGGCACCAGTGGCTGCTCCAAAGCACCGGCACCCCCGCCAACATCTCTGCATCCCATTCCTCACGGCTGCTGACACTGGCTCCGCAGGGGACGAGGATGGCGAGCTCTGCAGTGCTCCTCAAGAAGGCATTCCCTTGCTCTTGCCACTGCTAGCCGGCTGAAAAGGCCAGCCAGCCTCACCAACCTCCAGCTGTTGGGGGTTCTTCTCGTCTCCAGCAGCCTCGTCGAGCCACCTCCGGCCTTCCTCCCTCAGCCCTCGCCAAGTAATTCCACCGCCTCCTCAAGGACTTCCTCTCGCCCGTCTTGGGGCTGCCCCCAGGCCAGCTATGGCAGCGCGACGCGGGAGCGTGCTCCCTTTTATGCTGCCCCGGGGCATGGTGACTGCTGCGTTGCCGGGCGCTGGCACTGTGACACGGGGGTGACGGGGCACCCCCCTGCGCAGCCCCGCCCGCCGGCCCTCTGCCCAGCGTCCTTCCCAGGAAGGCCTTTGGGCTGCTGGCCCCGAGGCAGTCCCTGGGCCCAGGAGGCTCAGGGGGCTGTCCCTGCCCTTGCTGGCCATGCCCTGGGCACAGCTGCTGGGCGTCCCGCTAAATACATCTGGACATTCAGACTACGTCGTGAAGGCTGTTTGTCCCATCTGCATTCATTTGGTTGTGGGCATGCCAGAGGTGAAAGCAAGGCTTTTGGTTCCCTCGGCGTGAAGTGTGCAGAGACGGAGAGCACGTGCAGGATGGCCTCGCCGTTCCTGACCCATGCACCAAGGGACATTTGCTACTCCCCTGCTTATGCTGAGGTCTTCTTCTGGGAAAGAAGTCCCAAATCCTTTTCTCTTCTTGACCATCTTTTTCCTTGCACTCCAGAGCTTTTCTCCTCCCTTGGCCTTCACCCTCAATACCTTTCCTCAAAGGGACGGCAGCCCTCTCAGCCTTTGCCTTGCTCCTGCTAGTCGTCTTCACCTCAGCTAGAGAGTCCTGAAGGATCGCTGCAGGTCCCTTCCAACTCAACCCTTCTCTTCTCTTCACTTGTGTTCTATTCCCTGCACTGACGATGAGGCGAAGAACAAGGAGACCACTAGTTGCCTGAAATGCCAGGGGGTTTGCAGCTCCAGAAACACTTTCGAGGACACAAATCAAAAAGGATACAAGTAGAAACAGGATTGGATTTCATTTGATTTTACTTTATTTTACTTTCTTTTATTTTCTGTCTTGTTCCGTTGGTTGATGTTAGTTTAGTTTCGTTTCTTTCATGTGATGTTATTGTATTTGATTTTATTATATTTTCTTTGGGGTTATTTCTTATTATTTTATTTTATGTTGGATTATCTTCTTTTATTTTACCTTGCTTTATGCGTTTTTATTTTGTTTTGTTATTTTATTATTTTATCATTTTATTTGACCTTATTTTGGTTTAGGCTCTTTTAGGCTATTTTGCTGAATCTCTTTCAGAGCCGATGCTCACAAGCATTAACACAATGCGCATGTGCAGCCAGGAGCAGGCTGATGTGTTCTTCGGTTTAGTTTGAAAAAGCATCCCTTGCAGTCTGGCAAAGGAAAGCCGCAGAAAGGAGCAGCAGGAAGACAGGCCAAGCAGTCCCTCGTTTCTCAACAGTGCAGAAGAACTTGAAGAAGGAGGATGGGTACCGACCACACACCGAAAAGTACAAGAAGAGGAGGGGTGTGGTGCCCTGGGCTATTTTCACAAGTAGGACACGTGTCGATGACAAGCACCCCTTTTGCCTTCCAAAACTTGCTCCGCTGTGCTTCTTGGCCAGGGAGGCCTGAAAAGCGCTCTCCTGCCTGCCCTGCGCTTGGATCGCGTGCAGGGAGAGCTGCAAAGCGGCAGCTCCGCATGGTGCGGCAAGCCTGCAGCCCTTCCAAGCACAGGCTGTTTTGCACAAGCAAGAACACCTCGGGGAACGGAGCCAAGGGAAGAGCAGAGCTCGCTCCTGCTCCAAACCTGCAACGGGCAAAAGAGCCAGGGAGCGCCAGGGCACGAGGGGCGCCTCGGAGGTGCAAGAGCAGCGGGCAAGAACTGAGCCCAAAGGGCCCAGAGGAGCCCTGACAAGGGGCTGCGCTCAATGCTACGGAGGGGAAGAAGCAACCCCCGGGGGCAACCCTGGGCGTCCGCCCTGGGAGTCTAGAAAGCGTCCTCCCCCCGCCTGCGGGGCACGAGGGCCACCTTGGTGGAGCAGGAGCAGCAGGCACCTAGCCAAAACGGCCCAAAGGAGCCCTGGCAAGGGGCCGTGCTCAGTGCTGCAGAGGAAGGCAAAAAACCCCCGGGGACACTTGCTAGCCCACCGTGGGGGGAAAAAAGCCTTCCTCCCCGCAGCTGCAGGGCACGAGAGGCCACCTTTGTGGTGCATGAGCAACAGGCAGTAACCCAGCCAAAATGGCCCAGAGGAGCCCTGACAAGTGCTCATGCTCAGTGCTGCAGGGGAAGGCAAAAAAACCCCCGGGCACCAGAGCCAATCTGCCCCGGGGGAAAATTCCTTACTGACCCCAGCGTCGCAGGCGATGGGCTCTTCCCTGAGTACATGAGCAACACCTGCCTCCTCGGCCCGCAGGCTGCTCACGCCTCCCAGGAGATGCCCAACCCCGATTCTCCCTCCACCTGCTGCCACCTCAGGGCCTTCCCAGAGGGGCAAAACGCCCCCGGCCTGATCCATCTGCGGGACAACCATCCTTCCTGTGCCTGGCAAGGCACCAGTGGCTGCTCCAAAGCACCGGCACCCCCGCCAACATCTCTGCATCCCATTCCTCACGGCTGCTGACACTGGCTCCGCAGGGGATGAGGATGGCGAGCTCTGCAGTGCTCGTCAAGAAGGCATTCCCTTGCTCTTGCCACTGCTAGCCGGCTGAAAAGGCCAGCCAGCCTCACCAACCTCCAGCTGTTGGGGGTTCTTCTCGTCTCCAGCAGCCTCGTCGAGCCACCTCCGGCCTTCCTCCCTCAGCCCTCGCCAAGTAATTCCACCGCCTCCTCAAGGACTTCCTCTCGCCCGTCTTGGGGCTGCCCCCAGGCCAGCTATGGCAGCGCGACGCGGGAGCGTGCTCCCTTTTATGCTGCCCCGGGGCATGGTGACTGCTGCGTTGCCGGGCGCTGGCACTGTGACACGGGGGTGACGGGGCCCCCCCTGCGCAGCCCCGCCCGCCGGCCCTCTGCCCAGCGTCCTTCCCAGGAAGGCCTTTGGGCTGCTGGCCCCGAGGCAGTCCCTGGGCCCAGGAGGCTCAGGGGGCTGTCCCTGCCCTTGCTGGCCATGCCCTGGGCACAGCTGCTGGGCGTCCCGCTAAATACATCTGGACATTCAGACTACGTCGTGAAGGCTGTTTGTCCCATCTACATTCATTTGGTTGTGGGCATGCCAGAGGTGAAAGCAAGGCTTTTGGTTCCCTCGGCATGAAGTGTGCAGAGACGGAGAGCACGTGCAGGATGGCCTCGCCGTTCCTGACCCATGCACCAAGGGACATTTGCTACTCCCCTGCTTATGCTGAGGTCTTCTTCTGGGAAAGAAGTCCCAAATCCTTTTCTCTTCTTGACCATCTTTTTCCTTGCACTCCAGAGCTTTTCTCCTCCCTTGGCCTTCACCCTCAATACCTTTCCTCAAAGGGACGGCAGCCCTCTCAGCCTTTGCCTTGCTCCTGCTAGTCGTCTTCACCTCAGCTAGAGAGTCCTGAAGGATCGCTGCAGGTCCCTTCCAACTCAACCCTTCTCTTCTCTTCACTTGTGTTCTATTCCCTGCACTGACGATGAGGCGAAGAACAAGGAGACCACTAGTTGCCTGAAATGCCAGGGGGTTTGCAGCTCCAGAAACACTTTCGAGGACACAAATCAAAAAGGATACAAGTAGAAACAGGATTGGATTTCATTTGATTTTACTTTATTTTACTTTCTTTTATTTTCTGTCTTGTTCCGTTGGTTGATGTTAGTTTAGTTTCGTTTCTTTCATGTGATGTTATTGTATTTGATTTTATTATATTTTCTTTGGGGTTATTTCTTATTATTTTATTTTATGTTGGATTATCTTCTTTTATTTTACCTTGCTTTATGCGTTTTTATTTTGTTTTGTTATTTTATTATTTTATCATTTTATTTGACCTTCTTTTGGTTTAGGCTCTTTTAGGCTATTTTGCTGAATCTCTTTCAGAGCCGATGCTCACAAGCATTAACACAATGCGCATGTGCAGCCAGGAGCAGGCTGATGTGTTCTTCGGTTTAGTTTGAAAAAGCATCCCTTGCAGTCTGGCAAAGGAAAGCCGCAGAAAGGAGCAGCAGGAAGACAGGCCAAGCAGTCCCTCGTTTCTCAACAGTGCAGAAGAACTTGAAGAAGGAGGATGGGTACCGACCACACACCGAAAAGTACAAGAAGAGGAGGGGTGTGGTGCCCTGGGCTATTTTCACAAGTAGGACACGTGTCGATGACAAGCACCCCTTTTGCCTTCCAAAACTTGCTCCGCTGTGCTTCTTGGCCAGGGAGGCCTGAAAAGCGCTCTCCTGCCTGCCCTGCGCTTGGATCGCGTGCAGGGAGAGCTGAAAAGCTGCAGCTCCACATGGTGCGGCAAGCCTGCAGCCCTTCCAAGCACAGGCTGTTTTGCACAAGCAAGAACACCTCGGGGAACGGAGCCAAGGGAAGAGCAGAGCTCGCTCCTGCTCCAAACCTGCAACGGGCAAAAGAGCCAGGGAGCGCCAGGGCACGAGGGGCGCCTCGGAGGTGCAAGAGCAGCGGGCAAGAACTGAGCCCAAAGGGCCCAGAGGAGCCCTGACAAGGGGCTGCGCTCAATGCTACGGAGGGGAAGAAGCAACCCCCGGGGGCCACCCTGGGCGTCCGCCCTGGGAGTCTAGAAAGCATCCTCCCCCCGCCTGCGGGGCACGAGGGCCACCTTGGTGGAGCAGGAGCAGCAGGCACCTAGCCAAAACGGCCCAAAGGAGCCCTGGCAAGGGGCCGTGCTCAGTGCTGCAGAGGAAGGCAAAAAACCCCCGGGGACACTTGCTAGCCCACCGTGGGGGGAAAAAAGCCTTCCTCCCCGCAGCTGCAGGGCACGAGAGGCCACCTTTGTGGTGCATGAGCAACAGGCAGTAACCCAGCCAACATGGCCCAGAGGAGCCCTGACAAGTGCTCATGCTCAGTGCTGCAGGGGAAGGCAAAAAAACCCCCGGGCACCAGAGCCAATCTGCCCCGGGGGAAAATTCCTTACTGACCCCAGCGTCGCAGGCGATGGGCTCTTCCCTGAGTACATGAGCAACACCTGCCTCCTCGGCCCGCAGGCTGCTCACGCCTCCCAGGAGATGCCCAACCCCGATTCTCCCTCCACCTGCTGCCACCTCAGGGCCTTCCCAGAGGGGCAAAACGCCCCCGGCCTGATCCATCTGTGGGACAACCATCCTTCCTGTGCCTGGCAAGGCACCAGTGGCTGCTCCAAAGCACCGGCACCCCCGCCAACATCTCTGCATCCCATTCCTCACGGCTGCTGACACTGGCTCCGCAGGGGACGAGGATGGCGAGCTCTGCAGTGCTCCTCAAGAAGGCATTCCCTTGCTCTTGCCACTGCTAGCCGGCTGAAAAGGCCAGCCAGCCTCACCAACCTCCAGCTGTTGGGGGTTCTTCTCGTCTCCAGCAGCCTCGTCGAGCCACCTCCGGCCTTCCTCCCTCAGCCCTCGCCAAGTAATTCCACCGCCTCCTCAAGGACTTCCTCTCGCCCGTCTTGGGGCTGCCCCCAGGCCAGCTATGGCAGCGCGACGCGGGAGCGTGCTCCCTTTTATGCTGCCCCGGGGCATGGTGACTGCTGCGTTGCCGGGCGCTGGCACTGTGACAC
The DNA here is from genome assembly GCF_965183815.1 of Platalea leucorodia. Lineage (NCBI taxonomy): Eukaryota > Metazoa > Chordata > Aves > Pelecaniformes > Threskiornithidae > Platalea > Platalea leucorodia. The sequence continues at coordinate 550,971 of NW_028121456.1, forward strand.
GGGGGTGACGGGGCACCCCCCTGCGCAGCCCCGCCCGCCGGCCCTCTGCCCAGCGTCCTTCCCAGGAAGGCCTTTGGGCTGCTGGCCCCGAGGCAGTCCCTGGGCCCAGGAGGCTCAGGGGGCTGTCCCTGCCCTTGCTGGCCATGCCCTGGGCCCAGCTGCTGGGCGTCCCGCTAAATACATCTGGACATTCAGACTACGTCGTGAAGGCTGTTTGTCCCATCTGCATTCATTTGGTTGTGGGGATGCCAGAGGTGAAAGCAAGGCTTTTGGTTCCCTCGGCGTGAACTGTGCAGAGACGGAGAGCACGTGCAGGATGGCCTCGCCGTTCCTGACCCATGCACCAAGGGACATTTGCTGCTCCCCTGCTTATGCTGAGGTCTTCTTCTGGGAAAGAAGTCCCAAATCCTTTTCTCTTCTTGACCATCTTTTTCCTTGCACTCCAGAGCTTTTCTCCTCCCTTGGCCTTCACCCTCAATACCTTTCCTCAAAGGGACGGCAGCCCTCTCAGCCTTTGCCTTGCTCCTGCTAGTCGTCTTCACCTCAGCTAGAGAGTCCTGAAGGATCGCTGCAGGTCCCTTCCAACTCAACCCTTCTCTTCTCTTCACTTGTGTTCTATTCCCCGCACTGACGATGAGGCGAATAACAAGGAGACCACTAGTTGCCTGAAATGCCAGGGGGTTTGCAGCTCCAGAAACACTTTCGAGGACACAAATCAAAAAGGATACAAGTAGAAACAGGATTGGATTTCATTTGATTTTACTTTATTTTACTTTCTTTTATTTTCTGTCTTGTTCCGTTGGTTGATGTTAGTTTAGTTTCGTTTCTTTCATGTGATGTTATTGTATTTGATTTTATTATATTTTCTTTGGGGTTATTTCTTATTATTTTATTTTATGTTGGATTATCTTCTTTTATTTTACCTTGCTTTATGCGTTTTTATTTTGTTTTGTTATTTTATTATTTTATCATTTTATTTGACCTTCTTTTGGTTTAGGCTCTTTTAGGCTATTTTGCTGAATCTCTTTCAGAGCCGATGCTCACAAGCATTAACACAATGCGCATGTGCAGCCAGGAGCAGGCTGATGTGTTCTTCGGTTTAGTTTGAAAAAGCATCCCTTGCAGTCTGGCAAAGGAAAGCCGCAGAAAGGAGCAGCAGGAAGACAGGCCAAGCAGTCCCTCGTTTCTCAACAGTGCAGAAGAACTTGAAGAAGGAGGATGGGTACCGACCACACACCGAAAAGTACAAGAAGAGGAGGGGTGTGGTGCCCGGGGCTATTTTCACAAGTAGGACACGTGTCGATGACAAGCACCCCTTTTGCCTTCCAAAACTTGCTCCGCTGTGCTTCTTGGCCAGGGAGGCCTGAAAAGCGCTCTCCTGCCTGCCCTGCGCTTGGATCGCGTGCAGGGAGAGCTGCAAAGCGGCAGCTCTGCATGGTGCGGCAAGCCTGCAGCCCTTCCAAGCACAGGCTGTTTTGCACAAGCAAGAACACCTCGGGGAACGGAGCCAAGGGAAGAGCAGAGCTCGCTCCTGCTCCAAACCTGCAACGGGCAAAAGAGCCAGGGAGCGCCAGGGCACGAGGGGCGCCTCGGAGGTGCAAGAGCAGCGGGCAAGAACTGAGCCCAAAGGGCCCAGAGGAGCCCTGACAAGGGGCTGCGCTCAATGCTACGGAGGAGAAGAAGCAACCCCCGGGGGCCACCCTGGGCGTCCGCCCTGGGAGTCTAGAAAGCGTCCTCCCCCCGCCTGCGGGGCACGAGGGCCACCTTGGTGGAGCAGGAGCAGCAGGCACCTAGCCAAAACGGCCCAAAGGAGCCCTGGCAAGGGGCCGTGCTCAGTGCTGCAGAGGAAGGCAAAAAACCCCCGGGGACACTTGCTAGCCCACCGTGGGGGGAAAAAAGCCTTCCTCCCCACAGCTGCAGGGCACGAGAGGCCACCTTTGTGGTGCATGAGCAACAGGCAGTAACCCAGCCAAAATGGCCCAGAGGAGCCCTGACAAGTGCTCGTGCTCAGTGCTGCAGAGGAAGGCAAAAAAACCCCGGGCACCAGAGCCAATCTGCCCCGGGGGAAAATTCCTTCCTGACCCCAGCGTCGCAGGCGATGGGCTATTCCCTGAGCACGTGAGCAAGACCTGCCTCCTCGGCCCGCAGGCTGCTCACGCCTCCCAGGAGATGCCCAACCCCGATTCTCCCTCCACCTGCTGCCACCTCAGGGCCTTCCCAGAGGGGCAAAACGCCCCCGGCCTGATCCATCTGCGGGACAACCATCCTTCCTGTGCCTGGCAAGGCACCAGTGGCTGCTCCAAAGCACCGGCACCCCCGCCAACATCTCTGCATCCCATTCCTCACGGCTGCTGACACTGGCTCCGCAGGGGACGAGGATGGCGAGCTCTGCAGTGCTCCTCAAGAAGGCATTCCCTTGCTCTTGCCACTGCTAGCCGGCTGAAAAGGCCAGCCAGCCTCACCAACCTCCAGCTGTTGGGGGTTCTTCTCGTCTCCAGCAGCCTCGTCGAGCCACCTCCGGCCTTCCTCCCTCAGCCCTCGCCAAGTAATTCCACCGCCTCCTCAAGGACTTCCTCTCGCCCGTCTTGGGGCTGCCCCCAGGCCAGCTATGGCAGCGCGACGCGGGAGCGTGCTCCCTTTTATGCTGCCCCGGGGCATGGTGACTGCTGCCTTGCCGGGCGCTGGCACTGTGACACGGGGGTGACGGGGCACCCCCCTGCGCAGCCCCGCCCGCCGGCCCTCTGCCCAGCGTCCTTCCCAGGAAGGCCTTTGGGCTGCTGGCCCCGAGGCAGTCCCTGGGCCCAGGAGGCTCAGGGGGCTGTCCCTGCCCTTGCTGGCCATGCCCTGGGCACAGCTGCTGGGCGTCCCGCTAAATACATCTGGACATTCAGACTACGTCGTGAAGGCTGTTTGTCCCATCTGCATTCATTTGGTTGTGGGGATGCCAGAGGTGAAAGCAAGGCTTTTGGTTCCCTCGGCGTGAACTGTGCAGAGACGGAGAGCACGTGCAGGATGGCCTCGCCGTTCCTGACCCATGCACCAAGGGACATTTGCTACTCCCCTGCTTATGCTGAGGTCTTCTTCTGGGAAAGAAGTCCCAAATCCTTTTCTCTTCTTGACCATCTTTTTCCTTGCCCTCCAGAGCTTTTCTCCTCCCTTGGCCTTCACCCTCAATACCTTTCCTCAAAGGGACGGCAGCCCTCTCAGCCTTTGCCTTGCTCCTGCTAGTCGTCTTCACCTCAGCTAGAGAGTCCTGAAGGATCGCTGCAGGTCCCTTCCAACTCAACCCTTCTCTTCTCTTCACTTGTGTTCTATTCCCTGCACTGACGATGAGGCGAATAACAAGGAGACCACTAGTTGCCTGAAATGCCAGGGGGTTTGCAGCTCCAGAAACACTTTCGAGGACACAAATCAAAAAGGATACAAGTAGAAACAGGATTGGATTTCATTTGATTTTACTTTATTTTACTTTCTTTTATTTTCTGTCTTGTTCCGTTGGTTGATGTTAGTTTAGTTTCGTTTCTTTCATGTGATGTTATTGTATTTGATTTTATTATATTTTCTTTGGGGTTATTTCTTATTATTTTATTTTATGTTGGATTATCTTCTTTTATTTTACCTTGCTTTATGCGTTTTTATTTTGTTTTGTTATTTTATTATTTTATCATTTTATTTGACCTTCTTTTGGTTTAGGCTCTTTTAGGCTATTTTGCTGAATCTCTTTCAGAGCCGATGCTCACAAGCATTAACACAATGCGCATGTGCAGCCAGGAGCAGGCTGATGTGTTCTTCGGTTTAGTTTGAAAAAGCATCCCTTGCAGTCTGGCAAAGGAAAGCCAGAGAAAGGAGCAGCAGGAAGACAGGCCAAGCAGTCCCTCGTTTCTCAACAGTGCAGAAGAACTTGAAGAAGGAGGATGGGTACCGACCACACACCGAAAAGTACAAGAAGAGGAGGGGTGTGGTGCCCGGGGCTATTTTCACAAGTAGGACACGTGTCGATGACAAGCACCCCTTTTGCCTTCCCAAACTTGCTCCGCTGTGCTTCTTGGCCAGGGAGGCCTGAAAAGCGCTCTCCTGCCTGCCCTGCGCTTGGATCGCGTGCAGGGAGAGCTGAAAAGCTGCAGCTCCGCATGGTGCGGCAAGCCTGCAGCCCTTCCAAGCACAGGCTGTTTTGCACAAGCAAGAACACCTCGGGGAACGGAGCCAAGGGAAGAGCAGAGCTCGCTCCTGCTCCAAACCTGCAATGGGCAAAAGAGCCAGGGAGCGCCAGGGCACGAGGGGCGCCTCGGAGGTGCAAGAGCAGCGGGCAAGAACTGAGCCCAAAGGGCCCAGAGGAGCCCTGACAAGGGGCTGCGCTCAATGCTACGGAGGAGAAGAAGCAACCCCCGGGGGCAACCCTGGGCGTCCGCCCTGGGAGTCTAGAAAGCGTCCTCCCCCCGCCTGCGGGGCACGAGGGCCACCTTGGTGGAGCAGGAGCAGCAGGCACCTAGCCAAAACAGCCCAAAGGAGCCCTGGCAAGGGGCCGTGCTCAGTGCTGCAGAGGAAGGCAAAAAACCCCCGGGGACACTTGCTAGCCCACCGTGGGGGGAAAAAAGCCTTCCTCCCCACAGCTGCAGGGCACGAGAGGCCACCTTTGTGGTGCATGAGCAACAGGCAGTAACCCAGCCAAAATGGCCCAGAGGAGCCCTGACAAGTGCTCATGCTCAGTACTGCAGGGGAAGGCAAAAAAACCCCGGGCACCAGAGCCAATCTGCCCCGGGGGAAAATTCCTTACTGACCCCAGCGTCGCAGGCGATGGGCTATTCCCTGAGCACATGAGCAACACCTGCCTCCTCGGCCCGCAGGCTGCTCACGCCTCCCAGGAGATGCCCAACCCCGATCCTCCCTCCACCTGCTGCCACCTCAGGGCCTTCCCAGAGGGGCAAAACGCCCCCGGCCTGATCCATCTGCGGGACAACCATCCTTCCTGTGCCTGGCAAGGCACCAGTGGCTGCTCCAAAGCACCGGCACCCCCGCCAACATCTCTGCATCCCATTCCTCACGGCTGCTGCCACTGGCTCCGCAGGGGATGAGGATGGCGAGCTCTGCAGTGCTCCTCAAGAAGGCATTCCCTTGCTCTTGCCACTGCTAGCCAGCTGAAAAGGCCAGCCAGCCTCACCAACCTCCAGCTGTTGGGGGTTCTTCTCGTCTCCAGCAGCCTCGTCGAGCCACCTCCGGCCTTCCTCCCTCAGCCCTCGCCAAGTAATTCCACCGCCTCCTCAAGGACTTCCTCTCGCCCGTCTTGGGGCTGCCCCCAGGCCAGCTATGGCAGCGCGACGCGGGAGCGTGCTCCCTTTTATGCTGCCCCGGGGCATGGTGACTGCTGCGTTGCCGGGCGCTGGCACTGTGACACGGGGGTGACGGGGCCCCCCCTGCGCAGCCCCGCCCGCCGGCCCTCTGCCCAGCGTCCTTCCCAGGAAGGCCTTTGGGCTGCTGGCCCCGAGGCAGTCCCTGGGCCCAGGAGGCTCAGGGGGCTGTCCCTGCCCTTGCTGGCCATGCCCTGGGCACAGCTGCTGGGCGTCCCGCTAAATACATCTGGACATTCAGACTACGTCGTGAAGGCTGTTTGTCCCATCTACATTCATTTGGTTGTGGGCATGCCAGAGGTGAAAGCAAGGCTTTGGGTTCCCTCGGCATGAAGTGTGCAGAGACGGAGAGCACGTGCAGGATGGCCTCGCCGTTCCTGACCCATGCACCAAGGGACATTTGCTACTCCCCTGCTTATGCTGAGGTCTTCTTCTGGGAAAGAAGTCCCAAATCCTTTTCTCTTCTTGACCATCTTTTTCCTTGCCCTCCAGAGCTTTTCTCCTCCCTTGGCCTTCACCCTCAATACCTTTCCTCAAAGGGACGGCAGCCCTCTCAGCCTTTGCCTTGCTCCTGCTAGTCGTCTTCACCTCAGCTAGAGAGTCCTGAAGGATCGCTGCAGGTCCCTTCCAACTCAACCCTTCTCTTCTCTTCACTTGTGTTCTATTCCCTGCACTGACGATGAGGCGAAGAACAAGGAGACCACTAGTTGCCTGAAATGCCAGGGGGTTTGCAGCTCCAGAAACACTTTCGAGGACACAAATCAAAAAGGATACAAGTAGAAACAGGATTGGATTTCATTTGATTTTACTTTATTTTACTTTCTTTTATTTTCTGTCTTGTTCCGTTGGTTGATGTTAGTTTAGTTTCGTTTCTTTCATGTGATGTTATTGTATTTGTTTTTATTATATTTTCTTTGGGGTTATTTCTTATTATTTTATTTTATGTTGGATTATCTTCTTTTATTTTACCTTGCTTTATGCGTTTTTATTTTGTTTTGTTATTTTATTATTTTATCATTTTATTTGACCTTCTTTTGGTTTAGGCTCTTTTAGGCTATTTTGCTGAATCTCTTTCAGAGCCGATGCTCACAAGCATTAACACAATGCGCATGTGCAGCCAGGAGCAGGCTGATGTGTTCTTCGGTTTAGTTTGAAAAAGCATCCCTTGCAGTCTGGCAAAGGAAAGCCGCAGAAAGGAGCAGCAGGAAGACAGGCCAAGCAGTCCCTCGTTTCTCAACAGTGCAGAAGAACTTGAAGAAGGAGGATGGGTACCGACCACACACCGAAAAGTACAAGAAGAGGAGGGGTGTGGTGCCCGGGGCTATTTTCACAAGTAGGACACGTGTCGATGACAAGCACCCCTTTTGCCTTCCCAAACTTGCTCCGCTGTGCTTCTTGGCCAGGGAGGCCTGAAAAGCGCTCTCCTGCCTGCCCTGCGCTTGGATCGCGTGCAGGGAGAGCTGCAAAGCTGCAGCTCCGCATGGTGCGGCAAGCCTGCAGCCCTTCCAAGCACAGGCTGTTTTGCACAAGCAAGAACACCTCGGGGAACGGAGCCAAGGGAAGAGCAGAGCTCGCTCCTGCTCCAAACCTGCAACGGGCAAAAGAGCCAGGGAGCGCCAGGGCACGAGGGGCGCCTCGGAGGTGCAAGAGCAGCGGGCAAGAACTGAGCCCAAAGGGCCCAGAGGAGCCCTGACAAGGGGCTGCGCTCAATGCTACGGAGGAGAAGAAGCAACCCCCGGGGGCAACCCTGGGCGTCCGCCCTGGGAGTCTAGAAAGCGTCCTCCCCCCGCCTGCGGGGCACGAGGGCCACCTTGGTGGAGCAGGAGCAGCAGGCACCTAGCCAAAACGGCCCAAAGGAGCCCTGGCAAGGGGCCGTGCTCAGTGCTGCAGAGGAAGGCAAAAAACCCCCGGGGACACTTGCTAGCCCACCGTGGGGGGAAAAAAGCCTTCCTCCCCACAGCTGCAGGGCACGAGAGGCCACCTTTGTGGTGCATGAGCAACAGGCAGTAACCCAGCCAAAATGGCCCAGAGGAGCCCTGACAAGTGCTCGTGCTCAGTGCTGCAGGGGAAGGCAAAAAAACCCCAGGCACCAGAGCCAATCTGCCCCGGGGGAAAATTCCTTACTGACCCCAGCGTCGCAGGCGATGGGCTATTCCCTGAGCACATGAGCAAGACCTGCCTCCTCGGCCCGCAGGCTGCTCACGCCTCCCAGGAGATGCCCAACCCCGATCCTCCCTCCACCTGCTGCCACCTCAGGGCCTTCCCAGAGGGGCAAAACGCCCCCGGCCTGATCCATCTGCGGGACAACCATCCTTCCTGTGCCTGGCAAGGCACCAGTGGCTGCTCCAAAGCACCGGCACCCCCGCCAACATCTCTGCATCCCATTCCTCACGGCTGCTGACACTGGCTCCGCAGGGGACGAGGATGGCGAGCTCTGCAGTGCTCCTCAAGAAGGCATTCCCTTGCTCTTGCCACTGCTAGCCGGCTGAAAAGGCCAGCCAGCCTCACCAACCTCCAGCTGTTGGGGGTTCTTCTCGTCTCCAGCAGCCTCGTCGAGCCACCTCCGGCCTTCCTCCCTCAGCCCTCGCCAAGTAATTCCACCGCCTCCTCAAGGACTTCCTCTCGCCCGTCTTGGGGCTGCCCCCAGGCCAGCTATGGCAGCGCGACGCGGGAGCGTGCTCCCTTTTATGCTGCCCCGGGGCATGGTGACTGCTGCGTTGCCGGGCGCTGGCACTGTGACACGGGGGTGACGGGGCCCCCCCTGCGCAGCCCCGCCCGCCGGCCCTCTGCCCAGCGTCCTTCCCAGGAAGGCCTTTGGGCTGCTGGCCCCGAGGCAGTCCCTGGGCCCAGGAGGCTCAGGGGGCTGTCCCTGCCCTTGCTGGCCATGCCCTGGGCACAGCTGCTGGGCGTCCCGCTAAATACATCTGGACATTCAGACTACGTCGTGAAGGCTGTTTGTCCCATCTACATTCATTTGGTTGTGGGCATGCCAGAGGTGAAAGCAAGGCTTTGGGTTCCCTCGGCGTGAACTGTGCAGAGACGGAGAGCACGTGCAGGATGGCCTCGCCGTTCCTGACCCATGCACCAAGGGACATTTGCTACTCCCCTGCTTATGCTGAGGTCTTCTTCTGGGAAAGAAGTCCCAAATCCTTTTCTCTTCTTGACCATCTTTTTCCTTGCCCTCCAGAGCTTTTCTCCTCCCTTGGCCTTCACCCTCAATACCTTTCCTCAAAGGGACGGCAGCCCTCTCAGCCTTTGCCTTGCTCCTGCTAGTCGTCTTCACCTCAGCTAGAGAGTCCTGAAGGATCGCTGCAGGTCCCTTCCAACTCAACCCTTCTCTTCTCTTCACTTGTGTTCTATTCCCTGCACTGACGATGAGGCGAATAACAAGGAGACCACTAGTTGCCTGAAATGCCAGGGGGTTTGCAGCTCCAGAAACACTTTCGAGGACACAAATCAAAAAGGATACAAGTAGAAACAGGATTGGATTTCATTTGATTTTACTTTATTTTACTTTCTTTTATTTTCTGTCTTGTTCCGTTGGTTGATGTTAGTTTAGTTTCGTTTCTTTCATGTGATGTTATTGTATTTGATTTTATTATATTTTCTTTGGGGTTATTTCTTATTATTTTATTTTATGTTGGATTATCTTCTTTTATTTTACCTTGCTTTATGCGTTTTTATTTTGTTTTGTTATTTTATTATTTTATCATTTTATTTGACCTTCTTTTGGTTTAGGCTCTTTTAGGCTATTTTGCTGAATCTCTTTCAGAGCCGATGCTCACAAGCATTAACACAATGCGCATGTGCAGCCAGGAGCAGGCTGATGTGTTCTTCGGTTTAGTTTGAAAAAGCATCCCTTGCAGTCTGGCAAAGGAAAGCCAGAGAAAGGAGCAGCAGGAAGACAGGCCAAGCAGTCCCTCGTTTCTCAACAGTGCAGAAGAACTTGAAGAAGGAGGATGGGTACCGACCACACACCGAAAAGTACAAGAAGAGGAGGGGTGTGGTGCCCGGGGCTATTTTCACAAGTAGGACACGTGTCGATGACAAGCACCCCTTTTGCCTTCCCAAACTTGCTCCGCTGTGCTTCTTGGCCAGGGAGGCCTGAAAAGCGCTCTCCTGCCTGCCCTGCGCTTGGATCGCGTGCAGGGAGAGCTGCAAAGCTGCAGCTCCGCATGGTGCGGCAAGCCTGCAGCCCTTCCAAGCACAGGCTGTTTTGCACAAGCAAGAACACCTCGGGGAACGGAGCCAAGGGAAGAGCAGAGCTCGCTCCTGCTCCAAACCTGCAACGGGCAAAAGAGCCAGGGAGCGCCAGGGCACGAGGGGCGCCTCGGAGGTGCAAGAGCAGCGGGCAAGAACTGAGCCCAAAGGGCCCAGAGGAGCCCTGACAAGGGGCTGCGCTCAATGCTACGGAGGAGAAGAAGCAACCCCCGGGGGCAACCCTGGGCGTCCGCCCTGGGAGTCTAGAAAGCGTCCTCCCCCCGCCTGCGGGGCACGAGGGCCACCTTGGTGGAGCAGGAGCAGCAGGCACCTAGCCAAAACAGCCCAAAGGAGCCCTGGCAAGGGGCCGTGCTCAGTGCTGCAGAGGAAGGCAAAAAACCCCCGGGGACACTTGCTAGCCCACCGTGGGGGGAAAAAAGCCTTCCTCCCCACAGCTGCAGGGCACGAGAGGCCACCTTTGTGGTGCATGAGCAACAGGCAGTAACCCAGCCAAAATGGCCCAGAGGAGCCCTGACAAGTGCTCATGCTCAGTACTGCAGGGGAAGGCAAAAAAACCCCGGGCACCAGAGCCAATCTGCCCCGGGGGAAAATTCCTTACTGACCCCAGCGTCGCAGGCGATGGGCTATTCCCTGAGCACATGAGCAAGACCTGCCTCCTCGGCCCACAGGCTGCTCACGCCTCCCAGGAGATGCCCAACCCCGATCCTCCCTCCACCTGCTGCCACCTCAGGGCCTTCCCAGAGGGGCAAAACGCCCCCGGCCTGATCCATCTGCGGGACAACCATCCTTCCTGTGCCTGGCAAGGCACCAGTGGCTGCTCCAAAGCACCGGCACCCCCGCCAACATCTCTGCATCCCATTCCTCACGGCTGCTGCCACTGGCTCCGCAGGGGATGAGGATGGCGAGCTCTGCAGTGCTCCTCAAGAAGGCATTCCCTTGCTCTTGCCACTGCTAGCCAGCTGAAAAGGCCAGCCAGCCTCACCAACCTCCAGCTGTTGGGGGTTCTTCTCGTCTCCAGCAGCCTCGTCGAGCCACCTCCGGCCTTCCTCCCTCAGCCCTCGCCAAGTAATTCCACCGCCTCCTCAAGGACTTCCTCTCGCCCGTCTTGGGGCTGCCCCCAGGCCAGCTATGGCAGCGCGACGCGGGAGCGTGCTCCCTTTTATGCTGCCCCGGGGCATGGTGACTGCTGCGTTGCCGGGCGCTGGCACTGTGACACGGGGGTGACGGGGCCCCCCCTGCGCAGCCCCGCCCGCCGGCCCTCTGCCCAGCGTCCTTCCCAGGAAGGCCTTTGGGCTGCTGGCCCCGAGGCAGTCCCTGGGCCCAGGAGGCTCAGGGGGCTGTCCCTGCCCTTGCTGGCCATGCCCTGGGCACAGCTGCTGGGCGTCCCGCTAAATACATCTGGACATTCAGACTACGTCGTGAAGGCTGTTTGTCCCATCTACATTCATTTGGTTGTGGGCATGCCAGAGGTGAAAGCAAGGCTTTGGGTTCCCTCGGCGTGAACTGTGCAGAGACGGAGAGCACGTGCAGGATGGCCTCGCCGTTCCTGACCCATGCACCAAGGGACATTTGCTACTCCCCTGCTTATGCTGAGGTCTTCTTCTGGGAAAGAAGTCCCAAATCCTTTTCTCTTCTTGACCATCTTTTTCCTTGCCCTCCAGAGCTTTTCTCCTCCCTTGGCCTTCACCCTCAATACCTTTCCTCAAAGGGACGGCAGCCCTCTCAGCCTTTGCCTTGCTCCTGCTAGTCGTCTTCACCTCAGCTAGAGAGTCCTGAAGGATCGCTGCAGGTCCCTTCCAACTCAACCCTTCTCTTCTCTTCACTTGTGTTCTATTCCCTGCACTGACGATGAGGCGAAGAACAAGGAGACCACTAGTTGCCTGAAATGCCAGGGGGTTTGCAGCTCCAGAAACACTTTCGAGGACACAAATCAAAAAGGATACAAGTAGAAACAGGATTGGATTTCATTTGATTTTACTTTATTTTACTTTCTTTTATTTTCTGTCTTGTTCCGTTGGTTGATGTTAGTTTAGTTTCGTTTCTTTCATGTGATGTTATTGTATTTGATTTTATTATATTTTCTTTGGGGTTATTTCTTATTATTTTATTTTATGTTGGATTATCTTCTTTTATTTTACCTTGCTTTATGCGTTTTTATTTTGTTTTGTTATTTTATTATTTTATCATTTTATTTGACCTTCTTTTGGTTTAGGCTCTTTTAGGCTATTTTGCTGAATCTCTTTCAGAGCCGATGCTCACAAGCATTAACACAATGCGCATGTGCAGCCAGGAGCAGGCTGATGTGTTCTTCGGTTTAGTTTGAAAAAGCATCCCTTGCAGTCTGGCAAAGGAAAGCCAGAGAAAGGAGCAGCAGGAAGACAGGCCAAGCAGTCCCTCGTTTCTCAACAGTGCAGAAGAACTTGAAGAAGGAGGATGGGTACCGACCACACACCGAAAAGTACAAGAAGAGGAGGGGTGTGGTGCCCGGGGCTATTTTCACAAGTAGGACACGTGTCGATGACAAGCACCCCTTTTGCCTTCCCAAACTTGCTCCGCTGTGCTTCTTGGCCAGGGAGGCCTGAAAAGCGCTCTCCTGCCTGCCCTGCGCTTGGATCGCGTGCAGGGAGAGCTGCAAAGCTGCAGCTCCGCATGGTGTGGCAAGCCTGCAGCCCTTCCAAGCACAGGCTGTTTTGCACAAGCAAGAACACCTCGGGGAACGGAGCCAAGGGAAGAGCAGAGCTCGCTCCTGCTCCAAACCTGCAACGGGCAAAAGAGCCAGGGAGCGCCAGGGCACGAGGGGCGCCTCGGAGGTGCAAGAGCAGCGGGCAAGAACTGAGCCCAAAGGGCCCAGAGGAGCCCTGACAAGGGGCTGCGCTCAATGCTACGGAGGAGAAGAAGCAACCCCCGGGGGCAACCCTGGGCGTCCGCCCTGGGAGTCTAGAAAGCGTCCTCCCCCCGCCTGCGGGGCACGAGGGCCACCTTGGTGGAGCAGGAGCAGCAGGCACCTAGCCAAAACAGCCCAAAGGAGCCCTGGCAAGGGGCCGTGCTCAGTGCTGCAGAGGAAGGCAAAAAACCCCCGGGGACACTTGCTAGCCCACCGTGGGGGGAAAAAAGCCTTCCTCCCCACAGCTGCAGGGCACGAGAGGCCACCTTTGTGGTGCATGAGCAACAGGCAGTAACCCAGCCAAAATGGCCCAGAGGAGCCCTGACAAGTGCTCATGCTCAGTACTGCAGGGGAAGGCAAAAAAACCCCGGGCACCAGAGCCAATCTGCCCCGGGGGAAAATTCCTTACTGACCCCAGCGTCGCAGGCGATGGGCTATTCCCTGAGCACATGAGCAAGACCTGCCTCCTCGGCCCGCAGGCTGCTCACGCCTCCCAGGAGATGCCCAACCCCGATCCTCCCTCCACCTGCTGCCACCTCAGGGCCTTCCCAGAGGGGCAAAACGCCCCCGGCCTGATCCATCTGCGGGACAACCATCCTTCCTGTGCCTGGCAAGGCACCAGTGGCTGCTCCAAAGCACCGGCACCCCCGCCAACATCTCTGCATCCCATTCCTCACGGCTGCTGCCACTGGCTCCGCAGGGGATGAGGATGGCGAGCTCTGCAGTGCTCCTCAAGAAGGCATTCCCTTGCTCTTGCCACTGCTAGCCAGCTGAAAAGGCCAGCCAGCCTCACCAACCTCCAGCTGTTGGGGGTTCTTCTCGTCTCCAGCAGCCTCGTCGAGCCACCTCCGGCCTTCCTCCCTCAGCCCTCGCCAAGTAATTCCACCGCCTCCTCAAGGACTTCCTCTCGCCCGTCTTGGGGCTGCCCCCAGGCCAGCTATGGCAGCGCGACGCGGGAGCGTGCTCCCTTTTATGCTGCCCCGGGGCATGGTGACTGCTGCGTTGCCGGGCGCTGGCACTGTGACACGGGGGTGACGGGGCCCCCCCTGCGCAGCCCCGCCCGCCGGCCCTCTGCCCAGCGTCCTTCCCAGGAAGGCCTTTGGGCTGCTGGCCCCGAGGCAGTCCCTGGGCCCAGGAGGCTCAGGGGGCTGTCCCTGCCCTTGCTGGCCATGCCCTGGGCACAGCTGCTGGGCGTCCCGCTAAATACATCTGGACATTCAGACTACGTCGTGAAGGCTGTTTGTCCCATCTACATTCATTTGGTTGTGGGCATGCCAGAGGTGAAAGCAAGGCTTTTGGTTCCCTCGGCATGAAGTGTGCAGAGACGGAGAGCACGTGCAGGATGGCCTCGCCGTTCCTGACCCATGCACCAAGGGACATTTGCTACTCCCCTGCTTATGCTGAGGTCTTCTTCTGGGAAAGAAGTCCCAAATCCTTTTCTCTTCTTGACCATCTTTTTCCTTGCACTCCAGAGCTTTTCTCCTCCCTTGGCCTTCACCCTCAATACCTTTCCTCAAAGGGACGGCAGCCCTCTCAGCCTTTGCCTTGCTCCTGCTAGTCGTCTTCACCTCAGCTAGAGAGTCCTGAAGGATCGCTGCAGGTCCCTTCCAACTCAACCCTTCTCTTCTCTTCACTTGTGTTCTATTCCCTGCACTGACGATGAGGCGAAGAACAAGGAGACCACTAGTTGCCTGAAATGCCAGGGGGTTTGCAGCTCCAGAAACACTTTCGAGGACACAAATCAAAAAGGATACAAGTAGAAACAGGATTGGATTTCATTTGATTTTACTTTATTTTACTTTCTTTTATTTTCTGTCTTGTTCCGTTGGTTGATGTTAGTTTAGTTTCGTTTCTTTCATGTGATGTTATTGTATTTGATTTTATTATATTTTCTTTGGGGTTATTTCTTATTATTTTATTTTATGTTGGATTATCTTCTTTTATTTTACCTTGCTTTATGCGTTTTTATTTTGTTTTGTTATTTTATTATTTTATCATTTTATTTGACCTTCTTTTGGTTTAGGCTCTTTTAGGCTATTTTGCTGAATCTCTTTCAGAGCCGATGCTCACAAGCATTAACACAATGCGCATGTGCAGCCAGGAGCAGGCTGATGTGTTCTTCGGTTTAGTTTGAAAAAGCATCCCTTGCAGTCTGGCAAAGGAAAGCCGCAGAAAGGAGCAGCAGGAAGACAGGCCAAGCAGTCCCTCGTTTCTCAACAGTGCAGAAGAACTTGAAGAAGGAGGATGGGTACCGACCACACACCGAAAAGTACAAGAAGAGGAGGGGTGTGGTGCCCGGGGCTATTTTCACAAGTAGGACACGTGTCGATGACAAGCACCCCTTTTGCCTTCCCAAACTTGCTCCGCTGTGCTTCTTGGCCAGGGAGGCCTGAAAAGCGCTCTCCTGCCTGCCCTGCGCTTGGATCGCGTGCAGGGAGAGCTGCAAAGCTGCAGCTCCGCATGGTGCGGCAAGCCTGCAGCCCTTCCAAGCACAGGCTGTTTTGCACAAGCAAGAACACCTCGGGGAACGGAGCCAAGGGAAGAGCAGAGCTCGCTCCTGCTCCAAACCTGCAACGGGCAAAAGAGCCAGGGAGCGCCAGGGCACGAGGGGCGCCTCGGAGGTGCAAGAGCAGCGGGCAAGAACTGAGCCCAAAGGGCCCAGAGGAGCCCTGACAAGGGGCTGCGCTCAATGCTACGGAGGAGAAGAAGCAACCCCCGGGGGCAACCCTGGGCGTCCGCCCTGGGAGTCTAGAAAGCGTCCTCCCCCCGCCTGCGGGGCACGAGGGCCACAATGGTGGAGCAGGAGCAGCAGGCACCTAGCCAAAACAGCCCAAAGGAGCCCTGGCAAGGGGCCGTGCTCAGTGCTGCAGAGGAAGGCAAAAAACCCCCGGGGACACTTGCTAGCCCACCGTGGGGGGAAAAAAGCCTTCCTCCCCACAGCTGCAGGGCACGAGAGGCCACCTTTGTGGTGCATGAGCAACAGGCAGTAACCCAGCCAAAATGGCCCAGAGGAGCCCTGACAAGTGCTCATGCTCAGTACTGCAGGGGAAGGCAAAAAAACCCCGGGCACCAGAGCCAATCTGCCCCGGGGGAAAATTCCTTACTGACCCCAGCGTCGCAGGCGATGGGCTATTCCCTGAGCACATGAGCAAGACCTGCCTCCTCGGCCCGCAGGCTGCTCACGCCTCCCAGGAGATGCCCAACCCCGATCCTCCCTCCACCTGCTGCCACCTCAGGGCCTTCCCAGAGGGGCAAAACGCCCCCGGCCTGATCCATCTGCGGGACAACCATCCTTCCTGTGCCTGGCAAGGCACCAGTGGCTGCTCCAAAGCACCGGCACCCCCGCCAACATCTCTGCATCCCATTCCTCACGGCTGCTGCCACTGGCTCCGCAGGGGATGAGGATGGCGAGCTCTGCAGTGCTCCTCAAGAAGGCATTCCCTTGCTCTTGCCACTGCTAGCCGGCTGAAAAGGCCAGCCAGCCTCACCAACCTCCAGCTGTTGGGGGTTCTTCTCGTCTCCAGCAGCCTCGTCGAGCCACCTCCGGCCTTCCTCCCTCAGCCCTCGCCAAGTAATTCCACCGCCTCCTCAAGGACTTCCTCTCGCCCGTCTTGGGGCTGCCCCCAGGCCAGCTATGGCAGCGCGACGCGGGAGCGTGCTCCCTTTTATGCTGCCCCGGGGCATGGTGACTGCTGCGTTGCCGGGCGCTGGCACTGTGACACGGGGGTGACGGGGCCCCCCCTGCGCAGCCCCGCCCGCCGGCCCTCTGCCCAGCGTCCTTCCCAGGAAGGCCTTTGGGCTGCTGGCCCCGAGGCAGTCCCTGGGCCCAGGAGGCTCAGGGGGCTGTCCCTGCCCTTGCTGGCCATGCCCTGGGCACAGCTGCTGGGCGTCCCGCTAAATACATCTGGACATTCAGACTACGTCGTGAAGGCTGTTTGTCCCATCTACATTCATTTGGTTGTGGGCATGCCAGAGGTGAAAGCAAGGCTTTTGGTTCCCTCGGCATGAAGTGTGCAGAGACGGAGAGCACGTGCAGGATGGCCTCGCCGTTCCTGACCCATGCACCAAGGGACATTTGCTACTCCCCTGCTTATGCTGAGGTCTTCTTCTGGGAAAGAAGTCCCAAATCCTTTTCTCTTCTTGACCATCTTTTTCCTTGCACTCCAGAGCTTTTCTCCTCCCTTGGCCTTCACCCTCAATACCTTTCCTGAAAGGGACGGCAGCCCTCTCAGCCTTTGCCTTGCTCCTGCTAGTCGTCTTCACCTCAGCTAGAGAGTCCTGAAGGATCGCTGCAGGTCCCTTCCAACTCAACCCTTCTCTTCTCTTCACTTGTGTTCTATTCCCTGCACTGACGATGAGGCGAAGAACAAGGAGACCACTAGTTGCCTGAAATGCCAGGGGGTTTGCAGCTCCAGAAACACTTTCGAG
This sequence comes from Platalea leucorodia, assembly GCF_965183815.1. Taxonomy (NCBI): domain Eukaryota; kingdom Metazoa; phylum Chordata; class Aves; order Pelecaniformes; family Threskiornithidae; genus Platalea; species Platalea leucorodia. The sequence goes on from NW_028121456.1 coordinate 567,849, forward strand.
GACACAAATCAAAAAGGATACAAGTAGAAACAGGATTGGATTTCATTTGATTTTACTTTATTTTACTTTCTTTTATTTTCTGTCTTGTTCCGTTGGTTGATGTTAGTTTAGTTTCGTTTCTTTCATGTGATGTTATTGTATTTGATTTTATTATATTTTCTTTGGGGTTATTTCTTATTATTTTATTTTATGTTGGATTATCTTCTTTTATTTTACCTTGCTTTATGCGTTTTTATTTTGTTTTGTTATTTTATTATTTTATCATTTTATTTGACCTTCTTTTGGTTTAGGCTCTTTTAGGCTATTTTGCTGAATCTCTTTCAGAGCCGATGCTCACAAGCATTAACACAATGCGCATGTGCAGCCAGGAGCAGGCTGATGTGTTCTTCGGTTTAGTTTGAAAAAGCATCCCTTGCAGTCTGGCAAAGGAAAGCCAGAGAAAGGAGCAGCAGGAAGACAGGCCAAGCAGTCCCTCGTTTCTCAACAGTGCAGAAGAACTTGAAGAAGGAGGATGGGTACCGACCACACACCGAAAAGTACAAGAAGAGGAGGGGTGTGGTGCCCGGGGCTATTTTCACAAGTAGGACACGTGTCGATGACAAGCACCCCTTTTGCCTTCCCAAACTTGCTCCGCTGTGCTTCTTGGCCAGGGAGGCCTGAAAAGCGCTCTCCTGCCTGCCCTGCGCTTGCATCGCATGCAGGGAGAGCTGAAAAGCTGCAGCTCCGCATGGTGCGGCAAGCCTGCAGCCCTTCCAAGCACAGGCTGTTTTGCACAAGCAAGAACACCTCGGGGAACGGAGCCAAGGGAAGAGCAGAGCTCGCTCCTGCTCCAAACCTGCAACGGGCAAAAGAGCCAGGGAGCGCCAGGGCACGAGGGGCGCCTCGGAGGTGCAAGAGCAGCGGGCAAGAACTGAGCCCAAAGGGCCCAGAGGAGCCCTGACAAGGGGCTGCGCTCAATGCTACGGAGGAGAAGAAGCAACCCCCGGGGGCAACCCTGGGCGTCCGCCCTGGGAGTCTAGAAAGCGTCCTCCCCCCGCCTGCGGGGCACGAGGGCCACCTTGGTGGAGCAGGAGCAGCAGGCACCTAGCCAAAACAGCCCAAAGGAGCCCTGGCAAGGGGCCGTGCTCAGTGCTGCAGAGGAAGGCAAAAAACCCCCGGGGACACTTGCTAGCCCACCGTGGGGGGAAAAAAGCCTTCCTCCCCACAGCTGCAGGGCACGAGAGGCCACCTTTGTGGTGCATGAGCAACAGGCAGTAACCCAGCCAAAATGGCCCAGAGGAGCCCTGACAAGTGCTCATGCTCAGTACTGCAGGGGAAGGCAAAAAAACCCCGGGCACCAGAGCCAATCTGCCCCGGGGGAAAATTCCTTCCTGACCCCAGCGTCGCAGGCGATGGGCTATTCCCTGAGCACATGAGCAAGACCTGCCTCCTCGGCCCGCAGGCTGCTCACGCCTCCCAGGAGATGCCCAACCCCGATCCTCCCTCCACCTGCTGCCACCTCAGGGCCTTCCCAGAGGGGCAAAACGCCCCCGGCCTGATCCATCTGCGGGACAACCATCCTTCCTGTGCCTGGCAAGGCACCAGTGGCTGCTCCAAAGCACCGGCACCCCCGCCAACATCTCTGCATCCCATTCCTCACGGCTGCTGCCACTGGCTCCGCAGGGGATGAGGATGGCGAGCTCTGCAGTGCTCCTCAAGAAGGCATTCCCTTGCTCTTGCCACTGCTAGCCAGCTGAAAAGGCCAGCCAGCCTCACCAACCTCCAGCTGTTGGGGGTTCTTCTCGTCTCCAGCAGCCTCGTCGAGCCACCTCCGGCCTTCCTCCCTCAGCCCTCGCCAAGTAATTCCACCGCCTCCTCAAGGACTTCCTCTCGCCCGTCTTGGGGCTGCCCCCAGGCCAGCTATGGCAGCGCGACGCGGGAGCGTGCTCCCTTTTATGCTGCCCCGGGGCATGGTGACTGCTGCGTTGCCGGGCGCTGGCACTGTGACACGGGGGTGACGGGGCCCCCCCTGCGCAGCCCCGCCCGCCGGCCCTCTGCCCAGCGTCCTTCCCAGGAAGGCCTTTGGGCTGCTGGCCCCGAGGCAGTCCCTGGGCCCAGGAGGCTCAGGGGGCTGTCCCTGCCCTTGCTGGCCATGCCCTGGGCACAGCTGCTGGGCGTCCCGCTAAATACATCTGGACATTCAGACTACGTCGTGAAGGCTGTTTGTCCCATCTACATTCATTTGGTTGTGGGCATGCCAGAGGTGAAAGCAAGGCTTTTGGTTCCCTCGGCATGAAGTGTGCAGAGACGGAGAGCACGTGCAGGATGGCCTCGCCGTTCCTGACCCATGCACCAAGGGACATTTGCTACTCCCCTGCTTATGCTGAGGTCTTCTTCTGGGAAAGAAGTCCCAAATCCTTTTCTCTTCTTGACCATCTTTTTCCTTGCACTCCAGAGCTTTTCTCCTCCCTTGGCCTTCACCCTCAATACCTTTCCTCAAAGGGACGGCAGCCCTCTCAGCCTTTGCCTTGCTCCTGCTAGTCGTCTTCACCTCAGCTAGAGAGTCCTGAAGGATCGCTGCAGGTCCCTTCCAACTCAACCCTTCTCTTCTCTTCACTTGTGTTCTATTCCCTGCACTGACGATGAGGCGAAGAACAAGGAGACCACTAGTTGCCTGAAATGCCAGGGGGTTTGCAGCTCCAGAAACACTTTCGAGGACACAAATCAAAAAGGATACAAGTAGAAACAGGATTGGATTTCATTTGATTTTACTTTATTTTACTTTCTTTTATTTTCTGTCTTGTTCCGTTGGTTGATGTTAGTTTAGTTTCGTTTCTTTCATGTGATGTTATTGTATTTGATTTTATTATATTTTCTTTGGGGTTATTTCTTATTATTTTATTTTATGTTGGATTATCTTCTTTTATTTTACCTTGCTTTATGCGTTTTTATTTTGTTTTGTTATTTTATTATTTTATCATTTTATTTGACCTTCTTTTGGTTTAGGCTCTTTTAGGCTATTTTGCTGAATCTCTTTCAGAGCCGAGGCTCACAAGCATTAACACAATGCGCATGTGCAGCCAGGAGCAGGCTGATGTGTTCTTCGGTTTCGTTTGAAAAAGCATCCCTTGCAGTCTGGCAAAGGAAAGCCGCAGAAAGGAGCAGCAGGAAGACAGGCCAAGCAGTCCCTCGTTTCTCAACAGTGCAGAAGAACTTGAAGAAGGAGGATGGGTACCGACCACACACCGAAAAGTACAAGAAGAGGAGGGGTGTGGTGCCCGGGGCTATTTTCACAAGTAGGACACGTGTCGATGACAAGCACCCCTTTTGCCTTCCCAAACTTGCTCCGCTGTGCTTCTTGGCCAGGGAGGCCTGAAAAGCGCTCTCCTGCCTGCCCTGCGCTTGCATCGCATGCAGGGAGAGCTGAAAAGCTGCAGCTCCGCATGGTGCGGCAAGCCTGCAGCCCTTCCAAGCACAGGCTGTTTTGCACAAGCAAGAACACCTCGGGGAACGGAGCCAAGGGAAGAGCAGAGCTCGCTCCTGCTCCAAACCTGCAACGGGCAAAAGAGCCAGGGAGCGCCAGGGCACGAGGGGCGCCTCGGAGGTGCAAGAGCAGCGGGCAAGAACTGAGCCCAAAGGGCCCAGAGGAGCCCTGACAAGGGGCTGCGCTCAATGCTACGGAGGAGAAGAAGCAACCCCCGGGGGCAACCCTGGGCGTCCGCCCTGGGAGTCTAGAAAGCGTCCTCCCCCCGCCTGCGGGGCACGAGGGCCACCTTGGTGGAGCAGGAGCAGCAGGCACCTAGCCAAAACAGCCCAAAGGAGCCCTGGCAAGGGGCCGTGCTCAGTGCTGCAGAGGAAGGCAAAAAACCCCCGGGGACACTTGCTAGCCCACCGTGGGGGGAAAAAAGCCTTCCTCCCCACAGCTGCAGGGCACGAGAGGCCACCTTTGTGGTGCATGAGCAACAGGCAGTAACCCAGCCAAAATGGCCCAGAGGAGCCCTGACAAGTGCTCATGCTCAGTACTGCAGGGGAAGGCAAAAAAACCCCGGGCACCAGAGCCAATCTGCCCCGGGGGAAAATTCCTTACTGACCCCAGCGTCGCAGGCGATGGGCTATTCCCTGAGCACATGAGCAAGACCTGCCTCCTCGGCCCGCAGGCTGCTCACGCCTCCCAGGAGATGCCCAACCCCGATCCTCCCTCCACCTGCTGCCACCTCAGGGCCTTCCCAGAGGGGCAAAACGCCCCCGGCCTGATCCATCTGCGGGACAACCATCCTTCCTGTGCCTGGCAAGGCACCAGTGGCTGCTCCAAAGCACCGGCACCCCCGCCAACATCTCTGCATCCCATTCCTCACGGCTGCTGCCACTGGCTCCGCAGGGGATGAGGATGGCGAGCTCTGCAGTGCTCCTCAAGAAGGCATTCCCTTGCTCTTGCCACTGCTAGCCGGCTGAAAAGGCCAGCCAGCCTCACCAACCTCCAGCTGTTGGGGGTTCTTCTCGTCTCCAGCAGCCTCGTCGAGCCACCTCCGGCCTTCCTCCCTCAGCCCTCGCCAAGTAATTCCACCGCCTCCTCAAGGACTTCCTCTCGCCCGTCTTGGGGCTGCCCCCAGGCCAGCTATGGCAGCGCGACGCGGGAGCGTGCTCCCTTTTATGCTGCCCCGGGGCATGGTGACTGCTGCGTTGCCGGGCGCTGGCACTGTGACACGGGGGTGACGGGGCCCCCCCTGCGCAGCCCCGCCCGCCGGCCCTCTGCCCAGCGTCCTTCCCAGGAAGGCCTTTGGGCTGCTGGCCCCGAGGCAGTCCCTGGGCCCAGGAGGCTCAGGGGGCTGTCCCTGCCCTTGCTGGCCATGCCCTGGGCACAGCTGCTGGGCGTCCCGCTAAATACATCTGGACATTCAGACTACGTCGTGAAGGCTGTTTGTCCCATCTACATTCATTTGGTTGTGGGCATGCCAGAGGTGAAAGCAAGGCTTTTGGTTCCCTCGGCATGAAGTGTGCAGAGACGGAGAGCACGTGCAGGATGGCCTCGCCGTTCCTGACCCATGCACCAAGGGACATTTGCTACTCCCCTGCTTATGCTGAGGTCTTCTTCTGGGAAAGAAGTCCCAAATCCTTTTCTCTTCTTGACCATCTTTTTCCTTGCACTCCAGAGCTTTTCTCCTCCCTTGGCCTTCACCCTCAATACCTTTCCTGAAAGGGACGGCAGCCCTCTCAGCCTTTGCCTTGCTCCTGCTAGTCGTCTTCACCTCAGCTAGAGAGTCCTGAAGGATCGCTGCAGGTCCCTTCCAACTCAACCCTTCTCTTCTCTTCACTTGTGTTCTATTCCCTGCACTGACGATGAGGCGAAGAACAAGGAGACCACTAGTTGCCTGAAATGCCAGGGGGTTTGCAGCTCCAGAAACACTTTCGAGGACACAAATCAAAAAGGATACAAGTAGAAACAGGATTGGATTTCATTTGATTTTACTTTATTTTACTTTCTTTTATTTTCTGTCTTGTTCCGTTGGTTGATGTTAGTTTAGTTTCGTTTCTTTCATGTGATGTTATTGTATTTGATTTTATTATATTTTCTTTGGGGTTATTTCTTATTATTTTATTTTATGTTGGATTATCTTCTTTTATTTTACCTTGCTTTATGCGTTTTTATTTTGTTTTGTTATTTTATTATTTTATCATTTTATTTGACCTTCTTTTGGTTTAGGCTCTTTTAGGCTATTTTGCTGAATCTCTTTCAGAGCCGATGCTCACAAGCATTAACACAATGCGCATGTGCAGCCAGGAGCAGGCTGATGTGTTCTTCGGTTTAGTTTGAAAAAGCATCCCTTGCAGTCTGGCAAAGGAAAGCCGCAGAAAGGAGCAGCAGGAAGACAGGCCAAGCAGTCCCTCGTTTCTCAACAGTGCAGAAGAACTTGAAGAAGGAGGATGGGTACCGACCACACACCGAAAAGTACAAGAAGAGGAGGGGTGTGGTGCCCGGGGCTATTTTCACAAGTAGGACACGTGTCGATGACAAGCACCCCTTTTGCCTTCCAAAACTTGCTCCGCTGTGCTTCTTGGCCAGGGAGGCCTGAAAAGCGCTCTCCTGCCTGCCCTGCGCTTGGATCGCGTGCAGGGAGAGCTGCAAAGCTGCAGCTCCGCATGGTGCGGCAAGCCTGCAGCCCTTCCAAGCACAGGCTGTTTTGCACAAGCAAGAACACCTCGGGGAACGGAGCCAAGGGAAGAGCAGAGCTCGCTCCTGCTCCAAACCTGCAACGGGCAAAAGAGCCAGGGAGCGCCAGGGCACGAGGGGCGCCTCGGAGGTGCAAGAGCAGCGGGCAAGAACTGAGCCCAAAGGGCCCAGAGGAGCCCTGACAAGGGGCTGCGCTCAATGCTACGGAGGAGAAGAAGCAACCCCCGGGGGCAACCCTGGGCGTCCGCCCTGGGAGTCTAGAAAGCGTCCTCCCCCCGCCTGCGGGGCACGAGGGCCACAATGGTGGAGCAGGAGCAGCAGGCACCTAGCCAAAACGGCCCAAAGGAGCCCTGGCAAGGGGCCGTGCTCAGTGCTGCAGAGGAAGGCAAAAAACCCCCGGGGACACTTGCTAGCCCACCGTGGGGGGAAAAAAGCCTTCCTCCCCACAGCTGCAGGGCACGAGAGGCCAGCTTTGTGGTGCATGAGCAACAGGCAGTAACCCAGCCAAAATGGCCCAGAGGAGCCCTGACAAGTGCTCATGCTCAGTACTGCAGGGGAAGGCAAAAAAACCCCGGGCACCAGAGCCAATCTGCCCCGGGGGAAAATTCCTTCCTGACCCCAGCGTCGCAGGCGATGGGCTATTCCCTGAGCACATGAGCAAGACCTGCCTCCTCGGCCCGCAGGCTGCTCACGCCTCCCAGGAGATGCCCAACCCCGATTCTCCCTCCACCTGCTGCCACCTCAGGGCCTTCCCAGAGGGGCAAAACGCCCCCGGCCTGATCCATCTGCGGGACAACCATCCTTCCTGTGCCTGGCAAGGCACCAGTGGCTGCTCCAAAGCACCGGCACCCCCGCCAACATCTCTGCATCCCATTCCTCACGGCTGCTGACACTGGCTCCGCAGCGGACGAGGATGGCGAGCTCTGCAGTGCTCCTCAAGAAGGCATTCCCTTGCTCTTGCCACTGCTAGCCGGCTGAAAAGGCCAGCCAGCCTCACCAACCTCCAGCTGTTGGGGGTTCTTCTCGTCTCCAGCAGCCTCGTCGAGCCACCTCCGGCCTTCCTCCCTCAGCCCTCGCCAAGTAATTCCACCGCCTCCTCAAGGACTTCCTCTCGCCCGTCTTGGGGCTGCCCCCAGGCCAGCTATGGCAGCGCGACGCGGGAGCGTGCTCCCTTTTATGCTGCCCCGGGGCATGGTGACTGCTGCGTTGCCGGGCGCTGGCACTGTGACACGGGGGTGACGGGGCACCCCCCTGCGCAGCCCCGCCCGCCGGCCCTCTGCCCAGCGTCCTTCCCAGGAAGGCCTTTGGGCTGCTGGCCCCGAGGCAGTCCCTGGGCCCAGGAGGCTCAGGGGGCTGTCCCTGCCCTTGCTGGCCATGCCCTGGGCACAGCTGCTGGGCGTCCCGCTAAATACATCTGGACATTCAGACTACGTCGTGAAGGCTGTTTGTCCCATCTGCATTCATTTGGTTGTGGGGATGCCAGAGGTGAAAGCAAGGCTTTTGGTTCCCTCGGCGTGAAGTGTGCAGAGACGGAGAGCACGTGCAGGATGGCCTCGCCGTTCCTGACCCATGCACCAAGGGACATTTGCTGCTCCCCTGCTTATGCTGAGGTCTTCTTCTGGGAAAGAAGTCCCAAATCCTTTTCTCTTCTTGACCATCTTTTTCCTTGCACTCCAGAGCTTTTCTCCTCCCTTGGCCTTCACCCTCAATACCTTTCCTGAAAGGGACGGCAGCCCTCTCAGCCTTTGCCTTGCTCCTGCTAGTCGTCTTCACCTCAGCTAGAGAGTCCTGAAGGATCGCTGCAGGTCCCTTCCAACTCAACCCTTCTCTTCTCTTCACTTGTGTTCTATTCCCTGCACTGACGATGAGGCGAAGAACAAGGAGACCACTAGTTGCCTGAAATGCCAGGGGGTTTGCAGCTCCAGAAACACTTTCGAGGACACAAATCAAAAAGGATACAAGTAGAAACAGGATTGGATTTCATTTGATTTTACTTTATTTTACTTTCTTTTATTTTCTGTCTTGTTCCATTGGTTGATGTTAGTTTAGTTTCGTTTCTTTCATGTGATGTTATTGTATTTGATTTTATTATATTTTCTTTGGGGTTATTTCTTATTATTTTATTTTATGTTGGATTATCTTCTTTTATTTTACCTTGCTTTATGCGTTTTTATTTTGTTTTGTTATTTTATTATTTTATCATTTTATTTGACCTTCTTTTGGTTTAGGCTCTTTTAGGCTATTTTGCTGAATCTCTTTCAGAGCCGATGCTCACAAGCATTAACACAATGCGCATGTGCAGCCAGGAGCAGGCTGATGTGTTCTTCGGTTTAGTTTGAAAAAGCATCCCTTGCAGTCTGGCAAAGGAAAGCCGCAGAAAGGAGCAGCAGGAAGACAGGCCAAGCAGTCCCTCGTTTCTCAACAGTGCAGAAGAACTTGAAGAAGGAGGATGGGTACCGACCACACACCGAAAAGTACAAGAAGAGGAGGGGTGTGGTGCCCGGGGCTATTTTCACAAGTAGGACACGTGTCGATGACAAGCACCCCTTTTGCCTTCCCAAACTTGCTCCGCTGTGCTTCTTGGCCAGGGAGGCCTGAAAAGCGCTCTCCTGCCTGCCCTGCGCTTGCATCGCATGCAGGGAGAGCTGAAAAGCTGCAGCTCCGCATGGTGCGGCAAGCCTGCAGCCCTTCCAAGCACAGGCTGTTTTGCACAAGCAAGAACACCTCGGGGAACGGAGCCAAGGGAAGAGCAGAGCTCGCTCCTGCTCCAAACCTGCAACGGGCAAAAGAGCCAGGGAGCGCCAGGGCACGAGGGGCGCCTCGGAGGTGCAAGAGCAGCGGGCAAGAACTGAGCCCAAAGGGCCCAGAGGAGCCCTGACAAGGGGCTGCGCTCAATGCTACGGAGGAGAAGAAGCAACCCCCGGGGGCAACCCTGGGCGTCCGCCCTGGGAGTCTAGAAAGCGTCCTCCCCCCGCCTGCGGGGCACGAGGGCCACAATGGTGGAGCAGGAGCAGCAGGCACCTAGCCAAAACAGCCCAAAGGAGCCCTGGCAAGGGGCCGTGCTCAGTGCTGCAGAGGAAGGCAAAAAACCCCCGGGGACACTTGCTAGCCCACCGTGGGGGGAAAAAAGCCTTCCTCCCCACAGCTGCAGGGCACGAGAGGCCACCTTTGTGGTGCATGAGCAACAGGCAGTAACCCAGCCAAAATGGCCCAGAGGAGCCCTGACAAGTGCTCATGCTCAGTACTGCAGGGGAAGGCAAAAAAACCCCGGGCACCAGAGCCAATCTGCCCCGGGGGAAAATTCCTTACTGACCCCAGCGTCGCAGGCGATGGGCTATTCCCTGAGCACATGAGCAAGACCTGCCTCCTCGGCCCGCAGGCTGCTCACGCCTCCCAGGAGATGCCCAACCCCGATCCTCCCTCCACCTGCTGCCACCTCAGGGCCTTCCCAGAGGGGCAAAACGCCCCCGGCCTGATCCATCTGCGGGACAACCATCCTTCCTGTGCCTGGCAAGGCACCAGTGGCTGCTCCAAAGCACCGGCACCCCCGCCAACATCTCTGCATCCCATTCCTCACGGCTGCTGCCACTGGCTCCGCAGGGGATGAGGATGGCGAGCTCTGCAGTGCTCCTCAAGAAGGCATTCCCTTGCTCTTGCCACTGCTAGCCGGCTGAAAAGGCCAGCCAGCCTCACCAACCTCCAGCTGTTGGGGGTTCTTCTCGTCTCCAGCAGCCTCGTCGAGCCACCTCCGGCCTTCCTCCCTCAGCCCTCGCCAAGTAATTCCACCGCCTCCTCAAGGACTTCCTCTCGCCCGTCTTGGGGCTGCCCCCAGGCCAGCTATGGCAGCGCGACGCGGGAGCGTGCTCCCTTTTATGCTGCCCTGGGGCATGGTGACTGCTGCGTTGCCGGGCGCTGGCACTGTGACACGGGGGTGACGGGGCCCCCCCTGCGCAGCCCCGCCCGCCGGCCCTCTGCCCAGCGTCCTTCCCAGGAAGGCCTTTGGGCTGCTGGCCCCGAGGCAGTCCCTGGGCCCAGGAGGCTCAGGGGGCTGTCCCTGCCCTTGCTGGCCATGCCCTGGGCACAGCTGCTGGGCGTCCCGCTAAATACATCTGGACATTCAGACTACGTCGTGAAGGCTGTTTGTCCCATCTACATTCATTTGGTTGTGGGCATGCCAGAGGTGAAAGCAAGGCTTTTGGTTCCCTCGGCATGAAGTGTGCAGAGACGGAGAGCACGTGCAGGATGGCCTCGCCGTTCCTGACCCATGCACCAAGGGACATTTGCTACTCCCCTGCTTATGCTGAGGTCTTCTTCTGGGAAAGAAGTCCCAAATCCTTTTCTCTTCTTGACCATCTTTTTCCTTGCACTCCAGAGCTTTTCTCCTCCCTTGGCCTTCACCCTCAATACCTTTCCTCAAAGGGACGGCAGCCCTCTCAGCCTTTGCCTTGCTCCTGCTAGTCGTCTTCACCTCAGCTAGAGAGTCCTGAAGGATCGCTGCAGGTCCCTTCCAACTCAACCCTTCTCTTCTCTTCACTTGTGTTCTATTCCCTGCACTGACGATGAGGCGAAGAACAAGGAGACCACTAGTTGCCTGAAATGCCAGGGGGTTTGCAGCTCCAGAAACACTTTCGAGGACACAAATCAAAAAGGATACAAGTAGAAACAGGATTGGATTTCATTTGATTTTACTTTATTTTACTTTCTTTTATTTTCTGTCTTGTTCCATTGGTTGATGTTAGTTTAGTTTCGTTTCTTTCATGTGATGTTATTGTATTTGATTTTATTATATTTTCTTTGGGGTTATTTCTTATTATTTTATTTTATGTTGGATTATCTTCTTTTATTTTACCTTGCTTTATGCGTTTTTATTTTGTTTTGTTATTTTATTATTTTATCATTTTATTTGACCTTCTTTTGGTTTAGGCTCTTTTAGGCTATTTTGCTGAATCTCTTTCAGAGCCGATGCTCACAAGCATTAACACAATGCGCATGTGCAGCCAGGAGCAGGCTGATGTGTTCTTCGGTTTAGTTTGAAAAAGCATCCCTTGCAGTCTGGCAAAGGAAAGCCGCAGAAAGGAGCAGCAGGAAGACAGGCCAAGCAGTCCCTCGTTTCTCAACAGTGCAGAAGAACTTGAAGAAGGAGGATGGGTACCGACCACACACCGAAAAGTACAAGAAGAGGAGGGGTGTGGTGCCCGGGGCTATTTTCACAAGTAGGACACGTGTCGATGACAAGCACCCCTTTTGCCTTCCCAAACTTGCTCCGCTGTGCTTCTTGGCCAGGGAGGCCTGAAAAGCGCTCTCCTGCCTGCCCTGCGCTTGGATCGCGTGCAGGGAGAGCTGCAAAGCTGCAGCTCCGCATGGTGCGGCAAGCCTGCAGCCCTTCCAAGCACAGGCTGTTTTGCACAAGCAAGAACACCTCGGGGAACGGAGCCAAGGGAAGAGCAGAGCTCGCTCCTGCTCCAAACCTGCAACGGGCAAAAGAGCCAGGGAGCGCCAGGGCACGAGGGGCGCCTCGGAGGTGCAAGAGCAGCGGGCAAGAACTGAGCCCAAAGGGCCCAGAGGAGCCCTGACAAGGGGCTGCGCTCAATGCTACGGAGGAGAAGAAGCAACCCCCGGGGGCAACCCTGGGCGTCCGCCCTGGGAGTCTAGAAAGCATCCTCCCCCCGCCTGCGGGGCACGAGGGCCACCTTGGTGGAGCAGGAGCAGCAGGCACCTAGCCAAAACGGCCCAAAGGAGCCCTGGCAAGGGGCCGTGCTCAGTGCTGCAGAGGAAGGCAAAAAACCCCCGGGGACACTTGCTAGCCCACCGTGGGGGGAAAAAAGCCTTCCTCCCCACAGCTGCAGGGCACGAGAGGCCACCTTTGTGGTGCATGAGCAACAGGCAGTAACCCAGCCAAAATGGCCCAGAGGAGCCCTGACAAGTGCTCATGCTCAGTGCTGCAGGGGAAGGCAAAAAAACCCCGGGCACCAGAGCCAATCTGCCCCGGGGCAAAATTCCTTACTGACCCCAGCGTCGCAGGCGATGGGCTATTCCCTGAGCACATGAGCAACACCTGCCTCCTCGGCCCGCAGGCTGCTCACGCCTCCCAGGAGATGCCCAACCCCGATTCTCCCTCCACCTGCTGCCACCTCAGGGCCTTCCCAGAGGGGCAAAACGCCCCCGGCCTGATCCATCTGCGGGACAACCATCCTTCCTGTGCCTGGCAAGGCACCAGTGGCTGCTCCAAAGCACCGGCACCCCCGCCAACATCTCTGCATCCCATTCCTCACGGCTGCTGACACTGGCTCCGCAGCGGACGAGGATGGCGAGCTCTGCAGTGCTCCTCAAGAAGGCATTCCCTTGCTCTTGCCACTGCTAGCCGGCTGAAAAGGCCAGCCAGCCTCACCAACCTCCAGCTGTTGGGGGTTCTTCTCGTCTCCAGCAGCCTCGTCGAGCCACCTCCGGCCTTCCTCCCTCAGCCCTCGCCAAGTAATTCCACCGCCTCCTCAAGGACTTCCTCTCGCCCGTCTTGGGGCTGCCCCCAGGCCAGCTATGGCAGCGCGACGCGGGAGCGTGCTCCCTTTTATGCTGCCCCGGGGCATGGTGACTGCTGCGTTGCCGGGCGCTGGCACTGTGACACGGGGGTGACGGGGCCCCCCCTGCGCAGCCCCGCCCGCCGGCCCTCTGCCCAGCGTCCTTCCCAGGAAGGCCTTTGGGCTGCTGGCCCCGAGGCAGTCCCTGGGCCCAGGAGGCTCAGGGGGCTGTCCCTGCCCTTGCTGGCCATGCCCTGGGCACAGCTGCTGGGCGTCCCGCTAAATACATCTGGACATTCAGACTACGTCGTGAAGGCTGTTTGTCCCATCTGCATTCATTTGGTTGTGGGGATGCCAGAGGTGAAAGCAAGGCTTTTGGTTCCCTCGGCGTGAAGTGTGCAGAGACGGAGAGCACGTGCAGGATGGCCTCGCTGTTCCTGACCCATGCACCAAGGGACATTTGCTGCTCCCCTGCTTATGCTGAGGTCGTCTTCTGGGAAAGAAGTCCCAAATCCTTTTCTCTTCTTGACCATCTTTTTCCTTGCACTCCAGAGCTTTTCTCCTCCCTTGGCCTTCACCCTCAATACCTTTCCTCAAAGGGACGGCAGCCCTCTCAGCCTTTGCCTTGCTCCTGCTAGTCGTCTTCACCTCAGCTAGAGAGTCCTGAAGGATCGCTGCAGGTCCCTTCCAACTCAACCCTTCTCTTCTCTTCACTTGTGTTCTATTCCCTGCACTGACGATGAGGCGAAGAACAAGGAGACCACTAGTTGCCTGAAATGCCAGGGGGTTTGCAGCTCCAGAAACACTTTCGAGGACACAAATCAAAAAGGATACAAGTAGAAACAGGATTGGATTTCATTTGATTTTACTTTATTTTACTTTCTTTTATTTTCTGTCTTGTTCCGTTGGTTGATGTTAGTTTAGTTTCGTTTCTTTCATGTGATGTTATTGTATTTGATTTTATTATATTTTTCTTTGGGGTTATTTCTTATTATTTTATTTTATGTTGGATTATCTTCTTTTATTTTACCTTGCTTTATGCGTTTTTATTTTGTTTTGTTATTTTATTATTTTATCATTTTATTTGACCTTCTTTTGGTTTAGGCTCTTTTAGGCTATTTTGCTGAATCTCTTTCAGAGCCGATGCTCACAAGCATTAACACAATGCGCATGTGCAGCCAGGAGCAGGCTGATGTGTTCTTCGGTTTAGTTTGAAAAAGCATCCCTTGCAGTCTGGCAAAGGAAAGCCGCAGAAAGGAGCAGCAGGAAGACAGGCCAAGCAGTCCCTCGTTTCTCAACAGTGCAGAAGAACTTGAAGAAGGAGGATGGCTACCGACCACACACCGAAAAGTACAAGAAGAGGAGGGGTGTGGTGCCCGGGGCTATTTTCACAAGTAGGACACGTGTCGATGACAAGCACCCCTTTTGCCTTCCCAAACTTGCTCCGCTGTGCTTCTTGGCCAGGGAGGCCTGAAAAGCGCTCTCCTGCCTGCCCTGCGCTTGGATCGCGTGCAGGGAGAGCTGCAAAGCTGCAGCTCCGCATGGTGCGGCAAGCCTGCAGCCCTTCCAAGCACAGGCTGTTTTGCACAAGCAAGAACACCTCGGGGAACGGAGCCAAGGGAAGAGCAGAGCTCGCTCCTGCTCCAAACCTGCAACGGGCAAAAGAGCCAGGGAGCGCCAGGGCACGAGGGGCGCCTCGGAGGTGCAAGAGCAGCGGGCAAGAACTGAGCCCAAAGGGCCCAGAGGAGCCCTGACAAGGGGCTGCGCTCAATGCTACGGAGGAGAAGAAGCAACCCCCGGGGGCAACCCTGGGCGTCCGCCCTGGGAGTCTAGAAAGCATCCTCCCCCCGCCTGCGGGGCACGAGGGCCACCTTGGTGGAGCAGGAGCAGCAGGCACCTAGCCAAAACGGCCCAAAGGAGCCCTGGCAAGGGGCCGTGCTCAGTGCTGCAGAGGAAGGCAAAAAACCCCCGGGGACACTTGCTAGCCCACCGTGGGGGGAAAAAAGCCTTCCTCCCCGCAGCTGCAGGACACGAGAGGCCACCTTTGTGGTGCATGAGCAACAGGCAGTAACCCAGCCAAAATGGCCCAGAGGAGCCCTGACAAGTGCTCATGCTCAGTGCAGCAAAGGAAGGCAAAAAAACCCCCGGGCACCAGAGCCAATCTGCCCCGGGGGAAAATTCCTTACTGACCCCAGCGTCGCAGGCGATGGGCTATTCCCTGAGCACGTGAGCAAGACCTGCCTCCTCGGCCCGCAGGCTGCTCACGCCTCCCAGGAGATGCCCAACCCCGATTCTCCCTCCACCTGCTGCCACCTCAGGGCCTTCCCAGAGGGGCAAAACGCCCCCGGCCTGATCCATCTGCGAGACAACCATCCTTCCTGTGCCTGGCAAGGCACCAGTGGCTGCTCCAAAGCACCGGCACCCCCGCCAACATCTCTGCATCCCATTCCTCACGGCTGCTGACACTGGCTCCGCAGGGGATGAGGATGGCGAGCTCTGCAGTGCTCCTCAAGAAGGCATTCCCTTGCTCTTGCCACTGCTAGCCGGCTGAAAAGGCCAGCCAGCCTCACCAACCTCCAGCTGTTGGGGGTTCTTCTCGTCTCCAGCAGCCTCGTCGAGCCACCTCCGGCCTTCCTCCCTCAGCCCTCGCCAAGTAATTCCACCGCCTCCTCAAGGACTTCCTCTCGCCCGTCTTGGGGCTGCCCCCAGGCCAGCTATGGCAGCGCGACGCGGGAGCGTGCTCCCTTTTATGCTGCCCCGGGGCATGGTGACTGCTGCGTTGCCGGGCGCTGGCACTGTGACACGGGGGTGACGGGGCACCCCCCTGCGCAGCCCCGCCCGCCGGCCCTCTGCCCAGCGTCCTTCCCAGGAAGGCCTTTGGGCTGCTGGCCCCGAGGCAGTCCCTGGGCCCAGGAGGCTCAGGGGGCTGTCCCTGCCCTTGCTGGCCATGCCCTGGGCACAGCTGCTGGGCGTCCCGCTAAATACATCTGGACATTCAGACTACGTCGTGAAGGCTGTTTGTCCCATCTGCATTCATTTGGTTGTGGGCATGCCAGAGGTGAAAGCAAGGCTTTTGGTTCCCTCGGCGTGAAGTGTGCAGAGACGGAGAGCACGTGCAGGATGGCCTCGCCGTTCCTGACCCATGCACCAAGGGACATTTGCTGCTCCCCTGCTTATGCTGAGGTCGTCTTCTGGGAAAGAAGTCCCAAATCCTTTTCTCTTCTTGACCATCTTTTTCCTTGCACTCCAGAGCTTTTCTCCTCCCTTGGCCTTCACCCTCAATACCTTTCCTGAAAGGGACGGCAGCCCTCTCAGCCTTTGCCTTGCTCCTGCTAGTCGTCTTCACCTCAGCTAGAGAGTCCTGAAGGATCGCTGCAGGTCCCTTCCAACTCAACCCTTCTCTTCTCTTCACTTGTGTTCTATTCCCTGCACTGACGATGAGGCGAAGAACAAGGAGACCACTAGTTGCCTGAAATGCCAGGGGGTTTGCAGCTCCAGAAACACTTTCGAGGACACAAATCAAAAAGGATACAAGTAGAAACAGGATTGGATTTCATTTGATTTTACTTTATTTTACTTTCTTTTATTTTCTGTCTTGTTCCGTTGGTTGATGTTAGTTTAGTTTCGTTTCTTTCATGTGATGTTATTGTATTTGATTTTATTATATTTTCTTTGGGGTTATTTCTTATTATTTTATTTTATGTTGGATTATCTTCTTTTATTTTACCTTGCTTTATGCGTTTTTATTTTGTTTTGTTATTTTATTATTTTATCATTTTATTTGACCTTCTTTTGGTTTAGGCTCTTTTAGGCTATTTTGCTGAATCTCTTTCAGAGCCGAGGCTCACAAGCATTAACACAATGCGCATGTGCAGCCAGGAGCAGGCTGATGTGTTCTTCGGTTTAGTTTGAAAAAGCATCCCCTGCAGTCTGGCAAAGGAAAGCCGCAGAAAGGAGCAGCAGGAAGACAGGCCAAGCAGTCCCTCGTTTCTCAACAGTGCAGAAGAACTTGAAGAAGGAGGATGGGTACCGACCACACACCGAAAAGTACAAGAAGAGGAGGGGTGTGGTGCCCGGGGCTATTTTCACAAGTAGGACACGTGTCGATGACAAGCACCCCTTTTGCCTTCCCAAACTTGCTCCGCTGTGCTTCTTGGCCAGGGAGGCCTGAAAAGCGCTCTCCTGCCTGCCCTGCGCTTGGATCGCGTGCAGGGAGAGCTGCAAAGCTGCAGCTCCGCATGGTGCGGCAAGCCTGCAGCCCTTCCAAGCACAGGCTGTTTTGCACAAGCAAGAACACCTCGGGGAACGGAGCCAAGGGAAGAGCAGAGCTCGCTCCTGCTCCAAACCTGCAACGGGCAAAAGAGCCAGGGAGCGCCAGGGCACGAGGGGCGCCTCGGAGGTGCAAGAGCAGCGGGCAAGAACTGAGCCCAAAGGGCCCAGAGGAGCCCTGACAAGGGGCTGCGCTCAATGCTACGGAGGAGAAGAAGCAACCCCCGGGGGCAACCCTGGGCGTCCGCCCTGGGAGTCTAGAAAGCATCCTCCCCCCGCCTGCGGGGCACGAGGGCCACCTTGGTGGAGCAGGAGCAGCAGGCACCTAGCCAAAACGGCCCAAAGGAGCCCTGGCAAGGGGCCGTGCTCAGTGCTGCAGAGGAAGGCAAAAAACCCCCGGGGACACTTGCTAGCCCACCGTGGGGGGAAAAAAGCCTTCCTCCCCGCAGCTGCAGGGCACGAGAGGCCACCTTTGTGGTGCATGAGCAACAGGCAGTAACCCAGCCAAAATGGCCCAGAGGAGCCCTGACAAGTGCTCATGCTCAGTGCTGCAGGGGAAGGCAAAAAAACCCCGGGCACCAGAGCCAATCTGCCCCGGGGGAAAATTCCTTCCTGACCCCAGCGTCGCAGGCGATGGGCTATTCCCTGAGCATGTGAGCAAGACCTGCCTCCTCGGCCCGCAGGCTGCTCACGCCTCCCAGGAGATGCCCAACCCCGATTCTCCCTCCACCTGCTGCCACCTCAGGACCTTCCCAGAGGGGCAAAACGCCCCCGGCCTGATCCATCTGCGGGACAACCATCCTTCCTGTGCCTGGCAAGGCACCAGTGGCTGCTCCAAAGCACCGGCACCCCCGCCAACATCTCTGCATCCCATTCCTCACGGCTGCTGACACTGGCTCCGCAGGGGATGAGGATGGCGAGCTCTGCAGTGCTCCTCAAGAAGGCATTCCCTTGCTCTTGCCACTGCTAGCCGGCTGAAAAGGCCAGCCAGCCTCACCAACCTCCAGCTGTTGGGGGTTCTTCTCGTCTCCAGCAGCCTCGTCGAGCCACCTCCGGCCTTCCTCCCTCAGCCCTCGCCAAGTAATTCCACCGCCTCCTCAAGGACTTCCTCTCGCCCGTCTTGGGGCTGCCCCCAGGCCAGCTATGGCAGCGCGACGCGGGAGCGTGCTCCCTTTTATGCTGCCCCGGGGCATGGTGACTGCTGCGTTGCCGGGCGCTGGCACTGTGACACGGGGGTGACGGGGCCCCCCCTGCGCAGCCCCGCCCGCCGGCCCTCTGCCCAGCGTCCTTCCCAGGAAGGCCTTTGGGCTGCTGGCCCCGAGGCAGTCCCTGGGCCCAGGAGGCTCAGGGGGCTGTCCCTGCCCTTGCTGGCCATGCCCTGGGCACAGCTGCTGGGCGTCCCGCTAAATACATCTGGACATTCAGACTACGTCGTGAAGGCTGTTTGTCCCATCTGCATTCATTTGGTTGTGGGGATGCCAGAGGTGAAAGCAAGGCTTTTGGTTCCCTCGGCGTGAAGTGTGCAGAGACGGAGAGCACGTGCAGGATGGCCTCGCCGTTCCTGACCCATGCACCAAGGGACATTTGCTGCTCCCCTGCTTATGCTGAGGTCTTCTTCTGGGAAAGAAGTCCCAAATCCTTTTCTCTTCTTGACCATCTTTTTCCTTGCACTCCAGAGCTTTTCTCCTCCCTTGGCCTTCACCCTCAATACCTTTCCTCAAAGGGACGGCAGCCCTCTCAGCCTTTGCCTTGCTCCTGCTAGTCGTCTTCACCTCAGCTAGAGAGTCCTGAAGGATCGCTGCAGGTCCCTTCCAACTCAACCCTTCTCTTCTCTTCACTTGTGTTCTATTCCCTGCACTGACGATGAGGCGAAGAACAAGGAGACCACTAGTTGCCTGAAATGCCAGGGGGTTTGCAGCTCCAGAAACACTTTCGAGGACACAAATCAAAAAGGATACAAGTAGAAACAGGATTGGATTTCATTTGATTTTACTTTATTTTACTTTCTTTTATTTTCTGTCTTGTTCCGTTGGTTGATGTTAGTTTAGTTTCGTTTCTTTCATGTGATGTTATTGTATTTGATTTTATTATATTTTCTTTGGGGTTATTTCTTATTATTTTATTTTATGTTGGATTATCTTCTTTTATTTTACCTTGCTTTATGCGTTTTTATTTTGTTTTGTTATTTTATTATTTTATCATTTTATTTGACCTTCTTTTGGTTTAGGCTCTTTTAGGCTATTTTGCTGAATCTCTTTCAGAGCCGAGGCTCACAAGCATTAACACAATGCGCATGTGCAGCCAGGAGCAGGCACCTAGCCAAAATGGCCCAAAGGAGCCCTGGCAAGTGGCCGTGCTCAGTGCTGCAGAGGAAGACAAAAGCCCCCCGGGGACACTTGCTAGCCCACTGTGGGGGACAAAAAGCCTTCCTCCCCCCAGCTGCAGTGCAGAAGAGGACATCTTCGTGGTGCATGAGCAGCAGGTAGTAACCCAGCCAAAATGGACCAGAGGAGACAGCCTCAGCTGGGTTCCTGTCGGAAACGAGGAAATGTTTGTGTTTGTGGCCTGATTTCAGCTGGGATAGAGTTGATTTTTTTTTCCCAGTAGCTGGTACAGTGCTGCGTTTTGGGTTTAGGATGAGAATAATTTTGGTAACACACTGATGTTTTAGTTGTCGCTAAGTAGTGCTTACACCAGTCAAGGACTTTTCAGCTTCCCATGCTGTGCCTGGTGCACAAGAAGCTGGGAGGGGGCGCAGCCAGGACAGCTGGCCCAGACTGGCCAAAGGGCCATTCCATCCCGTATGACGTCATGCTCAGTATATAAGCTGGGGGGAGTTGGCCGGGGGGCAGTGATCGCTGCTCGGGAACGGGCTGGGCATCGGTCAGCGGGTGGTGAGACACTGTATTGTGTATCACTTGCTTTGTGTATTATTATTGTATTATTATTATATTATTATTATTATTGATATTATTACTACTCCTCCTCCTCCTGTTTCATTTTACTTCAAGTATTAAGCTGTTCTTATCTCAGTCCATGAGTTTTCTCCCTTTTACCCTTCCGATTCTCTCCCCCGTCCCACCAAGGGGAGAGCGAGCGAGCGGCTGGGTGGTGCTTAGTTGCTGGCCGGGGTTAAACCACGACAGCAGGATATCACCCCCAGCTCCAGGTGAACAGACCAAATCTGTGACGGTACATTGTTTTATTAAACGTGTATCAGATACCCAGCATCAGAGGAGTTGTGTACAGTGAATGGCTGCAGGTGCCTGGAGCTTGAGCAGCGTCACCTGGGAGGGAAAAAGGAGAAAAAGGTGACCCTGGGGACTTGTTATCAGTTTGCCTGGGTCCCCGTTGCCCTGCATGCCCCCTGAGCCAAACACCATTTCTGGGCAGTCACTCTGCATCTCTCTCTGTCCCGTTTTGGTCAGGGCTGGGCGTGGGTGCAGTGGAGGGTCAGCGTCCTGACCGAGCAGACTTGTCTTCAGCCATGGCCGTCCGTCAGAACAAGGGTGCTGATGGGCACTGGCTGTTCCCTGTAGCACACTGCCAGTGTGTGCCTTGCAGCTTCCAGCTTGCTGCATCTATTCCTCTGGCATGCTTAGTGGAAACCTCATGTATTAGCAGAGCATTTTAAATGTCCTGATGCTGTTACTCATTGGCTTTTTTATTCTCTTTTGGGGGAGAAATGTGAAGAAAAGGGGAAAATAGTTTTGGAATAGCTAAAACACATGCCTCAGGTTTTATGAGAACACTAAAACAAATGACTTGAGCCATCCCCTGTGCCCAAATTGTTGCCATTTTAAGGTCAGGATCTTTTAAAGATCCCTAGAAGGGCCTGAACTTATTAGGAAAAAGGAGAAAATCTTTGGTGTCATTGGATCAGGGACTTACCGAGTGTTTTCGGATGCAAGGACCTCATGTGCCACTGCCAGTCATACTGGCTGAGCCGGTGTTGTCCTGTCCTGCAGGATGGTGTGTGTTTGTCTAAGGACAGGAGCTTTGGAGGGTTGTCAGGTGTAATTACAGACTAAAAGCGTGATTATTACTGCGGTAGTCTAAAGTTATGAGGGAAACAAAGATTTGGTGGGGAGAGGATACTTTTTATTTGTTTGATTTTTTTACAAGGCAGTGTTTTGTGTTTTTTACAAGGCAGTGTTTGTGGGTCAGTGACAAGACGATCATGGCAGTGGTGGCTGGGATTCTGTAATGGAAATTCTTTTGTTCTGGAGCTGAAGCCCAAATCGCCCTCTAACAGTCTTAGTCGGACTACTGAATCTGGCAGTACACAGTTTCTTTTCTTAAAACTGAAGATAATTAAGTTAGAGGGCGAGCCTGTTTGGAATTTTTAGGAGTTTGGGGGCAGAGGCCAGTTGGGGGCTGGGGTGCTCGGGGGAGGGGGCTGTTTCTGCCCCGTGCCCTTGGCCTGGCGCTCCCAGCTGGGAACGGGCTTTCCAAACTCCTGCTGGAAGGAGCAAGATGTGGGACCTGTGGCCGAGCTGGGGGACAAGGAGCACGCCCGGACCAGGCTCAGGACCTGTGGCAAACCTGCCTCAAATCAGCTTTTCCCAGCTGGACACTGCCCAGGAGTAACTGTGAGGGTTGCTGTTCTCCCTCGGGAAGCATGGCCCGCACCAAGCACAGCCAGAGCTGCGCCTGTGCAGGAGAAGCCTTCAAGCAGAGCCGGGGCTGATGGTGACAGCTCCCAGCAGCTGTCCAGGTCAGAGAGATGCAGGTAAGATGGCAGAGAGGGGACCCTGACTGACTGTCACTTCTCTTGCAGGAGCAGGATTTAACAGCAGAAGGGAGGCAGGACGAAATGCCCTTTGAGGTCAAAAAGTGCATCAGGCACCTGGCGCAGTTGTGATGACAGTAGAGGAGGAAGAGAAGGAGATGCAGGTGACCCGGCTGGGACACTGCTGCCGAGGTAAGATCTGCCACAGAGACACAGAGACAGACACTGGGAGGTGGTGGAGTGGGTGAGAAAGGTGCCTGGGAGAGAGGAGAGCACGGGGAGATGAAAGGCAGAGATGGAGATGGAGGTAAAAAAGCTGGGATGTTGGCAGTGAGGATGCTCCTGCTGTGCAGGTGCTTGTAGGGTCCCTGGTGCCTGAGGAGCTGATAGGGCAGGAGCAGGCAGGTGTGAGCAGCCATTAAACGTGAGTGGTTGGAAGGGGAAGTGACCTGGCAGAAGAACATTCCTGCGAGCCCGGGAGCTGAGCCTAGCGACCAGCAGCATCCTTGAAACATGCAGCTGGCTGCTTTGAAGCACAGCTAAGTACTGAGAATCTAGACAGCTCCAGATGACCTGTGAAGTGAGACTCTGTCTGTCAGGTTATTGTTCCCCCTTTGGGCTGGCTTTTGGAGCTGGTTAGGTCTATCTGCCCACCTCTGGGATGGCTGGGTCCCCTCTGGGATCGCTTTGTCCTCCCCTCTGGGATGCTTTGGCCCTTTCTGAAATCTGTCTATCTCACTTTATACCGGTATTCTATCTCCATAGAAGGAATCTATCATCAGTATATCTGCTGCTATTTTGAGGATAAGTTCCCTCCCTAATGATAAGTTTGTAGTAACCTGCAATAGTATGCACCTACTTGGTTGCTGCTGTTCTGTTGCTGATTGCTAAAAGATTGGTCGTTGCTATAGGATTGATGGCTGCCCTTATTGACTGCTGCCATCCTCTTGGTTGCTACTGTGTCATTGATTCCTGATAGTGTTTTGTCCTGCTGTGGAGGGAGCTGAAGTCCTGGGTAGCAGCCCCAGACCGCACCAGGGTAGAGACGCAAAGAGTTTGGTGTATGTTGGAGGCAAGTCCATGCCGGAGAGCACTCTGGAACTCCTCCCAGGAATTTCCCAGAGTCTTTTGGTTTCCTGTTAAGGCCAGAGAATTCCCTGATAGCGGCCTCAGAATCTTCTAAGGTAGCTACCCAAAGAGCATTCTGTATGTTGGGGGCAGGTGCATTCCTGTTTTTGCGTGAGGACTTTTCCCATCCGTCTGCCGGAGTGTTTCCATTTTCCTGAGAGACAGCTCAAGTCCCCGGTAGCAGCACGACAATTTTCCTAGTTAGTTAGTTGGAGACTTTTCTTGGTGTTGCAGGCAGGTCCATGCCTGGTAGGTCCTCAGGAATCCTCAGAGGAATCTCCAGAATGTTTGGGCTCCCCTGGAGACAGCTGAATTTGACAGGTAGCAGCCCAGACTCCTCCAAGGAATCCACCTGAGGAGTTTTACCAATGTTGGAGGCATGTCCATGATCAGTACCTTGCTGGTAGTCCTCCAAGGCAGCATGGGAGTGTTTTGTGTGGTCGGTACCCATCCTCCTTCTTCAAGTTGTTCTGCACTGTTCAGAAAAGAGGGACTTCTTGGCCTGTATTCCTGCTGCTACTTTTTGTGGCTCTGTGGCTTTCCTTTGCCAGACTGCAAGGGATGCTTTTTCAAACTAAACTAAAGAACACATCAGCGTGCTCCTGGCTACGCATGCGCATTGTGTTAATGCTTATGAGCATCGGCTCTGAAAGAGATTCAGCAAAATAGCATAAAATAGCATAAAATAAAATAAGATAAAATAAGATAAAATAAAACCCATAAACCAATGTAAAATAAAATAAGATAAACCAACATAAAATAAAATAAAATAACAAAAAATAACCCCAAAGAAAATATAACAAAATAAAATACAATAACATGTAGGAGGTTCCTGGAGTGTGTGGAAGATAATTTCCTGACGCAGCTGGTAAGCAAGCCAACCAGGGGAGGTGCCCCGCTGGACCTGCTGTATACGAACAGAGAAGGCCTGGTGGGTGATGTGGTGGTCGGAGGCTGTCTTGGGCTCAGCAACCATGAAATGGTAGAGTTTTCAATTCTTGGAGAAGTAAGGAAGGGGGTCAGCAAAACCGCTACCCTGAACTTTAGAAGGGCGGACTTTGGATTGTTTAGGAGTCTGGTTATCAGAGTCCCTTGGGAGGCAGTCCTGAAGGGCAAAGGAGTCCAGGAAGGCTGGATGTTATTCAAGAAGGAAGTCTTAAAGGCGCAGGAGCAGGCCGTCGCCATGTGCCGTAAGTCGAGCAGGCAGGGGAGAAGACCGGCCTGGCTGAACAGAGAGCTTTGGCTGGAACTCAGGAAAAAAAGGAGAGCTTACCACCTTTGGATGAAGGGGCAGGTGACTCAGGAGGACTACAAGGATGTTGTGAGGTTATGCAGGGAGAAGATTAGAAAGGCGACGGCCCAGCTAGAACTTAAACTGGCCACCGCCGTTAAAGATAACAAAAAATGTTTTTACAAATATATCAGTGACAAAAGGAGGGCCAGGGAGAATCTCTCTCCTTTGTTGGATGCGGAGGGAAACATTGCCACGAAGGATGAAGAGAAGGCTGAGGTACTTAATGCCTTCTTTGCCTCAGTCTTTAATAGTGAGACTGGTCATCCTCGGGTTTTTCAGGGCCCTGAGCTGGGAGATGGAGATAGGATGCAGACTGAAGCCCCAATTGTTGAAGAGGTGGCAGTCACCGACCTGCTCCTCCACCTGGATGTGCACAAGTCCATGGGGCCAGACGGGATCCACCTGAGGATAGTGAGGGAGATGGCAGAGGACCTTGCCAAGCCTCTCTCCATTATTTATCAGCAGTCCTGGTCAACCGGGGAGGTCCCAGATAACTGGAAGTCAGCAAATGTGATGCCCCTCTACAAGAAGGGTCGGAAGGAGGATCTGGGGAGCTACAGGCCTGTCAGCCTGACTTCGGTGCCGGGGAAGGTCATGGAGCAGATCATCTTGAGTGCCATTACGCAGCACGTGGGACAACCGGGGGATCAGGCTCAGCCAGCATGGGTTTATGAAAGGGAGATCCTGCTTCACTAACCTGGTCTCCTTCTATGACAAGGTGACCAGCTTAGTGGATGAGGGGAAGGCTGTGGATGTTGTCTACTTGGACTTCAGTAAGGCCTTTGACACTGTCTCCCATAGCATTCTCCTGGAGAAGCTGTCTGCTCACGGCTTGGGTAAGTGCACTCTGCACTGGGTTAAAAACTGGCTGGATGGCCGAGCCCAGAGAGTGGTGGTGAATGGAGTCAAATCCAGTTGGGGGCCGGTCACGAGTGGTGTTCCCCAGGGCTCAGTGTTGGGGCCGGTCCTGTTCAATATCTTCATTGATGATCTGGATGAGGGGATCGAGTGCACGCTCAATAAGTTTGCAGATGACACCAAGTTGGGTGGAAGTGTGGATCTGCTGGAGAGTAGGAAGGCCCTACAGAGGGACCTGGACAGGCTGGATTGTTCAGCCGCCTGAACATCAGCCAGCAGTGTGCTCAGGTGGCCAAGAGGGCCAATGGCATCCTGGCTTGTATCAGGAAGAGTGTGGCCAGCAGGACCAGGAAGGTGATGGTGCCCCTGTACTCAGCACTGGTGAGGCCGCACCTCGAGTACTGTGTTCAGTTTTGGGGCCCTCACTCCAAGAAGGGCATCGAGGTGCTGGAGCGTGTCCAAAGAAGGGCAAGGAAGTTGGTGAAGGGTCTAGAGAACAAGTCTTATGAGGAGTGGCTGAGGGAGCTGGGGTTGTCTGGAGAAGAGGAGGCTGAGGGGAGACCTTATTGCTCTCTACAACTACCTGAAAAGAGGTTGTAGCGAGATGGGGGTTGGTCTCTTCTCCCTAGCAACAAGCGATAGGACGAGAGGAAATGGCCTCAAGCTGTGCCAGGGGAAGTTTAGGTTGGATATTAGGAAAAACTTCTTCACCGAAAGGGTAGTCAGGCATTGGAAGAGGCTACCCAGGGAAGTGGTTGAGTCTCCATCCCTGGAGGTATGTAAAAGATGGGTAGATGTGGTGCTTGAGGACATGCTTTAGTGGTGGACTTGGCAGTGCTAGGTTAACGGTTGGATTCGATGATCTTGAGGGTCTTTTCCAATCTTAACAATGCTATGATTCTATAACATGAAACAAACTAAACTAAACTAAACTAAACTAAACCACCATAACAATACAGGAAATAAAATAAAATAAAGTAAAATTAAATCCTGTTTCTACTTGTATCCTTTTTGATTTGTGTCCTTGAAAGTGTTTTTGGAGCTGAAAACCCCCTGGCATTTCAGGCAAATAGTGGTCTCCTTGTTATTCGCCTCATCGTGAGTGCAGGGAATAGAACAAAAGAGAAGAGAAGGGTTGAGTTGGAAGGGACCTACATCGATCACCTGGTCCAGCTGCCTGACCACTTCAGGGCTGACCAAAAGTTAAAGCATGGCATTAAGGACGTTGTCCAAATGCCTCTTAAACACTGACAGGCAGGAGGTATCGACCCCCTCTCCAGGAAGCCTGTTCCAGGGTTTGACACCCTCTCGGTAAAGAAATGTTTCCTCATGTCAAGTCTGAACTTCCCCTGACGGATACAGGTTTGAGCCATTGCCACACGTCCTGGCACTGGGTACCAGGGAGAAGAGATCAGCACCTCCCTCTCCACTTCCCCTCCTCAGGAAGCTGTCGAGAGCCATGAGGTCGCCCCTCAGCCTCCTTCTCTCCAAAATAGATAAGCCCAGTGTCCTCCGCTGCTCCTCATGGGACACACCTTCCAGCCCCTTCCTCAGCTTTGCTGCCCTTCTTGGGATGCATTCACGTACCTTGACATCCTTTTGAAATGGTGGGGCCCAGAACCGCACACGATCCTCAAGGTGAGGCCGCACCAGAACTAAATACAGCGGGATAATCACCTCTTCTGACCGGCTCATTACGCTGTGTTTGATGCACCCCACGATGCAGTTTGCCCTCTTGGCTGCCAGGGCACACTGCTGCCTCCTGTTGAGCCTGCTGTCAACCAGCACCCGCAGACCCCTTTTGCAGGGCTGCTCTCCCAATTTAGACTTGTGCCCGGCATTACTCCGTCCCAGGTGCAGAGTCCGGCAGTTGGTCTTGTTCAGTTTCACGCCGTTGATGACTGATTGCCCAGTGCTCCCACCTGTCCAGACCCCTCTGCAAGACCTCTTGTCCCTCGAGAGAGTCAGCAGCACCTCCCACTTCCGTATCATCATCAGACTTCCTAAAGGTGCATTCAACTCCTGCACCCAGATCGTTGATAAAAGGATGGAACAGAACTGGGCCTAGAATTGAGCCCGGAGGAGCACCGCTGGTGACCGGTCGCCAGCCAGATGTAGCCCCATTCACTGCAACCCTTTGAGCCCTGCCATTCAGCCAGTTCTTCACCCAGCGCACCGTCTACCTGCTCATCTCACTGCTGGGCGACTTGTCCAGAAGGGTGCTGTGAGGGACAGTGCCAAAAACCTTACTAAAACCCAGAAAAACTACATCCACCACTGTCCCTTCACCCACTAGGCGGGTGACCTTATCGTAGAAGGATATCAAATTAGTTAGACAGGACCTGCCCATTTTGAACCCGTGTTGAACCCGTGTTGATTGTGCCTGATGTTTGCATTGCTCTTTACAAGTCTTTCAGTGGCACCCAGCATGATCTTCTCCATCATTCTTCTGGGTCCTAAGGTAAAAGATAGTTTATCTTTGATTAGGAACCATCCTAAAGATGGTTCTAATCTCAAGGTGGGATGTGGAGGCTTTATGCAACGTAGTAGCACAGGATTCTAAGTGGAGCACCATTGCCCATCCAGAGCAAAGCCAAATTACGTCACTTGGGATGAAGATGAGCAAATGTCCACCTTGTTCCCAACTATAAGGTATTTTAAATTCCAGAATGGAGAATATTTGTTTGCACATCTAAAGTCACATGCCTACTCTGGGAATTCATAATGAAAAGAAGATGGCGGTATTTTTTTTTTTCCCCTCCTCACCCATTCAATCATTTCTAGATTAAACGCTTTCAATCAGAAATGGTCTCTTTCTGCTAATGCCTCTGCTGTGTACTGTGGCAAGTCATGCACTGAGCGAGCCACTGCCTTTTCTTTTTCAATCATCTTCTTCATTGGGCTGCAGGTTTCTCTTGGGCCTGAGATCCAAGACTCAGAATTGGTTTAACTTGTTAGGGCTCTTTCTTTGTAGGTGTTTTTACAGACTGAAAGACAACCTTGGTTATGCTTCTCGTTATTTTTAGTTTTACTCTGAGTATCAGCTAAACTGCTCCTAATGAAGCAGAACTATAAGCTTCGTTGATGCTTAGTAAAAGATGTATTCTTTTTATTTTTTTTTCTGCAGTGGTTTGGTATTTTGTGATGGTGTATGTAGAGGCAGCTGTTCACAGACACAACATGTATATTGAAGCAAATGGATGTTCTGCATGAGCATTTTTCGTTCCGCATGAGTGCTTTTTGGGCTTAACTTGTGAAATTGTTTCTCATCCCATTTCTAGCTGATGGGAGGAGAGCAAGGACGAGAAGTCTCACAGGAGCACGCTTCTCCTGCAAGTCACAGCTCAGCTTTTCACACTCAGGTAGGTCTAGGTATAGATATGTGTGTGCTTGTGTGTATGTGTGTATTATTTTTTCCTGGTTGTTTCTAAGAGGTGATTATGGTCGTTTTGTAGCAGGAATGGGCAGAAGCAGTAGCATTTTTCTGCTGTTGTATTCAATGTGAATAATGGTGTTTTGCCTAAAAGAACAGTTTCTTCAGACAGGCTGTCGTGGTTTAAACCGAGCCAGCAACTAAGCACCACCCAGCCGCTCGCTCACTCCCCCCACCCCAGTGGGATGGGGGAGAGAATATGAAGGGTGAAAGTCAAAAAACTCGTGGGTTGAGATAAGAACAGTTTAATACTTGAAGTAAAATGGAATAGAATAGTACTAGTACTAGTACTAGTACTAGTAATAATAATATAATAATAATAATACAATAATAATATACAAAGCAAGTGATACACGATACAGTTGGCCACCACCTGCCGACCGATGCCCAGCCCGTTCCCGAGCAGCGATCACTGCCCCCCGGCCAACTCCCCCCAGCTTATATACTGAGCATGACGTCATACGGGATGCAATGGCCCTTTGGCCAGTCTGGGCCAGCTGTCCTGGCTGCGCCCCCTCCCAGCTTCTTGTGCACCAGGCACAGCATGGGAAGCTAAAAAGTCCTTGACTGGTGTAATCACTACTTAGCGACAACAAAAACATCAGTGTGTTATCAACATTATTCTCATCCTAAACCCAAAACACAGCACTATACCAGCTACTAAGAAAAAAATGAACTCTATCCCAGCTGAAACCAGGACACCTGCAGAAAGTGAAAATTTTCCACTGAGGAAAACTATGAACCACCTGTGTTCTGGGAAGGGAATTCGGAAGGGAGCTAAAAGATAGAAGAGTATTTGTTTTATTAATGAACCATGGAAAACTCATGGCTATACCCTTGAAGAAGAGCTACTGGACTGATAAAAGGGAACATCTTGGCACCAAAGACTGGATGGTGGCCGACAAACATGAAGTCTGATAAAACTGCAGTAACTGGGTGAAAGGGAAATGTGGTGAGGGGAGATTGCGACCACCAACTCAATTCAGGACTGAAAAGACTTGCCCCCCGACACCTGAAAGGAGCGTGCATACTAATTTGCATAGCAAGTGAGGCTAATTTTCATACAACCAATAGTGTATGAGATGTTAATCACTAACCAGTAAGTGTAAAATTAGGCGGGATTACACTAATCATGTAGTAATATAAATATGCTGTAATTATGTAGGAAGGTGTGCTAGCTTTGTGGATTTACCACCTAGCACCCATCTCTGCGCAGACATGAAATAAAACACCTCTGCTCTGTGTGTTAATTGGCATCTGCACACCGGGCAAATGACCCCGCTTTTGGGACAACAGGCGGAAGGTGCGTGCGTGGGTGAGGAAGATCTGCTTTCTCCATTTAAACACTGCAGGATTCGGACTAGAGGATGGCACTGAAATCAAAAGGGTAAGCGACCAAGAAGGCTTCAACTGCACATTTCCACCTGATTGCCTTAAAGAAAGCAGACTTTGGATCCCCACTGCTCACTTCACCCTGGAATAGTCCCACTCCTTGTCCGAAAGCTACTGTGCGCCTGGCTGAGGACAAACGTAATACTCACAGAACGCAATCAGAGCTAAACCCTGAACTTTCCCTGGTCAAGTTTTCTTGCAAAACTTCTTTCCTGGATTGTTTTAAAACCTGTAACTGCAAGAAAACACCTCTGATGAGCTGACTGGAACTTCCCAGTTGTGGTGAAACCATCCACCCTCTGTACAGCCATTTCCCAAGAGCCAGCAGCACAGCTTGGGTGGGGGGAAAGGCAGGTATCAGACCTTAGGGCTGAGAGCGGGGCACAAGCATCTGCCAAGGGAGCTGCATCCAGCCAGGAGCGCTCCCCACTGGCTTCTCTGGCAACAAAGCCCTGGTGCGTGCTCCCACCAGGAGGGAGAAACAATTTCCAACATTTCCCTCATTTCCCAGGGATTCCCAGGGCCATAGAATCATAGAATGCTTTGGGATGGAAGGGACCTTTAAAGGTCATCTAGGCCATCCCCCCTGCAATTGGCAGGGACATCTACAACTAGAGCAGGTTGCTCAGAGCCCCACCTAGCCTGGCCTTGAATGTTTCCAAGGATGGGGCACCTACCACCTCTCTGGGCAACCTTCCCAGTTTCACCACCCTCATTGTAAAAAATTTCTTCCTTAGATCTAGTCTGAATCTACCCTCTTTTAGTTTAGAACCATTCCCCCTTGTCCTATCGCTACTGTCCCTGCTAAAAAGTCTGTCCCCATCTTTCTTATAAGCCCCCTTTAAGTATTGAAAGGCTGCAATAAGGTCTCTCCGCAGCCTTCTCTTCTCCAGGCTGAACAACCCCAGCTCTTTCAGCCTTTCCTCATAGCAGAGGTGTTCCATCCCTCCCATCATTTTTGTGGACCTCCTCTGCACCCGCTCCAACAGCTCCACGTCCTTCCCGTGCTGAGGAAAAGAGCTACCATCAAGAGCTACCTTTCTGTGGCACCACACAGTTCAACTACCCATGGTGTGCAGGGTCATCCATAATGAAAATAATACAACCCATCAGCCTAGGAGTCAGACGGGTATGGAGGGAGGGCAAAAGGAAGAAGGATGAGAGGACGTCAAGGGTGCGGAGAAGATAACGCATGCTTGTCCACCTTAAAGCCAGCACCTACAAGGAGACCACTGCCATGGCCTCCATAGAAGGACACAGTCCATTCCTCTTCCTACCCACCACCAAGCTCTCTTGTGTTCGCACTATACACTTTTAAGTCATTTTTAAGTTCTGTGTCTCAGAAAACACCTGGGTAAGTCTGGGTGCCATCAGGAAACACCCCAGCCTTCACTCTAGATTGTCAGCCCATCAACATTCAGGGATGAGCACCAGCCACGTCCATTGCCTTTGGGCATTCCCAAAATCCAAGCCTGCTGGTGAAGCCCTTACTCACAGCAGTCATTCCCCATTGCGGACATCGCTCCTCGCAGGAACACAGGGGAAAGCTCTGGATGACAAAGGATGTCAGGACGTGCTCCAGAAAGAGAAGACCCCTGCAAGAAGATCCCCGCCACCTAATTGCAAAGAAATAATTCTAGCTCAATGAAGTGAGTACCCAAAACAAAACAGAACAGCATCCACCATCCAAACTGTTTCAGTGGGAGTTTTAACTGCCAGAGAGCTGCAGGCTGACGACCTTACCATCACTGTCACACGGCCCCAGTTCACAGCAATTACCAAGGCCCTTTGGAAAGGCTCAAATGCGTGTCACCTTCTCTGAAGAGGACCTGCTGCTTACCTGTTGCCAGTGTTAGCAGCAGAGCCCTCTGGCTCTACAACCCACCCTTTCCCACTTTGCATGCAGGAGTGATTGGCTTTCAGCCGCTACCTTAATGGCTCTCTTGGCCATGCTCTTCTTCTGTCTTGTTTCCCACCGGATCAGTCAGGGTGGGCTTCTTGTCATTCTACACTGAGCCCAACTTCTCAGTAGGAGGACTACACTGCTGTCCCCATGCTTACTAGTGTAGAATATGGAAAAGAAATTATAATTAGCAAATAGTAATTCTACCTGGAGCCCGTATCTATCTAGTCTATAGCCTACAGCTCTGAAGGTACAAACCAGCCTCTACTTACTCTATGATGTGTCCAGAAAGCCAAATCATAATTATCTTTAACAGAGAATGCAACTGGGGGAGAAAGAGGAAGAAAGAAAAGGTGGAGAAAAGGAAACGTGTAGGCACACAACTAAAAAAGAAAGGTGCCGAGTTATCCCAAAGACCAGCTCAGCCCACCTTGCTTTTACTGGCAACAAGTTGCGCAGCTTGGAGGAAAAAAAGCTGACTTTGATGCACACAGGTGTCTGAGTTCAGACGTGAAACAGGAGAAAAACCTTGACACATCTCCTTTTCACTGTCCTCCTACCTGTGTGCATACTGGGAATTCCTCGTTTCCCTGAAGTCCTCCCAGACAACAGGGATGTGGCATCCGTCCAGTCCATGTGCCATGAGGAGAAACAGTTTTGACCACTAAGGGGGTAGCAAACAACTGCATCTGCAGCAGCAAAGGGGCAGCCACACCTCAGCTTCGGAGATGCCCAAAGCTGCCCTGAGCCGCAGGAGCCCCTGGCACCCTGGCACTTGCTTGGCCCTGAAGCCCTGCGGGGCCTGCCAGCACTGGCGAGTCCCGGGGACAGAAGCCAAGGACAGTGGACAGCCCCTGTGGGGAGAGCGACAGGGCTCTGTCCTTCCTTCTGGCCCCAGGAGGATGCCCTGGGCAGGCCGTCTCTCCTCCTCACCGCCCGGGGGAAGGCGAGGCCTGAGGAAGGCCCTGGGTGCTGGGCTCAGCACGGGCGCTGGGACCGGGGGCAGAGCCCCGTCTCCTGCCAGCTGCCGGCCTGGCCGATGCGAGTGGCTCCCGTCACGCAGCTCCTCCTGCCCAGGGCTGTGGCTGCCAGCACAGACAGACCCACAATTTCGGAAAGACTTGCCAATCCAGAGCAAATCCAGGGGAGCTCCCCTTCCTTCCTCTTCCCTGCCCTTCCCCCGCTTTTCCTCCTCTCCCTCCCTGCGCAGGCCCAGACCCCACCAGCGGACCGAGGGACGGCAGAGCTGTGCACACACACACCTTGTGCTGCTGAGAGAGCAGCTCCCAGCGCCATGGCCCTTCTGGAGGCCGTCTCTCCGCAGGCCCCGTGTCCCGGCGGGCTGAGGAGCCGCTGCGCTGCGGGGGCAGCGGGCGCAGGGCGGCGCTGGGAGGAGAGGCCCGGGCTGCCTGAGCCCGCCCGGCAACAGCCGCGCCATTGGCCACGGCTGAGCCAATCAGCGGAGCCGGAGGTGGCCTGTCAGTCACAGCCGGGTGGGGCGGGGCCGGAGGGGGCCGAGGCCCAGGGGCCTGAGGAGAAAGGGGCGAGAGCCGGGGCGGGGGCAGCCGGGGCCCGGGGGGAGCAGGGCCAGGGCCGGGGGAGCTGCAGGAGCAGGAGCAGGAGCAGGAGCAGGAGCAGGAGCAGGAGCAGGTATCTCCCAGTGTGGATGGGCCTGGGGGGAGGGACCTGGAGGCCTCACCGCCCACGGGCCCCGCCACGGCCCAGTCCCCAGCCCTGGGCCCGAGGGCTCAGCCCAGGGCCAGCCCCACCAGCAGGGTCAGGGCGGTCCCTGCTGCTGCCCCGAGGGTCGCCAGCCCCAGCCCTGACAGCGGGGGGTCGGTGTTTGATGTCCGCAGGCCAGGGGAAGGCAGAGCGGCCTCCTCTCCCACAGGCGGCTCCAGGCTTTGGAGCAGGCATGGTGTGGTGGGGACAGGCCAGGGGCCTTTGCTGTCCCCAGGCCTTCGTGTGGGTCTGGTGCTCATGGACAAGTCCATCTGTGCTGACAGCCTTTGATAAATGGGGATTTCCAGACATGGAAGTTGTTTCTCCCTCCTGGTGGGAGCACGCAGCAGGGCTTTGTTGTCAGAGAAGCAAGTGGGGAATGTTCCTGGCTGGATGCAGCCCCCCTGGCAGATGCCTGTGCCCCTCTCTCGGCCCCGAGGTCTGATACCTGCCTTTCCCCCAGCCAAGCTGTGCTGCCGGCTCTTGGGAAAGGGGCTGGAGAGGGCGGATGGTTTTACCACAGCCGGGAAGTTCCCGTCAGCCTGTCAGGGATTTTTTGCTTCTCAGTTCTTGCAATAACAGTTTTTTTTAAAAATAAATGTATTATTTCCAAGGAAACTTCACCAAGGAAAGTGCAGTGTTTAGCTGTGATTGCTCTCTGTGTGGATTGTGTCTGTCCTCAGCTGGGCACACAGCAGCTTTCAGATGAGGAATGGGACTGTTCCAGGGTGAAGTGAGTAATGGGGATCCCAAGCCTGTTTTGTTCAACGCCATCAGGTGAAAACGTGCGGTTAAAGCTGTCTGTGTTGCTGCCCCTTTTGGTTGCAGTTCTCCCCTCTAGTTCTCTGTGATACTCACTTCTACTGCTCTGCTCCATCAGATTTACATTTCTTTAAGTTGATGCTACGCTTTGCAACTGTTTCTGCTTGATTCTTCACAGATTTGAAAATTCCCTGTTCGGGTTTCTCTGCTTTCATCTCCCTTCTGTCCTGCAGAACCATATTTAACTGCAAGGGCTGCAGAGTCTGTGTTTCCTCCCCATGGTGAGGAAAATACGGACATGGAAAAAAAAATAGTTAGCACTTTTGAAAAGAAAGCTTGGCATGTTAACAGCCAAGAGGTCTGCTGAAGGCAGTGAAAACCCGGTAAAGTTGTTAATGCTTAAACCTGCCCAGGTTTTCTTTGTGCTGTGCTTCCCTGCAGAAGAAGAGCAAAGCTCCTTCCACCTACCTCTGGGGCAAGCCTTGATGTTTTTGTGACCCCACTGCCATGTTCTGCATTGGTTGCCAGACCAAAGTTCCCGTGAGAGACAAGGATCAGGAGGACGTGGTCATCTTGCTGATTTCCTTGCAACGGGGGAGCTTTACAAGCAGTGGAGATCTGGCTGAAGGTCAGAACCAGTGTGTGGAGATGAGGAAAGGACAACGCAGAGAGGCCAGCAGAGGTGAGAGGAGCCCAGTGTGCTGGGAGAGCATCTCTGCGTCCTCATTGACGGGAGATGCCAGAGTGGGTCCGGGATATGGTTCCCTGAAACCATACAGCGGCCTATAGCAGAGTGGCCGGGAGGAGACTGCTGGGGAAGAGCTGGAGAAGCCAGGGGATGTGCAATACTGCCGTCAGCCCAGTGGCAGGAGGGAGGTTATTCAGTCCTTGGGGTTGGGCTCAAAATCTGCAGCCTGCGGTGTAACGTCCTGTACTGGGACTTGGTAGTCAGCACTGATCATCCAGCTGATCAAACCAGACAGTTTCCCCAGCTGTTGGTGGCAGCTGGAAAACAGAGGTTCAGAAGACCTTGCTTTTTAAAACCAAACCCAGAGCAGAAGGCTTGTCCTGGTACCTGTGTTGTCTTTCCCTGCAGTTTTCACATCTTTGAGAGAAGAGGCATTTGGCTGCCGGACTGTTGTACTGACTGTTTTGCAGATTAAACAGACTTTGTAAGCGTGGAAGAGCGCTGGGCATGGACAAGCAAACGCTTCAGGCACCTGCAGAGCAGAGCTGGGGGCAGTCTGTAGTGTTTCTGCCAGGATCAAAAGCTAAAGGATGTTTCCATTCAAGGAGCGGAGTCTGCTGGGAGCTCCAGTCTCCAAACTTCCAAAGCCCGTGTGTTAAACAGTGATCAGCCCTGATGTTTCTTTCTGCTACCTTCCAACACAGTTTCTCTGGGCTTTTTCTTTGGTTGGTTTATATCTCTGGTAGGTGTCCAAGCTCCGTTCCATCAACCCACTTGCAAACCTGCCACTTGCCCGCCTTCTGCTGGGGGCCAAGCCAAAGGGATGAAGCCTCGTGCTCATGCCAAGCCCGAAGCCAAGTTAAAGCAGTGAGAAGTTCCCCCAGTCAGCCCTGAGCCAGAGTGCAGGTATCTAAGCTGCGATGGGACGGAAAACAATTCATGGAAGAAGGTACGGTGTATGTGGCAGCTGGGATTAAGTGCTACGCACGGTGTCGTGTCTGGATCAGTACTGTCCTTGCACGTTGACTAAGCCCCAGTTCAGAGCAGAAATTCCTGTTGCTCATCGTGGGTGCCAGAGCGCTGTTCCTGCTCACTCCTCCCCAGTGCATTAATTTAATCTTTTGTGTATATGCAGGGCCTTGATAATGCTCCTGTGTGGGCACCGTGTATGTGAAGGGCAGGTTTTCTGCGTGTTTGTGACTGATCTTTCTTGTTTCTTTTAAACAGGGAAATCTTGATTCACCAGGAACTAAAGAAATGCAAAGAACTGATGAAGAAAGAGGTGCCAGTCAAGGAGGGAGTGTAGGTTAGTTCTGGTTTTACATTTTCTTGCCTGTGTTGTAGCCAAAAGCCTTGGCTTAAACATTTGATGTGAGCTGAACTGGTGGGTATTTTTCATCCCTACACAGTTCTGTATTGCTGTGGACTTTACCAGCCATAGTCATGGACTGTGGGCCTGTACTTTAGTGAGATCAAAGCAGGTATTAAAAAGAAAAAAAAATAAAGTGTGCTTTTCCAAAATGCTGACAAGGTTGGAAACAAGCGATGGCTGTGGGCAGGTGGGAATACACAGACATGGGCAGCGTCAGTCAGAATGCGGAACAGTGATGCGGGTACAGCCGTAGCGTGACAGTTTTCATGGCCTTGAGCAGCAAGGATTGTCAGGCAGCAAGGCCGGCTGCAGGGGTGTGCGAACAGCTCCTCCCGAGAGTGGAGACGGGCATGGGAGAGACAGTGCTGTTGCTGTTGGTGTGTAGCAGGTGACAGTCGGTGGAAGCTGCTCTCAGGGCCTGTAATTAGGAGCTGTCGTTGTGGTACTCAGTGGGAAATAAGATGAGGGCGGAGGCTAAGTCATGAAAGGCCATATTAACTGCATGCGTGATGTGAGGGAGTCAGCTTCAGGGTGTTAAGGAGACTGTGAGTTGTGATTAAGGCAGTGAGTGAGATGATCCTTGTAGGAGCTTTCTGAGTGGGTGAGAATGGGGCAAGACAAGGAGAGGCTGTGGCAGTGGTTGAGCCAATCAGAACTCAAGTAGGAGATGATTTGGGCAGTACCTGGCAAAGTCAGCATCTTGTAGGTGTTGCTCAGACTGTGTAAGGCCTGACTGCTGGTGAGGAAGGGAGTGTGAAAGGAGTGTTGGAGTGCCAAGGCATGGGGATGGAAGTGATCACAGACTCATTTCTCAGTTTTCCATGGGCTGGCTGTGTACCCCACGTATCTCATCTTGCATTGAGAAAGAAGTGCCACCCTTTTGGTGAAAGGAGGGGAAAAATAAAAAAGAAGGTAATCTGTGGCAGAGCTCGAACTTGTAGTGAGATTACCCTGCTTAGTCTTACCATTCCAGAGTATTAGAAGCATTTCCTTGAAGCACTTTGCCAACACACCAAGACCTGCCCTTCTGAAATAGCTGTTTTCCTAGGAGCTGCATCTGAGCTAAGCCAGATGAGAGAGTCTTGCCTGCCGTCATCCACTGAGGCTGATGACAGCTCACCCAGCAATTTTGGCAAGGACAGAACAAGGTAGATACGTATGTTCCTCTGTGCTGATTGTAATTTCTGGAATGTGTCTTGCATGAGTTGGTCTTCAGGTTTTGCAGGTTGTAGGTTTGGCAGGATCTATTGTGTCATTAACAGGATGGTAATAACCAACCCGATGGCATGGGGTTGAGAATCAGAAGGGTAAATGTGAGAAAGAAACTCGTGGGTTAAGCTAAAAACTGTTAAATAATGAAAAAGAAAATAATTTTAAAAATTGTAAGGAAAAGAACAAAAACAACAGAGAGAGGAGAATGAAACCCAAGAAAAACAAGCGATGCAAATGAAAACAACTGCGCTCGGCTCACAATGGTCAGCCGGTCCCTGAGCAGTGGCCCCCCGCCACCCTCGCCCCCAGTTTTCTTGCTGAGCATGACGTCATAGGGTATGGAATATCCCTTTGGTCAGCTGGGGTCAGCTGTCCCAGCTGTGTCCCCTCCCAGCTGTCTGTGCACCTCCACTCTACTCGCTGGCAGGGCAGTGTGAGGAGCAGAAAAGGCCTTGACGCTGTGCAAGCGCTGCTCAGCAGTGACTAAAACATGGGTGTGTTACCAACGCTATTTTCAGCACAAATCCAGAACATAGCCCCATACAAAGCACTATGAAGAAATGCAACTATCCCAGCCAAAACTAGGACAGTAAGGCATTTTGGATTTCCTATGATTTGCAAGAGTGCTTGACCAGTTTAATGTTACGTTGAGGTACGGTAGTTATCATGTCATCAGGAGAAAGTGAAGACAAAGAAGATGAAGATGGCAAAGATACTCAAAAGCGTTATAACCTTTGACAGCAGAAACATGTCATTTACAGTTTATATGAACAGTTTTCCTTCAATGTAGTGTTCTTTTCAAAGATTTGCAGACAATGTTTTGCTATTTCCATATCAGAATTTAGTGATTTTACCATAAAACTCTCCACTAAAATGTAAAAAAAAATGACAGATGTATCCTGGAAAGAAGTGTAATTACATAGACTGGATAGTTTTACTCGTGTAGTTTACAGTTCGCCTTAAAAGGCAGGTGTGTGTTTTATCACTCATGCTGTGCAGTCATTAAAAATTAAAACCAAAGACAAAAAACGACCCCTGAAAGTTCCTCTGAAATGAGAGGTGGGTGAGACATATCCCATTTTCTGCTTGTTCCGCTCTCCTGCTCCCGTCCCCATTCCCAACGCCTCTCTCGCTGGATTCGGTTTTTAGAGGGCACAGTAGTCCCAAGCGCTGGCTTTTGGAGTTAAAAGAGGATGATGATGGAGAAGCACCTTCGCTCCTTTTGCAGTGAGTCTCGCGGTAGGCTTGGGAGCTAGGTGTTTTATACTTTCTGTGAGGAGAAGTGCCTACATGTTTCTGCCTCGGTTTTGCCTCAGAAACTGATTTCCTATCTAGGACGCCTTGTGACAGGCTCAGAAATGGGCCAGAAGGCGTATGAACGGCAGCTCTTGTGGGACACTGCAGAAGCATCTTCAAGGTGAAGTGTGGTCTCTTTTACTCAAAGTCCACTGGCCAAGTTTGCCAGGAATCCAGCTTCTCAACAAGATGACCTGTTGATGGGGACCATCAGTGGCAATGCTTGTAATGCCTTGGTTTCCTTGTCTCTCTTGCACGGGATGCTGCACTTGGGAGAAGACAAGGTGAATCACAGGCAGGTGACCTGAACCTCTAATGGAGCAGCACTGGAGATGCTGTGTTCCCAGGCATTTTTTTTCCCTGAGATCTCTACCTGCTAATTTCATATGCTCAGCAGCTGTAGAAAGCTTCCACCCTTCTGGATCACAAGGGTGCTTCCATAACGGAAGTCTCAAGTTAAAAAATTTCAAAAAACCCCCGAACCCTTCTGTTCTTTCTTGCATGGTCAAACTCTCTACAGAAATGAGAAGCACCACTTCGGACTGGCTTTGGTTATGATGGCAATTTTATTGTTTTGCTTGTAAATGTCAAGTTTGATGGTTAGCATTCTCTTCTCCAAGCTGAACACACCAAGCGACCTCAGCCGCTCCTCGTAAGTCTTGCCCTCGAGACCCTTCACCATCTTGGTTGCCCTCCTCTGGACACACTCCTAGTTTGATGTCCGTCTTCTACTGAGGCGCCCAAAACTGCACCCAGCGCTCGAGGTGGGGCCGCACCAGGGCAGTGTAGAGTGGGACAATCGCCTGCCTCGACCGGCTAGCGGTGCTGTGCTTGATGCACCCCAGGACACGGTTGGCCCCTCTGGCTGCCAGGGCACGCTCTTGACTCCTGTTCAACTTGCCATCAACCCAAACCCCCAGATCTCTTTCGGCAGGGCTGCTCGCTAGCCTCTCGTCCCCCCATTTGTATGGCTAACCAGGATTACCCCGTCCCAGGGGAGAATCCAGCACTTGCTCTTGATAAACTTCCCATGGTTGGTGATTGCCCAGCTCTCGAGTCTATCCAGATCTCTCTGGAAGGCCTCCCTAGCCTCGAGGGAGACCACAGCTCCTCCTGCTTTAGGATCGTCAGCAAATTTACTTCAGGTACCTTCAACTCCTGTGTCTGGATCATTCCTAAAAACATGAAAGAGCACTGGCCCTAAAATGGAGCCCTGGGGAACCCCACTGGTGACTGTCCACCAGCCTGATGTAAGCCCATTTACTGCAACGCTTTGAGCCCCTTATGGTCCCCAAAGCCTCATCTTGAGGGCCCAAATCCTCCTTTTTAGGGTCCAAACCTCTCTTTTCTTACCCATAGCCTTTCTTCAGGGCTCACAGTTTATTATTGAGGGTCTAAAGCCTCATTTTTTACTGCGTCCAGCTCTGGAGTCCTCAGCCCAGGAAGGACATGGACCTGTTGGAGCGGGTCCAGAGGAGGCCCCAAAACTGATCAGAGGGTGGAACACCTCTGCTCTGAGGAAAGGCTGAAAGAGCTGGGGTCGTTCAGCCTGGCAAAGAGAAGGCTGTGGGGAGACCTTATAGCAGCCTTTCAATACTTCAGGGGGGCCTGCAAGTAAGATGGGGATGGTCTTTTTAGAAAGGTCTGCTGCAAGAGGACAAGGGGGAATGGTTTTAAACTAAAGGAGGGTAGATTTAGACTAAACACCAGAAACAAATTTTTCCACGATGAGGGTGGTGAAACACTGGAACGGGTTGCCCAGAGAGGTGGGAGATGCCCCATCCTTGGAAACGTTCAAGGCCAGGCTGGATGGGGCTCTGAGCAACCTCATCTAGTTGAAGATGTCCCTGCCCATTGCAGGGGGGATGGACTAGATGACCTTTAAAGGTCCCTTCCATCCCAAAGCATTCTATGCTTCTATGATTTTTAGGGCAGAAAGCCTCATTTTTAGGGCAGAAAGCCTCATTTCTGTGGTCCAGAGGCTCAGTTTTAGTTTGCGAAGTCTCCTTTTTGGAGTCCAAAGACACATTTTTACTTCCCAAAGCCTCCTTTTCAGCCTCCAAAGTGGCATTTTTAGGATCCAGCCCGTCCTTTTCTGCTCTGACCGAGCAGCCTTGTTGTCCCGATCCAATGTCGGGAGAGGTTTCGATACGATCCCAAGGACGAGATTAAGACGCAAACGAGGTCAAATGCCGTACAACCTTTTACTTTTATTGGAGGGGAGAAGAGAACGGAGGGAGGAGGGAGGGCAAGGGAGGAGAGGAAAAGAATTGGAGAGAGAGAGAGAGAAAGAGAAGGAGAAGGAGGAGTTTGTCACCACCACTTCGAGTCCGGTGATCTTCTGCAGGGTCTTCGGTGGCCTCGGGTTCTGGCGGGGATCGAAGCGGGGGGGGGGGTGTGAGCCTGGAGGGTGCAGGAACAGAAGGAGTGGTCTCGCGCGCGCCGCTGCCGCCCCCGCCGAGAGGCACGTGCGCTCCTTATATAGGGGCTCCCACGCATGCGCAGATCACAAATGTGTACGTGCAGTTCGCCACGGCCGTGCTGCCCCCGCCTCTGCTCTTTTCGCGCCTTTTTGTCCCCGCCTCAGCTCTTTTCGCGCCTTTAGTCCCTGCGCAGGCGCACGAGGTTGCTTTTTCTCAAAGCTGTGGAGAAGACGGTCTTCTCGAAGCGCTACGCTGGATGGCGCTACAGCGGCAATGTCGAGACAAAACCGCATTTGGTACCGGTTCTCTACACCACCCCGTGGCTCGACATTGCAGCTTGGTGGTATAAGACAGAGAGAGAAAGAGAAAACAAAGGAGAAAGAAAGAAAATGCAGAGTTGAAAGGGTTGGAGATAAGGGTGGAGGAAAGTTGTGGGAAGGGAAACAGGAATAACATTGTTTCAGGTGAAGGAATGTCTTAACACAGATTAACTGAGGTATTGCTCAATGCAAGCTATTCTTGAACGACTT
The DNA here is from genome assembly GCF_965183815.1 of Platalea leucorodia. NCBI lineage: Eukaryota > Metazoa > Chordata > Aves > Pelecaniformes > Threskiornithidae > Platalea > Platalea leucorodia. The sequence continues at coordinate 609,526 of NW_028121456.1, forward strand.
TAACAATTCTTCAACTTTGAAGGGTAAACATTAGAAATAGGGTTGACAATAACTGGCAACAGCAAACATTAGAAATAGGGTTAACAGTAACTGGCAGTACACGGTTTCTTCCTTTAGAAGTAATTGGGGATGGGTTTAAATGATGGGTACTGAGGTTGGTTGTGGCTGACGGATGGTACAGATTTTCGTTACACCATCAGGTGAGGTGTTAGGAACAAATTGCATATTTGACACAACGTGTCGAATTAATTGAATAAAACATGGAATTATACAGGGTAGGAACAGTAAGGTAGCAGTTGCACATAGCAAGTACAATATTAATTGTTTGACCCACGGTGCCCCTGGTAACCAGGACCACAAATCGCCGTTCCAACCACTCCAGGTTTGAACAGGGACATGGGCTATTTTCCTGATATCTTGGGTCAGTTGGAGAACCACTTCTCCCACATCATCTATTTCTAGGCAGCAGTTAGAGATATTTAATTTTCCACATACCCCTCCCTCCTCAGCCAGTAAATAATCTAAAACCATGCGGTGTTGAAGGATTGCTGTGCGCATTTGTTGAGACTGCCGAGTTAATAGGTCTATGGCGTCAGCGGTTTTGTTGGTGATAATTTCTAGGGCCGCTTGTAGTCTGATTATTCGGTTTAGATTATAGATTGGTTCTCTTGCCCCTGCAATGGGCTCGTTCGGATTCCAGGTTGCTGGTCCATAGTGTTCAATTATTCGCTCAGGGGGCCATTCATCATTCCCCCATTTTTGTGTCCCACCTAAATTTACCTTGGTAGATCGCGTCTTACGGGCAATACTTCTATGTCCGAGGTTATCATACACTTTTACGCCTAATTGGGGTCCACCAGTTTCTGGCAGGAGGAAGAATAGGGGCCTTATGATTCCTATGTAACAAACTCCCGACCACCCCGCGGGTAAGAATTTGTATGCCGTGTTTCCACAAATCCAATAATGCCCTTTTCTGGCTTTATTTCCTTGAGCAAATGGCCCATCTTTCCCTGGTGGAAATTGAAAGTAAGTTGTGTCTTTGTTACCCAGAGGGCTGAAAAAGGTCATTGCCCCATCCCTTATTCGGCCGGTACAATACCAAGCCCCATAAGTACCCCTCCATTTGCAAGTTTGTTTGTAATGCTGGAGAACCAAGGTTTCGTTTTTGCTTGACCAATATCCCTTAAACCCCTGGTTACGCCCCGTTTCATTAAGCCACACCCACAGGTTCCTTTCCTTGTCGAGGGGCTTACGTGTGAGTGTCCATTGGCATTTGCTTTCTCCCACCTCGACCCCTCCTTTCTGAGTGCGATTCAAGCAGTATTGCCCCTTAGCTGGAAACTGAATTGGCCAGGTACCACTGTCATCCCACGGATTGTCTGCGGCTTCGCTGTATTTGCTTACGATTTGGTCTGGGGTGAGGGGTGCGGATGTCCACGGCCAACTCGATAGCCCTAGGGGTCCGCCGCACACCCAACAGTGACTCAGATTGAAAGTTTGACTCACGGCCTTCGCTAATAGCACAAACTCGTTTTCCTCGAAGGGATTATATGGAGGAGGGGAAGGTGGAGGGAATGGTCGCTCGTCACTTTCAGAGAGATGTCCCTGAGTCAAAACGATCCAAAGCAGCAGGTGCGTCGTGGTCATATCGCTGCCCTTAAAAACAGAAACAGGAACAAAACTCGCTCCTTGGGTTAGAAGGAGGGAATAATCCATTTGGTGTGTATTTTGTGGGTTCTCCCACTGGTATCTTTCGCTTTCCACATGTGTTTATTTAGGGGGGTATCTAGTACAAGAGGCACAGCTCCCACAGTGGGAAGCTCAACCAGAACCGGTTGACCAGGAGAATAACATGGTGTCCTGGGGGAGTTGGGGTTTCGAGAGACAGGTACCATGGTTGGGGCTTGTGGACAAAATGCTGCAATTTTCGGGCACCCGTTTGCACCCCAGCGATTATTGACGTTGGTCACCGCCTCTCCTACCCGCTCAGCCCACCCCGGTTCATGTGGTTTCAGGAAGCGCTTCAGCAAGCCGTTTGTTCTCTCCACAATCCCATTTGCTTGGGGGTAGTATGGAGTGTGGAATACCCATGAAATCCCCTCCCGAGCCGCCCATTCCTGGACCATCTTGGCTGTGAAGTGTGTGCCATTGTCAGATCGTATCAACTGCAGTTTAGGGAAGGTCCCAAACCATTCTTTCAGGGCCTTCACCGTATTCTCCCCTGTTGCCTTAGCGCAGGCTTTAGCCTGTGCTAGGCCAGATACTATTTCAACACCCACTAATACATAGCACTTCCCTTCTGATTTACGGAACGGACCAATGTAATCAACCTGCCAGGCCTCCCACAAACCTTTTCCCTCTCTCAAATGTAGGGGACTGTCTTCCAGGGGGTGCCTGTCTAAGCGGATACGACATTGCTCACAGGCCGAAATGCAAGTTTTGCAATTTTCTCGGGTAACCGGCCAGCCTCTGGCCTGAGCCTCTCGGTAGAGGTCTTGGGCTCCAGTGTGCCCTCTCTTAAGGTGCAACCATTCCACGAGTCGCTCCCAATCCTCTGCTACTGGATCACTTTGCAAGGGGGCGAGGCGGGCCAGCTCATCAACCCTATTGTTCCAATGACCGGACGGATCTTCTCCCGTCTGATGGGAGGCTACCCATCCTACCGCAAAGTTCCCCTGTCTGGCAATGGTTAAAATATCTTGCCACTTTTCCTTTTGCCATACAGGTATTCTGTTAACTTCCCACCCATTTTGTTCCCAAAAGGGGAGCCACTCTGTACACCCCTTGAAGACAGCAAAGGAGTCAGTGTAGATATAGATTGGAGAGGCAGATTGGGCTTCATGTTGAAAGACACTCCATACGGCCACTAATTCCCCTACTTGAGCGCTGCCTTCTCCTTCGGTAATTATTTTTTGGTCGGTCCTTATCTGTAGGGCGACTGCACGGTATTTCCAAGTTCTGCCCTCTCGTTTAGCAGAGGCATCAGTGAACCAAGCGTTCTGTAATTGTTCTGAAAATGGGGGGGCTACCTGCACAGCAGAAGGGGGCACGTCATCTTCCCGGTCTGGGGCCACTCCCTCTTGGATAACTAAATTTTTGGCAGCGCCCTCAGAAACTTCAAAAATACCACAATAATGTTCTATTTGCGCGTACCATTTCCGCACTGAAGCTCTTTGTGCCACCCCGTCAGGGGGAGGTGTCCCAGTTAAAACTGGCTTAATCACTTTGAAAGGACCTCTGAGCACTATTGGTTGCTGGCGAATGGTGCGCTCTGCTTCTCGTAAAGCTAGGCTGACTACAAACAGCCCCTTTTCCCACGTAGTGTACCGTTTTTCTGCATCCTTGAAACTCCGAGAATAAAAGCCAATGGGCCGGATGGGCCCTGCCGGCCCCCGTTGCCACAAATGAATCGATAGCCCGGTTGCGGCAAACCCCCATTCGATCTGCACCGGGTCTGTTGGGTGGATAGGCCCCAGGGCTTGGTATGCATTTGCCTCGAACACCAATAGCCGTAGCGCCTCATCGTGGACCGGGGTCCACTCCCATTGCGCCCTTTTCCGTAGCAAATCATATAGGGGTCTCGCGATAATTGAGAAATCGGGGATATGCTTTCTCCAGAACACAAGCAGCCCTAACGCATGCTGTAAGTCTTTTTTCGATTCTGGTATCTTAATTTGGTCGAGGGAGGAAAGGGTGTCTGGTGGGATACATGTCATCCCTCCCTTCCACCAAATTCCTAAAAATTTCACCTCACTTGAAGGGGTTTGCATTTTCTCAGGTGGGATTGTCAATCCTATACTCTCTAGATGGGTGATGATGTCCTTCTGGACTTCCCCAACCTCTTCCACCTGATTTCCCCCTATGAGTACCTCATCTATATATTGGTAAACTTTCACCCCCGCCCTTATGGGAATTGCTTCCAGCTCCTGTGCTAGAGCATGGTGGGCTAAGGTGGGGGAGTGCTTGTATCCCTGAGGGAGCCGTGTAAAGGTGTACTGTTGCCCCGCCCAGGTAAAAGCAAAGCGGTCCTGGTCCTGCGGCTGCAGGGGGACCATAAAGAACATGTCTTTAACGTCAATAGTCGCCATAATAGGGTGTGATTGCTCTTGAATGGCGGCTACAAGCTCGGCAATGTTCGGTACGGCAGCTGTTAATGGGCCTGTGTTGGCATTCAGCCTCCGGTAATCTACTGTCAACCTCCACTTGCCATTTGGTTTTCGGACAGGCCATACCGGGGAGTTAAAGGGGGAGTGGGTGGGAACTATAATCCCCCTCCCCTTTAGGTCCTCCAGCACTGGCACGATTCCATCTCTTGCTCCTATCGGTAGCGGGTAGGGTTTCACGTTTGTCAGTTTGGAAGGGGGGAGGGCAGGCGCCGCTTGCAACAGGCGCACCCCCACGCCGGGGGCTTCGGCCAGCCGCCTGATCTGCGGGACGCCGAAAGACCACGAATTTCCCTGGGTGTCGCGCCACTGTCTGCCCTTTAAAACGTCTATGCCCAAGAGGTTCATTTGAAAGGGTCCTATGGCTGCCATGGTGTTCACCGGACTATCATCTCCTGGTAGCCATAAGGTTACCGGGGTCATGGGCACAGATTGGGTTTTCCCTAGGGCGTTTAATACTATCAGGCGCTTAGAAGGAGTTGAGATGCCGCACCGTTCTGCCTCGCTTTGTTTTATTGCTGTGATTTGGGCCCCCGTATCAATTAAAAAGGTCATGGGCCTCTTCCTCGGCCCTACTGCGACAGTAATGAGGAGGTCCCCTTTATTGTTGCAGGTGAGTTGTCTAATAAACATCCACCCTCCGCCTCCCCCCTCACCCTGAGGGGGCGGAGGTCTTAGTTTTCCGCCACCCTTTCATCCCCCTTGAACCCCTCCTTCTTATGCAGTGCTGGCACAGAGGGCGCGTTTGGTTTGGGAGAGGGTCCTTGCCCGGACCACCTCCGCACAAGGAGCTCTAATTTTTTGGTGGGGAGCCCATCCATTAGGTCTCGGGGCACACCCTTTTGCAGTCCCTTCTGCCACAATTCTTGTCGGAGCAGGGGTTTTTCCCTTTTTGTTGGGCCGGGGCTTGTCCCCGAAAAAGCCAGCGGTTTATTTGCCGGCTCCGCTGCCCGCACGGCCCTAGTTTCCACCTTGTGGTAAGTTCTGCCTACTGGCCCGTATTTCCTTCCATAGTTTATCAGTTCCTGAGCTATCTCCCCCCAAGTCCACACCTTCCTCCCCCGCTGTCGCTGTTGCGGTGTTACTGTTCCCTCCAGGGCAGCTGCAATTCGCTCTTCGTGAGGCACATTTTGGATTCTCCCCTGTAATTGGATCCCGATAGGTTTTAACGAGTCGGGGAGTCCTCTTATTAGCGGTGTCAGCCGCTCGGGGTCTACTGGTAACAACATCGGAGAGCTTAAGTTTGGTTTAAGTTCCCGGTCATACATCATTTGCAGGCATGCTGCCTTTTGTACGTTTTCTAGTAGTTGCTCAACCGAACCAGTTATAGCTAGGGGATCCCCCCTTTCTAATGGGTTCAGCCCCCCCGCCCAATATGCTGCCCTCTGGGTCAGAGACCATGGGGCCCGGCGATCGCCCGTGGTGAGGAAGACGCCGGGGCCCCAATACCCCTCTGCTTCTTTTTCTGATAGCATGATCCCGTCCCCCCCCGACAGGGATACCCTCCACACATATTCGGTTTCGGACTCCCTTGCCGTCCTAGCAAAATCCTTTCGGAGTTTAGCCAGTTCGGTGGCAGTAAAAGGGATTTCTTTCGTTACAACTTGGGGACGGTTGTCGCTATCGTCCTCATATATATATTCCGTTTTTACCAGCGGGCACATATGGGGGGGGTTATCCACCGTCTCCCTTAATTGCTTTAGGTCTTTTTGGGGGTAGATTTGGCGTACCCCTTTCTCCTCCAACATTACCTCCACCTCAGCGAGGGGGTCTGCCTCCCTCAGGAGCTGAACCCTCAGCTCCTCCTTCAAAATCATATTTTGGCGCTTCTCCTCCTCTAGCGCCCGTTTGGTCTCTAGTAGCTGCTCTCGCAGCGGCGCTATCGCTGCTTGCAACGCAGCGGCCACAGCCTCCGATTGGCAGGGCGCTCGTTTCTTGTCCTCCACCGCCGCTGCCAGACACGCTCCTAACACAGCACAAACAACAGCCTTCCCTTTTCCCTTCTTCACCCTAGCTTCTTTATGCAAAACCGCTATTCGGTCCATAACACTTTGCAGTTGGAACCAGTGGTCCCGTGCCCAATCTCGTCCCGGGGGCGAGGGGCGAGAGCGGTACGTTTCTAAAAACTCATATAATTTCTCTGTCTCTTCACAAAAATCGCATGCCTTTTGGGCGGCCATATCCTACAAAGGGGAGTTCGTCCCGGGAGGGTCAAACCTTAGAAAAAACAAGTTTCCCCTGTACGCTCCCAGGAGGCCAATCCGCACACTACTACAAGACAAAGACGAGCCTACAAAGGGGATATCGTCCTGAGGGGGTCACACCGTACAATCCAAACTTCCCCTATACTCCCCCAGGAGGCCAGACCATAAACTAGTATGAGACAGAGCAGAGCCTACAAAGGGAATATCATCCTGAGGGATGATATCACACTATAAAATTCAAGTCTCCCCTATACGCCCTCAGGAGCTCAAATCACAAACTACTACACGTGTTTCAGTGCAAAGTTCTCAACAGCCACTCCTTCCTTGCGCTTCATTCGTCTCCGGCTGCTTCCCTCGCAGGAGAGCAGAACCGCGGATCGGAACTCCGCACTCGCTTCGTACTTGCTCGTACGTCTCGTTCACACACACTCGCTTAGCACACTGTAAGGTTGTATGACACTCTCGTCTCAAGGGATCCTGTCCATGACGCTAATTAAATGTCCCGATCCAATGTCGGGGGAGGTTTTGATACGATCCCAAGGACGAGATTAAGACGCAAACGAGGTCAAATGCCGTAAAACCTTTTACTTTTATTGGAGGGGAGAAGAGAACGGAGGGAGGAGGGAGGGCAAGGGAGGAGAGGAAAAGAATTGGAGAGAGAGAGAGAGAAAGAGAAGGAGAAGGAGGAGTTTGTCACCACCACTTCGAGTCCGGTGATCTTCTGCAGGGTCTTCGGTGGCCTCGGGTTCCGGCGGGGATCGAAGCGGGGGGGGGGTGTGAGCCTGGAGGGTGCAGGAACAGAAGGAGTGGTCTCGCGCGCGCCGCTGCCGCCGCTGCCGAGGGGCACGTGCGCTCCTTATATAGGGGCTCCCACGCATGCGCAGATCACAAATGTGTACGTGCAGTTCGCCACGGCCGTGCTGCCCCCGCCTCTGCTCTTTTCGCGCCTTTTTGTCCCCGCCTCAGCTCTTTTCGCGCCTTTAGTCCCTGCGCAGGCGCACGAGGTTGCTTTTTCTCAAAGCTGTGGAGAAGACGGTCTTCTCGAAGCGCTACGCTGGATGGCGCTACAGCGGCAATGTCGAGACAAAACCGCATTTGGTACCGGTTCTCTACACTTGTCTTCAGCGATGGCCGTCTGTCAGAACAAGGGTGCCGATGGGCACCGGCCATGCCTCGTTGCGCACTGCTGGTGTGTGCCTTGCAGCTTCCAGCTGGCTGCGCCTATTCCCCTGGCACGCTTGTTGGAAACCTCCTGTATTAGCAGAGCATTCAAAATGTCGGGCTGCTGTTACTCCTTGGCTTTTTCTTCTCTTTTTGGGGAGGCATGTGAAGAAAAGAGAAAAAGAGTTGAGGAATAGATCAAACACATGCCTCAGGTTTTATGAGAACACCAAAACCAATGAGCTGACCCATCATCTGCTGTGCCCGAATTGTTGCCATTTTAAAGATGCCAGGATCTTTCAAAGATGCCTAGAAGGGCCTCAACTGATTAAGGAAGGAAAAAGGAAAGAATCTTTGGTCTCATGGGATCAGGGACGTAGCGAGTGTTTTTGGACACAAGGCCTCTTGTGCCACTGACAGTCATTCTGGCTGAGCCGGCGTTGTCACCTTTGGCAAGGCAGCATTTGTGGGTCACTGAAGAGAAGACGATCGTGGAGGTGGTGGCTGAGATTCTGTGATGGCAATTCTTTTGTTCTGGAATTGAAGCCCCAGTTGCCCTCTCGAAGTCTTAGACTACTGAATCTGGAAGTATACAGGGTTTTCTTCCTAAAAATGGAGAGAATTCAGTTCGAGGCAGAGCCTGTTTGGCAGTTTTAGTAGTTTGGGGACAGAGGCCAGTTGGGGGCTGGGGACCGTGGGGCCGGGAGCTGTTTGTGCCCCGTGGCCTTGGCCTGGCGCTGCCAGCTGGGAATGGGCTTTCCAGACTCCTGCTGGAAGGAGCCAGATGTGGGACCTGTGGCCGAGCTGGGGGACAGGGAGCACCCCTGAACCAGCCTCAGGACCTGTGGCAAACCAGCCTTCAGATCAGCTCTTCCCAGCAGGACAGTGCCCAGGAGTAACTGTGAGGGTTGCTGTTCTCCCTCGGGAAGCATGGCCCGCACCAAGCACAGCCAGAGCCGCGCCTGTGCCAGGAGAAGCCTTCAAGCAGAGCCGGGGCTGGTGGTGACAGCTCCCAGCAGCTGTCCAGGTCAGAGAGATGCAGGTAAGATGCCGCAGAGAGGGGACACCGACTGATGGTCACTTCTCTTGCAGGAAGAGCATGTAACAGCAGAAGGGAGGCAGGACGAAAGGGCCCACGATGTCCAAAAGCGCATCAAACAACTGGTGCAGTGATGATGAGAGCAGAAGGAGATGAGAAGGAGATGCAGGTGACCCGTCTGGGACAATGCTTGCGAGGTAACATCTGGCCCCCGAACCCAGAGGCAGCCAGAGGCAGTGGGAGGTGGTGGAGTGGGGGAGAAAGGTGCGTGGGAGAGGGGAGAGCAGGGGGAGATGGGAGACAGAGATGGAGATGGAGGGGAAAAGCCGGGGCGTTGGCAGTGAGGACGCTTCTGCTGTGCAGGTGCTTGTGATGTCACTGGTGGCTGAGGAGCTGATAGGGCAGGAGCAGGCCCCTGGCTTGTGCAGATGCTAGTGAGGTCATAGGCACCAGAGTACGTGATAAGTTGTGAACAGGCCCCTGGCTTGAGCAGATGCTTGTGATTTGAGGGGAGTGCTCATCGCGGCCTGCAGCTTCCTCACAAGGGGAAGAGGAGGGGCAGGCGCTGATCTCTTCTCCCTGACGACCAGTGACGGAACGCGAGGGAACGGCAGGAAGATATGCAGGGGAGGTTTAGGTTGGATGTTAGGAAAAGGTTCTTCACCCAGAGGGGGGTGGAGCACTGGGACAGGCTGACCCTGGAGGCAGTCACGTCACCAAGGCTGACAATATTCAAGAAGCATTTGGACAACGCCCTCAGACCTAGGGTGTGAGTTTTGGGGTTGTCCTGTGCAGGGACAGGAGTGGGACTCGATGATCCTTGTGGGTCCCTTCCAACTCAGGACATGCTCTGATTCTGTGATTTCCCAGGTGGATAAGTAGGTGATAGAGCAGAAGGAATCCCCTGGCTTGTTCACGTGCTTGCGATCTCTCCTGTGCCTGAAGAGGTGATAGGGCAGGGGCAGGACCTGCGCTGTCCCTGGCAGCTCTGTAGCTGTCGGGGCAGGAGCATGGCGCTGGGCCGTGCAGGTGTTTGGGATGCCCCATGTACGTGAGTAGGGGCTAGGGCTGGAGCAGGCCCCTCCTGTGTGCAAGTGCTTATGGTGTCCGAGGTGCCTGAGTAGGGGATGGGGCAGGAGCAGGCCCCTGGCTGGTGCAGGTGCTTGTGAGGTAGCTGCTGTCTGAGTATGGGACTGGGAACGAAGGGACGCCTGGTTTGTAACGGTGCTTGTGTTGTCATGGTTCCCTGCCTATGGGATAGGGCAGGAGGAGGCAGTTGGCTTGTGCAGGTGCTTGTGACATCATATGTGCTTGAGTAGGTGATAGGTTAGGAACTGGCACCTGGCTTGTGCAGCTGCTTGTGATGTCACTGGTGGCTAAGTAGCTGATTGGGTATGAACGGACACCTGGCTGGTGCAGGTGCTTGTGATGCCAGGGGTGGCTCTGCAGCTCTTAGGGTGGGAGTGTGCGCCTGGCTTCTGCAGGTGCTTGTGATGTCACTGGTGGCTGAACAAGCAGGCACCTGGTTTGTGCTGCTGCTTATGTTGTCACTGGTGGCCAAGGAGCTGATAGGGCAGGAGAATTCACCTGGCCTGCGAAGGTCCTTGTGAGGTAAGTGGTGTTTCTCTAGGCATTAGGGCAGGAGCATGCAGGTGGCTTCCACAGGTGCTCGTGGAGGTTTCAGAGCAGGAGCAGGCCGCTGCCTTAGAATGACAGCACCACAGAATATGTCAGGTTGGAAGGGAGCCCTGAGGATCATCGAGTCCAACTCCCTGCTCCTCCCCGGTCTACCTAACACTAAAGCATAGGACTAAGAGCGTCGTCCAGACGCTCCTTGAACTCTGACAGGCTTGGTGCTGTGAGCACTTCCCTGGGGAGCCTGTTGCAGGGACCGAGCACCCTCTCAGTGAAGAACCTTTTCCTAACGTGCAATCTGAACTTCCCCTGACGCAGCTTCATTCCGTTGCCTCGTGTCCTGTCGCTGGTCACCAGAGAGAGGAGATCAGCACCTCCTCCTCCGCTCCCCCCCCCCCCCCCCAAGGAAACTGTAGACTGCCATGAGGTCACCCCTCAGCCTTCTCTTCTCCAAGCTGAACACACCAAGCGACCTCAGCCGCTCCTCGTAAGTCTTGCCCTCGAGACCCTTCACCATCTTGGTTGCCCTCCTCTGGACACACTCCTAGTTTGATGTCCGTCTTCTACTGAGGCGCCCAAAACTGCACCCAGCGCTCGAGGTGGGGCCGCACCAGGGCAGTGTAGAGTGGGACAATCGCCTGCCTCGACCGGCTAGCGGTGCTGTGCTTGATGCACCCCAGGACACGGTTGGCCCCTCTGGCTGCCAGGGCACGCTCTTGACTCCTGTTCAACTTGCCATCAACCCAGACCCCCAGATCTCTTTCGGCAGGGCTGCTCGCCAGCCTCTCGTCCCCCCGTTTGTATGGCTAACCAGGATTACCCCGTCCCAGGGGAGAATCCAGCACTTGCTCTTGATAAACTTCCCATGGTTGGTGATTGCCCAGCTCTCGAGTCTATCCAGATCTCTCTGGAAGGCCTCCCTAGCCTCGAGGGAGACCACAGCTCCTCCTGCTTTAGGATCGTCAGCAAATTTACTTCAGGTACCTTCAACTCCTGTGTCTGGATCATTCCTAAAAACATGAAAGAGCACTGGCCCTAAAATGGAGCCCTGGGGAACCCCACTGGTGACTGTCCACCAGCCTGATGTAAGCCCATTTACTGCAACGCTTTGAGCCCCTTATGGTCCCCAAAGCCTCATCTTGAGGGCCCAAATCCTCCTTTTTAGGGTCCAAACCTCTCCTTTCTTACCCATAGCCTTTCTTCAGGGCTCACAGTTTATTATTGAGGGTCTAAAGCCTCATTTTTTACTGCGTCCAGCTCTGGAGTCCTCAGCCCAGGAAGGACATGGACCTGTTGGAGCGGGTCCAGAGGAGGCCCCAAAACTGATCAGAGGGTGGAACACCTCTGCTCTGAGGAAAGGCTGAAAGAGCTGGGGTCGTTCAGCCTGGCAAAGAGAAGGCTGTGGGGAGACCTTATAGCAGCCTTTCAATACTTCAGGGGGGCCTGCAAGTAAGATGGGGATGGTCTTTTTAGAAAGGTCTGCTGCAAGAGGACAAGGGGGAATGGTTTTAAACTAAAGGAGGGTAGATTTAGACTAAACACCAGAAACAAATTTTTCCACGATGAGGGTGGTGAAACACTGGAACGGGTTGCCCAGAGAGGTGGGAGATGCCCCATCCTTGGAAACGTTCAAGGCCAGGCTGGATGGGGCTCTGAGCAACCTCATCTAGTTGAAGATGTCCCTGCCCATTGCAGGGGGGATGGACTAGATGACCTTTAAAGGTCCCTTCCATCCCAAAGCATTCTATGCTTCTATGATTTTTAGGGCAGAAAGCCTCATTTTTAGGGCAGAAAGCCTCATTTCTGTGGTCCAGAGGCTCAGTTTTAGTTTGCGAAGTCTCCTTTTTGGAGTCCAAAGACACATTTTTACTTCCCAAAGCCTCCTTTTCAGCCTCCAAAGTGGCATTTTTAGGATCCAGCCCGTCCTTTTCTGCTCTGACCGAGCAGCCTTGTCTTCAGCGATGGCCGTCTGTCAGAACAAGGGTGCCGATGGGCACCGGCCATGCCTCGTTGCGCACTGCTGGTGTGTGCCTTGCAGCTTCCAGCTGGCTGCGCCTATTCCCCTGGCACGCTTGTTGGAAACCTCCTGTATTAGCAGAGCATTCAAAATGTCGGGCTGCTGTTACTCCTTGGCTTTTTCTTCTCTTTTTGGGGAGGCATGTGAAGAAAAGAGAAAAAGAGTTGAGGAATAGATCAAACACATGCCTCAGGTTTTATGAGAACACCAAAACCAATGAGCTGACCCATCATCTGCTGTGCCCGAATTGTTGCCATTTTAAAGATGCCAGGATCTTTCAAAGATGCCTAGAAGGGCCTCAACTGATTAAGGAAGGAAAAAGGAAAGAATCTTTGGTCTCATGGGATCAGGGACGTAGCGAGTGTTTTTGGACACAAGGCCTCTTGTGCCACTGACAGTCATTCTGGCTGAGCCGGCGTTGTCACCTTTGGCAAGGCAGCATTTGTGGGTCACTGAAGAGAAGACGATCGTGGAGGTGGTGGCTGAGATTCTGTGATGGCAATTCTTTTGTTCTGGAATTGAAGCCCCAGTTGCCCTCTCGAAGTCTTAGACTACTGAATCTGGAAGTATACAGGGTTTTCTTCCTAAAAATGGAGAGAATTCAGTTCGAGGCAGAGCCTGTTTGGCAGTTTTAGTAGTTTGGGGACAGAGGCCAGTTGGGGGCTGGGGACCGTGGGGCCGGGAGCTGTTTGTGCCCCGTGGCCTTGGCCTGGCGCTGCCAGCTGGGAATGGGCTTTCCAGACTCCTGCTGGAAGGAGCCAGATGTGGGACCTGTGGCCGAGCTGGGGGACAGGGAGCACCCCTGAACCAGCCTCAGGACCTGTGGCAAACCAGCCTTCAGATCAGCTCTTCCCAGCAGGACAGTGCCCAGGAGTAACTGTGAGGGTTGCTGTTCTCCCTCGGGAAGCATGGCCCGCACCAAGCACAGCCAGAGCCGCGCCTGTGCCAGGAGAAGCCTTCAAGCAGAGCCGGGGCTGGTGGTGACAGCTCCCAGCAGCTGTCCAGGTCAGAGAGATGCAGGTAAGATGGCAGAGAGGGGACACCGACTGATGGTCACTTCTCTTGCAGGAAGAGCATTTAACAGCAGGAGGGAGTGTAAGAGACTGAAGTGTTAAGAACAATCGTCTCAAAGCTTGCTTGTGTGTTTGTCTGATAAGACCGGACAGTAGACCACTCTTTAGTCTGACAAGACCCGAGGGCAGACCACTCTTTGGCTTATCAAGTACCACCATCTGGCAAGGAAACTTTTGCAAACTTGCTGAAGCAGCAGGCCATTCTTTGGCTTATGAGGTAGCACCGTTTTGCAAGGAAGCCTGTGCAATCTTGCTGAAGCAGCAGGCCATTCTTTGGCTTATCGGGCACCACCAAGAATAGGACACCAACTGGTATCTGGTCAGGCCTCTTGCCCCACCAGTAGATGTGCATGTGTTGGGTACGTGATGTTGCCCTGGGTAACCAAACGGAAACGAGAGGGCAAACTCCCTCTCCAACACCAGATAAAAGACGGCACAACGAAACCTGAGTGTGGCCATCCACCACTGAAAAACTGAAGACAGGACCAACGGGACGCCGCTGGATCCATGGTGGTGACTATCCTTTGCTTCTCTCTCTCTGGATGCTTGCTTAATTTCCTCCTAATATTTCCTGCCTTTCCTATCGCTTTACTCTTTTATATTTATCCAAATAAAACGTCTGATTGGTGGCATATGACCTCGTTTGTGTCTTAATTTCGCCCTTGGGATCATTACAAACCTTCCCTGAGCCTGACAATCAGACCGGGACTTAACAATACCCCAGTACCAAACACACTTTCTCAAGCTCAATTATCGCATCAATTTTTCCACCAATCTGCCAAAGCTCTTGTGAAACAATTTGCAATCTCTATGGGGGATGCAAAACTCGTTGTGCAAACATGTCCAGACTGTCAACAACAACCATCCCGCCCACTGTTTGCGACAAACCCTAGGGGACTCTCCTCCCTTCAGCTCTGGCAAACTGACGTGACTCATGTACCTGACTTTGGTCGGCAGAGATATGTTCACGTTTCCATAGATACCTACTCCCATGCAATCTGGGCCACTGCAACGACAGGTGAAACTAGCCGGCACGTACAAAGCCATTTCCGAGCTGCCTTTGCAGCGCTTGGTATTCCAAAAGAAATAAAAACAGATAATGGCCCTGCATATGTCAGCCACGCGACACAAAAATTTTTCCACACGTGGGGTATCACTCATAAGACAGGGATACCCCATTCTCCCACAGGGCAAGCTATTATAGAACGTGCACACAGAACCTTAAAAACTCTATTGCAAAGACAAAAAGAGGGGGAAGCTCAGGAATCTCCCCAAAACAGATTAGGAGAAGCTATATATGTACTAAACCGTTTATCGCCGCCTTTTCAACATGAAGATGTCACACCCATAGTCAAACATTTTAAAGCTATGGAGTCGGGAATGGCACATATATCAGAGGAGAAGGCGATGGTAATGATGAAAAATTTAAATACTGGGTGTTGGGAAGGGCCGTATCGGCTACTAACTTGGGGTCGAGGGTATGCTTGTGTCTCAACAGATGTAGGACCTAAGTGGGTACCTGCAAGGTGCATAAGACCAGCTCTTGCATCGGATAACAAGAACCAACAGCAGAAGACACTGAACTCCGAGAAGACTGATGGGGAATGACTTATTAGATAACTCCAAATTAATCCGTAAAGCAATCAAAGATTTGAAGTTAGCAAATTACAAGTCAGTGATGGATTTGATTGGCTGAACCACTTACTAACAAGCTGGGGAATTGGTGGGTGGATAATGTCTCTAATCAAAATAGGTTTGTTCTTGTTACTGATATTTTGCACTATAATAATGATAGTTTCTTGTCTAGTGTCTTGGGTATAGAAAATGCTATAGAACATGATTAAACAAGCTTTTGCGATAGAAAAACAAAAAGGGGGATTTATAAGAATAAGTGAGATTGTGTTTTACTTTGACGAGATGCAGCTGTGCCCTTGAGGCTTGTTACAGGTTCGCAGGAATGCAGCTGTGGCCTTGAGGCTTGTTACACACAAGTCTGTGAAACTCAGAGGCAGAAAAATAAGGATGAGATTGGATACATCCCTGAAGGAAGAATTCGCGTGCACCAGCTTGAAGAACCAATAAGTAATGCTGAAGAGACGCGTGGACAAAAGACAGTAGCCAATGAAATGGGCTTTGCTGGCTCATGAACACTAAATCATATTAAAAAAGGAATAGATTGTAAAAATAAAGGGTCTTTGCTTGTCTACGCCTGAACTCATATACGGAGTCCGTGTCTCATTACCTTCAGCCGAGAATCACACCCTCGGGAGAGACACCGAGTATTTAGTTCAGGTTTGCGCAAAGCTGGGTGCTCGGTGGTTTCCCACAAATCAAGCACGCCCTCATACAAAACTGCAGTGTATTTATCAGGTGACACGATTAGTATCAACCCGCCCAAATTTACACTTAGTGGTTAGTGATTAACATTTCGACACTATTGCTTTACTGGATTGAAATGAGCCTCGCTTGCTATGGAAATTAGCACGCGTGCTCCTTTCGGGGGGGGGGGTGGGGGGGCAGCAAATCTCTTTGGTCCGGAATTGAGTCGGCGGTCGCGATCTCCCCTCGCCACATTTCCCTTTCACCCAGGTTCTGCAGTTTTATCAAACTGCACGCTTCTCTGGCCACCGGCCCGTCTTTGGCGCCAAGATGGTCCCTTTTATCGCTCCCTTTGCTCTTCTTCAAGGCTAGAGCCCTTCATTTCCCACAGTTGCTTACTTCTCCAAACGCTTTCGTATCTTTTAGCTCCCTCCCCAATTCCTTTCCCGAGGCACGAGTGGTTAGCACTTTTGCTAATTGGAAAATGGCTCTTTCTGCAAGACATCCCCCCCACCCCTTCCTCCTGGTGGCTCTAGAGAACTGCTAGCGCAAGACAACGCCATGTCTCCAACAGCCTTGGTGCTCAATGGTTGCTAAAACCACAAGGGAGAGCAGCGGTCGCTAAGACCGCGGGACCAGAGAGTACCAGGAGCGGGGTGGAGGGAGGAAGTCTTTCGAAGGCGGGACGCTCTTGCCTCCCCACACACATGGCCCGGGGGGCGGGACCTGGTAGCACTTCTCTGCGTTTGACTGGTCACCCGTCTGGATTCGACTGCTCTCTCAGCCACTGGTGGAACTGGGACGAGAGAAGGTTCCGGAGGGCCAGAGCCTGAAATCTCTCGAAAGGGACTCTCGCGCTGTCTTGGGCTCGCTCTCTCCACCAACTCCCCGTGTTGGCAGGTGTAGCGCTGGATCCGGGACTGGTGATTCTCCTCTTCATTCCTCTCTCTCTCTGTCTCTCCCTCTCTTTCACTTCTCCTAAGGCTCTTGGGAGGCTGCGAGCACGGTGTCTAGCCGGGCTAGAGCAGAGGGCTAGTCTTTCTTTTTCCCCTTTCTGGGCTGTCGTTCCCCCCGGAGCTGGACGCTGGGTCCAAATGGGGGCTGGATGCTTGAGCCCTGGAGCTCTGGAGGTCATCTTGTCTCGTGCAACCGCCCGGCTCGAGGAGGGTCACCTAGCGCTGGTTGCCCAGCGTCCGCGGGCAGCAGCGTAACTGAGGAGGACGTTTTCCCCAGGATCTGGGGGCATCCGTCACTTCCCTGTGCCTGGCCTCGTGAGTCGCCCAGTCTCCCCTTGCCGTGGAGCAGCGGGGTAGCGAGTGGGCATGGCCCCGGGGCTGGAGAGGGGTGAGGGTGCCCAGGTGCCAGCCCAGCTGCCCGCATGATGCGCCCGTTGTTTTGCGGGGGGAAAAGCACTGTGCCCAGCTGGTGGCCTGGCTGCGGGAGGATAAGCAGGAGAATGAGGTAGGGCCGAAAGGGCTGGGGGAGAGCGGGTGAGTGCCCACGGGCCCTGGGGCGGGGGGGTGGGAGGAGGGCGGCAGCGGGCTCAGGGACTCGGACCCTTCCTTCTCCCAGGTGCTGCGTCAAGAAATGAAGAAACTTGGAAGAGGCACTGGAGGAGGAGGAGGAGGCGTGGTGAGTTGGGCCCCTGGCCCCACACGGCTGTCTCTGCAGCACCGGGAGCGAGGGGGCTGCCAGTGGTGGTGCTAGGCAATGGGGTGGGGGGAATACGCAGCCCGAGGTGTGACAGGGAAGCCCAGTCCCTGCCTGGGGTGCTGAATGTTTGGAAGGGGACCGCCCGCGTGGCCCCCCGGAGGTCTAGAACTCCTCCAAGCAAGCCCTGTTGCCTGCACCAGCATCAGAGGAAGAAGGAAGCAGAGGCGCCGGGGACTGTGCTGCCAGAGGTGGGGGAAGCATAGCGGGTAAGGGGGAGAGCCTGTGCCAGCCCCTGCCCCGGCCAGCGTGGGTCTCCCTGGGGAGAGGGGTCCACGGAGGTGCCAGCCACGCAGGGGCTATACTCCTGCGCGAGGCGGAGGCCAGGGGCACCGTGCAACTCCAGCTGTCCTGACTGCGCAGCAGTGCTTGACAAGCGTCCTCGCTCTGCCTCGACCTGTAGCAAAGGGGCACGCTGGCGAGAAGACGCGGCTTGGTTTATTGGCTGCAGTGAGGGTCCCCACTGGGGCCCCTGGGGTCCGGTCCCGGGCAGTGGGTGGGATGGGCCAGACACCTGCTGCAGCCGACGGGGCTCGCAAGTCCAGGCTGCTGGGGAGCTGCTGGCCGGCTGTGGGCTTTGCAGCGGGGAAGTGCTCGGCATCGGTTTTCCCTGGGCCGGGCTGTTTGCCGGGCTTGCGGAGTATCGTGTCCCACCCTGCGCGAGGGAGCAATGAGAGACGGCTGGGGAGGCAGCCCGTGGGGCTCTCGGAACGGCCCCGTAGGCATCCCGTAGGCAAGATGGGCTTGGGATGCATCCAGCCTGCCCTGTCTCCCATCCCTCTTGTGCCCCACAGGACACTCGGCCTGCTCTTGGTCGGCGGCTTCGCTCTGGCTGCTGCGGTGCTCTACGCCTCCTGCTACGACCCCAAACTCTTCTGCCGCCTGCTGTTGCATGTGCTGCCTGGGGAGACCTACCGCAACCTGGCATATGCCCTGGGAAAGATGGTGCTCAGGGAGGGGCTGCTGCCTTTTTGGCAGCCTGCCCCTCCCCCCAATAAAACCTTTTCTACCTCACCTCCACGGGCTCAGGCGTGTTTGCTGGGGCACAGGGAGAGGGTCTTGCCCCGCGTGCCGGTCCCCGCAGCCCCTCGAGGGCAGGCCCAGCCCCGGCTGCTAGGCACTGGGTGCCGCCACTCTGCCCGTCGCAAGCCAGCTCCCCGCGTGCCAGCCTCACCTGCCCTCCCTCCCTCCCTCCGTCCCCGGAGTATTTATGGCGCTGAATAATCGGGTGGATCCACCGTCTTCTCAGGCCACGGTAGTTTTTTCACTCCGCCATTGGAGCCTGGCAACCATTGAGCAACGTGCAGGCCAACTCCTGTAAGCGTGGCTGAGGCTACTCGGGCTCCAGCAGCCGGGGCCACGTTTACAGGGAGGCCGGCAAACGTTATCACCCACAGCCCCCTAGAGCCCCCAAGCCCCTTCCTTTCCTCCCCACAGCTCCCCGTGACGCCACAGCTGCCACCTGCCTTCCCACTCCGCAGCCCCCGTGGCCCCCACGCCCCTCCTTTCATGCCACAGCCCCCCAGCCCATGCCCTTCTCCCTCCCCACGGTCCCCACGACCCCGGTCTCCCCCTCCTCCCCATGCTCCCATCCCTGGTAGCCCCACAGCCGCCTGGCCCCATCCGCAGCGCTGCTGGCCCCACGGCCCCCTTGCCGGTTGCACCCCATCCCTTACGGCCCATTCGAGCAATCTCTTAGCCGGTGGCCCTGTCCCCAGTGCCCATGGCCCTGCTGACCCCACAGCCACCGGCCGGCACAGCCCCGGCTGCGCCCTGCCACCTTCTCCAGCCGCTCGCAGCTTTCGCTGCCGAGGGGAAAGGCCCTGTCGGATGGAGGCCGGAGCGACCTGGCCTGCCCACTCCTGAACGCAGCGCTGCTGCACGCAGCCGCTCAAAGGGCCAGAGCTGAAGCACGTGGGGCACTGCCTGCCTGCCGCGTGCCCCTGCTGTCCCAAAAGCGGATTCTTTGCCCGGCGTGCAATAGGCCGAGCATCACACCCTCGGGAGAGACGCCGAGTATTTAGTTCAGGTTTGCGCAAAGCTGGGTGCTCGGTGGTTTCCCACAAATCAAGCACGCCCTCATACAAAACTGCAGTGTATTTATCAGGTGACACGATTAGTATCAACCCGCCCAAATTTACACTTAGTGGTTAGTGATTAACATTTCGACACTATTGCTTTACTGGATTGAAATGAGCCTCGCTTGCTATGGAAATTAGCACGCGTGCTCCTTTCGGGGGGGGGTGGGGGGGCAGCAAATCTCTTTGGTCCGGAATTGAGTCGGCGGTCGCGATCTCCCCTCGCCACATTTCCCTTTCACCCAGGTTCTGCAGTTTTATCAAACTGCACGCTTCTCTGGCCACCGGCCCGTCTTTGGCGCCAAGATGGTCCCTTTTATCGCTCCCTTTGCTCTTCTTCAAGGCTAGAGCCCTTCATTTCCCACAGTTGCTTACTTCTCCAAACGCTTTCGTATCTTTTAGCTCCCTCCCCAATTCCTTTCCCGAGGCACAAGTGGTTAGCACTTTTGCTAATTGGAAAATGGCTCTTTCTGCAAGACATCCCCCCCACCCCTTCCTCCTGGTGGCTCTAGAGAACTGCTAGCGCAAGACAACGCCATGTCTCCAACAGCCTTGGTGCTCAATGGTTGCTAAAACCACAAGGGAGAGCAGCGGTCGCTAAGACCGCGGGACCAGAGAGTACCAGGAGCGGGGGGGGGAGGGAGGAAGTCTTTCGAAGGCGGGACGCTCTTGCCTCCCCACACACATGGCCCGGGGGGCGGGACCTGGTAGCACTTCTCTGCGTTTGACTGGTCACCCGTCTGGATTCGACTGCTCTCTCAGCCACTGGCGGAACTGGGACGAGAGAAGGTTCCGGAGGGCCAGAGCCTGAAATCTCTCGAAAGGGACTCTCGCGCTGTCTTGGGCTCTCTCTCTCCACCAACTCCCCGTGTTGGCAGGTGTAGCGCTGGATCCGGGACTGGTGATTCTCCTCTTCATTCCTCTTCCTCTCTCTCTCTCCCTCTCTTTCACTTCTCCTAAGGCTCTTGGGAGGCTGCAAGCACGGTGTCTAGCCGGGCTAGAGCAGAGGGCTAGTCTTTCTTTTTCCCCTTTCTGGGCTGTCGTTCCCCCCGGAGCTGGACGCTGGGTCCAAATGGGGGCTGGATGCTTGAGCCCTGGAGCTCTGGAGGTCATCTTGTCTCGTGCAACCGCCCGGCTCGAGGAGGGTCACCTAGCGCTGGTTGCCCAGCGTCCGCGGGCAGCAGCGTAACTGAGGAGGACGTTTTCCCCAGGATCTGGGGGCATCCGTCACTTCCCTGTGCCTGGCCTCGTGAGTCGCCCAGTCTCCCAGTGCCGTGGAGCAGCGGGGTAGCGAGTGGGCATGGCCCCGGGGCTGGAGAGGGGTGAGGGTGCCCAGGTGCCAGCCCAGCTGCCCGCATGATGCGCCCGTTGTTTTGCGGGGGGAAAAGCACTATGCCCAGCTGGTGGCCTGGCTGCGGGAGGATAAGCAGGAGAATGAGGTAGGGCCGAAAGGGCTGGGGGAGAGCGGGTGAGTGCCCACGGGCCCTGGGGCGGGGGGGTGGGAGGAGGGCGGCAGCGGGCTCAGGGACTCGGACCCTTCCTTCTCCCAGGTGCTGCGTCAAGAAATGAAGAAACTTGGAAGAGGCACTGGAGGAGGAGGAGGAGGCGTGGTGAGTTGGGCCCCTGGCCCCACACGGCTGTCTCTGCAGCACCGGGAGCGAGGGGGCTGCCAGTGGTGGTGCTAGGCAATGGGGTGGGGGGAATACGCAGCCCGAGGTGTGACAGGGAAGCCCAGTCCCTGCCTGGGGTGCTGAATGTTTGGAAGGGGACCGCCCGCGTGGCCCCCCGGAGGTCTAGAACTCCTCCAAGCAAGCCCTGTTGCCTGCACCAGCATCAGAGGAAGAAGGAAGCAGAGGCGCCGGGGACTGTGCTGCCAGAGGTGGGGGAAGCATAGCGGGTAAGGGGGAGAGCCTGTGCCAGCCCCTGCCCCGGCCAGCGTGGGTCTCCCTGGGGAGAGGGGTCCACGGAGGTGCCAGCCACGCAGGGGCTATACTCCTGCGCGAGGCGGAGGCCAGGGGCACCGTGCAACTCCAGCTGTCCTGACTGCGCAGCAGTGCTTGACAAGCGTCCTCGCTCTGCCTCGACCTGTAGCAAAGGGGCACGCTGGCGAGAAGACGCGGCTTGGTTTATTGGCTGCAGTGAGGGTCCCCACTGGGGCCCCTGGGGTCCGGTCCCGGGCAGTGGGTGGGATGGGCCAGACACCTGCTGCAGCCGATGGGGCTCGCAAGTCCAGGCTGCTGGGGAGCTGCTGGCCGGCTGTGGGCTTTGCAGCGGGGAAGTGCTCGGCATCGGTTTTCCCTGGGCCGGGCTGTTTGCCGGGCTTGCGGAGTATCGTGTCCCACCCTGCGCGAGGGAGCAATGAGAGACGGCTGGGGAGGCAGCCCGTGGGGCTCTCGGAACGGCCCCGTAGGCATCCCGTAGGCAAGACGGGCTTGGGATGCATCCAGCCTGCCCTGTCTCCCATCCCTCTTGTGCCCCACAGGACACTCGGCCTGCTCTTGGTCAGCGGCTTCGCTCTGGCTGCTGCGGTGCTCTACGCCTCCTGCTACGACCCCAAACTCTTCTGCCGCCTGCTGTTGCATGTGCTGCCTGGGGAGACCTACCGCAACCTGGCATATGCCCTGGGAAAGATGGTGCTCAGGGAGGGGCTGCTGCCTTTTTGGCAGCCTGCCCCTCCCCCCAATAAAACCTTTTCTACCTCACCTCCACGGGCTCAGGCGTGTTTGCTGGGGCACAGGGAGAGGGTCTTGCCCCGCGTGCCGGTCCCCGCAGCCCCTCGAGGGCAGGCCCAGCCCCGGCTGCTAGGCACTGGGTGCCGCCACTCTGCCCGTCGCAAGCCAGCTCCCCGCGTGCCAGCCTCACCTGCCCTCCCTCCCTCCCTCCGTCCCCGGAGTATTTATGGCGCTGAATAATCGGGTGGATCCACCGTCTTCTCAGGCCACGGTAGTTTTTTCACTCCGCCATTGGAGCCTGGCAACCATTGAGCAACGTGCAGGCCAACTCCTGTAAGCGTGGCTGAGGCTACTCGGGCTCCAGCAGCCGGGGCCACGTTTACAGGGAGGCCGGCAAACGTTATCACCCACAGCCCCCTAGAGCCCCCAAGCCCCTTCCTTTCCTCCCCACAGCTCCCCGTGACGCCACAGCTGCCACCTGCCTTCCCACTCCGCAGCCCCCGTGGCCCCCACGCCCCTCCTTTCATGCCACAGCCCCCCAGCCCATGCCCTTCTCCCTCCCCACGGTCCCCACGACCCCGGTCTCCCCCTCCTCCCCATGCTCCCATCCCTGGTAGCCCCACAGCCGCCTGGCCCCATCCGCAGCGCTGCTGGCCCCACGGCCCCCTTGCCGGTTGCACCCCATCCCTTACGGCCCATTCGAGCAATCTCTTAGCCGGTGGCCCTGTCCCCAGTGCCCATGGCCCTGCTGACCCCACAGCCACCGGCCGGCACAGCCCCGGCTGCGCCCTGCCACCTTCTCCAGCCGCTCGCAGCTTTCGCTGCCGAGGGGAAAGGCCCTGTCGGATGGAGGCCGGAGCGACCTGGCCTGCCCACTCCTGAACGCAGCGCTGCTGCACGCAGCCGCTCAAAGGGCCAGAGCTGAAGCACGTGGGGCACTGCCTGCCTGCCGCGTGCCCCTGCTGTCCCAAAAGCGGATTCTTTGCCCGGCGTGCAATAGGCCGAGCATCACACCCTCGGGAGAGACGCCGAGTATTTAGTTCAGGTTTGCGCAAAGCTGGGTGCTCGGTGGTTTCCCACAAATCAAGCACGCCCTCATACAAAACTGCAGTGTATTTATCAGGTGACACGATTAGTATCAACCCGCCCAAATTTACACTTAGTGGTTAGTGATTAACATTTTGACACTATTGCTTTACTGGATTGAAATGAGCCTCGCTTGCTATGGAAATTAGCACGCGTGCTCCTTTCGGGGGGGGGGTGGGGGGGCAGCAAATCTCTTTGGTCCGGAATTGAGTCGGCGGTCGCGATCTCCCCTCACCACATTTCCCTTTCACCCAGGTTCTGCAGTTTTATCAAACTGCACGCTTCTCTGGCCACCGGCCCGTCTTTGGCGCCAAGATGGTCCCTTTTATCGCTCCCTTTGCTCTTCTTCAAGGCTAGAGCCCTTCATTTCCCACAGTTGCTTACTTCTCCAAACGCTTTCGTATCTTTTAGCTCCCTCCCCAATTCCTTTCCCGAGGCACAAGTGGTTAGCACTTTTGCTAATTGGAAAATGGCTCTTTCTGCAAGACATCCCCCCCACCCCTTCCTCCTGGTGGCTCTAGAGAACTGCTAGCGCAAGACAACGCCATGTCTCCAACAGCCTTGGTGCTCAATGGTTGCTAAAACCACAAGGGAGAGCAGCGGTCGCTAAGACCGCGGGACCAGAGAGTACCAGGAGCGGGGGGGGGAGGGAGGAAGTCTTTCGAAGGCGGGACGCTCTTGCCTCCCCACACACATGGCCCGGGGGGCGGGACCTGGTAGCACTTCTCTGCGTTTGACTGGTCACCCGTCTGGATTCGACTGCTCTCTCAGCCACTGGCGGAACTGGGACGAGAGAAGGTTCCGGAGGGCCAGAGCCTGAAATCTCTCGAAAGGGACTCTCGCGCTGTCTTGGGCTCTCTCTCTCCACCAACTCCCCGTGTTGGCAGGTGTAGCGCTGGATCCGGGACTGGTGATTCTCCTCTTCATTCCTCTTCCTCTCTCTCTCTCCCTCTCTTTCACTTCTCCTAAGGCTCTTGGGAGGCTGCAAGCACGGTGTCTAGCCGGGCTAGAGCAGAGGGCTAGTCTTTCTTTTTCCCCTTTCTGGGCTGTCGTTCCCCCCGGAGCTGGACGCTGGGTCCAAATGGGGGCTGGATGCTTGAGCCCTGGAGCTCTGGAGGTCATCTTGTCTCGTGCAACCGCCCGGCTCGAGGAGGGTCACCTAGCGCTGGTTGCCCAGCGTCCGCGGGCAGCAGCGTAACTGAGGAGGACGTTTTCCCCAGGATCTGGGGGCATCCGTCACTTCCCTGTGCCTGGCCTCGTGAGTCGCCCAGTCTCCCAGTGCCGTGGAGCAGCGGGGTAGCGAGTGGGCATGGCCCCGGGGCTGGAGAGGGGTGAGGGTGCCCAGGTGCCAGCCCAGCTGCCCGCATGATGCGCCCGTTGTTTTGCGGGGGGAAAAGCCCTATGCCCAGCTGGTGGCCTGGCTGCGGGAGGATAAGCAGGAGAATGAGGTAGGGCCGAAAGGGCTGGGGGAGAGCGGGTGAGTGCCCACGGGCCCTGGGGCGGGGGGGTGGGAGGAGGGCGGCAGCGGGCTCAGGGACTCGGACCCTTCCTTCTCCCAGGTGCTGCGTCAAGAAATGAAGAAACTTGGAAGAGGCACTGGAGGAGGAGGAGGAGGCGTGGTGAGTTGGGCCCCTGGCCCCACACGGCTGTCTCTGCAGCACCGGGAGCGAGGGGGCTGCCAGTGGTGGTGCTAGGCAATGGGGTGGGGGGAATACGCAGCCCGAGGTGTGACAGGGAAGCCCAGTCCCTGCCTGGGGTGCTGAATGTTTGGAAGGGGACCGCCCGCGTGGCCCCCCGGAGGTCTAGAACTCCTCCAAGCAAGCCCTGTTGCCTGCACCAGCATCAGAGGAAGAAGGAAGCAGAGGCGCCGGGGACTGTGCTGCCAGAGGTGGGGGAAGCATAGCGGGTAAGGGGGAGAGCCTGTGCCAGCCCCTGCCCCGGCCAGCGTGGGTCTCCCTGGGGAGAGGGGTCCACGGAGGTGCCAGC
This sequence comes from Platalea leucorodia, assembly GCF_965183815.1. Classification (NCBI taxonomy): domain Eukaryota; kingdom Metazoa; phylum Chordata; class Aves; order Pelecaniformes; family Threskiornithidae; genus Platalea; species Platalea leucorodia. Next base: position 634,669 of record NW_028121456.1, read on the forward strand.
CACGCAGGGGCTATACTCCTGCGCGAGGCGGAGGCCAGGGGCACCGTGCAACTCCAGCTGTCCTGACTGCGCAGCAGTGCTTGACAAGCGTCCTCGCTCTGCCTCGACCTGTAGCAAAGGGGCACGCTGGCGAGAAGACGCGGCTTGGTTTATTGGCTGCAGTGAGGGTCCCCACTGGGGCCCCTGGGGTCCGGTCCCGGGCAGTGGGTGGGATGGGCCAGACACCTGCTGCAGCCGACGGGGCTCGCAAGTCCAGGCTGCTGGGGAGCTGCTGGCCGGCTGTGGGCTTTGCAGCGGGGAAGTGCTCGGCATCGGTTTTCCCTGGGCCGGGCTGTTTGCCGGGCTTGCGGAGTATCGTGTCCCACCCTGCGCGAGGGAGCAATGAGAGACGGCTGGGGAGGCAGCCCGTGGGGCTCTCGGAACGGCCCCGTAGGCATCCCGTAGGCAAGATGGGCTTGGGATGCATCCAGCCTGCCCTGTCTCCCATCCCTCTTGTGCCCCACAGGACACTCGGCCTGCTCTTGGTCGGCGGCTTCGCTCTGGCTGCTGCGGTGCTCTACGCCTCCTGCTACGACCCCAAACTCTTCTGCCGCCTGCTGTTGCATGTGCTGCCTGGGGAGACCTACCGCAACCTGGCATATGCCCTGGGAAAGATGGTGCTCAGGGAGGGGCTGCTGCCTTTTTGGCAGCCTGCCCCTCCCCCCAATAAAACCTTTTCTACCTCACCTCCACGGGCTCAGGCGTGTTTGCTGGGGCACAGGGAGAGGGTCTTGCCCCGCGTGCCGGTCCCCGCAGCCCCTCGAGGGCAGGCCCAGCCCCGGCTGCTAGGCACTGGGTGCCGCCACTCTGCCCGTCGCAAGCCAGCTCCCCGCGTGCCAGCCTCACCTGCCCTCCCTCCCTCCCTCCGTCCCCGGAGTATTTATGGCGCTGAATAATCGGGTGGATCCACCGTCTTCTCAGGCCACGGTAGTTTTTTCACTCCGCCATTGGAGCCTGGCAACCATTGAGCAACGTGCAGGCCAACTCCTGTAAGCGTGGCTGAGGCTACTCGGGCTCCAGCAGCCGGGGCCACGTTTACAGGGAGGCCGGCAAACGTTATCACCCACAGCCCCCTAGAGCCCCCAAGCCCCTTCCTTTCCTCCCCACAGCTCCCCGTGACGCCACAGCTGCCACCTGCCTTCCCACTCCGCAGCCCCCGTGGCCCCCACGCCCCTCCTTTCATGCCACAGCCCCCCAGCCCATGCCCTTCTCCCTCCCCACGGTCCCCACGACCCCGGTCTCCCCCTCCTCCCCATGCTCCCATCCCTGGTAGCCCCACAGCCGCCTGGCCCCATCCGCAGCGCTGCTGGCCCCACGGCCCCCTTGCCGGTTGCACCCCATCCCTTACGGCCCATTCGAGCAATCTCTTAGCCGGTGGCCCTGTCCCCAGTGCCCATGGCCCTGCTGACCCCACAGCCACCGGCCGGCACAGCCCCGGCTGCGCCCTGCCACCTTCTCCAGCCGCTCGCAGCTTTCGCTGCCGAGGGGAAAGGCCCTGTCGGATGGAGGCCGGAGCGACCTGGCCTGCCCACTCCTGAACGCAGCGCTGCTGCACGCAGCCGCTCAAAGGGCCAGAGCTGAAGCACGTGGGGCACTGCCTGCCTGCCGCGTGCCCCTGCTGTCCCAAAAGCGGATTCTTTGCCCGGCGTGCAATAGGCCGAGCATCACACCCTCGGGAGAGACGCCGAGTATTTAGTTCAGGTTTGCGCAAAGCTGGGTGCTCGGTGGTTTCCCACAAATCAAGCACGCCCTCATACAAAACTGCAGTGTATTTATCAGGTGACACGATTAGTATCAACCCGCCCAAATTTACACTTAGTGGTTAGTGATTAACATTTCGACACTATTGCTTTACTGGATTGAAATGAGCCTCGCTTGCTATGGAAATTAGCACGCGTGCTCCTTTCGGGGGGGGGTGGGGGGGCAGCAAATCTCTTTGGTCCGGAATTGAGTCGGCGGTCGCGATCTCCCCTCGCCACATTTCCCTTTCACCCAGGTTCTGCAGTTTTATCAAACTGCACGCTTCTCTGGCCACCGGCCCGTCTTTGGCGCCAAGATGGTCCCTTTTATCGCTCCCTTTGCTCTTCTTCAAGGCTAGAGCCCTTCATTTCCCACAGTTGCTTACTTCTCCAAACGCTTTCGTATCTTTTAGCTCCCTCCCCAATTCCTTTCCCGAGGCACAAGTGGTTAGCACTTTTGCTAATTGGAAAATGGCTCTTTCTGCAAGACATCCCCCCCACCCCTTCCTCCTGGTGGCTCTAGAGAACTGCTAGCGCAAGACAACGCCATGTCTCCAACAGCCTTGGTGCTCAATGGTTGCTAAAACCACAAGGGAGAGCAGCGGTCGCTAAGACCGCGGGACCAGAGAGTACCAGGAGCGGGGGGGGGAGGGAGGAAGTCTTTCGAAGGCGGGACGCTCTTGCCTCCCCACACACATGGCCCGGGGGGCGGGACCTGGTAGCACTTCTCTGCGTTTGACTGGTCACCCGTCTGGATTCGACTGCTCTCTCAGCCACTGGCGGAACTGGGACGAGAGAAGGTTCCGGAGGGCCAGAGCCTGAAATCTCTCGAAAGGGACTCTCGCGCTGTCTTGGGCTCTCTCTCTCCACCAACTCCCCGTGTTGGCAGGTGTAGCGCTGGATCCGGGACTGGTGATTCTCCTCTTCATTCCTCTTCCTCTCTCTCTCTCCCTCTCTTTCACTTCTCCTAAGGCTCTTGGGAGGCTGCAAGCACGGTGTCTAGCCGGGCTAGAGCAGAGGGCTAGTCTTTCTTTTTCCCCTTTCTGGGCTGTCGTTCCCCCCGGAGCTGGACGCCGGGTCCAAATGGGGGCTGGATGCTTGAGCCCTGGAGCTCTGGAGGTCATCTTGTCTCGTGCAACCGCCCGGCTCGAGGAGGGTCACCTAGCGCTGGTTGCCCAGCGTCCGCGGGCAGCAGCGTAACTGAGGAGGACGTTTTCCCCAGGATCTGGGGGCATCCGTCACTTCCCTGTGCCTGGCCTCGTGAGTCGCCCAGTCTCCCAGTGCCGTGGAGCAGCGGGGTAGCGAGTGGGCATGGCCCCGGGGCTGGAGAGGGGTGAGGGTGCCCAGGTGCCAGCCCAGCTGCCCGCATGATGCGCCCGTTGTTTTGCGGGGGGAAAAGCACTATGCCCAGCTGGTGGCCTGGCTGCGGGAGGATAAGCAGGAGAATGAGGTAGGGCCGAAAGGGCTGGGGGAGAGCGGGTGAGTGCCCACGGGCCCTGGGGCGGGGGGGTGGGAGGAGGGCGGCAGCGGGCTCAGGGACTCGGACCCTTCCTTCTCCCAGGTGCTGCGTCAAGAAATGAAGAAACTTGGAAGAGGCACTGGAGGAGGAGGAGGAGGCGTGGTGAGTTGGGCCCCTGGCCCCACACGGCTGTCTCTGCAGCACCGGGAGCGAGGGGGCTGCCAGTGGTGGTGCTAGGCAATGGGGTGGGGGGAATACGCAGCCCGAGGTGTGACAGGGAAGCCCAGTCCCTGCCTGGGGTGCTGAATGTTTGGAAGGGGACCGCCCGCGTGGCCCCCCGGAGGTCTAGAACTCCTCCAAGCAAGCCCTGTTGCCTGCACCAGCATCAGAGGAAGAAGGAAGCAGAGGCGCCGGGGACTGTGCTGCCAGAGGTGGGGGAAGCATAGCGGGTAAGGGGGAGAGCCTGTGCCAGCCCCTGCCCCGGCCAGCGTGGGTCTCCCTGGGGAGAGGGGTCCACGGAGGTGCCAGCCACGCAGGGGCTATACTCCTGCGCGAGGCGGAGGCCAGGGGCACCGTGCAACTCCAGCTGTCCTGACTGCGCAGCAGTGCTTGACAAGCGTCCTCGCTCTGCCTCGACCTGTAGCAAAGGGGCACGCTGGCGAGAAGACGCGGCTTGGTTTATTGGCTGCAGTGAGGGTCCCCACTGGGGCCCCTGGGGTCCGGTCCCGGGCAGTGGGTGGGATGGGCCAGACACCTGCTGCAGCCGACGGGGCTCGCAAGTCCAGGCTGCTGGGGAGCTGCTGGCCGGCTGTGGGCTTTGCAGCGGGGAAGTGCTCGGCATCGGTTTTCCCTGGGCCGGGCTGTTTGCCGGGCTTGCGGAGTATCGTGTCCCACCCTGCGCGAGGGAGCAATGAGAGACGGCTGGGGAGGCAGCCCGTGGGGCTCTCGGAACGGCCCCGTAGGCATCCCGTAGGCAAGACGGGCTTGGGATGCATCCAGCCTGCCCTGTCTCCCATCCCTCTTGTGCCCCACAGGACACTCGGCCTGCTCTTGGTCAGCGGCTTCGCTCTGGCTGCTGCGGTGCTCTACGCCTCCTGCTACGACCCCAAACTCTTCTGCCGCCTGCTGTTGCATGTGCTGCCTGGGGAGACCTACCGCAACCTGGCATATGCCCTGGGAAAGATGGTGCTCAGGGAGGGGCTGCTGCCTTTTTGGCAGCCTGCCCCTCCCCCCAATAAAACCTTTTCTACCTCACCTCCACGGGCTCAGGCGTGTTTGCTGGGGCACAGGGAGAGGGTCTTGCCCCGCGTGCCGGTCCCCGCAGCCCCTCGAGGGCAGGCCCAGCCCCGGCTGCTAGGCACTGGGTGCCGCCACTCTGCCCGTCGCAAGCCAGCTCCCCGCGTGCCAGCCTCACCTGCCCTCCCTCCCTCCCTCCGTCCCCGGAGTATTTATGGCGCTGAATAATCGGGTGGATCCACCGTCTTCTCAGGCCACGGTAGTTTTTTCACTCCGCCATTGGAGCCTGGCAACCATTGAGCAACGTGCAGGCCAACTCCTGTAAGCGTGGCTGAGGCTACTCGGGCTCCAGCAGCCGGGGCCACGTTTACAGGGAGGCCGGCAAACGTTATCACCCACAGCCCCCTAGAGCCCCCAAGCCCCTTCCTTTCCTCCCCACAGCTCCCCGTGACGCCACAGCTGCCACCTGCCTTCCCACTCCGCAGCCCCCGTGGCCCCCACGCCCCTCCTTTCATGCCACAGCCCCCCAGCCCATGCCCTTCTCCCTCCCCACGGTCCCCACGACCCCGGTCTCCCCCTCCTCCCCATGCTCCCATCCCTGGTAGCCCCACAGCCGCCTGGCCCCATCCGCAGCGCTGCTGGCCCCACGGCCCCCTTGCCGGTTGCACCCCATCCCTTACGGCCCATTCGAGCAATCTCTTAGCCGGTGGCCCTGTCCCCAGTGCCCATGGCCCTGCTGACCCCACAGCCACCGGCCGGCACAGCCCCGGCTGCGCCCTGCCACCTTCTCCAGCCGCTCGCAGCTTTCGCTGCCGAGGGGAAAGGCCCTGTCGGATGGAGGCCGGAGCGACCTGGCCTGCCCACTCCTGAACGCAGCGCTGCTGCACGCAGCCGCTCAAAGGGCCAGAGCTGAAGCACGTGGGGCGCTGCCTGCCTGCCGCGTGCCCCTGCTGTCCCAAAAGCGGATTCTTTGCCCGGCGTGCAATAGGCCGAGCATCACACCCTCGGGAGAGACGCCGAGTATTTAGTTCAGGTTTGCGCAAAGCTGGGTGCTCGGTGGTTTCCCACAAATCAAGCACGCCCTCATACAAAACTGCAGCGTATTTATCAGGTGACATGATTAGTATCAACCCGCCCAAATTTACACTTAGTGGTTAGTGATTAACATTTCGACACTATTGCTTTACTGGATTGAAATGAGCCTCGCTTGCTATGGAAATTAGCACGCGTGCTCCTTTCGGGTGGGGGGTGGGGGGGGCAGCAAATCTCTTTGGTCCGGAATTGAGTCGGCGGTCGCGATCTCCCCTCGCCACATTTCCCTTTCACCCAGGTTCTGCAGTTTTACCAAACTGCACGCTTCTCTGGCCACCGGCCCGTCTTTGGCGCCAAGATGGTCCCTTTTATCGCTCCCTTTGCTCTTCTTCAAGGCTAGAGCCCTTCATTTCCCACAGTTGCTTACTTCTCCAAACGCTTTCGTATCTTTTAGCTCCCTCCCCAATTCCTTTCCCGAGGCACAAGTGGTTAGCACTTTTGCTAATTGGAAAATGGCTCTTTCTGCAAGGCATCCCCCCCACCCCTTCCTCCTGGTGGCTCTAGAGAACTGCTAGCGCAAGACAACGCCATGTCTCCAACAGCCTTGGTGCTCAATGGTTGCTAAAACCACAAGGGAGAGCAGCGGTCGCTAAGACCGCAGGACCAGAGAGTACCAGGAGCGGGGGGGAGGGAGGAAGTCTTTCGAAGGCGGGACGCTCTTGCCTCCCCACACACATGGCCCGGGGGGCGGGACCTGGTAGCACTTCTCTGCGTTTGACTGGTCACCCGTCTGGATTCGACTGCTCTCTCAGCCACTGGCGGAACTGGGACGAGAGAAGGTTCCGGAGGGCCAGAGCCTGAAATCGCTAAACAGGGACTCTCGCGCTGTCTTGGGCTCTCTCTCTCCACCAACTCCCCGTGTTGGCAGGTGTAGCGCTGGATCCGGGACTGGTGATTCTCCTCTTCATTCCTCTCTCTCTCTCTCTCTCCCCCTCTCTTTCACTTCTCCTAAGGCTCTTGGGAGGCTGCAAGCACGGTGTCTAGCCGGGCTAGAGCAGAGGGCTAGTCTTTCTTTTTCCCCTTTCTGGGCTGTCGTTCCCCCCGGAGCTGGACGCCGGGTCCAAATGGGGGCTGGATGCTTGAGCCCTGGAGCTCTGGAGGTCATCTTGTCTCGTGCAACCGCCCGGCTCGAGGAGGGTCACCTAGCGCTGGTTGCCCAGCGTCCGCGGGCAGCAGCGTAACTGAGGAGGACGTTTTCCCCAGGATCTGGGGGCATCCGTCACTTCCCTGTGCCTGGCCTCGTGAGTCGCCCAGTCTCCCCTTGCCGTGGAGCAGCGGGGTAGCGAGTGGGCATGGCCCCGGGGCTGGAGAGGGGGGAGGGTGCCCAGGTGCCAGCCCAGCTGCCCGCATGATGCGCCCGTTGTTTTGCGGGGGGAAAAGCACTATGCCCAGCTGGTGGCCTGGCTGCGGGAGGATAAGCAGGAGAATGAGGTAGGGCCGAAAGGGCTGGGGGAGAGCGGGTGAGTGCCCATGGGCCCTGGGGCGGGGGGGTGGGAGGAGGGCGGCAGCGGGCTCAGGGACTCGGACCCTTCCTTCTCCCAGGTGCTGCGTCAAGAAATGAAGAAACTTGAAGAGGCACTGGAGGAGGAGGAGGAGGCGTGGTGAGTTGGGCCCCTGGCCCCACACGGCTGTCTCTGCAGCACCGGGAGCGAGGGGGCTGCCAGTGGTGGTGCTAGGCAATGGGGTGGGGGGAATACGCAGCCCGAGGTGTGACAGGGAAGCCCAGTCCCTGCCTGGGGTGCTGAATGTTTGGAAGGGGACCGCCCGCGTGGCCCCCCTGGAGGTCTAGAACTCCTCCAAGCGAGCCCTGTTGCCTGCACCAGCATCAGAGGAAGAAGGAGGCAGAGGCGCCGGGGACTGTGCTGCCAGAGGTGGGGGAAGCATAGCGGGTAAGGGGGAGAGCCTGTGCCAGCCCCTGCCCCGGCCAGCGTGGGTCTCCCTGGGGAGAGGGGTCCACGGAGGTGCCAGCCACGCAGGGGCTATACTCCTGCGCGAGGCGGAGGCCAGGGGCACCGTGCAACTCCAGCTGTCCTGACTGCGCAGCAGTGCTTGACAAGCGTCCTCGCTCTGCCTCGACCTGTAGCAAAGGGACACGCTGGCGAGAAGACGCGGCTTGGTTTATTGGCTGCAGTGAGGGTCCCCACTGGGTCCCCTGGGGTCCGGTCCCGGGCAGTGGGTGGGATGGGCCAGACACCTGCTGCAGCCGACGGGGCTCGCAAGTCCAGGCTGCTGGGGAGCTGCTGGCCGGCTGTGGGCTTTGCAGCGGGGAAGTGCTCGGCATCGGTTTTCCCTGGGCCGGGCTGTTTGCCGGGCTTGCGGAGTATCGTGTGCCACCCTGCGCGAGGGAGCAATGAGAGGCGGCTGGGGAGGCAGCCCGTGGGGCTCTCGGAACAGCCCCGTAGGCATCCCGTAAGCAAGACGGGCTTGGGATGCATCCAGCCTGCCCTGTCTCCCATCCCTCTTGTGCCCCACAGGACACTCGGCCTGCTCTTGGTCGGCGGCTTCGCTCTGGCTGCTGCGGTGCTCTACGCCTCCTGCTACGACCCCAAACTCTTCTGCCGCCTGCTGTTGCATGTGCTGCCTGGGGAGACCTACCGCAACCTGGCATATGCCCTGGGAAAGATGGTGCTCAGGGAGGGGCTGCTGCCTTTTTGGCAGCCTGCCCCTCCCCCCAATAAAACCTTTTCTACCTCACCTCCACGGGCTCAGGCGTGTTTGCTGGGGCACAGGGAGAGGGTCTTGCCCCGCGTGCCGGTCCCCGCAGCCCCTCGAGGGCAGGCCCAGCCCCGGCTGCTAGGCACTGGGTGCCGCCACTCTGCCCGTCGCAAGCCAGCTCCCCGCGTGCCAGCCTCACCTGCCCTCCCTCCCTCCCTCCGTCCCCGGAGTATTTATGGCGCTGAATAATCGGGTGGATCCACCGTCTTCTCAGGCCACGGTAGTTTTTTCACTCCGCCATTGGAGCCTGGCAACCATTGAGCAACGTGCAGGCCAACTCCTGTAAGCGTGGCTGAGGCTACTCAGGCTCCAGCAGCCGGGGCCACGTTTACAGGGAGGCCGGCAAACGTTATCACCCACAGCCCCCTAGAGCCCCCAAGCCCCTTCCTTTCCTCCCCACAGCTCCCCATGACGCCACAGCTGCCACCTGCCTTCCCACTCCGCAGCCCCTGTGGCCCCCACGCCCCTCCTTTCATGCCACAGCCCCCCAGCCCATGCCCTTCTCCCTCCCCACGGTCCCCACGACCCCGGTCTGCCCCTCCTCCCCATGCTTCCATCCCTGGTAGCCCCACAGCCGCCTGGCCCCATCCGCAGCGCTGCTGGCCCCACGGACCCGTTGCCGGTTGCACCCCATCCCTTACGGCCCATTCTAGCAATCTCTTAGCCGGTGGCCCTGTCCCCAGTGCCCATGGCCCTGCTGACCCCACAGCCACCGGCCGGCACAGCCCCGGCTGCGCCCTGCCACCTTCTCCAGCCGCTCGCAGCTTTCGCTGCCGAGGGGAAAGGCCCTGTCGGATGGAGGCCGGAGCGACCTGGCCTGCCCACTCCTGAACGCAGCGCTGCTGCACGCAGCCGCTCAAAGGGCCAGAGCTGAAGCACGTGGGGCGCTGCCTGCCTGCCGCGTGCCCCTGCTGTCCCAAAAGCGGATTCTTTGCCCGGCGTGCAATAGGCCGAGCATCACACCCTCGGGAGAGACGCCGAGTATTTAGTTCAGGTTTGCGCAAAGCTGGGTGCTCGGTGGTTTCCCACAAATCAAGCACGCCCTCATACAAAACTGCAGCGTATTTATCAGGTGACATGATTAGTATCAACCCGCCCAAATTTACACTTAGTGGTTAGTGATTAACATTTCGACACTATTGCTTTACTGGATTGAAATGAGCCTCGCTTGCTATGGAAATTAGCACGCGTGCTCCTTTCGGGTGGGGGGTGGGGGGGGGCAGCAAATCTCTTTGGTCCGGAATTGAGTCGGCGGTCGCGATCTCCCCTCGCCACATTTCCCTTTCACCCAGGTTCTGCAGTTTTATCAAACTGCACGCTTCTCTGGCCACCGGCCCGTCTTTGGCGCCAAGATGGTCCCTTTTATCGCTCCCTTTGCTCTTCTTCAAGCCTAGAGCCCTTCATTTCCCACAGTTGCTTACTTCTCCAAACGCTTTCGTATCTTTTAGCTCCCTCCCCAATTCCTTTCCCGAGGCACAAGTGGTTAGCACTTTTGCTAATTGGAAAATGGCTCTTTCTGCAAGACATCCCCCCCACCCCTTCCTCCTGGTGGCTCTAGAGAACTGCTAGCGCAAGACAACGCCATGTCTCCAACAGCCTTGGTGCTCAATGGTTGCTAAAACCACAAGGGAGAGCAGCGGTCGCTAAGACCGCGGGACCAGAGAGTACCAGGAGCAGGGGGGAGGGAGGAAGTCTTTCGAAGGCGGGACGCTCTTGCCTCCCCACACACATGGCCCGGGGGGCGGGACCTGGTAGCACTTCTCTGCGTTTGACTGGTCACCCGTCTGGATTCGACTGCTCTCTCAGCCACTGGCGGAACTGGGACGAGAGAAGGTTCCGGAGGGCCAGAGCCTGAAATCGCTAAACAGGGACTCTCGCGCTGTCTTGGGCTCTCTCTCTCCACCAACTCCCCGTGTTGGCAGGTGTAGCGCTGGATCCGGGACTGGTGATTCTCCTCTTCATTCCTCTCTCTCTCTCTCTCTCCCCCTCTCTTTCACTTCTCCTAAGGCTCTTGGGAGGCTGCAAGCACGGTGTCTAGCCGGGCTAGAGCAGAGGGCTAGTCTTTCTTTTTCCCCTTTCTGGGCTGTCGTTCCCCCCGGAGCTGGACGCCGGGTCCAAATGGGGGCTGGATGCTTGAGCCCTGGAGCTCTGGAGGTCATCTTGTCTCGTGCAACCGCCCGGCTCGAGGAGGGTCACCTAGCGCTGGTTGCCCAGCGTCCGCGGGCAGCAGCGTAACTGAGGAGGACGTTTTCCCCAGGATCTGGGGGCATCCGTCACTTCCCTGTGCCTGGCCTCGTGAGTCGCCCAGTCTCCCCTTGCCGTGGAGCAGCGGGGTAGCGAGTGGGCATGGCCCCGGGGCTGGAGAGGGGGGAGGGTGCCCAGGTGCCAGCCCAGCTGCCCGCATGATGCGCCCGTTGTTTTGCGGGGGGAAAAGCACTATGCCCAGCTGGTGGCCTGGCTGCGGGAGGATAAGCAGGAGAATGAGGTAGGGCCGAAAGGGCTGGGGGAGAGCGGGTGAGTGCCCACGGGCCCTGGGGCGGGGGGGTGGGAGGAGGGCGGCAGCGGGCTCAGGGACTCGGACCCTTCCTTCTCCCAGGTGCTGCGTCAAGAAATGAAGAAACTTGGAAGAGGCACTGGAGGAGGAGGAGGCGTGGTGAGTTGGGCCCCTGGCCCCACACGGCTGTCTCTGCAGCACCGGGAGCGAGGGGGCTGCCAGTGGTGGTGCTAGGCAATGGGGCGGGGGGAATACGCAGCCCGAGGTGTGACAGGGAAGCCCAGTCCCTGCCTGGGGTGCTGAATGTTTGGAAGGGGACCGCCCGCGTGGCCCCCCTGGAGGTCTAGAACTCCTCCAAGCGAGCCCTGTTGCCTGCACCAGCATCAGAGGAAGAAGGAGGCAGAGGCGCCGGGGACTGTGCTGCCAGAGGTGGGGGAAGCATAGCGGGTAAGGGGGAGAGCCTGTGCCAGCCCCTGCCCCGGCCAGCGTGGGTCTCCCTGGGGAGAGGGGTCCACGGAGGTGCCAGCCACGCAGGGGCTATACTCCTGCGCGAGGCGGAGGCCAGGGGCACCGTGCAACTCCAGCTGTCCTGACTGCGCAGCAGTGCTTGACAAGCGTCCTCGCTCTGCCTCGACCTGTAGCAAAGGGACACGCTGGCGAGAAGACGCGGCTTGGTTTATTGGCTGCAGTGAGGGTCCCCACTGGGTCCCCTGGGGTCCGGTCCCGGGCAGTGGGTGGGATGGGCCAGACACCTGCTGCAGCCGACGGGGCTCGCAAGTCCAGGCTGCTGGGGAGCTGCTGGCCGGCTGTGGGCTTTGCAGCGGGGAAGTGCTCGGCATCGGTTTTCCCTGGGCCGGGCTGTTTGCCGGGCTTGCGGAGTATCGTGTGCCACCCTGCGCGAGGGAGCAATGAGAGACGGCTGGGGAGGCAGCCCGTGGGGCTCTCGCAACGGCCCCGTAGGCATCCCGTAGGCAAGACGGGCTTGGGATGCATCCAGCCTGCCCTGTCTCCCATCCCTCTTGTGCCCCACAGGACACTCGGCCTGCTCTTGGTCGGCGGCTTCGCTCTGGCTGCTGCGGTGCTCTACGCCTCCTGCTACGACCCCAAACTCTTCTGCCGCCTGCTGTTGCATGTGCTGCCTGGGGAGACCTACCGCAACCTGGCATATGCCCTGGGAAAGATGGTGCTCAGGGAGGGGCTGCTGCCTTTTTGGCAGCCTGCCCCTCCCCCCAATAAAACCTTTTCTACCTCACCTCCACGGGCTCAGGCGTGTTTGCTGGGGCACAGGGAGAGGGTCTTGCCCCGCGTGCCGGTCCCCGCAGCCCCTCGAGGGCAGGCCCAGCCCCGGCTGCTAGGCACTGGGTGCCGCCACTCTGCCCGTCGCAAGCCAGCTCCCCGCGTGCCAGCCTCACCTGCCCTCCCTCCCTCCCTCCGTCCCCGGAGTATTTATGGCGCTGAATAATCGGGTGGATCCACCGTCTTCTCAGGCCACGGTAGTTTTTTCACTCCGCCATTGGAGCCTGGCAACCATTGAGCAACGTGCAGGCCAACTCCTGTAAGCGTGGCTGAGGCTACTCAGGCTCCAGCAGCCGGGGCCACGTTTACAGGGAGGCCGGCAAACGTTATCACCCACAGCCCCCTAGAGCCCCCAAGCCCCTTCCTTTCCTCCCCACAGCTCCCCATGACGCCACAGCTGCCACCTGCCTTCCCACTCCGCAGCCCCCGTGGCCCCCACGCCCCTCCTTTCATGCCACAGCCCCCCAGCCCATGCCCTTCTCCCTCCCCACGGTCCCCACGACCCCGGTCTGCCCCTCCTCCCCATGCTTCCATCCCTGGTAGCCCCACAGCCGCCTGGCCCCATCCGCAGCGCTGCTGGCCCCACGGACCCGTTGCCGGTTGCACCCCATCCCTTACGGCCCATTCTAGCAATCTCTTAGCCGGTGGCCCTGTCCCCAGTGCCCATGGCCCTGCTGACCCCACAGCCACCGGCCGGCACAGCCCCGGCTGCGCCCTGCCACCTTCTCCAGCCGCTCGCAGCTTTCGCTGCCGAGGGGAAAGGCCCTGTCGGATGGAGGCCGGAGCGACCTGGCCTGCCCACTCCTGAACGCAGCGCTGCTGCACGCAGCCGCTCAAAGGGCCAGAGCTGAAGCACGTGGGGCGCTGCCTGCCTGCCGCATGCCCCTGCTGTCCCAAAAGCGGATTCTTTGTCCGGCGTGCAATAGGCCGAGCATCACACCCTCGGGAGAGACGCCGAGCATTTAGTTCAGGTTTGCGCAAAGCTGGGTGCTCGGTGGTTTCCCACAAATCAAGCACGCCCTCATACAAAACTGCAGCGTATTTATCAGGTGACATGATTAGTATCAACCCGCCCAAATTTACACTTAGTGGTTAGTGATTAACATTTCGACACTATTGCTTTACTGGATTGAAATGAGCCTCGCTTGCTATGGAAATTAGCACGCGTGCTCCTTTCGGGTGGGGGGTGGGGGGGCAGCAAATCTCTTTGGTCCGGAATTGAGTCGGCGGTCGCGATCTCCCCTCGCCACATTTCCCTTTCACCCAGGTTCTGCAGTTTTATCAAACTGCACGCTTCTCTGGCCACCGGCCCGTCTTTGGCGCCAAGATGGTCCCTTTTATCGCTCCCTTTGCTCTTCTTCAAGCCTAGAGCCCTTCATTTCCCACAGTTGCTTACTTCTCCAAACGCTTTCGTATCTTTTAGCTCCCTCCCCAATTCCTTTCCCGAGGCACGAGTGGTTAGCACTTTTGCTAATTGGAAAATGGCTCTTTCTGCAAGACATCCCCCCCACCCCTTCCTCCTGGTGGCTCTAGAGAACTGCTAGCGCAAGACAACGCCATGTCTCCAACAGCCTTGGTGCTCAATGGTTGCTAAAACCACAAGGGAGAGCAGCGGTCGCTAAGACCGCAGGACCAGAGAGTACCAGGAGCGGGGGGGAGGGAGGAAGTCTTTCGAAGGCGGGACGCTCTTGCCTCCCCACACACATGGCCCGGGGGGCGGGACCTGGTAGCACTTCTCTGCGTTTGACTGGTCACCCGTCTGGATTCGACTGCTCTCTCAGCCACTGGCGGAACTGGGACGAGAGAAGGTTCCGGAGGGCCAGAGCCTGAAATCTCTCGAAAGGGACTCTCGCGCTGCCTTGGGCTCGCTCTCTCCACCAACTCCCCGTGTTGGCAGGTGTAGCGCTGGATCCAGGACTGGTGGTTCTCCTCTTCATTCCTCTTTCTCTCTCTCTCTCCCTCTCTTTCGCTTCTCCTAAGGCTCTTGGGAGGCTGCAAGCACGGTGTCTAGCCGGGCTAGAGCAGAGGGCTAGTCTTTCTTTTTCCCCTTTCTGGGCTGTCGTTCCCCCCGGAGCTGGACGCCGGGTCCAAATGGGGGCTGGATGCTTGAGCCCTGGAGCTCTGGAGGTCATCTTGTCTCGTGCAACCGCCCGGCTCGAGGAGGGTCACCTAGCGCTGGTTGCCCAGCGTCCGCGGGCAGCAGCGTAACTGAGGAGGACGTTTTCCCCAGGATCTGGGGGCATCCGTCACTTCCCTGTGCCTGGCCTCGTGAGTCGCCCAGTCTCCCCTTGCTGTGGAGCAGCGGGGTAGCGAGTGGGCATGGCCCCGGGGCTGGAGAGGGGTGAGGGTGCCCAGGTGCCAGCCCAGCTGCCCGCATGATGCGCCCGTTGTTTTGCGGGGGGAAAAGCACTATGCCCAGCTGGTGGCCTGGCTGCGGGAGGATAAGCAGGAGAATGAGGTAGGGCCGAAAGGGCTGGGGGAGAGCGGGTGAGTGCCCACGGGCCCTGGGGCGGGGGGGTGGGAGGAGGGCGGCAGCGGGCCCAGGGACTCGGACCCTTCCTTCTCCCAGGTGCTGCGTCAAGAAATGAAGAAACTTGGAAGAGGCACTGGAGGAGGAGGAGGAGGCGTGGTGAGTTGGGCCCCTGGCCCCACACGGCTGTCTCTGCAGCACCGGGAGCGAGGGGGCTGCCAGTGGTGGTGCTAGGCAATGGGGTGGGGGGAATACGCAGCCCGAGGTGTGACAGGGAAGCCCAGTCCCTGCCTGGGGTGCTGAATGTTTGGAAGGGGACCGCCCGCGTGGCCCCCCTGGAGGTCTAGAACTCCTCCAAGCGAGCCCTGTTGCCTGCACCAGCATCAGAGGAAGAAGGAGGCAGAGGCGCCGGGGACTGTGCTGCCAGAGGTGGGGGAAGCATAGCGGGTAAGGGGGAGAGCCTGTGCCAGCCCCTGCCCCGGCCAGCGTGGGTCTCCCTGGGGAGAGGGGTCCACGGAGGTGCCAGCCACGCAGGGGCTATACTCCTGCGCGAGGCGGAGGCCAGGGGCACCGTGCAACTCCAGCTGTCCTGACTGCGCAGCAGTGCTTGACAAGCGTCCTCGCTCTGCCTCGACCTGTAGCAAAGGGACACGCTGGCGAGAAGACGCGGCTTGGTTTATTGGCTGCAGTGAGGGTCCCCACTGGGTCCCCTGGGGTCCGGTCCCGGGCAGTGGGTGGGATGGGCCAGACACCTGCTGCAGCCGACGGGGCTCGCAAGTCCAGGCTGCTGGGGAGCTGCTGGCCGGCTGTGGGCTTTGCAGCGGGGAAGTGCTCGGCATCGGTTTTCCCTGGGCCGGGCTGTTTGCCGGGCTTGCGGAGTATCGTGTGCCACCCTGCGCGAGGGAGCAATGAGAGACGGCTGGGGAGGCAGCCCGTGGGGCTCTCGGAACGGCCCCGTAGGCATCCCGTAGGCAAGACGGGCTTGGGATGCATCCAGCCTGCCCTGTCTCCCATCCCTCTTGTGCCCCACAGGACACTCGGCCTGCTCTTGGTCGGCGGCTTCGCTCTGGCTGCTGCGGTGCTCTACGCCTCCTGCTACGACCCCAAACTCTTCTGCCGCCTGCTGTTGCATGTGCTGCCTGGGGAGACCTACCGCAACCTGGCATATGCCCTGGGAAAGATGGTGCTCAGGGAGGGGCTGCTGCCTTTTTGGCAGCCTGCCCCTCCCCCCAATAAAGCCTTTTCTACCTCACCTCCACGGGCTCAGGCGTGTTTGCTGGGGCACAGGGAGAGGGTCTTGCCCCGCGTGCCGGTCCCCGCAGCCCCTCGAGGGCAGGCCCAGCCCCGGCTGCTAGGCACTGGGTGCCGCCACTCTGCCTGTCGCAAGCCAGCTCCCCGCGT
The DNA here is from genome assembly GCF_965183815.1 of Platalea leucorodia. Taxonomy (NCBI): domain Eukaryota; kingdom Metazoa; phylum Chordata; class Aves; order Pelecaniformes; family Threskiornithidae; genus Platalea; species Platalea leucorodia. The sequence goes on from NW_028121456.1 coordinate 650,610, forward strand.
GCCAGCCTCACCTGCCCTCCCTCCCTCCCTCCGTCCCCGGAGTATTTATGGCGCTGAATAATCGGGTGGATCCACCGTCTTCTCAGGCCACGGTAGTTTTTTCACTCCGCCATTGGAGCCTGGCAACCATTGAGCAACGTGCAGGCCAACTCCTGTAAGCGTGGCTGAGGCTACTCAGGCTCCAGCAGCCGGGGCCACGTTTACAGGGAGGCCGGCAAACGTTATCACCCACAGCCCCCTAGAGCCCCCAAGCCCCTTCCTTTCCTCCCCACAGCTCCCCATGACGCCACAGCTGCCACCTGCCTTCCCACTCCGCAGCCCCTGTGGCCCCCACGCCCCTCCTTTCATGCCACAGCCCCCCAGCCCATGCCCTTCTCCCTCCCCACGGTCCCCACGACCCCGGTCTCCCCCTCCTCCCCATGCTTCCATCCCTGGTAGCCCCACAGCCGCCTGGCCCCATCCGCAGCGCTGCTGGCCCCACGGCCCCCTTGCCGGTTGCACCCCATCCCTTACGGCCCATTCTAGCAATCTCTTAGCCGGTGGCCCTGTCCCCAGTGCCCATGGCCCTGCTGACCCCACAGCCACCGGCCGGCACAGCCCCGGCTGCGCCCTGCCACCTTCTCCAGCCGCTCGCAGCTTTCGCTGCCGAGGGGAAAGGCCCTGTCGGATGGAGGCCGGAGCGACCTGGCCTGCCCACTCCTGAACGCAGCGCTGCTGCACGCAGCCGCTCAAAGGGCCAGAGCTGAAGCACGTGGGGCGCTGCCTGCCTGCCGCATGCCCCTGCTGTCCCAAAAGCGGATTCTTTGCCCGGCGTGCAATAGGCCGAGCATCACACCCTCGGGAGAGACGCCGAGTATTTAGTTCAGGTTTGCGCAAAGCTGGGTGCTCGGTGGTTTCCCACAAATCAAGCACGCCCTCATACAAAACTGCAGCGTATTTATCAGGTGACATGATTAGTATCAACCCGCCCAAATTTACACTTAGTGGTTAGTGATTAACATTTCGACACTATTGCTTTACTGGATTGAAATGAGCCTCGCTTGCTATGGAAATTAGCACGCGTGCTCCTTTCGGGTGGGGGGTGGGGGGGCAGCAAATCTCTTTGGTCCGGAATTGAGTCGGCGGTCGCGATCTCCCCTCGCCACATTTCCCTTTCACCCAGGTTCTGCAGTTTTATCAAACTGCACGCTTCTCTGGCCACCGGCCCGTCTTTGGCGCCAAGATGGTCCCTTTTATCGCTCCCTTTGCTCTTCTTCAAGCCTAGAGCCCTTCATTTCCCACAGTTGCTTACTTCTCCAAACGCTTTCGTATCTTTTAGCTCCCTCCCCAATTCCTTTCCCGAGGCACAAGTGGTTAGCACTTTTGCTAATTGGAAAATGGCTCTTTCTGCAAGACATCCCCCCCACCCCTTCCTCCTGGTGGCTCTAGAGAACTGCTAGCGCAAGACAACGCCATGTCTCCAACAGCCTCGGTGCTCAATGGTTGCTAAAACCACAAGGGAGAGCAGCGGTCGCTAAGACCGCAGGACCAGAGAGTACCAGGAGCGGGGGGGAGGGAGGAAGTCTTTCGAAGGCGGGACGCTCTTGCCTCCCCACACACATGGCCCGGGGGGCGGGACCTGGTAGCACTTCTCTGCGTTTGACTGGTCACCCGTCTGGATTCGACTGCTCTCTCAGCCACTGGCGGAACTGGGACGAGAGAAGGTTCCGGAGGGCCAGAGCCTGAAATCTCTCGAAAGGGACTCTCGCGCTGCCTTGGGCTCGCTCTCTCCACCAACTCCCCGTGTTGGCAGGTGTAGCGCTGGATCCGGGACTGGTGATTCTCCTCTTCATTCCTCTCTCTCTCTCTCTCTCCCTCCCTCTCTTTCGCTTCTCCTAAGGCTCTTGGGAGGCTGCAAGCACGGTGTCTAGCCGGGCTAGAGCAGAGGGCTAGTCTTTCTTTTTCCCTTTTCTGGGCTGTCGTTCCCCCCGGAGCTGGACGCTGGGTCCAAATGGGGGCTGGATGCTTGAGCCCTGGAGCTCTGGAGGTCATCTTGTCTCGTGCAACCGCCCGGCTCGAGGAGGGTCACCTAGCGCTGGTTGCCCAGCGTCCGCGGGCAGCAGCGTAACTGAGGAGGACGTTTTCCCCAGGATCTGGGGGCATCCGTCACTTCCCTGTGCCTGGCCTCGTGAGTCGCCCAGTCTCCCCTTGCCGTGGAGCAGCGGGGTAGCGAGTGGGCATGGCCCCGGGGCTGGAGAGGGGGGAGGGTGCCCAGGTGCCAGCCCAGCTGCCCGCATGATGCGCCCGTTGTTTTGCGGGGGGAAAAGCACTATGCCCAGCTGGTGGCCTGGCTGCGGGAGGATAAGCAGGAGAATGAGGTAGGGCCGAAAGGGCTGGGGGAGAGCGGGTGAGTGCCCACGGGCCCTGGGGCGGGGGGGTGGGAGGAGGGCGGCAGCGGGCTCAGGGACTCGGACCCTTCCTTCTCCCAGGTGCTGCGTCAAGAAATGAAGAAACTTGAAGAGGCACTGGAGGAGGAGGAGGCGTGGTGAGTTGGGCCCCTGGCCCCACACGGCTGTCTCTGCAGCACCGGGAGCGAGGGGGCTGCCAGTGGTGGTGCTAGGCAATGGGGTGGGGGGAATACGCAGCCCGAGGTGTGACAGGGAAGCCCAGTCCCTGCCTGGGGTGCTGAATGTTTGGAAGGGGACCGCCCGCGTGGCCCCCCTGGAGGTCTAGAACTCCTCCAAGCGAGCCCTGTTGCCTGCACCAGCATCAGAGGAAGAAGGAAGCAGAGGCGCCGGGGACTGTGCTGCCAGAGGTGGGGGAAGCATAGCGGGTAAGGGGGAGAGCCTGTGCCAGCCCCTGCCCCGGCCAGCGTGGGTCTCCCTGGGGAGAGGGGTCCACGGAGGTGCCAGCCACGCAGGGGCTATACTCCTGCGCGAGGCGGAGGCCAGGGGCACCGTGCAACTCCAGCTGTCCTGACTGCGCAGCAGTGCTTGACAAGCGTCCTCGCTCTGCCTCGACCTGTAGCAAAGGGACACGCTGGCGAGAAGACGCGGCTTGGTTTATTGGCTGCAGTGAGGGTCCCCACTGGGTCCCCTGGGGTCCGGTCCCGGGCAGTGGGTGGGATGGGCCAGACACCTGCTGCAGCCGACGGGGCTCGCAAGTCCAGGCTGCTGGGGAGCTGCTGGCCGGCTGTGGGCTTTGCAGCGGGGAACTGCTCGGCATCGGTTTTCCCTGGGCCGGGCTGTTTGCCGGGCTTGCGGAGTATCGTGTCCCACCCTGCGCGAGGGAGCAATGAGAGGCGGCTGGGGAGGCAGCCCGTGGGGCTCTCGCAACGGCCCCGTAGGCATCCCGTAGGCAAGACGGGCTTGGGATGCATCCAGCCTGCCCTGTCTCCCATCCCTCTTGTGCCCCACAGGACACTCGGCCTGCTCTTGGTCGGCGGCTTCGCTCTGGCTGCTGCGGTGCTCTACGCCTCCTAGTACGACCCCAAACTCTTCTGCCGCCTGCTGTTGCATGTGCTGCCTGGGGAGACCTACCGCAACCTGGCATATGCCCTGGGAAAGATGGTGCTCAGGGAGGGGCTGCTGCCTTTTTGGCAGCCTGCCCCTCCCCCCAATAAAACCTTTTCTACCTCACCTCCACGGGCTCAGGCGTGTTTGCTGGGGCACAGGGAGAGGGTCTTGCCCCGCGTGCCGGTCCCCGCAGCCCCTCGAGGGCAGGCCCAGCCCCGGCTGCTAGGCACTGGGTGCCGCCACTCTGCCCGTCGCAAGCCAGCTCCCCGCGTGCCAGCCTCACCTGCCCTCCCTCCCTCCCTCCGTCCCCGGAGTATTTATGGCGCTGAATAATCGGGTGGATCCACCGTCTTCTCAGGCCACGGTAGTTTTTTCACTCCGCCATTGGAGCCTGGCAACCATTGAGCAACGTGCAGGCCAACTCCTGTAAGCGTGGCTGAGGCTACTCAGGCTCCAGCAGCCGGGGCCACGTTTACAGGGAGGCCGGCAAACGTTATCACCCACAGCCCCCTAGAGCCCCCAAGCCCCTTCCTTTCCTCCCCACAGCTCCCCATGACGCCACAGCTGCCACCTGCCTTCCCACTCCGCAGCCCCCGTGGCCCCCACGCCCCTCCTTTCATGCCACAGCCCCCCAGCCCATGCCCTTCTCCCTCCCCACGGTCCCCACGACCCCGGTCTGCCCCTCCTCCCCATGCTTCCATCCCTGGTAGCCCCACAGCCGCCTGGCCCCATCCGCAGCGCTGCTGGCCCCACGGACCCGTTGCCGGTTGCACCCCATCCCTTACGGCCCATTCTAGCAATCTCTTAGCCGGTGGCCCTGTCCCCAGTGCCCATGGCCCTGCTGACCCCACAGCCACCGGCCGGCACAGCCCCGGCTGCGCCCTGCCACCTTCTCCAGCCGCTTGCAGCTTTCGCTGCCGAGGGGAAAGGCCCTGTCGGATGGAGGCCGGAGCGACCTGGCCTGCCCACTCCTGAACGCAGCGCTGCTGCACGCAGCCGCTCAAAGGGCCAGAGCTGAAGCACGTGGGGCGCTGCCTGCCTGCCGCATGCCCCTGCTGTCCCAAAAGCGGATTCTTTGTCCGGCGTGCAATAGGCCGAGCATCACACCCTCGGGAGAGACGCCGAGCATTTAGTTCAGGTTTGCGCAAAGCTGGGTGCTCGGTGGTTTCCCACAAATCAAGCACGCCCTCATACAAAACTGCAGCGTATTTATCAGGTGACATGATTAGTATCAACCTGCCCAAATTTACACTTAGTGGTTAGTGATTAACATTTCGACACTATTGCTTTACTGGATTGAAATGAGCCTCGCTTGCTATGGAAATTAGCACGCGTGCTCCTTTCGGGTGGGGGGTGGGGGGGCAGCAAATCTCTTTGGTCCGGAATTGAGTCGGCGGTCGCGATCTCCCCTCGCCACATTTCCCTTTCACCCAGGTTCTGCAGTTTTATCAAACTGCACGCTTCTCTGGCCACCGGCCCGTCTTTGGCGCCAAGATGGTCCCTTTTATCGCTCCCTTTGCTCTTCTTCAAGCCTAGAGCCCTTCATTTCCCACAGTTGCTTACTTCTCCAAACGCTTTCGTATCTTTTAGCTCCCTCCCCAATTCCTTTCCCGAGGCACGAGTGGTTAGCACTTTTGCTAATTGGAAAATGGCTCTTTCTGCAAGACATCCCCCCCACCCCTTCCTCCTGGTGGCTCTAGAGAACTGCTAGCGCAAGACAACGCCATGTCTCCAACAGCCTTGGTGCTCAATGGTTGCTAAAACCACAAGGGAGAGCAGCGGTCGCTAAGACCGCAGGACCAGAGAGTACCAGGAGCGGGGGGGAGGGAGGAAGTCTTTCGAAGGCGGGACGCTCTTGCCTCCCCACACACATGGCCCGGGGGGCGGGACCTGGTAGCACTTCTCTGCGTTTGACTGGTCACCCGTCTGGATTCGACTGCTCTCTCAGCCACTGGCGGAACTGGGACGAGAGAAGGTTCCGGAGGGCCAGAGCCTGAAATCTCTCGAAAGGGACTCTCGCGCTGCCTTGGGCTCGCTCTCTCCACCAACTCCCCGTGTTGGCAGGTGTAGCGCTGGATCCAGGACTGGTGGTTCTCCTCTTCATTCCTCTTTCTCTCTCTCTCTCCCTCTCTTTCGCTTCTCCTAAGGCTCTTGGGAGGCTGCAAGCACGGTGTCTAGCCGGGCTAGAGCAGAGGGCTAGTCTTTCTTTTTCCCCTTTCTGGGCTGTCGTTCCCCCCGGAGCTGGACGCCGGGTCCAAATGGGGGCTGGATGCTTGAGCCCTGGAGCTCTGGAGGTCATCTTGTCTCGTGCAACCGCCCGGCTCGAGGAGGGTCACCTAGCGCTGGTTGCCCAGCGTCCGCGGGCAGCAGCGTAACTGAGGAGGACGTTTTCCCCAGGATCTGGGGGCATCCGTCACTTCCCTGTGCCTGGCCTCGTGAGTCGCCCAGTCTCCCCTTGCCGTGGAGCAGCGGGGTAGCGAGTGGGCATGGCCCCGGGGCTGGAGAGGGGGGAGGGTGCCCAGGTGCCAGCCCAGCTGCCCGCATGATGCGCCCGTTGTTTTGCGGGGGGAAAAGCACTATGCCCAGCTGGTGGCCTGGCTGCGGGAGGATAAGCAGGAGAATGAGGTAGGGCCGAAAGGGCTGGGGGAGAGCGGGTGAGTGCCCACGGGCCCTGGGGCGGGGGGGTGGGAGGAGGGCGGCAGCGGGCTCAGGGACTCGGACCCTTCCTTCTCCCAGGTGCTGCGTCAAGAAATGAAGAAACTTGAAGAGGCACTGGAGGAGGAGGAGGAGGCGTGGTGAGTTGGGCCCCTGGCCCCACACGGCTGTCTCTGCAGCACCGGGAGCGAGGGGGCTGCCAGTGCTGGTGCTAGGCAATGGGGTGGGGGGAATACGCAGCCCGAGGTGTGACAGGGAAGCCCAGTCCCTGCCTGGGGTGCTGAATGTTTGGAAGGGGACCGCCCGCGTGGCCCCCCTGGAGGTCTAGAACTCCTCCAAGCGAGCCCTGTTGCCTGCACCAGCATCAGAGGAAGAAGGAGGCAGAGGCGCCGGGGACTGTGCTGCCAGAGGTGGGGGAAGCATAGCGGGTAAGGGGGAGAGCCTGTGCCAGCCCCTGCCCCGGCCAGCGTGGGTCTCCCTGGGGAGAGGGGTCCACGGAGGTGCCAGCCACGCAGGGGCTATACTCCTGCGCGAGGCGGAGGCCAGGGGCACCGTGCAACTCCAGCTGTCCTGACTGCGCAGCAGTGCTTGACAAGCGTCCTCGCTCTGCCTCGACCTGTAGCAAAGGGACACGCTGGCGAGAAGACGCGGCTTGGTTTATTGGCTGCAGTGAGGGTCCCCACTGGGTCCCCTGGGGTCCGGTCCCGGGCAGTGGGTGGGATGGGCCAGACACCTGCTGCAGCCGACGGGGCTCGCAAGTCCAGGCTGCTGGGGAGCTGCTGGCCGGCTGTGGGCTTTGCAGCGGGGAAGTGCTCGGCATCGGTTTTCCCTGGGCCGGGCTGTTTGCCGGGCTTGCGGAGTATCGTGTCCCACCCTGCGCGAGGGAGCAATGAGAGACGGCTGGGGAGGCAGCCCGTGGGGCTCTCGGAACGGCCCCGTAGGCATCCCGTAGGCAAGACGGGCTTGGGATGCATCCAGCCTGCCCTGTCTCCCATCCCTCTTGTGCCCCACAGGACACTCGGCCTGCTCTTGGTCGGCGGCTTCGCTCTGGCTGCTGCGGTGCTCTACGCCTCCTGCTACGACCCCAAACTCTTCTGCCGCCTGCTGTTGCATGTGCTGCCTGGGGAGACCTACCGCAACCTGGCATATGCCCTGGGAAAGATGGTGCTCAGGGAGGGGCTGCTGCCTTTTTGGCAGCCTGCCCCTCCCCCCAATAAAACCTTTTCTACCTCACCTCCACGGGCTCAGGCGTGTTTGCTGGGGCACAGGGAGAGGGTCTTGCCCCGCGTGCCGGTCCCCGCAGCCCCTCGAGGGCAGGCCCAGCCCCGGCTGCTAGGCACTGGGTGCCGCCACTCTGCCCGTCGCAAGCCAGCTCCCCGCGTGCCAGCCTCACCTGCCCTCCCTCCCTCCCTCCGTCCCCGGAGTATTTATGGCGCTGAATAATCGGGTGGATCCACCGTCTTCTCAGGCCACGGTAGTTTTTTCACTCCGCCATTGGAGCCTGGCAACCATTGAGCAACGTGCAGGCCAACTCCTGTAAGCGTGGCTGAGGCTACTCAGGCTCCAGCAGCCGGGGCCACGTTTACAGGGAGGCCGGCAAACGTTATCACCCACAGCCCCCTAGAGCCCCCAAGCCCCTTCCTTTCCTCCCCACAGCTCCCCATGACGCCACAGCTGCCACCTGCCTTCCCACTCCGCAGCCCCCGTGGCCCCCACGCCCCTCCTTTCATGCCACAGCCCCCCAGCCCATGCCCTTCTCCCTCCCCACGGTCCCCACGACCCCGGTCTCCCCCTCCTCCCCATGCTTCCATCCCTGGTAGCCCCACAGCCGCCTGGCCCCATCCGCAGCGCTGCTGGCCCCACGGACCCGTTGCCGGTTACACCCCATCCCTTACGGCCCATTCTAGCAATCTCTTAGCCGGTGGCCCTGTCCCCAGTGCCCATGGCCCTGCTGACCCCACAGCCACCGGCCGGCACAGCCCCGGCTGCGCCCTGCCACCTTCTCCAGCCGCTCGCAGCTTTCGCTGCCGAGGGGAAAGGCCCTGTCGGATGGAGGCCGGAGCGACCTGGCCTGCCCACTCCTGAACGCAGCGCTGCTGCACGCAGCCGCTCAAAGGGCCAGAGCTGAAGCACGTGGGGCGCTGCCTGCCTGTTGCGTGCCCCTGCTGTCCCAAAAGTGGATTCTTTGCCCGGCGTGCAATAGGCCGAGCATCACACCCTCGGGAGAGACGCCGAGTATTTAGTTCAGGTTTGCGCAAAGCTGGGTGCTCGGTGGTTTCCCACAAATCAAGCACGCCCTCATACAAAACTGCAGTGTATTAATCAGGTGACATGATTAGTATCAACCCGCCCAAATTTACACTTAGTGGTTAGTGATTAACATTTCGACACTATTGCTTTACTGGATTGAAATGAGCCTCGCTTGCTATGGAAATTAGCACGCGTGCTCCTTTCGGGTGGGGGGTGGGGGGGCAGCAAATCTCTTTGGTCCGGAATTGAGTCGGCGGTCGCGATCTCCCCTCGCCACATTTCCCTTTCACCCAGGTTCTGCAGTTTTATCAAACTGCACGCTTCTCTGGCCACCGGCCCGTCTTTGGCGCCAAGATGGTCCCTTTTATCGCTCCCTTTGCTCTTCTTCAAGGCTAGAGCCCTTCATTTCCCACAGTTGCTTACTTCTCCAAACGCTTTCGTATCTTTTAGCTCCCTCCCCAATTCCTTTCCCGAGGCACGAGTGGTTAGCACTTTTGCTAATTGGAAAATGGCTCTTTCTGCAAGACATCCCCCCCACCCCTTCCTCCTGGTGTCTCTAGAGAACTGCTAGCGCAAGACAACGCCATGTCTCCAACAGCCTTGGTGCTCAATGGTTGCTAAAACCACAAGGGAGAGCAGCGGTCGCTAAGACCGCAGGACCAGAGAGTACCAGGAGCGGGGGGGAGGGAGGAAGTCTTTCGAAGGCGGGACGCTCTTGCCTCCCCACACACATGGCCCGGGGGGCGGGACCTGGTAGCACTTCTCTGCGTTTGACTGGTCACCCGTCTGGATTCGACTGCTCTCTCAGCCACTGGCGGAACTGGGACGAGAGAAGGTTCCGGAGGGCCAGAGCCTGAAATCTCTCGAAAGGGACTCTCGCGCTGCCTTGGGCTCGCTCTCTCCACCAACTCCCCGTGTTGGCAGGTGTAGCGCTGGATCCAGGACTGGTGGTTCTCCTCTTCATTCCTCTTTCTCTCTCTCTCTCCCTCTCTTTCGCTTCTCCTAAGGCTCTTGGGAGGCTGCAAGCACGGTGTCTAGCCGGGCTAGAGCAGAGGGCTAGTCTTTCTTTTTCCCCTTTCTGGGCTGTCGTTCCCCCCGGAGCTGGACGCCGGGTCCAAATGGGGGCTGGATGCTTGAGCCCTGGAGCTCTGGAGGTCATCTTGTCTCGTGCAACCGCCCGGCTCGAGGAGGGTCACCTAGCGCTGGTTGCCCAGCGTCCGCGGGCAGCAGCGTAACTGAGGAGGACGTTTTCCCCAGGATCTGGGGGCATCCGTCACTTCCCTGTGCCTGGCCTCGTGAGTCGCCCAGTCTCCCCTTGCCGTGGAGCAGCGGGGTAGCGAGTGGGCATGGCCCCGGGGCTGGAGAGGGGGGAGGGTGCCCAGGTGCCAGCCCAGCTGCCCGCATGATGCGCCCGTTGTTTTGCGGGGGGAAAAGCACTATGCCCAGCTGGTGGCCTGGCTGCGGGAGGATAAGCAGGAGAATGAGGTAGGGCCGAAAGGGCTGGGGGAGAGCGGGTGAGTGCCCACGGGCCCTGGGGCGGGGGGGTGGGAGGAGGGCGGCAGCGGGCTCAGGGACTCGGACCCTTCCTTCTCCCAGGTGCTGCGTCAAGAAATGAAGAAACTTGAAGAGGCACTGGAGGAGGAGGAGGAGGCGTGGTGAGTTGGGCCCCTGGCCCCACACGGCTGTCTCTGCAGCACCGGGAGCGAGGGGGCTGCCAGTGGTGGTGCTAGGCAATGGGGTGGGGGGAATACGCAGCCCGAGGTGTGACAGGGAAGCCCAGTCCCTGCCTGGGGTGCTGAATGTTTGGAAGGGGACCGCCCGCGTGGCCCCCCTGGAGGTCTAGAACTCCTCCAAGCGAGCCCTGTTGCCTGCACCAGCATCAGAGGAAGAAGGAGGCAGAGGCGCCGGGGACTGTGCTGCCAGAGGTGGGGGAAGCATAGCGGGTAAGGGGGAGAGCCTGTGCCAGCCCCTGCCCCGGCCAGCGTGGGTCTCCCTGGGGAGAGGGGTCCACGGAGGTGCCAGCCACGCAGGGGCTATACTCCTGCGCGAGGCGGAGGCCAGGGGCACCGTGCAACTCCAGCTGTCCTGACTGCGCAGCAGTGCTTGACAAGCGTCCTCGCTCTGCCTCGACCTGTAGCAAAGGGACACGCTGGCGAGAAGACGCGGCTTGGTTTATTGGCTGCAGTGAGGGTCCCCACTGGGTCCCCTGGGGTCCGGTCCCGGGCAGTGGGTGGGATGGGCCAGACACCTGCTGCAGCCGACGGGGCTCGCAAGTCCAGGCTGCTGGGGAGCTGCTGGCCGGCTGTGGGCTTTGCAGCGGGGAAGTGCTCGGCATCGGTTTTCCCTGGGCCGGGCTGTTTGCCGGGCTTGCGGAGTATCGTGTGCCACCCTGCGCGAGGGAGCAATGAGAGGCGGCTGGGGAGGCAGCCCGTGGGGCTCTCGCAACGGCCCCGTAGGCATCCCGTAGGCAAGACGGGCTTGGGATGCATCCAGCCTGCCCTGTCTCCCATCCCTCTTGTGCCCCACAGGACACTCGGCCTGCTCTTGGTCGGCGGCTTCGCTCTGGCTGCTGCGGTGCTCTACGCCTCCTAGTACGACCCCAAACTCTTCTGCCGCCTGCTGTTGCATGTGCTGCCTGGGGAGACCTACCGCAACCTGGCATATGCCCTGGGAAAGATGGTGCTCAGGGAGGGGCTGCTGCCTTTTTGGCAGCCTGCCCCTCCCCCCAATAAAACCTTTTCTACCTCACCTCCACGGGCTCAGGCGTGTTTGCTGGGGCACAGGGAGAGGGTCTTGCCCCGCGTGCCGGTCCCCGCAGCCCCTCGAGGGCAGGCCCAGCCCCGGCTGCTAGGCACTGGGTGCCGCCACTCTGCCCGTCGCAAGCCAGCTCCCCGCGTGCCAGCCTCACCTGCCCTCCCTCCCTCCCTCCGTCCCCGGAGTATTTATGGCGCTGAATAATCGGGTGGATCCACCGTCTTCTCAGGCCACGGTAGTTTTTTCACTCCGCCATTGGAGCCTGGCAACCATTGAGCAACGTGCAGGCCAACTCCTGTAAGCGTGGCTGAGGCTACTCAGGCTCCAGCAGCCGGGGCCACGTTTACAGGGAGGCCGGCAAACGTTATCACCCACAGCCCCCTAGAGCCCCCAAGCCCCTTCCTTTCCTCCCCACAGCTCCCCATGACGCCACAGCTGCCACCTGCCTTCCCACTCCGCAGCCCCCGTGGCCCCCACGCCCCTCCTTTCATGCCACAGCCCCCCAGCCCATGCCCTTCTCCCTCCCCACGGTCCCCACGACCCCGGTCTGCCCCTCCTCCCCATGCTTCCATCCCTGGTAGCCCCACAGCCGCCTGGCCCCATCCGCAGCGCTGCTGGCCCCACGGACCCGTTGCCGGTTGCACCCCATCCCTTACGGCCCATTCTAGCAATCTCTTAGCCGGTGGCCCTGTCCCCAGTGCCCATGGCCCTGCTGACCCCACAGCCACCGGCCGGCACAGCCCCGGCTGCGCCCTGCCACCTTCTCCAGCCGCTTGCAGCTTTCGCTGCCGAGGGGAAAGGCCCTGTCGGATGGAGGCCGGAGCGACCTGGCCTGCCCACTCCTGAACGCAGCGCTGCTGCACGCAGCCGCTCAAAGGGCCAGAGCTGAAGCACGTGGGGCGCTGCCTGCCTGCCGCATGCCCCTGCTGTCCCAAAAGCGGATTCTTTGTCCGGCGTGCAATAGGCCGAGCATCACACCCTCGGGAGAGACGCCGAGCATTTAGTTCAGGTTTGCGCAAAGCTGGGTGCTCGGTGGTTTCCCACAAATCAAGCACGCCCTCATACAAAACTGCAGCGTATTTATCAGGTGACATGATTAGTATCAACCCGCCCAAATTTACACTTAGTGGTTAGTGATTAACATTTCGACACTATTGCTTTACTGGATTGAAATGAGCCTCGCTTGCTATGGAAATTAGCACGCGTGCTCCTTTCGGGTGGGGGGTGGGGGGGCAGCAAATCTCTTTGGTCCGGAATTGAGTCGGCGGTCGCGATCTCCCCTCGCCACATTTCCCTTTCACCCAGGTTCTGCAGTTTTATCAAACTGCACGCTTCTCTGGCCACCGGCCCGTCTTTGGCGCCAAGATGGTCCCTTTTATCGCTCCCTTTGCTCTTCTTCAAGCCTAGAGCCCTTCATTTCCCACAGTTGCTTACTTCTCCAAACGCTTTCGTATCTTTTAGCTCCCTCCCCAATTCCTTTCCCGAGGCACGAGTGGTTAGCACTTTTGCTAATTGGAAAATGGCTCTTTCTGCAAGACATCCCCCCCACCCCTTCCTCCTGGTGGCTCTAGAGAACTGCTAGCGCAAGACAACGCCATGTCTCCAACAGCCTTGGTGCTCAATGGTTGCTAAAACCACAAGGGAGAGCAGCGGTCGCTAAGACCGCAGGACCAGAGAGTACCAGGAGCGGGGGGGAGGGAGGAAGTCTTTCGAAGGCGGGACGCTCTTGCCTCCCCACACACATGGCCCGGGGGGCGGGACCTGGTAGCACTTCTCTGCGTTTGACTGGTCACCCGTCTGGATTCGACTGCTCTCTCAGCCACTGGCGGAACTGGGACGAGAGAAGGTTCCGGAGGGCCAGAGCCTGAAATCTCTCGAAAGGGACTCTCGCGCTGCCTTGGGCTCGCTCTCTCCACCAACTCCCCGTGTTGGCAGGTGTAGCGCTGGATCCAGGACTGGTGGTTCTCCTCTTCATTCCTCTTTCTCTCTCTCTCTCCCTCTCTTTCGCTTCTCCTAAGGCTCTTGGGAGGCTGCAAGCACGGTGTCTAGCCGGGCTAGAGCAGAGGGCTAGTCTTTCTTTTTCCCCTTTCTGGGCTGTCGTTCCCCCCAGAGCTGGACGCCGGGTCCAAATGGGGGCTGGATGCTTGAGCCCTGGAGCTCTGGAGGTCATCTTGTCTCGTGCAACTGCCCGGCTCGAGGAGGGTCACCTAGCGCTGGTTGCCCAGCGTCCGCGGGCAGCAGCGTAACTGAGGAGGACGTTTTCCCCAGGATCTGGGGGCATCCGTCACTTCCCTGTGCCTGGCCTCATGAGTCGCCCAGTCTCCCCTTGCCGTGGAGCAGCGGGGTAGCGAGTGGGCATGGCCCCGGGGCTGGAGAGGGGGGAGGGTGCCCAGGTGCCAGCCCAGCTGCCCGCATGATGCGCCCGTTGTTTTGCAGGGGGAAAAGCACTATGCCCAGCTGGTGGCCTGGCTGCGGGAGGATAAGCAGGAGAATGAGGTAGGGCTGAAAGGGCTGGGGGAGAGCAGGTGAGTGCCCACGGGCCCTGGGGCGGGGGGGTGGGAGGAGGGCGGCAGCGGGCTCAGGGACTCGGACCCTTCCTTCTCCCAGGTGCTGCGTCAAGAAATGAAGAAACTTGAAGAGGCACTGGAGGAGGAGGAGGAGGCGTGGTGAGTTGGGCCCCTGGCCCCACACGGCTGTCTCTGCAGCACCGGGAGCGAGGGGGCTGCCAGTGCTGGTGCTAGGCAATGGGGTGGGGGGAATACGCAGCCCGAGGTGTGACAGGGAAGCCCAGTCCCTGCCTGGGGTGCTGAATGTTTGGAAGGGGACCGCCCGCGTGGCCCCCCTGGAGGTCTAGAACTCCTCCAAGCGAGCCCTGTTGCCTGCACCAGCATCAGAGGAAGAAGGAGGCAGAGGCGCCGGGGACTGTGCTGCCAGAGGTGGGGGAAGCATAGCGGGTAAGGGGGAGAGCCTGTGCCAGCCCCTGCCCCGGCCAGCGTGGGTCTCCCTGGGGAGAGGGGTCCACGGAGGTGCCAGCCACGCAGGGGCTATACTCCTGCGCGAGGCGGAGGCCAGGGGCACCGTGCAACTCCAGCTGTCCTGACTGCGCAGCAGTGCTTGACAAGCGTCCTCGCTCTGCCTCGACCTGTAGCAAAGGGACACGCTGGCGAGAAGACGCGGCTTGGTTTATTGGCTGCAGTGAGGGTCCCCACTGGGTCCCCTGGGGTCCGGTCCCGGGCAGTGGGTGGGATGGGCCAGACACCTGCTGCAGCCGACGGGGCTCGCAAGTCCAGGCTGCTGGGGAGCTGCTGGCCGGCTGTGGGCTTTGCAGCGGGGAAGTGCTCGGCATCGGTTTTCCCTGGGCCGGGCTGTTTGCCGGGCTTGCGGAGTATCGTGTCCCACCCTGCGCGAGGGAGCAATGAGAGACGGCTGGGGAGGCAGCCCGTGGGGCTCTCGCAACGGCCCCGTAGGCATCCCGTAGGCAAGACGGGCTTGGGATGCATCCAGCCTGCCCTGTCTCCCATCCCTCTTGTGCCCCACAGGACACTCGGCCTGCTCTTGGTCGGCGGCTTCGCTCTGGCTGCTGCGGTGCTCTACGCCTCCTGCTACGACCCCAAACTCTTCTGCCGCCTGCTGTTGCATGTGCTGCCTGGGGAGACCTACCGCAACCTGGCATATGCCCTGGGAAAGATGGTGCTCAGGGAGGGGCTGCTGCCTTTTTGGCAGCCTGCCCCTCCCCCCAATAAAACCTTTTCTACCTCACCTCCACGGGCTCAGGCGTGTTTGCTGGGGCACAGGGAGAGGGTCTTGCCCCGCGTGCCGGTCCCCGCAGCCCCTCGAGGGCAGGCCCAGCCCCGGCTGCTAGGCACTGGGTGCCGCCACTCTGCCCGTCGCAAGCCAGCTCCCCGCGTGCCAGCCTCACCTGCCCTCCCTCCCTCCCTCCGTCCCCGGAGTATTTATGGCGCTGAATAATCGGGTGGATCCACCGTCTTCTCAGGCCACGGTAGTTTTTTCACTCCGCCATTGGAGCCTGGCAACCATTGAGCAACGTGCAGGCCAACTCCTGTAAGCGTGGCTGAGGCTACTCAGGCTCCAGCAGCCGGGGCCACGTTTACAGGGAGGCCGGCAAACGTTATCACCCACAGCCCCCTAGAGCCCCCAAGCCCCTTCCTTTCCTCCCCACAGCTCCCCATGACGCCACAGCTGCCACCTGCCTTCCCACTCCGCAGCCCCCGTGGCCCCCACGCCCCTCCTTTCATGCCACAGCCCCCCAGCCCATGCCCTTCTCCCTCCCCACGGTCCCCACGACCCCGGTCTCCCCCTCCTCCCCATGCTTCCATCCCTGGTAGCCCCACAGCCGCCTGGCCCCATCCGCAGCGCTGCTGGCCCCACGGACCCGTTGCCGGTTACACCCCATCCCTTACGGCCCATTCTAGCAATCTCTTAGCCGGTGGCCCTGTCCCCAGTGCCCATGGCCCTGCTGACCCCACAGCCACCGGCCGGCACAGCCCCGGCTGCGCCCTGCCACCTTCTCCAGCCGCTCGCAGCTTTCGCTGCCGAGGGGAAAGGCCCTGTCGGATGGAGGCCGGAGCGACCTGGCCTGCCCACTCCTGAACGCAGCGCTGCTGCACGCAGCCGCTCAAAGGGCCAGAGCTGAAGCACGTGGGGCGCTGCCTGCCTGTTGCGTGCCCCTGCTGTCCCAAAAGTGGATTCTTTGCCCGGCGTGCAATAGGCCGAGCATCACACCCTCGGGAGAGACGCCGAGTATTTAGTTCAGGTTTGCGCAAAGCTGGGTGCTCGGTGGTTTCCCACAAATCAAGCACGCCCTCATACAAAACTGCAGTGTATTAATCAGGTGACATGATTAGTATCAACCCGCCCAAATTTACACTTAGTGGTTAGTGATTAACATTTCGACACTATTGCTTTACTGGATTGAAATGAGCCTCGCTTGCTATGGAAATTAGCACGCGTGCTCCTTTCGGGTGGGGGGTGGGGGGGCAGCAAATCTCTTTGGTCCGGAATTGAGTCGGCGGTCGCGATCTCCCCTCGCCACATTTCCCTTTCACCCAGGTTCTGCAGTTTTATCAAACTGCACGCTTCTCTGGCCACCGGCCCGTCTTTGGCGCCAAGATGGTCCCTTTTATCGCTCCCTTTGCTCTTCTTCAAGCCTAGAGCCCTTCATTTCCCACAGTTGCTTACTTCTCCAAACGCTTTCGTATCTTTTAGCTCCCTCCCCAATTCCTTTCCCGAGGCACGAGTGGTTAGCACTTTTGCTAATTGGAAAATGGCTCTTTCTGCAAGACATCCCCCCCACCCCTTCCTCCTGGTGGCTCTAGAGAACTGCTAGCGCAAGACAACGCCATGTCTCCAACAGCCTTGGTGCTCAATGGTTGCTAAAACCACAAGGGAGAGCAGCGGTCGCTAAGACCGCAGGACCAGAGAGTACCAGGAGCGGGGGGGAGGGAGGAAGTCTTTCGAAGGCGGGACGCTCTTGCCTCCCCACACACATGGCCCGGGGGGCGGGACCTGGTAGCACTTCTCTGCGTTTGACTGGTCACCCGTCTGGATTCGACTGCTCTCTCAGCCACTAGCGGAACTGGGACGAGAGAAGGTTCCGGAGGGCCAGAGCCTGAAATCTCTCGAAAGGGACTCTCGCGCTGCCTTGGGCTCGCTCTCTCCACCAACTCCCCGTGTTGGCAGGTGTAGCGCTGGATCCAGGACTGGTGGTTCTCCTCTTCATTCCTCTTTCTCTCTCTCTCTCCCTCTCTTTCGCTTCTCCTAAGGCTCTTGGGAGGCTGCAAGCACGGTGTCTAGCCGGGCTAGAGCAGAGGGCTAGTCTTTCTTTTTCCCCTTTCTGGGCTGTCGTTCCCCCCGGAGCTGGACGCCGGGTCCAAATGGGGGCTGGATGCTTGAGCCCTGGAGCTCTGGAGGTCATCTTGTCTCGTGCAACCGCCCGGCTCGAGGAGGGTCACCTAGCGCTGGTTGCCCAGCGTCCGCGGGCAGCAGCGTAACTGAGGAGGACGTTTTCCCCAGGATCTGGGGGCATCCGTCACTTCCCTGTGCCTGGCCTCGTGAGTCGCCCAGTCTCCCCTTGCCGTGGAGCAGCGGGGTAGCGAGTGGGCATGGCCCCGGGGCTGGAGAGGGGGGAGGGTGCCCAGGTGCCAGCCCAGCTGCCCGCATGATGCGCCCGTTGTTTTGCGGGGGGAAAAGCACTATGCCCAGCTGGTGGCCTGGCTGCGGGAGGATAAGCAGGAGAATGAGGTAGGGCCGAAAGGGCTGGGGGAGAGCGGGTGAGTGCCCACGGGCCCTGGGGCGGGGGGGTGGGAGGAGGGCGGCAGCGGGCTCAGGGACTCGGACCCTTCCTTCTCCCAGGTGCTGCGTCAAGAAATGAAGAAACTTGAAGAGGCACTGGAGGAGGAGGAGGAGGCGTGGTGAGTTGGGCCCCTGGCCCCACACGGCTGTCTCTGCAGCACCGGGAGCGAGGGGGCTGCCAGTGCTGGTGCTAGGCAATGGGGTGGGGGGAATACGCAGCCCGAGGTGTGACAGGGAAGCCCAGTCCCTGCCTGGGGTGCTGAATGTTTGGAAGGGGACCGCCCGCGTGGCCCCCCTGGAGGTCTAGAACTCCTCCAAGCGAGCCCTGTTGCCTGCACCAGCATCAGAGGAAGAAGGAGGCAGAGGCGCCGGGGACTGTGCTGCCAGAGGTGGGGGAAGCATAGCGGGTAAGGGGGAGAGCCTGTGCCAGCCCCTGCCCCGGCCAGCGTGGGTCTCCCTGGGGAGAGGGGTCCACGGAGGTGCCAGCCACGCAGGGGCTATACTCCTGCGCGAGGCGGAGGCCAGGGGCACCGTGCAACTCCAGCTGTCCTGACTGCGCAGCAGTGCTTGACAAGCGTCCTCGCTCTGCCTCGACCTGTAGCAAAGGGACACGCTGGCGAGAAGACGCGGCTTGGTTTATTGGCTGCAGTGAGGGTCCCCACTGGGTCCCCTGGGGTCCGGTCCCGGGCAGTGGGTGGGATGGGCCAGACACCTGCTGCAGCCGACGGGGCTCGCAAGTCCAGGCTGCTGGGGAGCTGCTGGCCGGCTGTGGGCTTTGCAGCGGGGAAGTGCTCGGCATCGGTTTTCCCTGGGCCGGGCTGTTTGCCGGGCTTGCGGAGTATCGTGTCCCACCCTGCGCGAGGGAGCAATGAGAGGCGGCTGGGGAGGCAGCCCGTGGGGCTCTCGCAACGGCCCCGTAGGCATCCCGTAGGCAAGACGGGCTTGGGATGCATCCAGCCTGCCCTGTCTCCCATCCCTCTTGTGCCCCACAGGACACTCGGCCTGCTCTTGGTCGGCGGCTTCGCTCTGGCTGCTGCGGTGCTCTACGCCTCCTGCTACGACCCCAAACTCTTCTGCCGCCTGCTGTTGCATGTGCTGCCTGGGGAGACCTACCGCAACCTGGCATATGCCCTGGGAAAGATGGTGCTCAGGGAGGGGCTGCTGCCTTTTTGGCAGCCTGCCCCTCCCCCCAATAAAACCTTTTCTACCTCACCTCCACGGGCTCAGGCGTGTTTGCTGGGGCACAGGGAGAGGGTCTTGCCCCGCGTGCCGGTCCCCGCAGCCCCTCGAGGGCAGGCCCAGCCCCGGCTGCTAGGCACTGGGTGCCGCCACTCTGCCCGTCGCAAGCCAGCTCCCCGCGTGCCAGCCTCACCTGCCCTCCCTCCCTCCCTCCGTCCCCGGAGTATTTATGGCGCTGAATAATCGGGTGGATCCACCGTCTTCTCAGGCCACGGTAGTTTTTTCACTCCGCCATTGGAGCCTGGCAACCATTGAGCAACGTGCAGGCCAACTCCTGTAAGCGTGGCTGAGGCTACTCAGGCTCCAGCAGCCGGGGCCACGTTTACAGGGAGGCCGGCAAACGTTATCACCCACAGCCCCCTAGAGCCCCCAAGCCCCTTCCTTTCCTCCCCACAGCTCCCCATGACGCCACAGCTGCCACCTGCCTTCCCACTCCGCAGCCCCCGTGGCCCCCACGCCCCTCCTTTCATGCCACAGCCCCCCAGCCCATGCCCTTCTCCCTCCCCACAGTCCCCACGACCCCGGTCTGCCCCTCCTCCCCATGCTTCCATCCCTGGTAGCCCCACAGCCGCCTGGCCCCATCCGCAGCGCTGCTGGCCCCACGGACCCGTTGCCGGTTGCACCCCATCCCTTACGGCCCATTCTAGCAATCTCTTAGCCGGTGGCCCTGTCCCCAGTGCCCATGGCCCTGCTGACCCCACAGCCACCGGCCGGCACAGCCCCGGCTGCGCCCTGCCACCTTCTCCAGCCGCTCGCAGCTTTCGCTGCCGAGGGGAAAGGCCCTGTCGGATGGAGGCCGGAGCGACCTGGCCTGCCCACTCCTGAACGCAGCGCTGCTGCACGCAGCCGCTCAAAGGGCCAGAGCTGAAGCACGTGGGGCGCTGCCTGCCTGCCGCATGCCCCTGCTGTCCCAAAAGCGGATTCTTTGTCCGGCGTGCAATAGGCCGAGCATCACACCCTCGGGAGAGACGCCGAGCATTTAGTTCAGGTTTGCGCAAAGCTGGGTGCTCGGTGGTTTCCCACAAATCAAGCACGCCCTCATACAAAACTGCAGCGTATTTATCAGGTGACATGATTAGTATCAACCCGCCCAAATTTACACTTAGTGGTTAGTGATTAACATTTCGACACTATTGCTTTACTGGATTGAAATGAGCCTCGCTTGCTATGGAAATTAGCACGCGTGCTCCTTTCGGGTGGGGGGTGGGGGGGCAGCAAATCTCTTTGGTCCGGAATTGAGTCGGCGGTCGCGATCTCCCCTCGCCACATTTCCCTTTCACCCAGGTTCTGCAGTTTTATCAAACTGCACGCTTCTCTGGCCACCGGCCCGTCTTTGGCGCCAAGATGGTCCCTTTTATCGCTCCCTTTGCTCTTCTTCAAGCCTAGAGCCCTTCATTTCCCACAGTTGCTTACTTCTCCAAACGCTTTCGTATCTTTTAGCTCCCTCCCCAATTCCTTTCCCGAGGCACGAGTGGTTAGCACTTTTGCTAATTGGAAAATGGCTCTTTCTGCAAGACATCCCCCCCACCCCTTCCTCCTGGTGGCTCTAGAGAACTGCTAGCGCAAGACAACGCCATGTCTCCAACAGCCTTGGTGCTCAATGGTTGCTAAAACCACAAGGGAGAGCAGCGGTCGCTAAGACCGCAGGACCAGAGAGTACCAGGAGCGGGGGGGAGGGAGGAAGTCTTTCGAAGGCGGGACGCTCTTGCCTCCCCACACACATGGCCCGGGGGGCGGGACCTGGTAGCACTTCTCTGCGTTTGACTGGTCACCCGTCTGGATTCGACTGCTCTCTCAGCCACTGGCGGAACTGGGACGAGAGAAGGTTCCGGAGGGCCAGAGCCTGAAATCTCTCGAAAGGGACTCTCGCGCTGCCTTGGGCTCGCTCTCTCCACCAACTCCCCGTGTTGGCAGGTGTAGCGCTGGATCCAGGACTGGTGGTTCTCCTCTTCATTCCTCTTTCTCTCTCTCTCTCCCTCTCTTTCGCTTCTCCTAAGGCTCTTGGGAGGCTGCAAGCACGGTGTCTAGCCGGGCTAGAGCAGAGGGCTAGTCTTTCTTTTTCCCCTTTCTGGGCTGTCGTTCCCCCCGGAGCTGGACGCCGGGTCCAAATGGGGGCTGGATGCTTGAGCCCTGGAGCTCTGGAGGTCATCTTGTCTCGTGCAACTGCCCGGCTCGAGGAGGGTCACCTAGCGCTGGTTGCCCAGCGTCCGCGGGCAGCAGCGTAACTGAGGAGGACGTTTTCCCCAGGATCTGGGGGCATCCGTCACTTCCCTGTGCCTGGCCTCATGAGTCGCCCAGTCTCCCCTTGCCGTGGAGCAGCGGGGTAGCGAGTGGGCATGGCCCCGGGGCTGGAGAGGGGGGAGGGTGCCCAGGTGCCAGCCCAGCTGCCCGCATGATGCGCCCGTTGTTTTGCAGGGGGAAAAGCACTATGCCCAGCTGGTGGCCTGGCTGCGGGAGGATAAGCAGGAGAATGAGGTAGGGCCGAAAGGGCTGGGGGAGAGCGGGTGAGTGCCCACGGGCCCTGGGGCGGGGGGGTGGGAGGAGGGCGGCAGCGGGCTCAGGGACTCGGACCCTTCCTTCTCCCAGGTGCTGCGTCAAGAAATGAAGAAACTTGAAGAGGCACTGGAGGAGGAGGAGGAGGCGTGGTGAGTTGGGCCCCTGGCCCCACACGGCTGTCTCTGCAGCACCGGGAGCGAGGGGGCTGCCAGTGCTGGTGCTAGGCAATGGGGTGGGGGGAATACGCAGCCCGAGGTGTGACAGGGAAGCCCAGTCCCTGCCTGGGGTGCTGAATGTTTGGAAGGGGACCGCCCGCGTGGCCCCCCTGGAGGTCTAGAACTCCTCCAAGTGAGCCCTGTTGCCTGCACCAGCATCAGAGGAAGAAGGAGGCAGAGGCGCCGGGGACTGTGCTGCCAGAGGTGGGGGAAGCATAGCGGGTAAGGGGGAGAGCCTGTGCCAGCCCCTGCCCCGGCCAGCGTGGGTCTCCCTGGGGAGAGGGGTCCACGGAGGTGCCAGCCACGCAGGGGCTATACTCCTGCGCGAGGCGGAGGCCAGGGGCACCGTGCAACTCCAGCTGTCCTGACTGCGCAGCAGTGCTTGACAAGCGTCCTCGCTCTGCCTCGACCTGTAGCAAAGGGACACGCTGGCGAGAAGACGCGGCTTGGTTTATTGGCTGCAGTGAGGGTCCCCACTGGGTCCCCTGGGGTCCGGTCCCGGGCAGTGGGTGGGATGGGCCAGACACCTGCTGCAGCCGACGGGGCTCGCAAGTCCAGGCTGCTGGGGAGCTGCTGGCCGGCTGTGGGCTTTGCAGCGGGGAAGTGCTCGGCATCGGTTTTCCCTGGGCCGGGCTGTTTGCCGGGCTTGCGGAGTATCGTGTCCCACCCTGCGCGAGGGAGCAATGAGAGACGGCTGGGGAGGCAGCCCGTGGGGCTCTCGGAACGGCCCCGTAGGCATCCCGTAGGCAAGACGGGCTTGGGATGCATCCAGCCTGCCCTGTCTCCCATCCCTCTTGTGCCCCACAGGACACTCGGCCTGCTCTTGGTCGGCGGCTTCGCTCTGGCTGCTGCGGTGCTCTACGCCTCCTGCTACGACCCCAAACTCTTCTGCCGCCTGCTGTTGCATGTGCTGCCTGGGGAGACCTACCGCAACCTGGCATATGCCCTGGGAAAGATGGTGCTCAGGGAGGGGCTGCTGCCTTTTTGGCAGCCTGCCCCTCCCCCCAATAAAACCTTTTCTACCTCACCTCCACGGGCTCAGGCGTGTTTGCTGGGGCACAGGGAGAGGGTCTTGCCCCGCGTGCCGGTCCCCGCAGCCCCTCGAGGGCAGGCCCAGCCCCGGCTGCTAGGCACTGGGTGCCGCCACTCTGCCCGTCGCAAGCCAGCTCCCCGCGTGCCAGCCTCACCTGCCCTCCCTCCCTCCCTCCGTCCCCGGAGTATTTATGGCGCTGAATAATCGGGTGGATCCACCGTCTTCTCAGGCCACGGTAGTTTTTTCACTCCGCCATTGGAGCCTGGCAACCATTGAGCAACGTGCAGGCCAACTCCTGTAAGCGTGGCTGAGGCTACTCAGGCTCCAGCAGCCGGGGCCACGTTTACAGGGAGGCCGGCAAACGTTATCACCCACAGCCCCCTAGAGCCCCCAAGCCCCTTCCTTTCCTCCCCACAGCTCCCCATGACGCCACAGCTGCCACCTGCCTTCCCACTCCGCAGCCCCTGTGGCCCCCACGCCCCTCCTTTCATGCCACAGCCCCCCAGCCCATGCCCTTCTCCCTCCCCACGGTCCCCACGACCCCGGTCTCCCCCTCCTCCCCATGCTTCCATCCCTGGTAGCCCCACAGCCGCCTGGCCCCATCCGCAGCGCTGCTGGCCCCACGGACCCGTTGCCGGTTACACCCCATCCCTTACGGCCCATTCTAGCAATCTCTTAGCCGGTGGCCCTGTCCCCAGTGCCCATGGCCCTGCTGACCCCACAGCCACCGGCCGGCACAGCCCCGGCTGCGCCCTGCCACCTTCTCCAGCCGCTCGCAGCTTTCGCTGCCGAGGGGAAAGGCCCTGTCGGATGGAGGCCGGAGCGACCTGGCCTGCCCACTCCTGAACGCAGCGCTGCTGCACGCAGCCGCTCAAAGGGCCAGAGCTGAAGCACGTGGGGCGCTGCCTGCCTGTTGCGTGCCCCTGCTGTCCCAAAAGTGGATTCTTTGCCCGGCGTGCAATAGGCCGAGCATCACACCCTCGGGAGAGACGCCGAGTATTTAGTTCAGGTTTGCGCAAAGCTGGGTGCTCGGTGGTTTCCCACAAATCAAGCACGCCCTCATACAAAACTGCAGCGTATTAATCAGGTGACATGATTAGTATCAACCCGCCCAAATTTACACTTAGTGGTTAGTGATTAACATTTCGACACTATTGCTTTACTGGATTGAAATGAGCCTCGCTTGCTATGGAAATTAGCACGCGTGCTCCTTTCGGGTGGGGGGTGGGGGGGCAGCAAATCTCTTTGGTCCGGAATTGAGTCGGCGGTCGCGATCTCCCCTCGCCACATTTCCCTTTCACCCAGGTTCTGCAGTTTTATCAAACTGCACGCTTCTCTGGCCACCGGCCCGTCTTTGGTGCCAAGATGGTCCCTTTTATCGCTCCCTTTGCTCTTCTTCAAGGCTAGAGCCCTTCATTTCCCACAGTTGCTTACTTCTCCAAACGCTTTCGTATCTTTTAGCTCCCTCCCCAATTCCTTTCCCGAGGCACGAGTGGTTAGCACTTTTGCTAATTGGAAAATGGCTCTTTCTGCAAGACATCCCCCCCACCCCTTCCTCCTGGTGGCTCTAGAGAACTGCTAGCGCAAGACAACGCCATGTCTCCAACAGCCTCGGTGCTCAATGGTTGCTAAAACCACAAGGGAGAGCAGCGGTCGCTAAGACCGCAGGACCAGAGAGTACCAGGAGCGGGGGGGAGGGAGGAAGTCTTTCGAAGGCGGGACGCTCTTGCCTCCCCACACACATGGCCCGGGGGGCGGGACCTGGTAGCACTTCTCTGCGTTTGACTGGTCACCCGTCTGGATTCGACTGCTCTCTCAGCCACTAGCGGAACTGGGACGAGAGAAGGTTCCGGAGGGCCAGAGCCTGAAATCTCTCGAAAGGGACTCTCGCGCTGCCTTGGGCTCGCTCTCTCCACCAACTCCCCGTGTTGGCAGGTGTAGCGCTGGATCCAGGACTGGTGGTTCTCCTCTTCATTCCTCTTTCTCTCTCTCTCTCCCTCTCTTTCGCTTCTCCTAAGGCTCTTGGGAGGCTGCAAGCACGGTGTCTAGCCGGGCTAGAGCAGAGGGCTAGTCTTTCTTTTTCCCCTTTCTGGGCTGTCGTTCCCCCCGGAGCTGGACGCCGGGTCCAAATGGGGGCTGGATGCTTGAGCCCTGGAGCTCTGGAGGTCATCTTGTCTCGTGCAACCGCCCGGCTCGAGGAGGGTCACCTAGCGCTGGTTGCCCAGCGTCCGCGGGCAG
This sequence comes from Platalea leucorodia, assembly GCF_965183815.1. Lineage (NCBI taxonomy): Eukaryota > Metazoa > Chordata > Aves > Pelecaniformes > Threskiornithidae > Platalea > Platalea leucorodia. The sequence continues at coordinate 675,296 of NW_028121456.1, forward strand.
CAGCGTAACTGAGGAGGACGTTTTCCCCAGGATCTGGGGGCATCCGTCACTTCCCTGTGCCTGGCCTCGTGAGTCGCCCAGTCTCCCCTTGCCGTGGAGCAGCGGGGTAGCGAGTGGGCATGGCCCCGGGGCTGGAGAGGGGGGAGGGTGCCCAGGTGCCAGCCCAGCTGCCCGCATGATGCGCCCGTTGTTTTGCGGGGGGAAAAGCACTATGCCCAGCTGGTGGCCTGGCTGCGGGAGGATAAGCAGGAGAATGAGGTAGGGCCGAAAGGGCTGGGGGAGAGCGGGTGAGTGCCCACGGGCCCTGGGGCGGGGGGGTGGGAGGAGGGCGGCAGCGGGCTCAGGGACTCGGACCCTTCCTTCTCCCAGGTGCTGCGTCAAGAAATGAAGAAACTTGAAGAGGCACTGGAGGAGGAGGAGGAGGCGTGGTGAGTTGGGCCCCTGGCCCCACACGGCTGTCTCTGCAGCACCGGGAGCGAGGGGGCTGCCAGTGCTGGTGCTAGGCAATGGGGTGGGGGGAATACGCAGCCCGAGGTGTGACAGGGAAGCCCAGTCCCTGCCTGGGGTGCTGAATGTTTGGAAGGGGACCGCCCGCGTGGCCCCCCTGGAGGTCTAGAACTCCTCCAAGCGAGCCCTGTTGCCTGCACCAGCATCAGAGGAAGAAGGAGGCAGAGGCGCCGGGGACTGTGCTGCCAGAGGTGGGGGAAGCATAGCGGGTAAGGGGGAGAGCCTGTGCCAGCCCCTGCCCCGGCCAGCGTGGGTCTCCCTGGGGAGAGGGGTCCACGGAGGTGCCAGCCACGCAGGGGCTATACTCCTGCGCGAGGCGGAGGCCAGGGGCACCGTGCAACTCCAGCTGTCCTGACTGCGCAGCAGTGCTTGACAAGCGTCCTCGCTCTGCCTCGACCTGTAGCAAAGGGACACGCTGGCGAGAAGACGCGGCTTGGTTTATTGGCTGCAGTGAGGGTCCCCACTGGGTCCCCTGGGGTCCGGTCCCGGGCAGTGGGTGGGATGGGCCAGACACCTGCTGCAGCCGACGGGGCTCGCAAGTCCAGGCTGCTGGGGAGCTGCTGGCCGGCTGTGGGCTTTGCAGCGGGGAAGTGCTCGGCATCGGTTTTCCCTGGGCCGGGCTGTTTGCCGGGCTTGCGGAGTATCGTGTCCCACCCTGCGCGAGGGAGCAATGAGAGACGGCTGGGGAGGCAGCCCGTGGGGCTCTCGGAACGGCCCCGTAGGCATCCCGTAGGCAAGACGGGCTTGGGATGCATCCAGCCTGCCCTGTCTCCCATCCCTCTTGTGCCCCACAGGACACTCGGCCTGCTCTTGGTCGGCGGCTTCGCTCTGGCTGCTGCGGTGCTCTACGCCTCCTGCTACGACCCCAAACTCTTCTGCCGCCTGCTGTTGCATGTGCTGCCTGGGGAGACCTACCGCAACCTGGCATATGCCCTGGGAAAGATGGTGCTCAGGGAGGGGCTGCTGCCTTTTTGGCAGCCTGCCCCTCCCCCCAATAAAACCTTTTCTACCTCACCTCCACGGGCTCAGGCGTGTTTGCTGGGGCACAGGGAGAGGGTCTTGCCCCGCGTGCCGGTCCCCGCAGCCCCTCGAGGGCAGGCCCAGCCCCGGCTGCTAGGCACTGGGTGCCGCCACTCTGCCCGTCGCAAGCCAGCTCCCCGCGTGCCAGCCTCACCTGCCCTCCCTCCCTCCCTCCGTCCCCGGAGTATTTATGGCGCTGAATAATCGGGTGGATCCACCGTCTTCTCAGGCCACGGTAGTTTTTTCACTCCGCCATTGGAGCCTGGCAACCATTGAGCAACGTGCAGGCCAACTCCTGTAAGCGTGGCTGAGGCTACTCAGGCTCCAGCAGCCGGGGCCACGTTTACAGGGAGGCCGGCAAACGTTATCACCCACAGCCCCCTAGAGCCCCCAAGCCCCTTCCTTTCCTCCCCACAGCTCCCCATGACGCCACAGCTGCCACCTGCCTTCCCACTCCGCAGCCCCTGTGGCCCCCACGCCCCTCCTTTCATGCCACAGCCCCCCAGCCCATGCCCTTCTCCCTCCCCACGGTCCCCACGACCCCGGTCTCCCCCTCCTCCCCATGCTTCCATCCCTGGTAGCCCCACAGCCGCCTGGCCCCATCCGCAGCGCTGCTGGCCCCACGGACCCGTTGCCGGTTACACCCCATCCCTTACGGCCCATTCTAGCAATCTCTTAGCCGGTGGCCCTGTCCCCAGTGCCCATGGCCCTGCTGACCCCACAGCCACCGGCCGGCACAGCCCCGGCTGCGCCCTGCCACCTTCTCCAGCCGCTCGCAGCTTTCGCTGCCGAGGGGAAAGGCCCTGTCGGATGGAGGCCGGAGCGACCTGGCCTGCCCACTCCTGAACGCAGCGCTGCTGCACGCAGCCGCTCAAAGGGCCAGAGCTGAAGCACGTGGGGCGCTGCCTGCCTGTTGCGTGCCCCTGCTGTCCCAAAAGTGGATTCTTTGCCCGGCGTGCAATAGGCCGAGCATCACACCCTCGGGAGAGACGCCGAGTATTTAGTTCAGGTTTGCGCAAAGCTGGGTGCTCGGTGGTTTCCCACAAATCAAGCACGCCCTCATACAAAACTGCAGCGTATTTATCAGGTGACATGATTAGTATCAACCCGCCCAAATTTACACTTAGTGGTTAGTGATTAACATTTCGACACTATTGCTTTACTGGATTGAAATGAGCCTCGCTTGCTATGGAAATTAGCACGCGTGCTCCTTTCGGGTGGGGGGTGGGGGGGCAGCAAATCTCTTTGGTCCGGAATTGAGTCGGCGGTCGCGATCTCCCCTCGCCACATTTCCCTTTCACCCAGGTTCTGCAGTTTTATCAAACTGCACGCTTCTCTGGCCACCGGCCCGTCTTTGGCGCCAAGATGGTCCCTTTTATCGCTCCCTTTGCTCTTCTTCAAGCCTAGAGCCCTTCATTTCCCACAGTTGCTTACTTCTCCAAACGCTTTCGTATCTTTTAGCTCCCTCCCCAATTCCTTTCCCGAGGCACGAGTGGTTAGCACTTTTGCTAATTGGAAAATGGCTCTTTCTGCAAGACATCCCCCCCACCCCTTCCTCCTGGTGGCTCTAGAGAACTGCTAGCGCAAGACAACGCCATGTCTCCAACAGCCTTGGTGCTCAATGGTTGCTAAAACCACAAGGGAGAGCAGCGGTCGCTAAGACCGCAGGACCAGAGAGTACCAGGAGCGGGGGGGAGGGAGGAAGTCTTTCGAAGGCGGGACGCTCTTGCCTCCCCACACACATGGCCCGGGGGGCGGGACCTGGTAGCACTTCTCTGCGTTTGACTGGTCACCCGTCTGGATTCGACTGCTCTCTCAGCCACTAGCGGAACTGGGACGAGAGAAGGTTCCGGAGGGCCAGAGCCTGAAATCTCTCGAAAGGGACTCTCGCGCTGCCTTGGGCTCGCTCTCTCCACCAACTCCCCGTGTTGGCAGGTGTAGCGCTGGATCCAGGACTGGTGGTTCTCCTCTTCATTCCTCTTTCTCTCTCTCTCTCCCTCTCTTTCGCTTCTCCTAAGGCTCTTGGGAGGCTGCAAGCACGGTGTCTAGCCGGGCTAGAGCAGAGGGCTAGTCTTTCTTTTTCCCCTTTCTGGGCTGTCGTTCCCCCCGGAGCTGGACGCCGGGTCCAAATGGGGGCTGGATGCTTGAGCCCTGGAGCTCTGGAGGTCATCTTGTCTCGTGCAACCGCCCGGCTCGAGGAGGGTCACCTAGCGCTGGTTGCCCAGCGTCCGCGGGCAGCAGCGTAACTGAGGAGGACGTTTTCCCCAGGATCTGGGGGCATCCGTCACTTCCCTGTGCCTGGCCTCGTGAGTCGCCCAGTCTCCCCTTGCCGTGGAGCAGCGGGGTAGCGAGTGGGCATGGCCCCGGGGCTGGAGAGGGGGGAGGGTGCCCAGGTGCCAGCCCAGCTGCCCGCATGATGCGCCCGTTGTTTTGCGGGGGGAAAAGCACTATGCCCAGCTGGTGGCCTGGCTGCGGGAGGATAAGCAGGAGAATGAGGTAGGGCCGAAAGGGCTGGGGGAGAGCGGGTGAGTGCCCACGGGCCCTGGGGCGGGGGGGTGGGAGGAGGGCGGCAGCGGGCTCAGGGACTCGGACCCTTCCTTCTCCCAGGTGCTGCGTCAAGAAATGAAGAAACTTGAAGAGGCACTGGAGGAGGAGGAGGAGGCGTGGTGAGTTGGGCCCCTGGCCCCACACGGCTGTCTCTGCAGCACCGGGAGCGAGGGGGCTGCCAGTGCTGGTGCTAGGCAATGGGGTGGGGGGAATACGCAGCCCGAGGTGTGACAGGGAAGCCCAGTCCCTGCCTGGGGTGCTGAATGTTTGGAAGGGGACCGCCCGCGTGGCCCCCCTGGAGGTCTAGAACTCCTCCAAGCGAGCCCTGTTGCCTGCACCAGCATCAGAGGAAGAAGGAGGCAGAGGCGCCGGGGACTGTGCTGCCAGAGGTGGGGGAAGCATAGCGGGTAAGGGGGAGAGCCTGTGCCAGCCCCTGCCCCGGCCAGCGTGGGTCTCCCTGGGGAGAGGGGTCCACGGAGGTGCCAGCCACGCAGGGGCTATACTCCTGCGCGAGGCGGAGGCCAGGGGCACCGTGCAACTCCAGCTGTCCTGACTGCGCAGCAGTGCTTGACAAGCGTCCTCGCTCTGCCTCGACCTGTAGCAAAGGGACACGCTGGCGAGAAGACGCGGCTTGGTTTATTGGCTGCAGTGAGGGTCCCCACTGGGTCCCCTGGGGTCCGGTCCCGGGCAGTGGGTGGGATGGGCCAGACACCTGCTGCAGCCGACGGGGCTCGCAAGTCCAGGCTGCTGGGGAGCTGCTGGCCGGCTGTGGGCTTTGCAGCGGGGAAGTGCTCGGCATCGGTTTTCCCTGGGCCGGGCTGTTTGCCGGGCTTGCGGAGTATCGTGTCCCACCCTGCGCGAGGGAGCAATGAGAGGCGGCTGGGGAGGCAGCCCGTGGGGCTCTCGCAACGGCCCCGTAGGCATCCCGTAGGCAAGACGGGCTTGGGATGCATCCAGCCTGCCCTGTCTCCCATCCCTCTTGTGCCCCACAGGACACTCGGCCTGCTCTTGGTCGGCGGCTTCGCTCTGGCTGCTGCGGTGCTCTACGCCTCCTGCTACGACCCCAAACTCTTCTGCCGCCTGCTGTTGCATGTGCTGCCTGGGGAGACCTACCGCAACCTGGCATATGCCCTGGGAAAGATGGTGCTCAGGGAGGGGCTGCTGCCTTTTTGGCAGCCTGCCCCTCCCCCCAATAAAACCTTTTCTACCTCACCTCCACGGGCTCAGGCGTGTTTGCTGGGGCACAGGGAGAGGGTCTTGCCCCGCGTGCCGGTCCCCGCAGCCCCTCGAGGGCAGGCCCAGCCCCGGCTGCTAGGCACTGGGTGCCGCCACTCTGCCCGTCGCAAGCCAGCTCCCCGCGTGCCAGCCTCACCTGCCCTCCCTCCCTCCCTCCGTCCCCGGAGTATTTATGGCGCTGAATAATCGGGTGGATCCACCGTCTTCTCAGGCCACGGTAGTTTTTTCACTCCGCCATTGGAGCCTGGCAACCATTGAGCAACGTGCAGGCCAACTCCTGTAAGCGTGGCTGAGGCTACTCAGGCTCCAGCAGCCGGGGCCACGTTTACAGGGAGGCCGGCAAACGTTATCACCCACAGCCCCCTAGAGCCCCCAAGCCCCTTCCTTTCCTCCCCACAGCTCCCCATGACGCCACAGCTGCCACCTGCCTTCCCACTCCGCAGCCCCCGTGGCCCCCACGCCCCTCCTTTCATGCCACAGCCCCCCAGCCCATGCCCTTCTCCCTCCCCACGGTCCCCACGACCCCGGTCTGCCCCTCCTCCCCATGCTTCCATCCCTGGTAGCCCCACAGCCGCCTGGCCCCATCCGCAGCGCTGCTGGCCCCACGGACCCGTTGCCGGTTGCACCCCATCCCTTACGGCCCATTCTAGCAATCTCTTAGCCGGTGGCCCTGTCCCCAGTGCCCATGGCCCTGCTGACCCCACAGCCACCGGCCGGCACAGCCCCGGCTGCGCCCTGCCACCTTCTCCAGCCGCTTGCAGCTTTCGCTGCCGAGGGGAAAGGCCCTGTCGGATGGAGGCCGGAGCGACCTGGCCTGACCACTCCTGAACGCAGCGCTGCTGCACGCAGCCGCTCAAAGGGCCAGAGCTGAAGCACGTGGGGCGCTGCCTGCCTGCCGCATGCCCCTGCTGTCCCAAAAGCGGATTCTTTGTCCGGCGTGCAATAGGCCGAGCATCACACCCTCGGGAGAGACGCCGAGCATTTAGTTCAGGTTTGCGCAAAGCTGGGTGCTCGGTGGTTTCCCACAAATCAAGCACGCCCTCATACAAAACTGCAGCGTATTTATCAGGTGACATGATTAGTATCAACCCGCCCAAATTTACACTTAGTGGTTAGTGATTAACATTTCGACACTATTGCTTTACTGGATTGAAATGAGCCTCGCTTGCTATGGAAATTAGCACGCGTGCTCCTTTCGGGTGGGGGGTGGGGGGGCAGCAAATCTCTTTGGTCCGGAATTGAGTCGGCGGTCGCGATCTCCCCTCGCCACATTTCCCTTTCACCCAGGTTCTGCAGTTTTATCAAACTGCACGCTTCTCTGGCCACCGGCCCGTCTTTGGCGCCAAGATGGTCCCTTTTATCGCTCCCTTTGCTCTTCTTCAAGCCTAGAGCCCTTCATTTCCCACAGTTGCTTACTTCTCCAAACGCTTTCGTATCTTTTAGCTCCCTCCCCAATTCCTTTCCCGAGGCACGAGTGGTTAGCACTTTTGCTAATTGGAAAATGGCTCTTTCTGCAAGACATCCCCCCCACCCCTTCCTCCTGGTGGCTCTAGAGAACTGCTAGCGCAAGACAACGCCATGTCTCCAACAGCCTTGGTGCTCAATGGTTGCTAAAACCACAAGGGAGAGCAGCGGTCGCTAAGACCGCAGGACCAGAGAGTACCAGGAGCGGGGGGGAGGGAGGAAGTCTTTCGAAGGCGGGACGCTCTTGCCTCCCCACACACATGGCCCGGGGGGCGGGACCTGGTAGCACTTCTCTGCGTTTGACTGGTCACCCGTCTGGATTCGACTGCTCTCTCAGCCACTGGCGGAACTGGGACGAGAGAAGGTTCCGGAGGGCCAGAGCCTGAAATCTCTCGAAAGGGACTCTCGCGCTGCCTTGGGCTCGCTCTCTCCACCAACTCCCCGTGTTGGCAGGTGTAGCGCTGGATCCAGGACTGGTGGTTCTCCTCTTCATTCCTCTTTCTCTCTCTCTCTCCCTCTCTTTCGCTTCTCCTAAGGCTCTTGGGAGGCTGCAAGCACGGTGTCTAGCCGGGCTAGAGCAGAGGGCTAGTCTTTCTTTTTCCCCTTTCTGGGCTGTCGTTCCCCCCGGAGCTGGACGCCAGGTCCAAATGGGGGCTGGATGCTTGAGCCCTGGAGCTCTGGAGGTCATCTTGTCTCGTGCAACTGCCCGGCTCGAGGAGGGTCACCTAGCGCTGGTTGCCCAGCGTCCGCGGGCAGCAGCGTAACTGAGGAGGACGTTTTCCCCAGGATCTGGGGGCATCCGTCACTTCCCTGTGCCTGGCCTCATGAGTCGCCCAGTCTCCCCTTGCCGTGGAGCAGCGGGGTAGCGAGTGGGCATGGCCCCGGGGCTGGAGAGGGGGGAGGGTGCCCAGGTGCCAGCCCAGCTGCCCGCATGATGCGCCCGTTGTTTTGCAGGGGGAAAAGCACTATGCCCAGCTGGTGGCCTGGCTGCGGGAGGATAAGCAGGAGAATGAGGTAGGGCTGAAAGGGCTGGGGGAGAGCGGGTGAGTGCCCACGGGCCCTGGGGCGGGGGGGTGGGAGGAGGGCGGCAGCGGGCTCAGGGACTCGGACCCTTCCTTCTCCCAGGTGCTGCGTCAAGAAATGAAGAAACTTGAAGAGGCACTGGAGGAGGAGGAGGAGGCGTGGTGAGTTGGGCCCCTGGCCCCACACGGCTGTCTCTGCAGCACCGGGAGCGAGGGGGCTGCCAGTGGTGGTGCTAGGCAATGGGGTGGGGGGAATACGCAGCCCGAGGTGTGACAGGGAAGCCCAGTCCCTGCCTGGGGTGCTGAATGTTTGGAAGGGGACCGCCCGCGTGGCCCCCCTGGAGGTCTAGAACTCCTCCAAGCGAGCCCTGTTGCCTGCACCAGCATCAGAGGAAGAAGGAGGCAGAGGCGCCGGGGACTGTGCTGCCAGAGGTGGGGGAAGCATAGCGGGTAAGGGGGAGAGCCTGTGCCAGCCCCTGCCCCGGCCAGCGTGGGTCTCCCTGGGGAGAGGGGTCCACGGAGGTGCCAGCCACGCAGGGGCTATACTCCTGCGCGAGGCGGAGGCCAGGGGCACCGTGCAACTCCAGCTGTCCTGACTGCGCAGCAGTGCTTGACAAGCGTCCTCGCTCTGCCTCGACCTGTAGCAAAGGGACACGCTGGCGAGAAGACGCGGCTTGGTTTATTGGCTGCAGTGAGGGTCCCCACTGGGTCCCCTGGGGTCCGGTCCCGGGCAGTGGGTGGGATGGGCCAGACACCTGCTGCAGCCGACGGGGCTCGCAAGTCCAGGCTGCTGGGGAGCTGCTGGCCGGCTGTGGGCTTTGCAGCGGGGAAGTGCTCGGCATCGGGTTTTCCCTGGGCCGGGCTGTTTGCCGGGCTTGCGGAGTATCGTGTCCCACCCTGCGCGAGGGAGCAATGAGAGACGGCTGGGGAGGCAGCCCGTGGGGCTCTCGCAACGGCCCCGTAGGCATCCCGTAGGCAAGACGGGCTTGGGATGCATCCAGCCTGCCCTGTCTCCCATCCCTCTTGTGCCCCACAGGACACTCGGCCTGCTCTTGGTCGGCGGCTTCGCTCTGGCTGCTGCGGTGCTCTACGCCTCCTGCTACGACCCCAAACTCTTCTGCCGCCTGCTGTTGCATGTGCTGCCTGGGGAGACCTACCGCAACCTGGCATATGCCCTGGGAAAGATGGTGCTCAGGGAGGGGCTGCTGCCTTTTTGGCAGCCTGCCCCTCCCCCCAATAAAACCTTTTCTACCTCACCTCCACGGGCTCAGGCGTGTTTGCTGGGGCACAGGGAGAGGGTCTTGCCCCGCGTGCCGGTCCCCGCAGCCCCTCGAGGGCAGGCCCAGCCCCGGCTGCTAGGCACTGGGTGCCGCCACTCTGCCCGTCGCAAGCCAGCTCCCCGCGTGCCAGCCTCACCTGCCCTCCCTCCCTCCCTCCGTCCCCGGAGTATTTATGGCGCTGAATAATCGGGTGGATCCACCGTCTTCTCAGGCCACAGTAGTTTTTTCACTCCGCCATTGGAGCCTGGCAACCATTGAGCAACGTGCAGGCCAACTCCTGTAAGCGTGGCTGAGGCTACTCAGGCTCCAGCAGCCGGGGCCACGTTTACAGGGAGGCCGGCAAACGTTATCACCCACAGCCCCCTAGAGCCCCCAAGCCCCTTCCTTTCCTCCCCACAGCTCCCCATGACGCCACAGCTGCCACCTGCCTTCCCACTCCACAGCCCCTGTGGCCCCCACGCCCCTCCTTTCATGCCACAGCCCCCCAGCCCATGCCCTTCTCCCTCCCCACGGTCCCCACGACCCCGGTCTCCCCCTCCTCCCCATGCTTCCATCCCTGGTAGCCCCACAGCCGCCTGGCCCCATCCGCAGCGCTGCTGGCCCCACGGACCCGTTGCCGGTTACACCCCATCCCTTACGGCCCATTCTAGCAATCTCTTAGCCGGTGGCCCTGTCCCCAGTGCCCATGGCCCTGCTGACCCCACAGCCACCGGCCGGCACAGCCCCGGCTGCGCCCTGCCACCTTCTCCAGCCGCTCGCAGCTTTCGCTGCCGAGGGGAAAGGCCCTGTCGGATGGAGGCCGGAGCGACCTGGCCTGCCCACTCCTGAACGCAGCGCTGCTGCACGCAGCCGCTCAAAGGGCCAGAGCTGAAGCACGTGGGGCGCTGCCTGCCTGCCGCATGCCCCTGCTGTCCCAAAAGCGGATTCTTTGCCCGGCGTGCAATAGGCCGAGCATCACACCCTCGGGAGAGACACCGAGTATTTAGTTCAGGTTTGCGCAAAGCTGGGTGCTCGGTGGTTTCCCACAAATCAAGCACGCCCTCATACAAAACTGCAGCGTATTTATCAGGTGACATGATTAGTATCAACCCGCCCAAATTTACACTTAGTGGTTAGTGATTAACATTTCGACACTATTGCTTTACTGGATTGAAATGAGCCTCGCTTGCTATGGAAATTAGCACGCGTGCTCCTTTCGGGTGGGGGGTGGGGGGGCAGCAAATCTCTTTGGTCCGGAATTGAGTCGGCGGTCGCGATCTCCCCTCGCCACATTTCCCTTTCACCCAGGTTCTGCAGTTTTATCAAACTGCACGCTTCTCTGGCCACCGGCCCGTCTTTGGCGCCAAGATGGTCCCTTTTATCGCTCCCTTTGCTCTTCTTCAAGGCTAGAGCCCTTCATTTCCCACAGTTGCTTACTTCTCCAAACGCTTTCGTATCTTTTAGCTCCCTCCCCAATTCCTTTCCCGAGGCACGAGTGGTTAGCACTTTTGCTAATTGGAAAATGGCTCTTTCTGCAAGACATCCCCCCCACCCCTTCCTCCTGGTGGCTCTAGAGAACTGCTAGCGCAAGACAACGCCATGTCTCCAACAGCCTCGGTGCTCAATGGTTGCTAAAACCACAAGGGAGAGCAGCGGTCGCTAAGACCGCAGGACCAGAGAGTACCAGGAGCGGGGGGGAGGGAGGAAGTCTTTCGAAGGCGGGACGCTCTTGCCTCCCCACACACATGGCCCGGGGGGCGGGACCTGGTAGCACTTCTCTGCGTTTGACTGGTCACCCGTCTGGATTCGACTGCTCTCTCAGCCACTAGCGGAACTGGGACGAGAGAAGGTTCCGGAGGGCCAGAGCCTGAAATCTCTCGAAAGGGACTCTCGCGCTGCCTTGGGCTCGCTCTCTCCACCAACTCCCCGTGTTGGCAGGTGTAGCGCTGGATCCAGGACTGGTGGTTCTCCTCTTCATTCCTCTTTCTCTCTCTCTCTCCCTCTCTTTCGCTTCTCCTAAGGCTCTTGGGAGGCTGCAAGCACGGTGTCTAGCCGGGCTAGAGCAGAGGGCTAGTCTTTCTTTTTCCCCTTTCTGGGCTGTCGTTCCCCCCGGAGCTGGACGCCGGGTCCAAATGGGGGCTGGATGCTTGAGCCCTGGAGCTCTGGAGGTCATCTTGTCTCGTGCAACCGCCCGGCTCGAGGAGGGTCACCTAGCGCTGGTTGCCCAGCGTCCGCGGGCAGCAGCGTAACTGAGGAGGACGTTTTCCCCAGGATCTGGGGGCATCCGTCACTTCCCTGTGCCTGGCCTCGTGAGTCGCCCAGTCTCCCCTTGCCGTGGAGCAGCGGGGTAGCGAGTGGGCATGGCCCCGGGGCTGGAGAGGGGGGAGGGTGCCCAGGTGCCAGCCCAGCTGCCCGCATGATGCGCCCGTTGTTTTGCGGGGGGAAAAGCACTATGCCCAGCTGGTGGCCTGGCTGCGGGAGGATAAGCAGGAGAATGAGGTAGGGCCGAAAGGGCTGGGGGAGAGCGGGTGAGTGCCCACGGGCCCTGGGGCGGGGGGGTGGGAGGAGGGCGGCAGCGGGCTCAGGGACTCGGACCCTTCCTTCTCCCAGGTGCTGCGTCAAGAAATGAAGAAACTTGAAGAGGCACTGGAGGAGGAGGAGGAGGCGTGGTGAGTTGGGCCCCTGGCCCCACACGGCTGTCTCTGCAGCACCGGGAGCGAGGGGGCTGCCAGTGCTGGTGCTAGGCAATGGGGTGGGGGGAATACGCAGCCCGAGGTGTGACAGGGAAGCCCAGTCCCTGCCTGGGGTGCTGAATGTTTGGAAGGGGACCGCCCGCGTGGCCCCCCTGGAGGTCTAGAACTCCTCCAAGCGAGCCCTGTTGCCTGCACCAGCATCAGAGGAAGAAGGAGGCAGAGGCGCCGGGGACTGTGCTGCCAGAGGTGGGGGAAGCATAGCGGGTAAGGGGGAGAGCCTGTGCCAGCCCCTGCCCCGGCCAGCGTGGGTCTCCCTGGGGAGAGGGGTCCACGGAGGTGCCAGCCACGCAGGGGCTATACTCCTGCGCGAGGCGGAGGCCAGGGGCACCGTGCAACTCCAGCTGTCCTGACTGCGCAGCAGTGCTTGACAAGCGTCCTCGCTCTGCCTCGACCTGTAGCAAAGGGACACGCTGGCGAGAAGACGCGGCTTGGTTTATTGGCTGCAGTGAGGGTCCCCACTGGGTCCCCTGGGGTCCGGTCCCGGGCAGTGGGTGGGATGGGCCAGACACCTGCTGCAGCCGACGGGGCTCGCAAGTCCAGGCTGCTGGGGAGCTGCTGGCCGGCTGTGGGCTTTGCAGCGGGGAACTGCTCGGCATCGGTTTTCCCTGGGCCGGGCTGTTTGCCGGGCTTGCGGAGTATCGTGTCCCACCCTGCGCGAGGGAGCAATGAGAGGCGGCTGGGGAGGCAGCCCGTGGGGCTCTCGCAACGGCCCCGTAGGCATCCCGTAGGCAAGACGGGCTTGGGATGCATCCAGCCTGCCCTGTCTCCCATCCCTCTTGTGCCCCACAGGACACTCGGCCTGCTCTTGGTCGGCGGCTTCGCTCTGGCTGCTGCGGTGCTCTACGCCTCCTGCTACGACCCCAAACTCTTCTGCCGCCTGCTGTTGCATGTGCTGCCTGGGGAGACCTACCGCAACCTGGCATATGCCCTGGGAAAGATGGTGCTCAGGGAGGGGCTGCTGCCTTTTTGGCAGCCTGCCCCTCCCCCCAATAAAACCTTTTCTACCTCACCTCCACGGGCTCAGGCGTGTTTGCTGGGGCACAGGGAGAGGGTCTTGCCCCGCGTGCCGGTCCCCGCAGCCCCTCGAGGGCAGGCCCAGCCCCGGCTGCTAGGCACTGGGTGCCGCCACTCTGCCCGTCGCAAGCCAGCTCCCCGCGTGCCAGCCTCACCTGCCCTCCCTCCCTCCCTCCGTCCCCGGAGTATTTATGGCGCTGAATAATCGGGTGGATCCACCGTCTTCTCAGGCCACGGTAGTTTTTTCACTCCGCCATTGGAGCCTGGCAACCATTGAGCAACGTGCAGGCCAACTCCTGTAAGCGTGGCTGAGGCTACTCAGGCTCCAGCAGCCGGGGCCACGTTTACAGGGAGGCCGGCAAACGTTATCACCCACAGCCCCCTAGAGCCCCCAAGCCCCTTCCTTTCCTCCCCACAGCTCCCCATGACGCCACAGCTGCCACCTGCCTTCCCACTCCGCAGCCCCTGTGGCCCCCACGCCCCTCCTTTCATGCCACAGCCCCCCAGCCCATGCCCTTCTCCCTCCCCACGGTCCCCACGACCCCGGTCTCCCCCTCCTCCCCATGCTTCCATCCCTGGTAGCCCCACAGCCGCCTGGCCCCATCCGCAGCGCTGCTGGCCCCACGGACCCGTTGCCGGTTACACCCCATCCCTTACGGCCCATTCTAGCAATCTCTTAGCCGGTGGCCCTGTCCCCAGTGCCCATGGCCCTGCTGACCCCACAGCCACCGGCCGGCACAGCCCCGGCTGCGCCCTGCCACCTTCTCCAGCCGCTCGCAGCTTTCGCTGCCGAGGGGAAAGGCCCTGTCGGATGGAGGCCGGAGCGACCTGGCCTGCCCACTCCTGAACGCAGCGCTGCTGCACGCAGCCGCTCAAAGGGCCAGAGCTGAAGCACGTGGGGCGCTGCCTGCCTGTTGCGTGCCCCTGCTGTCCCAAAAGTGGATTCTTTGCCCGGCGTGCAATAGGCCGAGCATCACACCCTCGGGAGAGACGCCGAGTATTTAGTTCAGGTTTGCGCAAAGCTGGGTGCTCGGTGGTTTCCCACAAATCAAGCACGCCCTCATACAAAACTGCAGTGTATTAATCAGGTGACATGATTAGTATCAACCCGCCCAAATTTACACTTAGTGGTTAGTGATTAACATTTCGACACTATTGCTTTACTGGATTGAAATGAGCCTCGCTTGCTATGGAAATTAGCACGCGTGCTCCTTTCGGGTGGGGGGTGGGGGGGCAGCAAATCTCTTTGGTCCGGAATTGAGTCGGCGGTCGCGATCTCCCCTCGCCACATTTCCCTTTCACCCAGGTTCTGCAGTTTTATCAAACTGCACGCTTCTCTGGCCACCGGCCCGTCTTTGGCGCCAAGATGGTCCCTTTTATCGCTCCCTTTGCTCTTCTTCAAGGCTAGAGCCCTTCATTTCCCACAGTTGCTTACTTCTCCAAACGCTTTCGTATCTTTTAGCTCCCTCCCCAATTCCTTTCCCGAGGCACGAGTGGTTAGCACTTTTGCTAATTGGAAAATGGCTCTTTCTGCAAGACATCCCCCCCACCCCTTCCTCCTGGTGGCTCTAGAGAACTGCTAGCGCAAGACAACGCCATGTCTCCAACAGCCTCGGTGCTCAATGGTTGCTAAAACCACAAGGGAGAGCAGCGGTCGCTAAGACCGCAGGACCAGAGAGTACCAGGAGCGGGGGGGAGGGAGGAAGTCTTTCGAAGGCGGGACGCTCTTGCCTCCCCACACACATGGCCCGGGGGGCGGGACCTGGTAGCACTTCTCTGCGTTTGACTGGTCACCCGTCTGGATTCGACTGCTCTCTCAGCCACTAGCGGAACTGGGACGAGAGAAGGTTCCGGAGGGCCAGAGCCTGAAATCTCTCGAAAGGGACTCTCGCGCTGCCTTGGGCTCGCTCTCTCCACCAACTCCCCGTGTTGGCAGGTGTAGCGCTGGATCCAGGACTGGTGGTTCTCCTCTTCATTCCTCTTTCTCTCTCTCTCTCCCTCTCTTTCGCTTCTCCTAAGGCTCTTGGGAGGCTGCAAGCACGGTGTCTAGCCGGGCTAGAGCAGAGGGCTAGTCTTTCTTTTTCCCCTTTCTGGGCTGTCGTTCCCCCCGGAGCTGGACGCCGGGTCCAAATGGGGGCTGGATGCTTGAGCCCTGGAGCTCTGGAGGTCATCTTGTCTCGTGCAACCGCCCGGCTCGAGGAGGGTCACCTAGCGCTGGTTGCCCAGCGTCCGCGGGCAGCAGCGTAACTGAGGAGGACGTTTTCCCCAGGATCTGGGGGCATCCGTCACTTCCCTGTGCCTGGCCTCGTGAGTCGCCCAGTCTCCCCTTGCCGTGGAGCAGCGGGGTAGCGAGTGGGCATGGCCCCGGGGCTGGAGAGGGGGGAGGGTGCCCAGGTGCCAGCCCAGCTGCCCGCATGATGCGCCCGTTGTTTTGCGGGGGGAAAAGCACTATGCCCAGCTGGTGGCCTGGCTGCGGGAGGATAAGCAGGAGAATGAGGTAGGGCCGAAAGGGCTGGGGGAGAGCGGGTGAGTGCCCACGGGCCCTGGGGCGGGGGGGTGGGAGGAGGGCGGCAGCGGGCTCAGGGACTCGGACCCTTCCTTCTCCCAGGTGCTGCGTCAAGAAATGAAGAAACTTGAAGAGGCACTGGAGGAGGAGGAGGAGGCGTGGTGAGTTGGGCCCCTGGCCCCACACGGCTGTCTCTGCAGCACCGGGAGCGAGGGGGCTGCCAGTGGTGGTGCTAGGCAATGGGGTGGGGGGAATACGCAGCCCGAGGTGTGACAGGGAAGCCCAGTCCCTGCCTGGGGTGCTGAATGTTTGGAAGGGGACCGCCCGCGTGGCCCCCCTGGAGGTCTAGAACTCCTCCAAGCGAGCCCTGTTGCCTGCACCAGCATCAGAGGAAGAAGGAGGCAGAGGCGCCGGGGACTGTGCTGCCAGAGGTGGGGGAAGCATAGCGGGTAAGGGGGAGAGCCTGTGCCAGCCCCTGCCCCGGCCAGCGTGGGTCTCCCTGGGGAGAGGGGTCCACGGAGGTGCCAGCCACGCAGGGGCTATACTCCTGCGCGAGGCGGAGGCCAGGGGCACCGTGCAACTCCAGCTGTCCTGACTGCGCAGCAGTGCTTGACAAGCGTCCTCGCTCTGCCTCGACCTGTAGCAAAGGGACACGCTGGCGAGAAGACGCGGCTTGGTTTATTGGCTGCAGTGAGGGTCCCCACTGGGTCCCCTGGGGTCCGGTCCCGGGCAGTGGGTGGGATGGGCCAGACACCTGCTGCAGCCGACGGGGCTCGCAAGTCCAGGCTGCTGGGGAGCTGCTGGCCGGCTGTGGGCTTTGCAGCGGGGAAGTGCTCGGCATCGGTTTTCCCTGGGCCGGGCTGTTTGCCGGGCTTGCGGAGTATCGTGTCCCACCCTGCGCGAGGGAGCAATGAGAGGCGGCTGGGGAGGCAGCCCGTGGGGCTCTCGCAACGGCCCCGTAGGCATCCCGTAGGCAAGACGGGCTTGGGATGCATCCAGCCTGCCCTGTCTCCCATCCCTCTTGTGCCCCACAGGACACTCGGCCTGCTCTTGGTCGGCGGCTTCGCTCTGGCTGCTGCGGTGCTCTACGCCTCCTGCTACGACCCCAAACTCTTCTGCCGCCTGCTGTTGCATGTGCTGCCTGGGGAGACCTACCGCAACCTGGCATATGCCCTGGGAAAGATGGTGCTCAGGGAGGGGCTGCTGCCTTTTTGGCAGCCTGCCCCTCCCCCCAATAAAACCTTTTCTACCTCACCTCCACGGGCTCAGGCGTGTTTGCTGGGGCACAGGGAGAGGGTCTTGCCCCGCGTGCCGGTCCCCGCAGCCCCTCGAGGGCAGGCCCAGCCCCGGCTGCTAGGCACTGGGTGCCGCCACTCTGCCCGTCGCAAGCCAGCTCCCCGCGTGCCAGCCTCACCTGCCCTCCCTCCCTCCCTCCGTCCCCGGAGTATTTATGGCGCTGAATAATCGGGTGGATCCACCGTCTTCTCAGGCCACGGTAGTTTTTTCACTCCGCCATTGGAGCCTGGCAACCATTGAGCAACGTGCAGGCCAACTCCTGTAAGCGTGGCTGAGGCTACTCAGGCTCCAGCAGCCGGGGCCACGTTTACAGGGAGGCCGGCAAACGTTATCACCCACAGCCCCCTAGAGCCCCCAAGCCCCTTCCTTTCCTCCCCACAGCTCCCCATGACGCCACAGCTGCCACCTGCCTTCCCACTCCGCAGCCCCTGTGGCCCCCACGCCCCTCCTTTCATGCCACAGCCCCCCAGCCCATGCCCTTCTCCCTCCCCACGGTCCCCACGACCCCGGTCTCCCCCTCCTCCCCATGCTTCCATCCCTGGTAGCCCCACAGCCGCCTGGCCCCATCCGCAGCGCTGCTGGCCCCACGGACCCGTTGCCGGTTGCACCCCATCCCTTACGGCCCATTCTAGCAATCTCTTAGCCGGTGGCCCTGTCCCCAGTGCCCATGGCCCTGCTGACCCCACAGCCACCGGCCGGCACAGCCCCGGCTGCGCCCTGCCACCTTCTCCAGCCGCTCGCAGCTTTCGCTGCCGAGGGGAAAGGCCCTGTCGGATGGAGGCCGGAGCGACCTGGCCTGCCCACTCCTGAACGCAGCGCTGCTGCACGCAGCCGCTCAAAGGGCCAGAGCTGAAGCACGTGGGGCGCTGCCTGCCTGTTGCGTGCCCCTGCTGTCCCAAAAGCGGATTCTTTGCCCGGCGTGCAATAGGCCGAGCATCACACCCTCGGGAGAGACGCCGAGTATTTAGTTCAGGTTTGCGCAAAGCTGGGTGCTCGGTGGTTTCCCACAAATCAAGCACGCCCTCATACAAAACTGCAGCGTATTAATCAGGTGACATGATTAGTATCAACCCGCCCAAATTTACACTTAGTGGTTAGTGATTAACATTTCGACACTATTGCTTTACTGGATTGAAATGAGCCTCGCTTGCTATGGAAATTAGCACGCGTGCTCCTTTCGGGTGGGGGGTGGGGGGGCAGCAAATCTCTTTGGTCCGGAATTGAGTCGGCGGTCGCGATCTCCCCTCGCCACATTTCCCTTTCACCCAGGTTCTGCAGTTTTATCAAACTGCACGCTTCTCTGGCCACCGGCCCGTCTTTGGCGCCAAGATGGTCCCTTTTATCGCTCCCTTTGCTCTTCTTCAAGGCTAGAGCCCTTCATTTCCCACAGTTGCTTACTTCTCCAAACGCTTTCGTATCTTTTAGCTCCCTCCCCAATTCCTTTCCCGAGGCACGAGTGGTTAGCACTTTTGCTAATTGGAAAATGGCTCTTTCTGCAAGACATCCCCCCCACCCCTTCCTCCTGGTGGCTCTAGAGAACTGCTAGCGCAAGACAACGCCATGTCTCCAACAGCCTCGGTGCTCAATGGTTGCTAAAACCACAAGGGAGAGCAGCGGTCGCTAAGACCGCAGGACCAGAGAGTACCAGGAGCTGGGGGGAGGGAGGAAGTCTTTCGAAGGCGGGACGCTCTTGCCTCCCCACACACATGGCCCGGGGGGCGGGACCTGGTAGCACTTCTCTGCGTTTGACTGGTCACCCGTCTGGATTCGACTGCTCTCTCAGCCACTGGCGGAACTGGGACGAGAGAAGGTTCCGGAGGGCCAGAGCCTGAAATCTCTCGAAAGGGACTCTCGCGCTGCCTTGGGCTCGCTCTCTCCACCAACTCCCCGTGTTGGCAGGTGTAGCGCTGGATCCAGGACTGGTGGTTCTCCTCTTCATTCCTCTTTCTCTCTCTCTCTCCCTCTCTTTCGCTTCTCCTAAGGCTCTTGGGAGGCTGCAAGCACGGTGTCTAGCCGGGCTAGAGCAGAGGGCTAGTCTTTCTTTTTCCCCTTTCTGGGCTGTCGTTCCCCCCGGAGCTGGACGCCGGGTCCAAATGGGGGCTGGATGCTTGAGCCCTGGAGCTCTGGAGGTCATCTTGTCTCGTGCAACCGCCCGGCTCGAGGAGGGTCACCTAGCGCTGGTTGCCCAGCGTCCGCGGGCAGCAGCGTAACTGAGGAGGACGTTTTCCCCAGGATCTGGGGGCATCCGTCACTTCCCTGTGCCTGGCCTCGTGAGTCGCCCAGTCTCCCCTTGCCGTGGAGCAGCGGGGTAGCGAGTGGGCATGGCCCCGGGGCTGGAGAGGGGGGAGGGTGCCCAGGTGCCAGCCCAGCTGCCCGCATGATGCGCCCGTTGTTTTGCGGGGGGAAAAGCACTATGCCCAGCTGGTGGCCTGGCTGCGGGAGGATAAGCAGGAGAATGAGGTAGGGCCGAAAGGGCTGGGGGAGAGCGGGTGAGTGCCCACGGGCCCTGGGGCGGGGGGGTGGGAGGAGGGCGGCAGCGGGCTCAGGGACTCGGACCCTTCCTTCTCCCAGGTGCTGCGTCAAGAAATGAAGAAACTTGAAGAGGCACTGGAGGAGGAGGAGGAGGCGTGGTGAGTTGGGCCCCTGGCCCCACACGGCTGTCTCTGCAGCACCGGGAGCGAGGGGGCTGCCAGTGGTGGTGCTAGGCAATGGGGTGGGGGGAATACGCAGCCCGAGGTGTGACAGGGAAGCCCAGTCCCTGCCTGGGGTGCTGAATGTTTGGAAGGGGACCGCCCGCGTGGCCCCCCTGGAGGTCTAGAACTCCTCCAAGCGAGCCCTGTTGCCTGCACCAGCATCAGAGGAAGAAGGAGGCAGAGGCGCCGGGGACTGTGCTGCCAGAGGTGGGGGAAGCATAGCGGGTAAGGGGGAGAGCCTGTGCCAGCCCCTGCCCCGGCCAGCGTGGGTCTCCCTGGGGAGAGGGGTCCACGGAGGTGCCAGCCACGCAGGGGCTATACTCCTGCGCGAGGCGGAGGCCAGGGGCACCGTGCAACTCCAGCTGTCCTGACTGCGCAGCAGTGCTTGACAAGCGTCCTCGCTCTGCCTCGACCTGTAGCAAAGGGACACGCTGGCGAGAAGACGCGGCTTGGTTTATTGGCTGCAGTGAGGGTCCCCACTGGGTCCCCTGGGGTCCGGTCCCGGGCAGTGGGTGGGATGGGCCAGACACCTGCTGCAGCCGACGGGGCTCGCAAGTCCAGGCTGCTGGGGAGCTGCTGGCCGGCTGTGGGCTTTGCAGCGGGGAAGTGCTCGGCATCGGTTTTCCCTGGGCCGGGCTGTTTGCCGGGCTTGCGGAGTATCGTGTCCCACCCTGCGCGAGGGAGCAATGAGAGGCGGCTGGGGAGGCAGCCCGTGGGGCTCTCGCAACGGCCCCGTAGGCATCCCGTAGGCAAGACGGGCTTGGGATGCATCCAGCCTGCCCTGTCTCCCATCCCTCTTGTGCCCCACAGGACACTCGGCCTGCTCTTGGTCGGCGGCTTCGCTCTGGCTGCTGCGGTGCTCTACGCCTCCTGCTACGACCCCAAACTCTTCTGCCGCCTGCTGTTGCATGTGCTGCCTGGGGAGACCTACCGCAACCTGGCATATGCCCTGGGAAAGATGGTGCTCAGGGAGGGGCTGCTGCCTTTTTGGCAGCCTGCCCCTCCCCCCAATAAAACCTTTTCTACCTCACCTCCACGGGCTCAGGCGTGTTTGCTGGGGCACAGGGAGAGGGTCTTGCCCCGCGTGCCGGTCCCCGCAGCCCCTCGAGGGCAGGCCCAGCCCCGGCTGCTAGGCACTGGGTGCCGCCACTCTGCCCGTCGCAAGCCAGCTCCCCGCGTGCCAGCCTAACCTGCCCTCCCTCCCTCCCTCCGTCCCCGGAGTATTTATGGCGCTGAATAATCGGGTGGATCCACCGTCTTCTCAGGCCACGGTAGTTTTTTCACTCCGCCATTGGAGCCTGGCAACCATTGAGCAACGTGCAGGCCAACTCCTGTAAGCGTGGCTGAGGCTACTCAGGCTCCAGCAGCCGGGGCCACGTTTACAGGGAGGCCGGCAAACGTTATCACCCACAGCCCCCTAGAGCCCCCAAGCCCCTTCCTTTCCTCCCCACAGCTCCCCATGACGCCACAGCTGCCACCTGCCTTCCCACTCCGCAGCCCCTGTGGCCCCCACGCCCCTCCTTTCATGCCACAGCCCCCCAGCCCATGCCCTTCTCCCTCCCCACGGTCCCCACGACCCCGGTCTGCCCCTCCTCCCCATGCTTCCATCCCTGGTAGCCCCACAGCCGCCTGGCCCCATCCGCAGCGCTGCTGGCCCCACGGACCCGTTGCCGGTTGCACCCCATCCCTTACGGCCCATTCTAGCAATCTCTTAGCCGGTGGCCCTGTCCCCAGTGCCCATGGCCCTGCTGACCCCACAGCCACCGGCCGGCACAGCCCCGGCTGCGCCCTGCCACCTTCTCCAGCCGCTCGCAGCTTTCGCTGCCGAGGGGAAAGGCCCTGTCGGATGGAGGCCGGAGCGACCTGGCCTGCCCACTCCTGAACGCAGCGCTGCTGCACGCAGCCGCTCAAAGGGCCAGAGCTGAAGCACGTGGGGCGCTGCCTGCCTGTTGCGTGCCCCTGCTGTCCCAAAAGCGGATTCTTTGCCCGGCGTGCAATAGGCCGAGCATCACACCCTCGGGAGAGACGCCGAGTATTTAGTTCAGGTTTGCGCAAAGCTGGGTGCTCGGTGGTTTCCCACAAATCAAGCACGCCCTCATACAAAACTGCAGCGTATTAATCAGGTGACATGATTAGTATCAACCCGCCCAAATTTACACTTAGTGGTTAGTGATTAACATTTCGACACTATTGCTTTACTGGATTGAAATGAGCCTCGCTTGCTATGGAAATTAGCACGCGTGCTCCTTTCGGGTGGGGGGTGGGGGGGCAGCAAATCTCTTTGGTCCGGAATTGAGTCGGCGGTCGCGATCTCCCCTCGCCACATTTCCCTTTCACCCAGGTTCTGCAGTTTTATCAAACTGCACGCTTCTCTGGCCACCGGCCCGTCTTTGGCGCCAAGATGGTCCCTTTTATCGCTCCCTTTGCTCTTCTTCAAGCCTAGAGCCCTTCATTTCCCACAGTTGCTTACTTCTCCAAACGCTTTCGTATCTTTTAGCTCCCTCCCCAATTCCTTTCCCGAGGCACGAGTGGTTAGCACTTTTGCTAATTGGAAAATGGCTCTTTCTGCAAGACATCCCCCCCACCCCTTCCTCCTGGTGGCTCTAGAGAACTGCTAGCGCAAGACAACGCCATGTCTCCAACAGCCTCGGTGCTCAATGGTTGCTAAAACCACAAGGGAGAGCAGCGGTCGCTAAGACCGCAGGACCAGAGAGTACCAGGAGCTGGGGGGAGGGAGGAAGTCTTTCGAAGGCGGGACGCTCTTGCCTCCCCACACACATGGCCCGGGGGGCGGGACCTGGTAGCACTTCTCTGCGTTTGACTGGTCACCCGTCTGGATTCGACTGCTCTCTCAGCCACTGGCGGAACTGGGACGAGAGAAGGTTCCGGAGGGCCAGAGCCTGAAATCTCTCGAAAGGGACTCTCGCGCTGCCTTGGGCTCGCTCTCTCCACCAACTCCCCGTGTTGGCAGGTGTAGCGCTGGATCCAGGACTGGTGGTTCTCCTCTTCATTCCTCTTTCTCTCTCTCTCTCCCTCTCTTTCGCTTCTCCTAAGGCTCTTGGGAGGCTGCAAGCACGGTGTCTAGCCGGGCTAGAGCAGAGGGCTAGTCTTTCTTTTTCCCCTTTCTGGGCTGTCGTTCCCCCCGGAGCTGGACGCCGGGTCCAAATGGGGGCTGGATGCTTGAGCCCTGGAGCTCTGGAGGTCATCTTGTCTCGTGCAACCGCCCGGCTCGAGGAGGGTCACCTAGCGCTGGTTGCCCAGCGTCCGCGGGCAGCAGCGTAACTGAGGAGGACGTTTTCCCCAGGATCTGGGGGCATCCGTCACTTCCCTGTGCCTGGCCTCGTGAGTCGCCCAGTCTCCCCTTGCCGTGGAGCAGCGGGGTAGCGAGTGGGCATGGCCCCGGGGCTGGAGAGGGGGGAGGGTGCCCAGGTGCCAGCCCAGCTGCCCGCATGATGCGCCCGTTGTTTTGCGGGGGGAAAAGCACTATGCCCAGCTGGTGGCCTGGCTGCGGGAGGATAAGCAGGAGAATGAGGTAGGGCCGAAAGGGCTGGGGGAGAGCGGGTGAGTGCCCACGGGCCCTGGGGCGGGGGGGTGGGAGGAGGGCGGCAGCGGGCTCAGGGACTCGGACCCTTCCTTCTCCCAGGTGCTGCGTCAAGAAATGAAGAAACTTGAAGAGGCACTGGAGGAGGAGGAGGAGGCGTGGTGAGTTGGGCCCCTGGCCCCACACGGCTGTCTCTGCAGCACCGGGAGCGAGGGGGCTGCCAGTGGTGGTGCTAGGCAATGGGGTGGGGGGAATACGCAGCCCGAGGTGTGACAGGGAAGCCCAGTCCCTGCCTGGGGTGCTGAATGTTTGGAAGGGGACCGCCCGCGTGGCCCCCCTGGAGGTCTAGAACTCCTCCAAGCGAGCCCTGTTGCCTGCACCAGCATCAGAGGAAGAAGGAGGCAGAGGCGCCGGGGACTGTGCTGCCAGAGGTGGGGGAAGCATAGCGGGTAAGGGGGAGAGCCTGTGCCAGCCCCTGCCCCGGCCAGCGTGGGTCTCCCTGGGGAGAGGGGTCCACGGAGGTGCCAGCCACGCAGGGGCTATACTCCTGCGCGAGGCGGAGGCCAGGGGCACCGTGCAACTCCAGCTGTCCTGACTGCGCAGCAGTGCTTGACAAGCGTCCTCGCTCTGCCTCGACCTGTAGCAAAGGGACACGCTGGCGAGAAGACGCGGCTTGGTTTATTGGCTGCAGTGAGGGTCCCCACTGGGTCCCCTGGGGTCCGGTCCCGGGCAGTGGGTGGGATGGGCCAGACACCTGCTGCAGCCGACGGGGCTCGCAAGTCCAGGCTGCTGGGGAGCTGCTGGCCGGCTGTGGGCTTTGCAGCGGGGAAGTGCTCGGCATCGGTTTTCCCTGGGCCGGGCTGTTTGCCGGGCTTGCGGAGTATCGTGTCCCACCCTGCGCGAGGGAGCAATGAGAGGCGGCTGGGGAGGCAGCCCGTGGGGCTCTCGCAACGGCCCCGTAGGCATCCCGTAGGCAAGACGGGCTTGGGATGCATCCAGCCTGCCCTGTCTCCCATCCCTCTTGTGCCCCACAGGACACTCGGCCTGCTCTTGGTCGGCGGCTTCGCTCTGGCTGCTGCGGTGCTCTACGCCTCCTGCTACGACCCCAAACTCTTCTGCCGCCTGCTGTTGCATGTGCTGCCTGGGGAGACCTACCGCAACCTGGCATATGCCCTGGGAAAGATGGTGCTCAGGGAGGGGCTGCTGCCTTTTTGGCAGCCTGCCCCTCCCCCCAATAAAACCTTTTCTACCTCACCTCCACGGGCTCAGGCGTGTTTGCTGGGGCACAGGGAGAGGGTCTTGCCCCGCGTGCCGGTCCCCGCAGCCCCTCGAGGGCAGGCCCAGCCCCGGCTGCTAGGCACTGGGTGCCGCCACTCTGCCCGTCGCAAGCCAGCTCCCCGCGTGCCAGCCTCACCTGCCCTCCCTCCCTCCCTCCGTCCCCGGAGTATTTATGGCGCTGAATAATCGGGTGGATCCACCGTCTTCTCAGGCCACGGTAGTTTTTTCACTCCGCCATTGGAGCCTGGCAACCATTGAGCAACGTGCAGGCCAACTCCTGTAAGCGTGGCTGAGGCTACTCAGGCTCCAGCAGCCGGGGCCACGTTTACAGGGAGGCCGGCAAACGTTATCACCCACAGCCCCCTAGAGCCCCCAAGCCCCTTCCTTTCCTCCCCACAGCTCCCCATGACGCCACAGCTGCCACCTGCCTTCCCACTCCGCAGCCCCCGTGGCCCCCACGCCCCTCCTTTCATGCCACAGCCCCCCAGCCCATGCCCTTCTCCCTCCCCACGGTCCCCACGACCCCGGTCTGCCCCTCCTCCCCATGCTTCCATCCCTGGTAGCCCCACAGCCGCCTGGCCCCATCCGCAGCGCTGCTGGCCCCACGGACCCGTTGCCGGTTGCACCCCATCCCTTACGGCCCATTCTAGCAATCTCTTAGCCGGTGGCCCTGTCCCCAGTGCCCATGGCCCTGCTGACCCCACAGCCACCGGCCGGCACAGCCCCGGCTGCGCCCTGCCACCTTCTCCAGCCGCTTGCAGCTTTCGCTGCCGAGGGGAAAGGCCCTGTCGGATGGAGGCCGGAGCGACCTGGCCTGCCCACTCCTGAACGCAGCGCTGCTGCACGCAGCCGCTCAAAGGGCCAGAGCTGAAGCACGTGGGGCGCTGCCTGCCTGTTGCGTGCCCCTGCTGTCCCAAAAGCGGATTCTTTGCCCGGCGTGCAATAGGCCGAGCATCACACCCTCGGGAGAGACGCCGAGTATTTAGTTCAGGTTTGCGCAAAGCTGGGTGCTCGGTGGTTTCCCACAAATCAAGCACGCCCTCATACAAAACTGCAGCGTATTAATCAGGTGACATGATTAGTATCAACCCGCCCAAATTTACACTTAGTGGTTAGTGATTAACATTTCGACACTATTGCTTTACTGGATTGAAATGAGCCTCGCTTGCTATGGAAATTAGCACGCGTGCTCCTTTCGGGTGGGGGGTGGGGGGGCAGCAAATCTCTTTGGTCCGGAATTGAGTCGGCGGTCGCGATCTCCCCTCGCCACATTTCCCTTTCACCCAGGTTCTGCAGTTTTATCAAACTGCACGCTTCTCTGGCCACCGGCCCGTCTTTGGCGCCAAGATGGTCCCTTTTATCGCTCCCTTTGCTCTTCTTCAAGCCTAGAGCCCTTCATTTCCCACAGTTGCTTACTTCTCCAAACGCTTTCGTATCTTTTAGCTCCCTCCCCAATTCCTTTCCCGAGGCACGAGTGGTTAGCACTTTTGCTAATTGGAAAATGGCTCTTTCTGCAAGACATCCCCCCCACCCCTTCCTCCTGGTGGCTCTAGAGAACTGCTAGCGCAAGACAACGCCATGTCTCCAACAGCCTCGGTGCTCAATGGTTGCTAAAACCACAAGGGAGAGCAGCGGTCGCTAAGACCGCAGGACCAGAGAGTACCAGGAGCGGGGGGGAGGGAGGAAGTCTTTCGAAGGCGGGACGCTCTTGCCTCCCCACACACATGGCCCGGGGGGCGGGACCTGGTAGCACTTCTCTGCGTTTGACTGGTCACCCGTCTGGATTCGACTGCTCTCTCAGCCACTGGCGGAACTGGGACGAGAGAAGGTTCCGGAGGGCCAGAGCCTGAAATCTCTCGAAAGGGACTCTCGCGCTGCCTTGGGCTCGCTCTCTCCACCAACTCCCCGTGTTGGCAGGTGTAGCGCTGGATCCAGGACTGGTGGTTCTCCTCTTCATTCCTCTTTCTCTCTCTCTCTCCCTCTCTTTCGCTTCTCCTAAGGCTCTTGGGAGGCTGCAAGCACGGTGTCTAGCCGGGCTAGAGCAGAGGGCTAGTCTTTCTTTTTCCCCTTTCTGGGCTGTCGTTCCCCCCGGAGCTGGACGCCGGGTCCAAATGGGGGCTGGATGCTTGAGCCCTGGAGCTCTGGAGGTCATCTTGTCTCGTGCAACCGCCCGGCTCGAGGAGGGTCACCTAGCGCTGGTTGCCCAGCGTCCGCGGGCAGCAGCGTAACTGAGGAGGACGTTTTCCCCAGGATCTGGGGGCATCCGTCACTTCCCTGTGCCTGGCCTCGTGAGTCGCCCAGTCTCCCCTTGCCGTGGAGCAGCGGGGTAGCGAGTGGGCATGGCCCCGGGGCTGGAGAGGGGGGAGGGTGCCCAGGTGCCAGCCCAGCTGCCCGCATGATGCGCCCGTTGTTTTGCGGGGGGAAAAGCACTATGCCCAGCTGGTGGCCTGGCTGCGGGAGGATAAGCAGGAGAATGAGGTAGGGCCGAAAGGGCTGGGGGAGAGCGGGTGAGTGCCCACGGGCCCTGGGGCGGGGGGGTGGGAGGAGGGCGGCAGCGGGCCCAGGGACTCGGACCCTTCCTTCTCCCAGGTGCTGCGTCAAGAAATGAAGAAACTTGAAGAGGCACTGGAGGAGGAGGAGGAGGCGTGGTGAGTTGGGCCCCTGGCCCCACACGGCTGTCTCTGCAGCACCGGGAGCGAGGGGGCTGCCAGTGGTGGTGCTAGGCAATGGGGTGGGGGGAATACGCAGCCCGAGGTGTGACAGGGAAGCCCAGTCCCTGCCTGGGGTGCTGAATGTTTGGAAGGGGACCGCCCGCGTGGCCCCCCTGGAGGTCTAGAACTCCTCCAAGCGAGCCCTGTTGCCTGCACCAGCATCAGAGGAAGAAGGAGGCAGAGGCGCCGGGGACTGTGCTGCCAGAGGTGGGGGAAGCATAGCGGGTAAGGGGGAGAGCCTGTGCCAGCCCCTGCCCCGGCCAGCGTGGGTCTCCCTGGGGAGAGGGGTCCACGGAGGTGCCAGCCACGCAGGGGCTATACTCCTGCGCGAGGCGGAGGCCAGGGGCACCGTGCAACTCCAGCTGTCCTGACTGCGCAGCAGTGCTTGACAAGCGTCCTCGCTCTGCCTCGACCTGTAGCAAAGGGACACGCTGGCGAGAAGACGCGGCTTGGTTTATTGGCTGCAGTGAGGGTCCCCACTGGGTCCCCTGGGGTCCGGTCCCGGGCAGTGGGTGGGATGGGCCAGACACCTGCTGCAGCCGACGGGGCTCGCAAGTCCAGGCTGCTGGGGAGCTGCTGGCCGGCTGTGGGCTTTGCAGCGGGGAAGTGCTCGGCATCGGTTTTCCCTGGGCCGGGCTGTTTGCCGGGCTTGCGGAGTATCGTGTGCCACCCTGCGCGAGGGAGCAATGAGAGGCGGCTGGGGAGGCAGCCCGTGGGGCTCTCGCAACGGCCCCGTAGGCATCCCGTAGGCAAGACGGGCTTGGGATGCATCCAGCCTGCCCTGTCTCCCATCCCTCTTGTGCCCCACAGGACACTCGGCCTGCTCTTGGTCGGCGGCTTCGCTCTGGCTGCTGCGGTGCTCTACGCCTCCTGCTACGACCCCAAACTCTTCTGCCGCCTGCTGTTGCATGTGCTGCCTGGGGAGACCTACCGCAACCTGGCATATGCCCTGGGAAAGATGGTGCTCAGGGAGGGGCTGCTGCCTTTTTGGCAGCCTGCCCCTCCCCCCAATAAAACCTTTTCTACCTCACCTCCACGGGCTCAGGCGTGTTTGCTGGGGCACAGGGAGAGGGTCTTGCCCCGCGTGCCGGTCCCCGCAGCCCCTCGAGGGCAGGCCCAGCCCCGGCTGCTAGGCACTGGGTGCCGCCACTCTGCCCGTCGCAAGCCAGCTCCCCGCGTGCCAGCCTCACCTGCCCTCCCTCCCTCCCTCCGTCCCCGGAGTATTTATGGCGCTGAATAATCGGGTGGATCCACCGTCTTCTCAGGCCACGGTAGTTTTTTCACTCCGCCATTGGAGCCTGGCAACCATTGAGCAACGTGCAGGCCAACTCCTGTAAGCGTGGCTGAGGCTACTCAGGCTCCAGCAGCCGGGGCCACGTTTACAGGGAGGCCGGCAAACGTTATCACCCACAGCCCCCTAGAGCCCCCAAGCCCCTTCCTTTCCTCCCCACAGCTCCCCGTGACGCCACAGCTGCCACCTGCCTTCCCACTCCGCAGCCCCCGTGGCCCCCACGCCCCTCCTTTCATGCCACAGCCCCCCAGCCCATGCCCTTCTCCCTCCCCACGGTCCCCACGACCCCGGTCTCCCCCTCCTCCCCATGCTTCCATCCCTGGTAGCCCCACAGCCGCCTGGCCCCATCCGCAGCGCTGCTGGCCCCACGGACCCGTTGCCGGTTGCACCCCATCCCTTACGGCCCATTCTAGCAATCTCTTAGCCGGTGGCCCTGTCCCCAGTGCCCATGGCCCTGCTGACCCCACAGCCACCGGCCGGCACAGCCCCGGCTGCGCCCTGCCACCTTCTCCAGCCGCTCGCAGCTTTCGCTGCCGAGGGGAAAGGCCCTGTCGGATGGAGGCCGGAGCGACCTGGCCTGCCCACTCCTGAACGCAGCGCTGCTGCACGCAGCCGCTCAAAGGGCCAGAGCTGAAGCACGTGGGGCGCTGCCTGCCTGCCGCGTGCCCCTGCTGTCCCAAAAGCGGATTCTTTGTCCGGCGTGCAATAGGCCGAGCATCACACCCTCGGGAGAGACGCTGAGTATTTAGTTCAGGTTTGCGCAAAGCTGGGTGCTCGGTGGTTTCCCACAAATCAAGCACGCCCTCATACAAAACTGCAGCGTATTA
Source organism: Platalea leucorodia (assembly GCF_965183815.1). Lineage (NCBI taxonomy): Eukaryota > Metazoa > Chordata > Aves > Pelecaniformes > Threskiornithidae > Platalea > Platalea leucorodia. The sequence continues at coordinate 704,261 of NW_028121456.1, forward strand.
ATCAGGTGACATGATTAGTATCAACCCGCCCAAATTTACACTTAGTGGTTAGTGATTAACATTTCGACACTATTGCTTTACTGGATTGAAATGAGCCTCGCTTGCTATGGAAATTAGCACGCGTGCTCCTTTCGGGTGGGGGGTGGGGGGGCAGCAAATCTCTTTGGTCCGGAATTGAGTCGGCGGTCGCGATCTCCCCTCGCCACATTTCCCTTTCACCCAGGTTCTGCAGTTTTATCAAACTGCACGCTTCTCTGGCCACCGGCCCGTCTTTGGCGCCAAGATGGTCCCTTTTATCGCTCCCTTTGCTCTTCTTCAAGCCTAGAGCCCTTCATTTCCCACAGTTGCTTACTTCTCCAAACGCTTTCGTATCTTTTAGCTCCCTCCCCAATTCCTTTCCCGAGGCACGAGTGGTTAGCACTTTTGCTAATTGGAAAATGGCTCTTTCTGCAAGACATCCCCCCCACCCCTTCCTCCTGGTGGCTCTAGAGAACTGCTAGCGCAAGACAACGCCATGTCTCCAACAGCCTTGGTGCTCAATGGTTGCTAAAACCACAAGGGAGAGCAGCGGTCGCTAAGACCGCAGGACCAGAGAGTACCAGGAGCGGGGGGGAGGGAGGAAGTCTTTCGAAGGCGGGACGCTCTTGCCTCCCCACACACATGGCCCGGGGGGCGGGACCTGGTAGCACTTCTCTGCGTTTGACTGGTCACCCGTCTGGATTCGACTGCTCTCTCAGCCACTGGCGGAACTGGGACGAGAGAAGGTTCCGGAGGGCCAGAGCCTGAAATCTCTCGAAAGGGACTCTCGCGCTGCCTTGGGCTCGCTCTCTCCACCAACTCCCCGTGTTGGCAGGTGTAGCGCTGGATCCAGGACTGGTGGTTCTCCTCTTCATTCCTCTTTCTCTCTCTCTCTCCCTCTCTTTCGCTTCTCCTAAGGCTCTTGGGAGGCTGCAAGCACGGTGTCTAGCCGGGCTAGAGCAGAGGGTTAGTCTTTCTTTTTCCCCTTTCTGGGCTGTCGTTCCCCCCGGAGCTGGACGCCGGGTCCAAATGGGGGCTGGATGCTTGAGCCCTGGAGCTCTGGAGGTCATCTTTCCTCGTGCAACCGCCCGGCTCGAGGAGGGTCACCTAGCGCTGGTTGCCCAGCGTCCGCGGGCAGCAGCGTAACTGAGGAGGACGTTTTCCCCAGGATCTGGGGGCATCCGTCACTTCCCTGTGCCTGGCCTCGTGAGTCGCCCAGTCTCCCCTTGCCGTGGAGCAGCGGGGTAGCGAGTGGGCATGGCCCCGGGGCTGGAGAGGGGGGAGGGTGCCCAGGTGCCAGCCCAGCTGCCCGCATGATGCGCCCGTTGTTTTGCGGGGGGAAAAGCACTATGCCCAGCTGGTGGCCTGGCTGCGGGAGGATAAGCAGGAGAATGAGGTAGGGCCGAAAGGGCTGGGGGAGAGCGGGTGAGTGCCCACGGGCCCTGGGGCGGGGGGGTGGGAGGAGGGCGGCAGCGGGCTCAGGGACTCGGACCCTTCCTTCTCCCAGGTGCTGCGTCAAGAAATGAAGAAACTTGAAGAGGCACTGGAGGAGGAGGAGGAGGCGTGGTGAGTTGGGCCCCTGGCCCCACACGGCTGTCTCTGCAGCACCGGGAGCGAGGGGGCTGCCAGTGGTGGTGCTAGGCAATGGGGTGGGGGGAATACGCAGCCCGAGGTGTGACAGGGAAGCCCAGTCCCTGCCTGGGGTGCTGAATGTTTGGAAGGGGACCGCCCGCGTGGCCCCCCTGGAGGTCTAGAACTCCTCCAAGCGAGCCCTGTTGCCTGCACCAGCATCAGAGGAAGAAGGAGGCAGAGGCGCCGGGGACTGTGCTGCCAGAGGTGGGGGAAGCATAGCGGGTAAGGGGGAGAGCCTGTGCCAGCCCCTGCCCCGGCCAGCGTGGGTCTCCCTGGGGAGAGGGGTCCACGGAGGTGCCAGCCACGCAGGGGCTATACTCCTGCGCGAGGCGGAGGCCAGGGGCACCGTGCAACTCCAGCTGTCCTGACTGCGCAGCAGTGCTTGACAAGCGTCCTCGCTCTGCCTCGACCTGTAGCAAAGGGACACGCTGGCGAGAAGACGCGGCTTGGTTTATTGGCTGCAGTGAGGGTCCCCACTGGGTCCCCTGGGGTCCGGTCCCGGGCAGTGGGTGGGATGGGCCAGACACCTGCTGCAGCCGACGGGGCTCGCAAGTCCAGGCTGCTGGGGAGCTGCTGGCCGGCTGTGGGCTTTGCAGCGGGGAAGTGCTCGGCATCGGTTTTCCCTGGGCCGGGCTGTTTGCCGGGCTTGCGGAGTATCGTGTCCCACCCTGCGCGAGGGAGCAATGAGAGGCGGCTGGGGAGGCAGCCCGTGGGGCTCTCGCAACGGCCCCGTAGGCATCCCGTAGGCAAGACGGGCTTGGGATGCATCCAGCCTGCCCTGTCTCCCATCCCTCTTGTGCCCCACAGGACACTCGGCCTGCTCTTGGTCGGCGGCTTCGCTCTGGCTGCTGCGGTGCTCTACGCCTCCTGCTACGACCCCAAACTCTTCTGCCGCCTGCTGTTGCATGTGCTGCCTGGGGAGACCTACCGCAACCTGGCATATGCCCTGGGAAAGATGGTGCTCAGGGAGGGGCTGCTGCCTTTTTGGCAGCCTGCCCCTCCCCCCAATAAAACCTTTTCTACCTCACCTCCACGGGCTCAGGCGTGTTTGCTGGGGCACAGGGAGAGGGTCTTGCCCCGCGTGCCGGTCCCCGCAGCCCCTCGAGGGCAGGCCCAGCCCCGGCTGCTAGGCACTGGGTGCCGCCACTCTGCCCGTCGCAAGCCAGCTCCCCGCGTGCCAGCCTCACCTGCCCTCCCTCCCTCCCTCCGTCCCCGGAGTATTTATGGCGCTGAATAATCGGGTGGATCCACCGTCTTCTCAGGCCACGGTAGTTTTTTCACTCCGCCATTGGAGCCTGGCAACCATTGAGCAACGTGCAGGCCAACTCCTGTAAGCGTGGCTGAGGCTACTCAGGCTCCAGCAGCCGGGGCCACGTTTACAGGGAGGCCGGCAAACGTTATCACCCACAGCCCCCTAGAGCCCCCAAGCCCCTTCCTTTCCTCCCCACAGCTCCCCATGACGCCACAGCTGCCACCTGCCTTCCCACTCCGCAGCCCCCGTGGCCCCCACGCCCCTCCTTTCATGCCACAGCCCCCCAGCCCATGCCCTTCTCCCTCCCCACGGTCCCCACGACCCCGGTCTGCCCCTCCTCCCCATGCTTCCATCCCTGGTAGCCCCACAGCCGCCTGGCCCCATCCGCAGCGCTGCTGGCCCCACGGACCCGTTGCCGGTTGCACCCCATCCCTTACGGCCCATTCTAGCAATCTCTTAGCCGGTGGCCCTGTCCCCAGTGCCCATGGCCCTGCTGACCCCACAGCCACCGGCCGGCACAGCCCCGGCTGCGCCCTGCCACCTTCTCCAGCCGCTCGCAGCTTTCGCTGCCGAGGGGAAAGGCCCTGTCGGATGGAGGCCGGAGCGACCTGGCCTGCCCACTCCTGAACGCAGCGCTGCTGCACGCAGCCGCTCAAAGGGCCAGAGCTGAAGCACGTGGGGCGCTGCCTGCCTGTTGCGTGCCCCTGCTGTCCCAAAAGCGGATTCTTTGCCCGGCGTGCAATAGGCCGAGCATCACACCCTCGGGAGAGACGCCGAGTATTTAGTTCAGGTTTGCGCAAAGCTGGGTGCTCGGTGGTTTCCCACAAATCAAGCACACCCTCATACAAAACTGCAGCGTATTAATCAGGTGACATGATTAGTATCAACCCGCCCAAATTTACACTTAGTGGTTAGTGATTAACATTTCGACACTATTGCTTTACTGGATTGAAATGAGCCTCGCTTGCTATGGAAATTAGCACGCGTGCTCCTTTCGGGTGGGGGGTGGGGGGACAGCAAATCTCTTTGGTCCGGAATTGAGTCGGCGGTCGCGATCTCCCCTCGCCACATTTCCCTTTCACCCAGGTTCTGCAGTTTTATCAAACTGCACGCTTCTCTGGCCACCGGCCCGTCTTTGGCGCCAAGATGGTCCCTTTTATCGCTCCCTTTGCTCTTCTTCAAGCCTAGAGCCCTTCATTTCCCACAGTTGCTTACTTCTCCAAACGCTTTCGTATCTTTTAGCTCCCTCCCCAATTCCTTTCCCGAGGCACGAGTGGTTAGCACTTTTGCTAATTGGAAAATGGCTCTTTCTGCAAGACATCCCCCCCACCCCTTCCTCCTGGTGGCTCTAGAGAACTGCTAGCGCAAGACAACGCCATGTCTCCAACAGCCTCGGTGCTCAATGGTTGCTAAAACCACAAGGGAGAGCAGCGGTCGCTAAGACCGCAGGACCAGAGAGTACCAGGAGCTGGGGGGAGGGAGGAAGTCTTTCGAAGGCGGGACGCTCTTGCCTCCCCACACACATGGCCCGGGGGGCGGGACCTGGTAGCACTTCTCTGCGTTTGACTGGTCACCCGTCTGGATTCGACTGCTCTCTCAGCCACTGGCGGAACTGGGACGAGAGAAGGTTCCGGAGGGCCAGAGCCTGAAATCTCTCGAAAGGGACTCTCGCGCTGCCTTGGGCTCGCTCTCTCCACCAACTCCCCGTGTTGGCAGGTGTAGCGCTGGATCCAGGACTGGTGGTTCTCCTCTTCATTCCTCTTTCTCTCTCTCTCTCCCTCTCTTTCGCTTCTCCTAAGGCTCTTGGGAGGCTGCAAGCACGGTGTCTAGCCGGGCTAGAGCAGAGGGCTAGTCTTTCTTTTTCCCCTTTCTGGGCTGTCGTTCCCCCCGGAGCTGGACGCCGGGTCCAAATGGGGGCTGGATGCTTGAGCCCTGGAGCTCTGGAGGTCATCTTGTCTCGTGCAACTGCCCGGCTCGAGGAGGGTCACCTAGCGCTGGTTGCCCAGCGTCCGCGGGCAGCAGCGTAACTGAGGAGGACGTTTTCCCCAGGATCTGGGGGCATCCGTCACTTCCCTGTGCCTGGCCTCGTGAGTCGCCCAGTCTCCCCTTGCCGTGGAGCAGCGGGGTAGCGAGTGGGCATGGCCCCGGGGCTGGAGAGGGGGGAGGGTGCCCAGGTGCCAGCCCAGCTGCCCGCATGATGCGCCCGTTGTTTTGCGGGGGGAAAAGCACTATGCCCAGCTGGTGGCCTGGCTGCGGGAGGATAAGCAGGAGAATGAGGTAGGGCCGAAAGGGCTGGGGGAGAGCGGGTGAGTGCCCACGGGCCCTGGGGCGGGGGGGTGGGAGGAGGGCGGCAGCGGGCTCAGGGACTCGGACCCTTCCTTCTCCCAGGTGCTGCGTCAAGAAATGAAGAAACTTGAAGAGGCACTGGAGGAGGAGGAGGAGGCGTGGTGAGTTGGGCCCCTGGCCCCACACGGCTGTCTCTGCAGCACCGGGAGCGAGGGGGCTGCCAGTGGTGGTGCTAGGCAATGGGGTGGGGGGAATACGCAGCCCGAGGTGTGACAGGGAAGCCCAGTCCCTGCCTGGGGTGCTGAATGTTTGGAAGGGGACCGCCCGCGTGGCCCCCCTGGAGGTCTAGAACTCCTCCAAGCGAGCCCTGTTGCCTGCACCAGCATCAGAGGAAGAAGGAGGCAGAGGCGCCGGGGACTGTGCTGCCAGAGGTGGGGGAAGCATAGCGGGTAAGGGGGAGAGCCTGTGCCAGCCCCTGCCCCGGCCAGCGTGGGTCTCCCTGGGGAGAGGGGTCCACGGAGGTGCCAGCCACGCAGGGGCTATACTCCTGCGCGAGGCGGAGGCCAGGGGCACCGTGCAACTCCAGCTGTCCTGACTGCGCAGCAGTGCTTGACAAGCGTCCTCGCTCTGCCTCGACCTGTAGCAAAGGGACACGCTGGCGAGAAGACGCGGCTTGGTTTATTGGCTGCAGTGAGGGTCCCCACTGGGTCCCCTGGGGTCCGGTCCCGGGCAGTGGGTGGGATGGGCCAGACACCTGCTGCAGCCGACGGGGCTCGCAAGTCCAGGCTGCTGGGGAGCTGCTGGCCGGCTGTGGGCTTTGCAGCGGGGAAGTGCTCGGCATCGGTTTTCCCTGGGCCGGGCTGTTTGCCGGGCTTGCGGAGTATCGTGTCCCACCCTGCGCGAGGGAGCAATGAGAGGCGGCTGGGGAGGCAGCCCGTGGGGCTCTCGCAACGGCCCCGTAGGCATCCCGTAGGCAAGACGGGCTTGGGATGCATCCAGCCTGCCCTGTCTCCCATCCCTCTTGTGCCCCACAGGACACTCGGCCTGCTCTTGGTCGGCGGCTTCGCTCTGGCTGCTGCGGTGCTCTACGCCTCCTGCTACGACCCCAAACTCTTCTGCCGCCTGCTGTTGCATGTGCTGCCTGGGGAGACCTACCGCAACCTGGCATATGCCCTGGGAAAGATGGTGCTCAGGGAGGGGCTGCTGCCTTTTTGGCAGCCTGCCCCTCCCCCCAATAAAACCTTTTCTACCTCACCTCCACGGGCTCAGGCGTGTTTGCTGGGGCACAGGGAGAGGGTCTTGCCCCGCGTGCCGGTCCCCGCAGCCCCTCGAGGGCAGGCCCAGCCCCGGCTGCTAGGCACTGGGTGCCGCCACTCTGCCCGTCGCAAGCCAGCTCCCCGCGTGCCAGCCTCACCTGCCCTCCCTCCCTCCCTCCGTCCCCGGAGTATTTATGGCGCTGAATAATCGGGTGGATCCACCGTCTTCTCAGGCCACGGTAGTTTTTTCACTCCGCCATTGGAGCCTGGCAACCATTGAGCAACGTGCAGGCCAACTCCTGTAAGCGTGGCTGAGGCTACTCAGGCTCCAGCAGCCGGGGCCACGTTTACAGGGAGGCCGGCAAACGTTATCACCCACAGCCCCCTAGAGCCCCCAAGCCCCTTCCTTTCCTCCCCACAGCTCCCCATGACGCCACAGCTGCCACCTGCCTTCCCACTCCGCAGCCCCCGTGGCCCCCACGCCCCTCCTTTCATGCCACAGCCCCCCAGCCCATGCCCTTCTCCCTCCCCACGGTCCCCACGACCCCGGTCTGCCCCTCCTCCCCATGCTTCCATCCCTGGTAGCCCCACAGCCGCCTGGCCCCATCCGCAGCGCTGCTGGCCCCACGGACCCGTTGCCGGTTGCACCCCATCCCTTACGGCCCATTCTAGCAATCTCTTAGCCGGTGGCCCTGTCCCCAGTGCCCATGGCCCTGCTGACCCCACAGCCACCGGCCGGCACAGCCCCGGCTGCGCCCTGCCACCTTCTCCAGCCGCTTGCAGCTTTCGCTGCCGAGGGGAAAGGCCCTGTCGGATGGAGGCCGGAGCGACCTGGCCTGCCCACTCCTGAACGCAGCGCTGCTGCACGCAGCCGCTCAAAGGGCCAGAGCTGAAGCACGTGGGGCGCTGCCTGCCTGTTGCGTGCCCCTGCTGTCCCAAAAGCGGATTCTTTGCCCGGCGTGCAATAGGCCGAGCATCACACCCTCGGGAGAGACGCCGAGTATTTAGTTCAGGTTTGCGCAAAGCTGGGTGCTCGGTGGTTTCCCACAAATCAAGCACGCCCTCATACAAAACTGCAGCGTATTAATCAGGTGACATGATTAGTATCAACCCGCCCAAATTTACACTTAGTGGTTAGTGATTAACATTTCGACACTATTGCTTTACTGGATTGAAATGAGCCTCGCTTGCTATGGAAATTAGCACGCGTGCTCCTTTCGGGTGGGGGGTGGGGGGGCAGCAAATCTCTTTGGTCCGGAATTGAGTCGGCGGTCGCGATCTCCCCTCGCCACATTTCCCTTTCACCCAGGTTCTGCAGTTTTATCAAACTGCACGCTTCTCTGGCCACCGGCCCGTCTTTGGCGCCAAGATGGTCCCTTTTATCGCTCCCTTTGCTCTTCTTCAAGCCTAGAGCCCTTCATTTCCCACAGTTGCTTACTTCTCCAAACGCTTTCGTATCTTTTAGCTCCCTCCCCAATTCCTTTCCCGAGGCACGAGTGGTTAGCACTTTTGCTAATTGGAAAATGGCTCTTTCTGCAAGACATCCCCCCCACCCCTTCCTCCTGGTGGCTCTAGAGAACTGCTAGCGCAAGACAACGCCATGTCTCCAACAGCCTCGGTGCTCAATGGTTGCTAAAACCACAAGGGAGAGCAGCGGTCGCTAAGACCGCAGGACCAGAGAGTACCAGGAGCGGGGGGGAGGGAGGAAGTCTTTCGAAGGCGGGACGCTCTTGCCTCCCCACACACATGGCCCGGGGGGCGGGACCTGGTAGCACTTCTCTGCGTTTGACTGGTCACCCGTCTGGATTCGACTGCTCTCTCAGCCACTGGCGGAACTGGGACGAGAGAAGGTTCCGGAGGGCCAGAGCCTGAAATCTCTCGAAAGGGACTCTCGCGCTGCCTTGGGCTCGCTCTCTCCACCAACTCCCCGTGTTGGCAGGTGTAGCGCTGGATCCAGGACTGGTGGTTCTCCTCTTCATTCCTCTTTCTCTCTCTCTCTCCCTCTCTTTCGCTTCTCCTAAGGCTCTTGGGAGGCTGCAAGCACGGTGTCTAGCCGGGCTAGAGCAGAGGGCTAGTCTTTCTTTTTCCCCTTTCTGGGCTGTCGTTCCCCCCGGAGCTGGACGCCGGGTCCAAATGGGGGCTGGATGCTTGAGCCCTGGAGCTCTGGAGGTCATCTTGTCTCGTGCAACCGCCCGGCTCGAGGAGGGTCACCTAGCGCTGGTTGCCCAGCGTCCGCGGGCAGCAGCGTAACTGAGGAGGACGTTTTCCCCAGGATCTGGGGGCATCCGTCACTTCCCTGTGCCTGGCCTCGTGAGTCGCCCAGTCTCCCCTTGCCGTGGAGCAGCGGGGTAGCGAGTGGGCATGGCCCCGGGGCTGGAGAGGGGGGAGGGTGCCCAGGTGCCAGCCCAGCTGCCCGCATGATGCGCCCGTTGTTTTGCGGGGGGAAAAGCACTATGCCCAGCTGGTGGCCTGGCTGCGGGAGGATAAGCAGGAGAATGAGGTAGGGCCGAAAGGGCTGGGGGAGAGCGGGTGAGTGCCCACGGGCCCTGGGGCGGGGGGGTGGGAGGAGGGCGGCAGCGGGCCCAGGGACTCGGACCCTTCCTTCTCCCAGGTGCTGCGTCAAGAAATGAAGAAACTTGAAGAGGCACTGGAGGAGGAGGAGGAGGCGTGGTGAGTTGGGCCCCTGGCCCCACACGGCTGTCTCTGCAGCACCGGGAGCGAGGGGGCTGCCAGTGGTGGTGCTAGGCAATGGGGTGGGGGGAATACGCAGCCCGAGGTGTGACAGGGAAGCCCAGTCCCTGCCTGGGGTGCTGAATGTTTGGAAGGGGACCGCCCGCGTGGCCCCCCTGGAGGTCTAGAACTCCTCCAAGCGAGCCCTGTTGCCTGCACCAGCATCAGAGGAAGAAGGAGGCAGAGGCGCCGGGGACTGTGCTGCCAGAGGTGGGGGAAGCATAGCGGGTAAGGGGGAGAGCCTGTGCCAGCCCCTGCCCCGGCCAGCGTGGGTCTCCCTGGGGAGAGGGGTCCACGGAGGTGCCAGCCACGCAGGGGCTATACTCCTGCGCGAGGCGGAGGCCAGGGGCACCGTGCAACTCCAGCTGTCCTGACTGCGCAGCAGTGCTTGACAAGCGTCCTCGCTCTGCCTCGACCTGTAGCAAAGGGACACGCTGGCGAGAAGACGCGGCTTGGTTTATTGGCTGCAGTGAGGGTCCCCACTGGGTCCCCTGGGGTCCGGTCCCGGGCAGTGGGTGGGATGGGCCAGACACCTGCTGCAGCCGACGGGGCTCGCAAGTCCAGGCTGCTGGGGAGCTGCTGGCCGGCTGTGGGCTTTGCAGCGGGGAAGTGCTCGGCATCGGTTTTCCCTGGGCCGGGCTGTTTGCCGGGCTTGCGGAGTATCGTGTGCCACCCTGCGCGAGGGAGCAATGAGAGGCGGCTGGGGAGGCAGCCCGTGGGGCTCTCGCAACGGCCCCGTAGGCATCCCGTAGGCAAGACGGGCTTGGGATGCATCCAGCCTGCCCTGTCTCCCATCCCTCTTGTGCCCCACAGGACACTCGGCCTGCTCTTGGTCGGCGGCTTCGCTCTGGCTGCTGCGGTGCTCTACGCCTCCTGCTACGACCCCAAACTCTTCTGCCGCCTGCTGTTGCATGTGCTGCCTGGGGAGACCTACCGCAACCTGGCATATGCCCTGGGAAAGATGGTGCTCAGGGAGGGGCTGCTGCCTTTTTGGCAGCCTGCCCCTCCCCCCAATAAAACCTTTTCTACCTCACCTCCACGGGCTCAGGCGTGTTTGCTGGGGCACAGGGAGAGGGTCTTGCCCCGCGTGCCGGTCCCCGCAGCCCCTCGAGGGCAGGCCCAGCCCCGGCTGCTAGGCACTGGGTGCCGCCACTCTGCCCGTCGCAAGCCAGCTCCCCGCGTGCCAGCCTCACCTGCCCTCCCTCCCTCCCTCCGTCCCCGGAGTATTTATGGCGCTGAATAATCGGGTGGATCCACCGTCTTCTCAGGCCACGGTAGTTTTTTCACTCCGCCATTGGAGCCTGGCAACCATTGAGCAACGTGCAGGCCAACTCCTGTAAGCGTGGCTGAGGCTACTCAGGCTCCAGCAGCCGGGGCCACGTTTACAGGGAGGCCGGCAAACGTTATCACCCACAGCCCCCTAGAGCCCCCAAGCCCCTTCCTTTCCTCCCCACAGCTCCCCATGACGCCACAGCTGCCACCTGCCTTCCCACTCCGCAGCCCCCGTGGCCCCCACGCCCCTCCTTTCATGCCACAGCCCCCCAGCCCATGCCCTTCTCCCTCCCCACGGTCCCCACGACCCCGGTCTCCCCCTCCTCCCCATGCTTCCATCCCTGGTAGCCCCACAGCCGCCTGGCCCCATCCGCAGCGCTGCTGGCCCCACGGACCCGTTGCCGGTTGCACCCCATCCCTTACGGCCCATTCTAGCAATCTCTTAGCCGGTGGCCCTGTCCCCAGTGCCCATGGCCCTGCTGACCCCACAGCCACCGGCCGGCACAGCCCCGGCTGCGCCCTGCCACCTTCTCCAGCCGCTCGCAGCTTTCGCTGCCGAGGGGAAAGGCCCTGTCGGATGGAGGCCGGAGCGACCTGGCCTGCCCACTCCTGAACGCAGCGCTGCTGCACGCAGCCGCTCAAAGGGCCAGAGCTGAAGCACGTGGGGCGCTGCCTGCCTGCCGCGTGCCCCTGCTGTCCCAAAAGCGGATTCTTTGTCCGGCGTGCAATAGGCCGAGCATCACACCCTCGGGAGAGACGCTGAGTATTTAGTTCAGGTTTGCGCAAAGCTGGGTGCTCGGTGGTTTCCCACAAATCAAGCACGCCCTCATACAAAACTGCAGCGTATTAATCAGGTGACATGATTAGTATCAACCCGCCCAAATTTACACTTAGTGGTTAGTGATTAACATTTCGACACTATTGCTTTACTGGATTGAAATGAGCCTCGCTTGCTATGGAAATTAGCACGCGTGCTCCTTTCGGGTGGGGGGTGGGGGGGCAGCAAATCTCTTTGGTCCGGAATTGAGTCGGCGGTCGCGATCTCCCCTCGCCACATTTCCCTTTCACCCAGGTTCTGCAGTTTTATCAAACTGCACGCTTCTCTGGCCACCGGCCCGTCTTTGGCGCCAAGATGGTCCCTTTTATCGCTCCCTTTGCTCTTCTTCAAGCCTAGAGCCCTTCATTTCCCACAGTTGCTTACTTCTCCAAACGCTTTCGTATCTTTTAGCTCCCTCCCCAATTCCTTTCCCGAGGCACGAGTGGTTAGCACTTTTGCTAATTGGAAAATGGCTCTTTCTGCAAGACATCCCCCCCACCCCTTCCTCCTGGTGGCTCTAGAGAACTGCTAGCGCAAGACAACGCCATGTCTCCAACAGCCTTGGTGCTCAATGGTTGCTAAAACCACAAGGGAGAGCAGCGGTCGCTAAGACCGCAGGACCAGAGAGTACCAGGAGCGGGGGGGAGGGAGGAAGTCTTTCGAAGGCGGGACGCTCTTGCCTCCCCACACACATGGCCCGGGGGGCGGGACCTGGTAGCACTTCTCTGCGTTTGACTGGTCACCCGTCTGGATTCGACTGCTCTCTCAGCCACTGGCGGAACTGGGACGAGAGAAGGTTCCGGAGGGCCAGAGCCTGAAATCTCTCGAAAGGGACTCTCGCGCTGCCTTGGGCTCGCTCTCTCCACCAACTCCCCGTGTTGGCAGGTGTAGCGCTGGATCCAGGACTGGTGGTTCTCCTCTTCATTCCTCTTTCTCTCTCTCTCTCCCTCTCTTTCGCTTCTCCTAAGGCTCTTGGGAGGCTGCAAGCACGGTGTCTAGCCGGGCTAGAGCAGAGGGCTAGTCTTTCTTTTTCCCCTTTCTGGGCTGTCGTTCCCCCCGGAGCTGGACGCCGGGTCCAAATGGGGGCTGGATGCTTGAGCCCTGGAGCTCTGGAGGTCATCTTGTCTCGTGCAACTGCCCGGCTCGAGGAGGGTCACCTAGCGCTGGTTGCCCAGCGTCCGCGGGCAGCAGCGTAACTGAGGAGGACGTTTTCCCCAGGATCTGGGGGCATCCGTCACTTCCCTGTGCCTGGCCTCATGAGTCGCCCAGTCTCCCCTTGCCGTGGAGCAGCGGGGTAGCGAGTGGGCATGGCCCCGGGGCTGGAGAGGGGGGAGGGTGCCCAGGTGCCAGCCCAGCTGCCCGCATGATGCGCCCGTTGTTTTGCAGGGGGAAAAGCACTATGCCCAGCTGGTGGCCTGGCTGCGGGAGGATAAGCAGGAGAATGAGGTAGGGCCGAAAGGGCTGGGGGAGAGCGGGTGAGTGCCCACGGGCCCTGGGGCGGGGGGGTGGGAGGAGGGCGGCAGCGGGCTCAGGGACTCGGACCCTTCCTTCTCCCAGGTGCTGCGTCAAGAAATGAAGAAACTTGAAGAGGCACTGGAGGAGGAGGAGGAGGCGTGGTGAGTTGGGCCCCTGGCCCCACACGGCTGTCTCTGCAGCACCGGGAGCGAGGGGGCTGCCAGTGGTGGTGCTAGGCAATGGGGTGGGGGGAATACGCAGCCCGAGGTGTGACAGGGAAGCCCAGTCCCTGCCTGGGGTGCTGAATGTTTGGAAGGGGACCGCCCGCGTGGCCCCCCTGGAGGTCTAGAACTCCTCCAAGCGAGCCCTGTTGCCTGCACCAGCATCAGAGGAAGAAGGAGGCAGAGGCGCCGGGGACTGTGCTGCCAGAGGTGGGGGAAGCATAGCGGGTAAGGGGGAGAGCCTGTGCCAGCCCCTGCCCCGGCCAGCGTGGGTCTCCCTGGGGAGAGGGGTCCACGGAGGTGCCAGCCACGCAGGGGCTATACTCCTGCGCGAGGCGGAGGCCAGGGGCACCGTGCAACTCCAGCTGTCCTGACTGCGCAGCAGTGCTTGACAAGCGTCCTCGCTCTGCCTCGACCTGTAGCAAAGGGACACGCTGGCGAGAAGACGCGGCTTGGTTTATTGGCTGCAGTGAGGGTCCCCACTGGGTCCCCTGGGGTCCGGTCCCGGGCAGTGGGTGGGATGGGCCAGACACCTGCTGCAGCCGACGGGGCTCGCAAGTCCAGGCTGCTGGGGAGCTGCTGGCCGGCTGTGGGCTTTGCAGCGGGGAAGTGCTCGGCATCGGTTTTCCCTGGGCCGGGCTGTTTGCCGGGCTTGCGGAGTATCGTGTGCCACCCTGCGCGAGGGAGCAATGAGAGACGGCTGGGGAGGCAGCCCGTGGGGCTCTCGGAACGGCCCCGTAGGCATCCCGTAGGCAAGACGGGCTTGGGATGCATCCAGCCTGCCCTGTCTCCCATCCCTCTTGTGCCCCACAGGACACTCGGCCTGCTCTTGGTCGGCGGCTTCGCTCTGGCTGCTGCGGTGCTCTACGCCTCCTGCTACGACCCCAAACTCTTCTGCCACCTGCTGTTGCATGTGCTGCCTGGGGAGACCTACCGCAACCTGGCATATGCCCTGGGAAAGATGGTGCTCAGGGAGGGGCTGCTGCCTTTTTGGCAGCCTGCCCCTCCCCCCAATAAAACCTTTTCTACCTCACCTCCACGGGCTCAGGCGTGTTTGCTGGGGCACAGGGAGAGGGTCTTGCCCCGCGTGCCGGTCCCCGCAGCCCCTCGAGGGCAGGCCCAGCCCCGGCTGCTAGGCACTGGGTGCCGCCACTCTGCCCGTCGCAAGCCAGCTCCCCGCGTGCCAGCCTCACCTGCCCTCCCTCCCTCCCTCCGTCCCCGGAGTATTTATGGCGCTGAATAATCGGGTGGATCCACCGTCTTCTCAGGCCACGGTAGTTTTTTCACTCCGCCATTGGAGCCTGGCAACCATTGAGCAACGTGCAGGCCAACTCCTGTAAGCGTGGCTGAGGCTACTCAGGCTCCAGCAGCCGGGGCCACGTTTACAGGGAGGCCGGCAAACGTTATCACCCACAGCCCCCTAGAGCCCCCAAGCCCCTTCCTTTCCTCCCCACAGCTCCCCATGACGCCACAGCTGCCACCTGCCTTCCCACTCCGCAGCCCCTGTGGCCCCCACGCCCCTCCTTTCATGCCACAGCCCCCCAGCCCATGCCCTTCTCCCTCCCCACGGTCCCCACGACCCCGGTCTGCCCCTCCTCCCCATGCTTCCATCCCTGGTAGCCCCACAGCCGCCTGGCCCCATCCGCAGCGCTGCTGGCCCCACGGACCCGTTGCCGGTTGCACCCCATCCCTTACGGCCCATTCTAGCAATCTCTTAGCCGGTGGCCCTGTCCCCAGTGCCCATGGCCCTGCTGACCCCACAGCCACCGGCCGGCACAGCCCCGGCTGCGCCCTGCCACCTTCTCCAGCCGCTCGCAGCTTTCGCTGCCGAGGGGAAAGGCCCTGTCGGATGGAGGCCGGAGCGACCTGGCCTGCCCACTCCTGAACGCAGCGCTGCTGCACGCAGCCGCTCAAAGGGCCAGAGCTGAAGCACGTGGGGCACTGCCTGCCTGCCGCGTGCCCCTGCTGTCCCAAAAGCGGATTCTTTGCCCGGCGTGCAATAGGCCGAGCATCACACCCTCGGGAGAGACGCTGAGTATTTAGTTCAGGTTTGCGCAAAGCTGGGTGCTCGGTGGTTTCCCACAAATCAAGCACGCCCTCATACAAAACTGCAGCGTATTAATCAGGTGACATGATTAGTATCAACCCGCCCAAATTTACACTTAGTGGTTAGTGATTAACATTTCGACACTATTGCTTTACTGGATTGAAATGAGCCTCGCTTGCTATGGAAATTAGCACGCGTGCTCCTTTCGGGTGGGGGGTGGGGGGGCAGCAAATCTCTTTGGTCCGGAATTGAGTCGGCGGTCGCGATCTCCCCTCGCCACATTTCCCTTTCACCCAGGTTCTGCAGTTTTATCAAACTGCACGCTTCTCTGGCCACCGGCCCGTCTTTGGCGCCAAGATGGTCCCTTTTATCGCTCCCTTTGCTCTTCTTCAAGGCTAGAGCCCTTCATTTCCCACAGTTGCTTACTTCTCCAAACGCTTTCGTATCTTTTAGCTCCCTCCCCAATTCCTTTCCCGAGGCACGAGTGGTTAGCACTTTTGCTAATTGGAAAATGGCTCTTTCTGCAAGACATCCCCCCCACCCCTTCCTCCTGGTGGCTCTAGAGAACTGCTAGCGCAAGACAACGCCATGTCTCCAACAGCCTCGGTGCTCAATGGTTGCTAAAACCACAAGGGAGAGCAGCGGTCGCTAAGACCGCAGGACCAGAGAGTACCAGGAGCGGGGGGGAGGGAGGAAGTCTTTCGAAGGCGGGACGCTCTTGCCTCCCCACACACATGGCCCGGGGGGCGGGACCTGGTAGCACTTCTCTGCGTTTGACTGGTCACCCGTCTGGATTCGACTGCTCTCTCAGCCACTGGCGGAACTGGGACGAGAGAAGGTTCCGGAGGGCCAGAGCCTGAAATCTCTCGAAAGGGACTCTCGCGCTGCCTTGGGCTCGCTCTCTCCACCAACTCCCCGTGTTGGCAGGTGTAGCGCTGGATCCAGGACTGGTGGTTCTCCTCTTCATTCCTCTTTCTCTCTCTCTCTCCCTCTCTTTCGCTTCTCCTAAGGCTCTTGGGAGGCTGCAAGCACGGTGTCTAGCCGGGCTAGAGCAGAGGGCTAGTCTTTCTTTTTCCCCTTTCTGGGCTGTCGTTCCCCCCGGAGCTGGACGCCGGGTCCAAATGGGGGCTGGATGCTTGAGCCCTGGAGCTCTGGAGGTCATCTTGTCTCGTGCAACTGCCCGGCTCGAGGAGGGTCACCTAGCGCTGGTTGCCCAGCGTCCGCGGGCAGCAGCGTAACTGAGGAGGACGTTTTCCCCAGGATCTGGGGGCATCCGTCACTTCCCTGTGCCTGGCCTCATGAGTCGCCCAGTCTCCCCTTGCCGTGGAGCAGCGGGGTAGCGAGTGGGCATGGCCCCGGGGCTGGAGAGGGGGGAGGGTGCCCAGGTGCCAGCCCAGCTGCCCGCATGATGCGCCCGTTGTTTTGCAGGGGGAAAAGCACTATGCCCAGCTGGTGGCCTGGCTGCGGGAGGATAAGCAGGAGAATGAGGTAGGGCCGAAAGGGCTGGGGGAGAGCGGGTGAGTGCCCACGGGCCCTGGGGCGGGGGGGTGGGAGGAGGGCGGCAGCGGGCTCAGGGACTCGGACCCTTCCTTCTCCCAGGTGCTGCGTCAAGAAATGAAGAAACTTGAAGAGGCACTGGAGGAGGAGGAGGAGGCGTGGTGAGTTGGGCCCCTGGCCCCACACGGCTGTCTCTGCAGCACCGGGAGCGAGGGGGCTGCCAGTGGTGGTGCTAGGCAATGGGGTGGGGGGAATACGCAGCCCGAGGTGTGACAGGGAAGCCCAGTCCCTGCCTGGGGTGCTGAATGTTTGGAAGGGGACCGCCCGCGTGGCCCCCCTGGAGGTCTAGAACTCCTCCAAGCGAGCCCTGTTGCCTGCACCAGCATCAGAGGAAGAAGGAGGCAGAGGCGCCGGGGACTGTGCTGCCAGAGGTGGGGGAAGCATAGCGGGTAAGGGGGAGAGCCTGTGCCAGCCCCTGCCCCGGCCAGCGTGGGTCTCCCTGGGGAGAGGGGTCCACGGAGGTGCCAGCCACGCAGGGGCTATACTCCTGCGCGAGGCGGAGGCCAGGGGCACCGTGCAACTCCAGCTGTCCTGACTGCGCAGCAGTGCTTGACAAGCGTCCTCGCTCTGCCTCGACCTGTAGCAAAGGGACACGCTGGCGAGAAGACGCGGCTTGGTTTATTGGCTGCAGTGAGGGTCCCCACTGGGTCCCCTGGGGTCCGGTCCCGGGCAGTGGGTGGGATGGGCCAGACACCTGCTGCAGCCGACGGGGCTCGCAAGTCCAGGCTGCTGGGGAGCTGCTGGCCGGCTGTGGGCTTTGCAGCGGGGAAGTGCTCGGCATCGGTTTTCCCTGGGCCGGGCTGTTTGCCGGGCTTGCGGAGTATCGTGTGCCACCCTGCGCGAGGGAGCAATGAGAGGCGGCTGGGGAGGCAGCCCGTGGGGCTCTCGCAACGGCCCCGTAGGCATCCCGTAGGCAAGACGGGCTTGGGATGCATCCAGCCTGCCCTGTCTCCCATCCCTCTTGTGCCCCACAGGACACTCGGCCTGCTCTTGGTCGGCGGCTTCGCTCTGGCTGCTGCGGTGCTCTACGCCTCCTGCTACGACCCCAAACTCTTCTGCCGCCTGCTGTTGCATGTGCTGCCTGGGGAGACCTACCGCAACCTGGCATATGCCCTGGGAAAGATGGTGCTCAGGGAGGGGCTGCTGCCTTTTTGGCAGCCTGCCCCTCCCCCCAATAAAACCTTTTCTACCTCACCTCCACGGGCTCAGGCGTGTTTGCTGGGGCACAGGGAGAGGGTCTTGCCCCGCGTGCCGGTCCCCGCAGCCCCTCGAGGGCAGGCCCAGCCCCGGCTGCTAGGCACTGGGTGCCGCCACTCTGCCCGTCGCAAGCCAGCTCCCCGCGTGCCAGCCTCACCTGCCCTCCCTCCCTCCCTCCGTCCCCGGAGTATTTATGGCGCTGAATAATCGGGTGGATCCACCGTCTTCTCAGGCCACGGTAGTTTTTTCACTCCGCCATTGGAGCCTGGCAACCATTGAGCAACGTGCAGGCCAACTCCTGTAAGCGTGGCTGAGGCTACTCAGGCTCCAGCAGCCGGGGCCACGTTTACAGGGAGGCCGGCAAACGTTATCACCCACAGCCCCCTAGAGCCCCCAAGCCCCTTCCTTTCCTCCCCACAGCTCCCCATGACGCCACAGCTGCCACCTGCCTTCCCACTCCGCAGCCCCTGTGGCCCCCACGCCCCTCCTTTCATGCCACAGCCCCCCAGCCCATGCCCTTCTCCCTCCCCACGGTCCCCACGACCCCGGTCTGCCCCTCCTCCCCATGCTTCCATCCCTGGTAGCCCCACAGCCGCCTGGCCCCATCCGCAGCGCTGCTGGCCCCACGGACCCGTTGCCGGTTGCACCCCATCCCTTACGGCCCATTCTAGCAATCTCTTAGCCGGTGGCCCTGTCCCCAGTGCCCATGGCCCTGCTGACCCCACAGCCACCGGCCGGCACAGCCCCGGCTGCGCCCTGCCACCTTCTCCAGCCGCTCGCAGCTTTCGCTGCCGAGGGGAAAGGCCCTGTCGGATGGAGGCCGGAGCGACCTGGCCTGCCCACTCCTGAACGCAGCGCTGCTGCACGCAGCCGCTCAAAGGGCCAGAGCTGAAGCACGTGGGGCGCTGCCTGCCTGTTGCGTGCCCCTGCTGTCCCAAAAGTGGATTCTTTGCCCGGCGTGCAATAGGCCGAGCATCACACCCTCGGGAGAGACGCTGAGTATTTAGTTCAGGTTTGCGCAAAGCTGGGTGCTCGGTGGTTTCCCACAAATCAAGCACGCCCTCATACAAAACTGCAGTGTATTTATCAGGTGACATGATTAGTATCAACCCGCCCAAATTTACACTTAGTGGTTAGTGATTAACATTTCGACACTATTGCTTTACTGGATTGAAATGAGCCTCGCTTGCTATGGAAATTAGCACGCGTGCTCCTTTCGGGTGGGGGGTGGGGGGGCAGCAAATCTCTTTGGTCCGGAATTGAGTCGGCGGTCGCGATCTCCCCTCGCCACATTTCCCTTTCACCCAGGTTCTGCAGTTTTATCAAACTGCACGCTTCTCTGGCCACCGGCCCGTCTTTGGCGCCAAGATGGTCCCTTTTATCGCTCCCTTTGCTCTTCTTCAAGGCTAGAGCCCTTCATTTCCCACAGTTGCTTACTTCTCCAAACGCTTTCGTATCTTTTAGCTCCCTCCCCAATTCCTTTCCCGAGGCACGAGTGGTTAGCACTTTTGCTAATTGGAAAATGGCTCTTTCTGCAAGACATCCCCCCCACCCCTTCCTCCTGGTGGCTCTAGAGAACTGCTAGCGCAAGACAACGCCATGTCTCCAACAGCCTTGGTGCTCAATGGTTGCTAAAACCACAAGGGAGAGCAGCGGTCGCTAAGACCGCAGGACCAGAGAGTACCAGGAGCGGGGGGGAGGGAGGAAGTCTTTCGAAGGCGGGACGCTCTTGCCTCCCCACACACATGGCCCGGGGGGCGGGACCTGGTAGCACTTCTCTGCGTTTGACTGGTCACCCGTCTGGATTCGACTGCTCTCTCAGCCACTGGCGGAACTGGGACGAGAGAAGGTTCCGGAGGGCCAGAGCCTGAAATCTCTCGAAAGGGACTCTCGCGCTGCCTTGGGCTCGCTCTCTCCACCAACTCCCCGTGTTGGCAGGTGTAGCGCTGGATCCAGGACTGGTGGTTCTCCTCTTCATTCCTCTTTCTCTCTCTCTCTCCCTCTCTTTCGCTTCTCCTAAGGCTCTTGGGAGGCTGCAAGCACGGTGTCTAGCCGGGCTAGAGCAGAGGGCTAGTCTTTCTTTTTCCCCTTTCTGGGCTGTCGTTCCCCCCGGAGCTGGACGCCGGGTCCAAATGGGGGCTGGATGCTTGAGCCCTGGAGCTCTGGAGGTCATCTTGTCTCGTGCAACTGCCCGGCTCGAGGAGGGTCACCTAGCGCTGGTTGCCCAGCGTCCGCGGGCAGCAGCGTAACTGAGGAGGACGTTTTCCCCAGGATCTGGGGGCATCCGTCACTTCCCTGTGCCTGGCCTCATGAGTCGCCCAGTCTCCCCTTGCCGTGGAGCAGCGGGGTAGCGAGTGGGCATGGCCCCGGGGCTGGAGAGGGGGGAGGGTGCCCAGGTGCCAGCCCAGCTGCCCGCATGATGCGCCCGTTGTTTTGCAGGGGGAAAAGCACTATGCCCAGCTGGTGGCCTGGCTGCGGGAGGATAAGCAGGAGAATGAGGTAGGGCCGAAAGGGCTGGGGGAGAGCGGGTGAGTGCCCACGGGCCCTGGGGCGGGGGGGTGGGAGGAGGGCGGCAGCGGGCTCAGGGACTCGGACCCTTCCTTCTCCCAGGTGCTGCGTCAAGAAATGAAGAAACTTGAAGAGGCACTGGAGGAGGAGGAGGAGGCGTGGTGAGTTGGGCCCCTGGCCCCACACGGCTGTCTCTGCAGCACCGGGAGCGAGGGGGCTGCCAGTGGTGGTGCTAGGCAATGGGGTGGGGGGAATACGCAGCCCGAGGTGTGACAGGGAAGCCCAGTCCCTGCCTGGGGTGCTGAATGTTTGGAAGGGGACCGCCCGCGTGGCCCCCCTGGAGGTCTAGAACTCCTCCAAGCGAGCCCTGTTGCCTGCACCAGCATCAGAGGAAGAAGGAGGCAGAGGCGCCGGGGACTGTGCTGCCAGAGGTGGGGGAAGCATAGCGGGTAAGGGGGAGAGCCTGTGCCAGCCCCTGCCCCGGCCAGCGTGGGTCTCCCTGGGGAGAGGGGTCCACGGAGGTGCCAGCCACGCAGGGGCTATACTCCTGCGCGAGGCGGAGGCCAGGGGCACCGTGCAACTCCAGCTGTCCTGACTGCGCAGCAGTGCTTGACAAGCGTCCTCGCTCTGCCTCGACCTGTAGCAAAGGGACACGCTGGCGAGAAGACGCGGCTTGGTTTATTGGCTGCAGTGAGGGTCCCCACTGGGTCCCCTGGGGTCCGGTCCCGGGCAGTGGGTGGGATGGGCCAGACACCTGCTGCAGCCGACGGGGCTCGCAAGTCCAGGCTGCTGGGGAGCTGCTGGCCGGCTGTGGGCTTTGCAGCGGGGAAGTGCTCGGCATCGGTTTTCCCTGGGCCGGGCTGTTTGCCGGGCTTGCGGAGTATCGTGTCCCACCCTGCACGAGGGAGCAATGAGAGGCGGCTGGGGAGGCAGCCCGTGGGGCTCTCGCAACGGCCCCGTAGGCATCCCGTAGGCAAGACGGGCTTGGGATGCATCCAGCCTGCCCTGTCTCCCATCCCTCTTGTGCCCCACAGGACACTCGGCCTGCTCTTGGTCGGCGGCTTCGCTCTGGCTGCTGCGGTGCTCTACGCCTCCTGCTACGACCCCAAACTCTTCTGCCGCCTGCTGTTGCATGTGCTGCCTGGGGAGACCTACCGCAACCTGGCATATGCCCTGGGAAAGATGGTGCTCAGGGAGGGGCTGCTGCCTTTTTGGCAGCCTGCCCCTCCCCCCAATAAAACCTTTTCTACCTCACCTCCACGGGCTCAGGCGTGTTTGCTGGGGCACAGGGAGAGGGTCTTGCCCCGCGTGCCGGTCCCCGCAGCCCCTCGAGGGCAGGCCCAGCCCCGGCTGCTAGGCACTGGGTGCCGCCACTCTGCCCGTCGCAAGCCAGCTCCCCGCGTGCCAGCCTCACCTGCCCTCCCTCCCTCCCTCCGTCCCCGGAGTATTTATGGCGCTGAATAATCGGGTGGATCCACCGTCTTCTCAGGCCACGGTAGTTTTTTCACTCCGCCATTGGAGCCTGGCAACCATTGAGCAACGTGCAGGCCAACTCCTGTAAGCGTGGCTGAGGCTACTCAGGCTCCAGCAGCCGGGGCCACGTTTACAGGGAGGCCGGCAAACGTTATCACCCACAGCCCCCTAGAGCCCCCAAGCCCCTTCCTTTCCTCCCCACAGCTCCCCATGACGCCACAGCTGCCACCTGCCTTCCCACTCCGCAGCCCCCGTGGCCCCCACGCCCCTCCTTTCATGCCACAGCCCCCCAGCCCATGCCCTTCTCCCTCCCCACGGTCCCCACGACCCCGGTCTGCCCCTCCTCCCCATGCTTCCATCCCTGGTAGCCCCACAGCCGCCTGGCCCCATCCGCAGCGCTGCTGGCCCCACGGACCCGTTGCCGGTTGCACCCCATCCCTTACGGCCCATTCTAGCAATCTCTTAGCCGGTGGCCCTGTCCCCAGTGCCCATGGCCCTGCTGACCCCACAGCCACCGGCCGGCACAGCCCCGGCTGCGCCCTGCCACCTTCTCCAGCCGCTCGCAGCTTTCGCTGCCGAGGGGAAAGGCCCTGTCGGATGGAGGCCGGAGCGACCTGGCCTGCCCACTCCTGAACGCAGCGCTGCTGCACGCAGCCGCTCAAAGGGCCAGAGCTGAAGCACGTGGGGCGCTGCCTGCCTGCCGCATGCCCCTGCTGTCCCAAAAGCGGATTCTTTGTCCGGCGTGCAATAGGCCGAGCATCACACCCTCAGGAGAGACGCCGAGCATTTAGTTCAGGTTTGCGCAAAGCTGGGTGCTCGGTGGTTTCCCACAAATCAAGCACGCCCTCATACAAAACTGCAGCGTATTTATCAGGTGACATGATTAGTATCAACCCGCCCAAATTTACACTTAGTGGTTAGTGATTAACATTTCGACACTATTGCTTTACTGGATTGAAATGAGCCTCGCTTGCTATGGAAATTAGCACGCGTGCTCCTTTCGGGTGGGGGGTGGGGGGGCAGCAAATCTCTTTGGTCCGGAATTGAGTCGGCGGTCGCGATCTCCCCTCGCCACATTTCCCTTTCACCCAGGTTCTGCAGTTTTATCAAACTGCACGCTTCTCTGGCCACCGGCCCGTCTTTGGCGCCAAGATGGTCCCTTTTATCGCTCCCTTTGCTCTTCTTCAAGCCTAGAGCCCTTCATTTCCCACAGTTGCTTACTTCTCCAAACGCTTTCGTATCTTTTAGCTCCCTCCCCAATTCCTTTCCCGAGGCACGAGTGGTTAGCACTTTTGCTAATTGGAAAATGGCTCTTTCTGCAAGACATCCCCCCCACCCCTTCCTCCTGGTGGCTCTAGAGAACTGCTAGCGCAAGACAACGCCATGTCTCCAACAGCCTTGGTGCTCAATGGTTGCTAAAACCACAAGGGAGAGCAGCGGTCGCTAAGACCGCAGGACCAGAGAGTACCAGGAGCGGGGGGGAGGGAGGAAGTCTTTCGAAGGCGGGATGCTCTTGCCTCCCCACACACATGGCCCGGGGGGCGGGACCTGGTAGCACTTCTCTGCGTTTGACTGGTCACCCGTCTGGATTCGACTGCTCTCTCAGCCACTGGCGGAACTGGGACGAGAGAAGGTTCCGGAGGGCCAGAGCCTGAAATCTCTCGAAAGGGACTCTCGCGCTGCCTTGGGCTCGCTCTCTCCACCAACTCCCCGTGTTGGCAGGTGTAGCGCTGGATCCAGGACTGGTGGTTCTCCTCTTCATTCCTCTTTCTCTCTCTCTCTCCCTCTCTTTCGCTTCTCCTAAGGCTCTTGGGAGGCTGCAAGCACGGTGTCTAGCCGGGCTAGAGCAGAGGGCTAGTCTTTCTTTTTCCCCTTTCTGGGCTGTCGTTCCCCCCGGAGCTGGACGCCGGGTCCAAATGGGGGCTGGATGCTTGAGCCCTGGAGCTCTGGAGGTCATCTTGTCTCGTGCAACCGCCCGGCTCGAGGAGGGTCACCTAGCGCTGGTTGCCCAGCGTCCGCGGGCAGCAGCGTAACTGAGGAGGACGTTTTCCCCAGGATCTGGGGGCATCCGTCACTTCCCTGTGCCTGGCCTCGTGAGTCGCCCAGTCTCCCCTTGCCGTGGAGCAGCGGGGTAGCGAGTGGGCATGGCCCCGGGGCTGGAGAGGGGTGAGGGTGCCCAGGTGCCAGCCCAGCTGCCCGCATGATGCGCCCGTTGTTTTGCGGGGGGAAAAGCACTATGCCCAGCTGGTGGCCTGGCTGCGGGAGGATAAGCAGGAGAATGAGGTAGGGCCGAAAGGGCTGGGGGAGAGCGGGTGAGTGCCCACGGGCCCTGGGGCGGGGGGGTGGGAGGAGGGCGGCAGCGGGCCCAGGGACTCGGACCCTTCCTTCTCCCAGGTGCTGCGTCAAGAAATGAAGAAACTTGAAGAGGCACTGGAGGAGGAGGAGGAGGCGTGGTGAGTTGGGCCCCTGGCCCCACACGGCTGTCTCTGCAGCACCGGGAGCGAGGGGGCTGCCAGTGGTGGTGCTAGGCAATGGGGTGGGGGGAATACGCAGCCCGAGGTGTGACAGGGAAGCCCAGTCCCTGCCTGGGGTGCTGAATGTTTGGAAGGGGACCGCCCGCGTGGCCCCCCTGGAGGTCTAGAACTCCTCCAAGCGAGCCCTGTTGCCTGCACCAGCATCAGAGGAAGAAGGAGGCAGAGGCGCCGGGGACTGTGCTGCCAGAGGTGGGGGAAGCATAGCGGGTAAGGGGGAGAGCCTGTGCCAGCCCCTGCCCCGGCCAGCGTGGGTCTCCCTGGGGAGAGGGGTCCACGGAGGTGCCAGCCACGCAGGGGCTATACTCCTGCGCGAGGCGGAGGCCAGGGGCACCGTGCAACTCCAGCTGTCCTGACTGCGCAGCAGTGCTTGACAAGCGTCCTCGCTCTGCCTCGACCTGTAGCAAAGGGACACGCTGGCGAGAAGACGCGGCTTGGTTTATTGGCTGCAGTGAGGGTCCCCACTGGGTCCCCTGGGGTCCGGTCCCGGGCAGTGGGTGGGATGGGCCAGACACCTGCTGCAGCCGACGGGGCTCGCAAGTCCAGGCTGCTGGGGAGCTGCTGGCCGGCTGTGGGCTTTGCAGCGGGGAAGTGCTCGGCATCGGTTTTCCCTGGGCCGGGCTGTTTGCCGGGCTTGCGGAGTATCGTGTGCCACCCTGCGCGAGGGAGCAATGAGAGACGGCTGGGGAGGCAGCCCGTGGGGCTCTCGCAACGGCCCCGTAGGCATCCCGTAGGCAAGACGGGCTTGGGATGCATCCAGCCTGCCCTGTCTCCCATCCCTCTTGTGCCCCACAGGACACTCGGCCTGCTCTTGGTCGGCGGCTTCGCTCTGGCTGCTGCGGTGCTCTACGCCTCCTGCTACGACCCCAAACTCTTCTGCCGCCTGCTGTTGCATGTGCTGCCTGGGGAGACCTACCGCAACCTGGCATATGCCCTGGGAAAGATGGTGCTCAGGGAGGGGCTGCTGCCTTTTTGGCAGCCTGCCCCTCCCCCCAATAAAACCTTTTCTACCTCACCTCCACGGGCTCAGGCGTGTTTGCTGGGGCACAGGGAGAGGGTCTTGCCCCGCGTGCCGGTCCCCGCAGCCCCTCGAGGGCAGGCCCAGCCCCGGCTGCTAGGCACTGGGTGCCGCCACTCTGCCCGTCGCAAGCCAGCTCCCCGCGTGCCAGCCTCACCTGCCCTCCCTCCCTCCCTCCGTCCCCGGAGTATTTATGGCGCTGAATAATCGGGTGGATCCACCGTCTTCTCAGGCCACGGTAGTTTTTTCACTCCGCCATTGGAGCCTGGCAACCATTGAGCAACGTGCAGGCCAACTCCTGTAAGCGTGGCTGAGGCTACTCAGGCTCCAGCAGCCGGGGCCACGTTTACAGGGAGGCCGGCAAACGTTATCACCCACAGCCCCCTAGAGCCCCCAAGCCCCTTCCTTTCCTCCCCACAGCTCCCCATGACGCCACAGCTGCCACCTGCCTTCCCACTCCGCAGCCCCCG